>NC_071401.1:175009591-175609591 GCF_017976375.1 Cuculus canorus | reverse complement strand
CTTACAAAGTGCTTCTCATTATCCATGATGACATCCAAAATCAAGTACTGATAATTTCTACTGAAACATAACTTAGTCAACTTACTCTTTTAAATCATTCCCGTTGCCTCATTTTTTTTAAATGAAAATCACTTGCTTCATAAAAAGCTTTTATGTTTCAGAAAGTTATATTGAGAATAATGTTTCTTAATAATGATTCTTATAACAGTATTACTTAAAACAATTAAATCAATTAGTTCAATAAAATTCTTCAACTGAACTGCAATATTTTGGCACTGTGACTGATTGAGTTTACTGCCTTTACAATTAATGAGAGATTGGTTCCTTTAGCAATTACACTCTGATTAGTCTGCAGCAAGAACATTTTCCATTAGTCATCCCCCACTGTTATCAAATGGCCTTTATTGCCAGCTTTTCATTCTTTCTTTAATCCTAAATTAACAGTTTATCGCAATCCTTGCTCAGTAGAACCCTTGGAGAAAAATTGTTTTCAAATTAATCTGTACTAAATCTTCATCGACAAAGGCAAATCCAAGAGCTAACGTTTCTAGGCACTAAAGCCTCATGCCAGCTACAACCACCTAGTGCTTTTTGCTTACTTTTAAAAATTATAGCTGTGGCTCTTACAGGAAAAAGTAAGAGTTAATGTCAAAAAGTGGGATAAAATAGAAACTGTTTATCACAAAACAGCATAAAGAATCTTTTCATAGCCCAAGTAATCAAGCTTCTCTCGAGGTGAGATAATTGTCAATCAAGCTCTCAATTCAAACACAGCTGCTAAAAATCAGATACAAATGAAGGCAGACACTTCACTGCAGTTTGAAGACCTATCTCAGAACTGAGTACAGAGTCTTGGCAGGCTCTGTTGTAAGCCCATACATTTGTAAAAGCTCTCAGAACTACAAATTAGAGGGTTTTGTCTTTCTGGAGCAGAAGACACATATTTACTATGCTTGTTAAAATGGTATTTAAGGAGAAAAGTCTGTCAGTATAGTAGTATTTAAAAAAATAAATTAAGTATTAAATAAAAAGTGGTTCTTGACTTCCCACAGGCAATTAGTACTTTTTAAATAAAATCCTACTAGTAAAACCTTTTCCAGGCTCAACAGATGAGTTGAATGAATGTGACAGAGAAGGCTGTGAGTGTGTTGCAATAAGCAGACACCATTCCTGCAAAGATTCATGCTGCTTTACTTTGCCCTTACATGTTGAAAGTAATCAGAAATTATGTATAAAAGTATTGCTAAAACAGACCTGTATTTATATTTGTATTTTTCATATTTTGTATTTCGTCACCATTAGTTTCCATTTTGTTTTTCTCGAATGTTAGAAATTATTCAACATGTTATAAGTTTTGTCACTTACTTTACTTGAAGAGTAACTGGAAATCAGCAATTCTCACAGGAAATTAACATTTCACTATTTTTAAGCTGCACATTCATACACCACTATTGTTTATTATACTATTGTGTAATTTTCAACAAATAACGATCAGTAATTTCGTAAGTCTGAAAAACACAATTCCCAGGTGATGACCATGACCCTAGAAAAAGTCTAGAGAAAACAACCTCGTTACGAGACATACCTTGCAATAGATATTTGTTTAACTGGAAATCCGCAAGAACAGTTGCCCAGTGAAATGGTACATATTTGCTTCTGAATCCTTTCTCAAAGACACTATTTAAACATGATGATGAACTGAGCTGGATTTCTCCCCTCCTCCATTCCAGCAAAACAAGGAGACTCAGAAGGTAAAATTTGTTTTGTTATTGCAAGTAGTGCTATGTGGTAAGTCAAAAATTTACTTTGTATAGTCCTGTTTAAATACGAAGGTGGGAAACTTCCACATTCCTCTACAGATGCAATGTCTGTGTGCACTGCTCAGTGACATTTCTATTTGAAAATGAATATACTTCTATTTCTAGACATGTTTGTGTATAGAGCTCCTTTTTTTTGTCCATATTTGGCTTGATATTAAAGACCTGGCTACTCTAGCTTCACCACTTTGGCGAGAGAGAAACAAGAATTGCTGTACAGTTAATACTAGTCCAATTCAAGATACGTGTTCAAATCTGTTTCTGATTTACATGAAACTGTAGACAACTGACAGCAATAAGGGTTTTAGGGTGTGTGCAGCTGGACTAGCTACCAGTAAATTTCCCGCACAGCATCCTAAACAGCAACCAGTGATAGGAGGTTTTTCAATCACTGATGTTGTGGGCTAAGTTCAGTGCTTTGACCTACAGAGGAAATTTTGTGTATGCTGAGCCTGTCACATTTTACACTTCCTTTCTGGGCTGTGTTTTAGCTTTTCTTTTGCCAATGGCTATGTGTGAATCCCTTCAGCCTGTCAACATCTAACTTTAATTAGCTGAAGAAATTTCTCAAAGTGTTTTTTCTCTCTTGGAGCTGTTTTCTGCAACCATTCTAGCATCCCTCCTCCCCCCAGCCTCCCAAGAAAAAAGGAATCAGGGTTAAGAAAAGGCAGGTAATCTATGGACCATGGCTGAGGTGGTGTCGCTCCTCCTCCACAGCTGGCAAAATATGTGAATTGTCAGAAAAAGCTTGATCCTGTATCGCTTCTGCTGTTGTGGGCAGCATTTGTGCATGTGACCAACTTCACTCTTATGGAGGAAGATCTGAAATAATTTAGTGATATGCTCAGTGCCACAAACCCAAACTTTCTCAGAGCAGAAATGGTATTTTCTGTAATAAGACAGAAGCAAAAAAGTACAAGATGACTCATACTTTTAAGATGTGTGAGAATTCAAAACTGAAAAGGTCCATCAGCTACTTACACTTTTGTTTGCTTTGCACCACCTGCATTCATGTCTGTAGGCAATAAACCATAAAGCAGAAACATGGACTGAATCCTGAGATGCTAATTCAGGCTAAATTCTTATTACTGGCAACGGAAGATCTGTCTGAGTAACCTTATGATCCTCTATTTTTTTCATCGTTAAAAGGAAAAATACTAAATCACATTCCTACTGCATCCAGCAATTTTTGCTTCTCTTAGTTTCAATAATCAGAACATTACCCACAAATCTGGTTTAAAGGAAGAAGAGTAAAAGCTTGCCTCCTAGCAGAACTTGAAGTAGGCTTGAGAAGCAAAAGTTTGTTCTTTAAATTTCATTCTTTGGTTTCATAGTGGAATTTACTGATTCTTCTTAACTTACTTTGTCTTTTCTCTTCCTCTGCGATGTTTTTAACACTAATTTCTAAAATAAGACTTTTAAATTTTCAGATTTATTTGTGAGATAAATTAAAGAAAAAAAGGAGAAAACCACCTATATTACAAATCAAAAGTATTCTGTAAATTAAGTTCATGAACTGCTAGAAAAAGAGGAAGAAATTATATTTTTTGTCGCTATGTTATGTCAAATGAATCATTGTGGCTGGATGGTACTCCTGACTACTGCTACTTGCAAAACTCATTGGTAATAGTGACATGTGACATATTTTTCAAGTCCTAATATTCAGTTCTGATGAGAGGAATAGTGTGGTCATAATTTCTTCTTTATTTCAAAATAATTTTGTGAAAATCATTCAGTGCCTGTACTGTGTTTTGACTGACTAAAATGCTGCATAAGTGCTCACCTCTTATTTGGCATCTGACCTTAATGTAATTTTCGTAAGCATTCTCTCTGTATTTCTTAATAACACAGTTCTTATATTTATTATTACTTCCTCCAAACTCTGAGTTATTTAGATATGAAATGTTCTAGTAGTTGATATCTTACACAAGGTTGTTCCTTTCATGATTTGAAAGTGAAATTTGGAATATTGACAAGATGTTGAATCTTCCCCTTTTCTGAACTTTACAGATTCAGATAACACCATTGATTCTTTTAGGGATGAATATTATCACACCATGTTTCTGAATTTTTACTTTCTGGTGTTAATAGCAACAGACTAAAATAATGTCAAATTAGGTAGAATGGGTGTCTGCTGTGTTACTTTCAAGATCTGGAATCTGTGTCTCTCTGGTGGTTCATAAGATTTTGGTAAATATGTAACAGATGACGTCATATTTTCAGAATTACCTGATAAGTGTTCTATCATAAGAATACTGAAGGTAACAACAAGAAGCCAATGCCACCGGTGAAGTTCATTATGAAATGCTACATTTATCAAACCACAAAAGCCATGAAAATTTATAATTAACTTCAAAATAATCCATTGTGGCTCAGAAAAGTAACATTAGGAAGAATTTCTTCACCATGAGAGTGGTGAGACACTGGAACAGTTTGCCCAGGGAAGTTGTGGCTGCCCCATCCCTGGAGATGTTCAAGGCCAGATTGAATGGGGCCTTGGGCAGCCTGATCTAGTGGGAGGTGTCCCTGCCCATGGCAGGGGGGTTGGAACAAGATGATCTTTAAGGTGCCTTCCAACCCAAACTATTCTATGATTCTATGATTTATCATCTCAAGGTTATACTCTGAATGCATTCTGGTTGGTACTGTCCATAAGGAAACCAGAGAAGCGTCAACTTAACATGGAGGCGCTGACCTCCTAAGGGATAATGGGAGACTGCTTTAGCGCATTGCTCTGATGCATCACACTGTTTTCTGCTGCTTTTTTCAAGATAGCTCAAATGCTACTTTCTGGGTTCCACTTATTTGAAAACCTCCTTTTTATTTTTTTTTCTTATTTATTTCTCCATATTTATATGAGCAAGTAAAGGAAAGAGAATGAAAGAAAGAGTACTTTGACTTGCTCTTTTAGAAGGGTTTATTTGCATATTGATGAATAAGACTGAAGATAACTGATTTGCAAAATATGAATACAGGATCTTAACGGGAGAAAGAAGTGAATTACTAGTGCTTCATAGTGGTAATTCTTTTCAAAACTGGAAAGATTAATATTTTCATCATATTACATTCATAGGTAGTTGCCATAAGAACTGCAGAATTCGTTATGTTTTATTATTCATTTATTTATATCACTGGACAATATTTTCTAAATTTTTTAGTGTCGTAGCCTTTGGCCCAGAATACTGCAATTTTAGATACTGGCTTGTGTTTGGAAAGAAGGACTTACAAAAGAAGGCTGAAAGTGCATGATCTATTTCTCATCATCTACTGCTGTAATACTTGATTTTGTGGAGCTTGAGATCTGTTCTATTATACAGTGCTGCAGAAACCACGCAACAATTTAGGGAGTACCATCCAAATATTGCAGCTCTTCAAAACAGTCACCCTCCAAAAATGCTATCAAAATTTTTTCAAGAATCTCTATGACTTGATTTAGCATGAAGGGCTTTGATTTATGCTGTATAAACCTCCAGCTTCTATAGCTCCTGTCAGGGCAACATCTGAAACACATTGCATCTCTTTCTGACTTTCGGAGTAAATTCTCAAAAAATAGCCTTTGCTTCTCATTACCAGTTAATGATGTACATTTATGATCTGTTTGAGTTTCTCCATCCAACCGTGTTCTTCCTGACTTTTGGGAAAGATGTGTTTGCTCAGTCACTCTGTTCAGCCAATTCAGTAATCAGTATCCACTCTTACTGGCTTACCTGAAGCACAAAAGAAACTGTTCCACTTAAACCTATACTCTTCACAAGATGAACATGCAAGCACATATGCAAGTCCCAGAATAATAATCAGACCTTATGGGCCATTTAGAAAAGGTTGTTTATTTTATTGTAAGTTTTAACGTTTCAGCCCAGGTCCTTAGAATCTACGAATTTATACAAATGCATAATGCAAGAGTTATCTTGACATGCACAGAGGAGCTCGTAGAGAAAAATATTCTCAGAAAGTTATTTGTTCTTTTTCAAAGCAAATGATTAGAAAAATAAATAGGTGCCAAAAAGATAAACGTATTTGATTATTTCCAGCAATGGACTGGGTTTTTTTATGTGTTAACCTGGAGAGTAACTCAAATAATTGCTCAAGAAGTATGTACCCTAGTCTAGCAGTAAAATTTCTGATGCCATTTAGTTTAATTGAGCCATTAAAAACAAGAACTAAGGATCTGGTTCTCCTTTGCCCAAAAGGCTCTTTATGCCACTCTGGCAATACAGAAGGGCTGCAAAACAAGTAATGCAGTTAATGACTGACTGAATGCCTACTGTCACAGACTGGAACAGTGAAATGAAAACTAACCCCCAAATTTTTCTACAGATTTTTCTAAATGAAAAGTCCCATAACTGTCATCAAAATCAGTAGCGACTAAAGAATAGAAAGACATCCACTGATTTTTTATTTGATTTTTATGACACAGAATTGAGAAAACGAATGAAGCTCTGAAAAAAATGCACTAGAAGAGTGCGAAGACTTCTGTAGATTTGGTCTAGGAATAGTTCTCTTTGTCTTTTGGCCAAGCTGCAACAGGAAAACAAGTATTTTTGATAGAAATGCTGACATAACTTTACTAATGGCACCTCTAACAGAGGTTGTTACAATGTGTATTTACTCAGGTACAGCATTAAATGAGAGCTGTGAACTCACCATAGCAACCCCTGCATCACATTGCAGATATGCTGCTTCTAAGATACAACAAATGTTTCTGAAGAAATACACAGGAATATTAGGTAAATATCTAACAATTCTAAGTTGTCTTTCAAAAATAATTTGCTACATAGTACAGCAAAAAGGAATATAACTTGATTCCCTTCGAACTATTAATGTATTACTGGACTTTGCTTTTTATGGTCTTATAATTATTGCTCAAAATGTAAGTTTAGACAACGCCCCAACTCTTGATGGCAAAAATATTGGCAATACATTACTGAGCTCCTCCAAAATATCACCGTGAATCCTTAGACTTCCTACTGATCCAGGAGACTCACCTGCCCTTTTCAGTCTTCCTCCTGATGATATCTTGACATCTTGAAAAATACTACTTTTCACAATAAGATACTCAGGAGAATTATGTGGATACAGTTAAGTTGGAAGTAGGTTTATGCTGAACTGTCTTGTAGTGCAGTTTCAGGGTACGACTGTTTCCTCCCCGTTGTCCCTCTGTTCTCAGTTTTCATCTTGAATTTTATCAGCTAATATTTGCCCCTTCAGTTTGTCTTTATTCAGGTGGGTTTTCCATCTTTTTTTAAGAACAAAATACCATGGTATTTATGAGGTTACTGTCCGGGTTTTTGCTTAAGTGTTTTCATCCTTTCAATCAGTCTCCTGTCATTCACAAAGCGATTTTCTGCATTGAACTTAATTTTAGCATTTTTCCTTTGGAGGCCTGATCCTTAATATATCCAGTATTACTTATATATTACTAGTAAAAAGCTTTTGGTTAATGTACCATTGACTCCAACTTGACCAAAGTGCTGGGCAGATTGCCAGTTTGTATGCATCAACTTTAAGTCACTTATACAGTGCCTCAAGAAAGTTCCCGATGACGTGCAGTGGGTTCCTATGCCTCCTGCAATCAAGTTTTTTCTGCTTGGTGTTTCTTACACTTTACCCAGCAATTCATTTGTTCCAACATTCAGGATTTACTTCCAGAAAGAAAAGTAGATCAATCATACCTACTTTGAAAAGATCTACTTTGATCTCTTCCTCATATTAAGCAAATATATTCTCTTGTCAGATCTCACTTGTACAGGGCCCATTTTCTCACATTATCTGAGAAGACTGATGAAGAAGACAAATAGTATCCTGTTTTGCCACGTAAGTTTGCCTCTGTGGGTTCTTCCATCTTTGCTGGCAAACTTTTTTGAGAGACACATTCCACAGTGTTTAATGTATTGGTTATATGTTGTAGCCAGGGCACATGTGAGCAACTCAGGAACTGTGCATAGCTCCAGGGCTATAGGCTTCCCTCCTCTCCATATCTAGTCCATTGGGACCACCTGCAGGGGGAAGAGATGGATGGAAAGCTGCTGGTTCTACTAAATTTCTAGTAAGCAATATAGTTTCAACATACTGCAAAATATTCAGGTATTTCCAAATATGAATTTTCTCTGAAATGCTGAAGTCCAGAAGAGCAGGAGAAATTATAAGATCCAATGGTTATTTTTCAGATCTCTTCTAGATTGATATTTTTCCATTCAGTATTCTGAATCATGTGTTAGAAATATTATACATGTCAGGTATGGGGAGTCAAAAATCCTGAGCTTTATTAAAAAAACCCCAAACCACTAATATGCTAAAACGTCAACAGAGAACTATGAAAATGCCTATGTTTTTGCCAGAAAAAGGATGTGAAATCAAGCAACTATTGCAGTGCTCAGAAACAACTCCAGTGGTATAGATTTAAATAAAGAAATATCAGAAGGATTAATGTGGTTATTAAAGTGCAAAAATTCTATGTTCTATTATTTATTAGAGTGAATCCTAAAATGGACTTTTTTCTTGGTAATATGTTCAAAACTGTATGGACCTCCTTTAAAGAAATAAGAATCTTCCTAAACAAAGGGGACATGAAAATGTTTTTTTTTTGAATAGTCTCAAATTATTCATTAAAGCTTCTGGTTTTTCAGAGATGAGGTGGAGTGAATTAGCTGGATTAAGACTAGCAGCATGTCCCCATTTACGCTATTCTCACTACTACTGAGAAATCCATGCCAACACACACAGATTGGGATTACAATGGTACTGTCATCAAATTACTGAGATTTCTGTTTTTGAATGGACATCATTTTTCGCAGTCAAATAATACAATTTCTCCTCTGATGCACTAAAAGCAGTGTTCTCTCAACCCTGAAAACCTGCACTCGTGTGAATTTTCAGACCTACATGGTCGATTTTGGAGAACAAAGAAAGCATAATGTCCAAGAATATTGATTTGATATCTTCTACATGGCCAAAACTTATTTTCACTTTGCTGATGCGGGATGCCAACATGCCCCGAACAGGTTCCAACACTTCCTGTTCTTTTTCCCTGTCTTCCCAAGCTTGTCCCATCTGCTGTTGTGGTAGTCTGCTCTGCTGTTTTAACAGCACCCAAACTATTAACACTCATCTTCTGGTAAATATATGTCACGTAGTTGGCAATTAATATCAATAGACAGAGGGAAACGAGCCAAGGCAGTGTGAAATAGGTGTGTTTTAATGAAATGTTATTCTTTAAGTGTAAAGACTGCCCTGTAACAGAAAGTTTGTTCCTTGTTGCAAAGAGTGATATCCATTCTGCTGCACTGTTTCAAGACACAGGCGACTTATATGCTGCCTTCCCTGCCTTCAAATGTTGGAACTGTACTAGTAAACCAACAAGATCTGGATATAAATCTTTCAAAGGGTATTCTTAACAGTATAAATGCAGTATACCTCCTCAAATGCATGATTACTTGAATATATTCATTGTTATTCAGCACATTCATTCACTAAAGATCTAGATTTATTTGATTAACAACATACCTTATGGACCTTCTTCAGCCTCAAACTAGCCAATCTGAGGATGTTTCTCATTGGTTTTCCTAGCAATTTTGCTAAACAAACTAATTTTAAAAAGATCCTAAAGGCTTGTCAAAAATACATAAGTTTCTGTTTAGAATAATTGGAAGTCTAAGTCAGTGGAGTACTGAGTACAAAAGATCAAGTGGCACAGACCAGAGCAACGTCATGTGCACCATATTTACTTTCATCATTCAGGACAAGTGAGGTTTTGCATATTTCATAGCAGAAATAATCAGCAACCTTTAGAATAAAAATAAATTAGTTTTGACTGTCCCTACCACTGCTGTAATCTTTATGTTAGGATTTCATTTTACTTGTTTTACACTATTTAATTTCTATTTAATGACTGGAAGTTACATCAATTTATTTTATTTCTTTTGCTTTACCTGATTTAATCATGTTTATGACTGACTTATTATACCAACAGCTTTCAACTATTTTAAATTTAAAAACTTTTAATGAATTTTGAATGAGTAAGGATTCTCTGCAGTGAATTTGTTCCTTACTGACAGAAGCTTTGTTTTTCATAGATACCTCTCATGGGCTCTCAGAAATTGCCAATCCAGTCAAGTTAAAAGGTTAAAACTCCTACTGTATTCTATAAAGTCTCTGCTGCCATGTGTGAGCCCCCAAATACTTCCTCTTTGCTATGCAGTGAACGATTTATTACCTTGGCATGCTCCCTTCATCTGCCCAGAGAATTCATGCTATTCTAAAATTAGATGCTTCCGGAAGGTCTTCTCTCTGTGGTACAGAAAGACCAAAACCTCAGGTATATTGTGAATATTTTTGGTAGCAGAGCAGAGATTCAGTTAAAGCCTTGAAGTACTTTAACAAGCCCAAAGGCCTCATTGTCAATCAGCATTTGTCCATTTCATGCGAAGGAAGAGGTTTTTTTTCTTACAAACCAATATGTTTCTTCACTGAAGATGTTAAAAATTCTGATGTAGAAATCTACTGCTGAAGTGCATCCACCTCACCTCAGATGCAATTTATTTTTATTACAGCACTGTTTCCCCACTGGTTTTCTATTTCCTTGCATTCATGGAGGTTTATTTATATTTGGGGTAAAGGATGATGCACAGCGAGAGAAGGGATAGTCATTGGTGTTGCTGTGCACTGGTGACATGCCCTGATCCCGGGTAACACCAGTAGTGGGGCTCAGAGGCACATCTTTTGTCTGACTTGGGGTCTGGGTGCTGCTGGGTGAAGCCCCGCCGCCAGTTCCATGGCCCCCAGGATGGGTGCTCTCTCCCTGGTTGGGAGCTGAGATTGAGTGTTACAGGTACCAGTGGGCTCCACCTCAGATCCCCACCAGGATGGGTGACCTCTATCCCAGATGTGCTGCACCAGGAGCTGTATTTAATCTCTGGTTTTTACTCCCTTGCCATGACTATTCCTTGATACAAAATGTGCTGTTTCTCTGGCAAGAAGGGATAGTTCAGCCGGCACTGGTGAAATTCCCCCAAACAGCATCTGCCTCAGAAGTTATGTGTCAATTTACGACTTCATTATCATTCAAAAGTTTCTTTAAGTCACTGGCTGTGCTCATTTTTGACTGCTTCTTTGCTCAAAGTAGGGATAATGTAAATTGTGACCCTGTGTCAGCACAGTTTATCATAAGGTATATGAGCTGTGCTGTGGCTTCCTGATACCTCTAGCCCTCCTTCCCGAGCAATAATTTCTCAGTAGTTCTTTTTCTTTGTGGAGAGAGTGGTCTTTGTTTTCTTTTCAGTTTCATTACCAACTGGACTTGTTTTTTGCCTGGCTGGTTGATCCAATGTATATTCACCACAGGTCTGCCAGCTCCCAAAACAAGGTGTGGTCCTCATAAAATTTTACTCATGAAATAACAATATAGATTCCTTTTCAAGACCAAGTTTAAGCTGTAGAAATAGCCTAGTCACCTTGGCTTTGATATTCTTATATTAGCTTGAGACCCTCGTGATTAATTTTCAGAGAGATACGTCTGTAACATCACTTGTCCCTGCTAAGGTAAATCCAGGTCACTAAACCCTCTATAAGGTGTGTCAAACTGAGTCAAAGGTATGCCTGGATAGTTCTCAAAATGAGCACGGCTGAAGTATACCTTTTTCTGTAACTGGTGACGGCCAGGGGTATGATGTGGCCAGCATCACATTCAGCTGCCTTTGAATCACTGGCTTCAACAGACAAGTTTCTATTTATAACTGGATTTGTTGAAAATGGCCTTTGGCACCAGTACAGACCAAAACTTGGACATTGGTCTCTGAATCTGAGGGAGAGAGCCCTGTTAGTGTCTCACCCTTTGCCTCTTCCTGCACAAAAAGGCAGCCACATTGGGGACCCACGGAAATATCTCTCAGTATCCTGTTATATGTGTTGCTGTAAATATTCGCTGGGTAGATCCATTAATTAAAAATCAAATCACATTCTTTTGTCTCATTAACCTTGTCTCACAAGAGTGTATTTTGTCTTTACTTTTCCCCCACCTGCCTTACTCCTGATGGAAACAATCTATTCCACATATTGCAAGCTGACATCATAAATTATTGTTGTAGAGTGCTTAATCTTTTATTTTTCTCAAACCCTCATTTCTTACTTTCTTTCTGGAAAAAAACCCTTTCACATTAGCTTTGTAAAAATTAAATGCCAGGTTTTATATGTCTCAGAGATGTACTACAAACCTTCTACTTTTAACTCCTCAGATTTCTGGACAGCATGGCATATTTTTTGCTACACTTGTATTTTTGCATGATGTTTTCATTTACAATATTTTAAAAAGAATGTTCCTTTCTCTTTTGCATGAAAGTTTCTGTTTGACACCACATAGTAATACCTCATCAATGGTGCTTGAAATAAGTGAGCACTGAAGATTGATATAATATTGTATAGATTACTGCTGAGTATGCACTGCACACCAGCCAAAGGAGTGGGACACTCTAAGTATTGAAGAGATTTAGAAAATGACTAAGCCTCTGTCCCAGGATTATTGGTACAAGTGGTCCATCTTTTTAACATTGCACTCCAAAGTCCAATGTGTCAAGTCTCATTTCTTTCCTAATTCATTTTTCTTAAAATTTGGGTTTTCTTTGCTATTTGATTCAAAGGAACAAAAAGGTCCCATAATCTTCAGGTTTTTTTCTTACTGAAAACATTTTTTAAGTTATTTAACTATCTTTTTCCTTGCAGCTGCGGTAACTTTTCCGTAGACTATCATTACAGATATATTTTACAATGAAGTAATGAGTAACACAACACAAACACATCCATTCTCTTAATTAAATGAGCTACAGCTTTTTGGCTGAAACAAAAAATAATATTATTTATAAATCAAATTACATTACATAAACTGTGCTCTCATTTATAAAGAGACTATAAATGGCATGGTAGGGTTCCACATTTGCTTTTTTCTTTTTTTTTTCCCTCAATGACTTTCCTGTTGACCTCTCTTTCAATTTACAAATAAAACCATGACTTTCTTGACTGCAAGCACTGAAAATTCACCCTGGAATCTGAGATCAAGCTGTGTTCTTTCTGCTTTATGCCAAAATAGACTCCAGTTCACCTCCCCAGCACTGAGGTGGCTCCGCAGGGCTGGCAGGGATGAAAAGCAATAACAGTACTTCTGCCAGTAAAAAGATGAAGTGAAAAGATTCTCTCAGAAGTAGGAAGATACCAATTTTCAAGTCAACTTTATAGAAAGCAGCTGTTGCTTGAAACAAATGCTCACAGCAGAGATGGAATGGGACATCCCAATGCTCAATGATCCTCTGCAACCTTTCTACGCTTCTCCCGTTTGGTCTTTCCAGATCAGTTAGCAGATTAATCGAGATTATGTGCCTGCAGTTGTTGCACAGCTTTTTGCCCTGGTGGCAGTACCGAACTTGGGTATTTCTGCCCTTTTATAACTTTTTGCACCCTTATGCTTGCATTGGTGTGACTGTGCATGGGGCTGATCCGTGCGTTGGATCGAGTAGATTTTTGGTGGAGGTCCCCAGGCTCTTCTCTCTGGAGCCAGGTCCCACACAGCTCTACAAACAGTTGTGCCATCAGGGATATATGCTCATCCTTCTGCTTCTGTATTTGTGGGGCATCAGAAGAAATCTAGAGAAGACAGCTTCCTAATTATTTTTCCCCAGTCCTGGTCAAAGATGCACCTTTGGCCAGTCCTTTGCACTGAGCTATAAAACTTATCAAAATTTGTGGTTTTGAAAGTCAGTCTTCCATATCATAGTTGACAAATAAATCTTTGCAGTGAGAATCTGATGGATATACAGTCCTTTGGGGCAAGGTATGAAGACTTAACTCTGAGGTACTCAGCTTCCTTTAGGAACTGTACCCCTCTGTGGGGCACAGGCACCCACATGCACTCAAACACAGGGATCTAGCAGTTCTCCTGCCGTGGAGCCTATCATGAGAGAAGGGTTCCTTTCTTGAAAGGACAGTAGTTTACACAGGGCAGGGAAATGTGGGCAGAACAGAGAGGGCACAGTGCCTGCCAGCAGTCAAAAAAGAGGTAAACAGGGACTACTTTAATGGTTTTCAGAAGCTGAAATTTTTCCTGCTGCCAACCAGGAGGACTAGGGCACTTTACAGGTGAGAGCAACTCCCTTAGTAAAATGGTAACATACGAGGTCAGGCAAATACAGGATTGTATCCAAAAGCACACGTGAAACCCTCTTCCTGGGCTGTAGTGGGTCTCAGCGCTCTTGGCAGAACCTATTTTCAGCTGCTTAATCCTGTAATCCTGTGTGTTTCATTTCTCATTTATTAAAGAGGATAGAGAAGGGGTAATGATGCATAACAAAGATTGCTGCCCCTGGAGCAGCAAATCCCAAACTCAGACTCTGGGAAATATTTAGCTAAAGTTCTGTTGGTTTGTAGGGGAGTGCACAGAAGGCAGGAAGTGATCACATAAAGTTCATGGTGAGCTGCTGATTGTCAGGTGTCCAGTGCAGCCTTCCTCTCCCAGTGGCTCTCCCCTGTAAGCCCACATGCCATCAGCCCCTCTGATAGCACAGTTTATCATCCAGTGCCATAAAAATCCTTCTGAAGAGTCCATGAGCATTGAGAAGCAGAGCTGAAAAAATATTTACACTTTCTCATAAGACAGATTTAACAGGAGAAGAAATGCTAAGCCACAGGCAATGTACACTGGCATTTATTGTTCCTTCTGCTCACATGTTCCATGTGAATTGTAATTCTCTGTATTATCTCCTTGGCTTTAAGGAAACAGAAATTTAATGAAACCTGATTTTTGATCTTATATGTAATTCGGCCCACTGGATATGTACAGACCTGTAGACTAAGATAAAAGTAATGTAATTACAAAAGCGGATTAAAATGGCTTCCAAATAAACCAGAGATTTATGCAGAATTTCTTCTAGAACAAGAAGGTCTTGTGCTTGCTTTGACTGGTATGATGCACTTAATTATTTTTTTTAAATGCAATTTTGCAGACTACTTTTGCAAATATGTAGTAGAGACTTCATTTTAATAGTCATAGCAATTTTAATATATGCTTGTTTCTGCCTGAGGGATAAACATATGCACGTGGTAGAAAACATAGCTGTGATACTGAATCGCTGTGAAGCTGTAATTCTTTTTTAGGAGTAAAACCAAATTCATGGAAGTAAATATATTCACAGTTAAGACACCAAGCCCCTTTTCCCCTTAGCTCAATACAATTTGTTTATGCAGTACAGCATCTACTGCAGGTTATGTAAGGTATGTTGCAAGAACTTGAGATATCGGATGAATAAAGGACAAAGTCTCAGTTTAGTTTTGAATTTCCAGGCTTTAGTGAACTCTGCTGTAACCCTGTCCCAGGTCTTACTGCTTCAGTTGGTTCAGTTGCAAATTATCAGTTTCTATGATTAACGACAAAAATACTGCCACTGAGTGCCTTGAAGTTGCAACCCTATATGTTAGCGGCTGTACAAGTGTAATCAAAGGACATTCCTTGGGTCAAAGTGCTAGAATTCACATACCAGTTAGCAGCTAAATGTCTTTTTGAATTGGATGAACCGCTCAATTACATTATCAGAAGCAACCTTTGCATTTTATGAGTTGTCAGTAATTTAAATTACAAGAACGATCCTTAGAATCAAAATTCCATCCTTAGCTCAGTTTTTAATATTCAGACTACATGGATATCTACTTTGACATCAAGCAAGCTGGTTAATGATCAGAACGCTTAATCCTGTTCATTTGATTCAAATGAGTAATTTCACTGGGGCTGACTGAAGTGCTCATAAGAATATGAACACAGTTACTTCTTGTTTAAATAATATTTTGTCAGTTGAATTAATCCTTTCTTTTTCCCTCAAAGCCACTGACAAGGCAATTTAACCAAAATTCACAAATATCCAGTTATGATCTAATAAAACCCACATACATTTCCAAGGAGAAAAATAAAAATAAGAAATTTCTTTTAACATGAGAAACTCCTTGCTTTTAATATCAGAGTGGAGACAGAGTAATACTCCTGGATTATCATAATTATCTAGGCCAGCTTTGAAAAACCCAAAACTGAATATACAGACAAACTGAACTCAGAAACTAATCACACGTATTGCTTGTCAATGTGCACTTTTCCTGAGGACAAATGGATGCATGTTCATTTAATTCAATAATGCGTACTATTATTTACCTGAGAATATGCAGAGCAACAGATTAAAGGACATATTGACAAATAGATTATGGTACTTCTTGACCTCTTAGCTCTTGTCTTGACAATTAAAGTATTATGTACATCACACAGGTGAATGCACTTTGGGAAGACAGGTAATATACACTCATTTACTGCTCTTTGTGTCATGATTAAATAATCTAGAGGAGGTAAGTGTTTTTAATAAATATGAATACAAATTGTATGAAGAAAACTACATCAAACGAATGCTGAGATTTGTGAAATGATCTCTCCACACTGAAGAACATTTTTGTAAGAATTGCACCTGCAAGTATGAACATTGTCATAATACTTTCAAACAATCACATCGTGGTGGTTAATAGTTAACAAAGAGTTGTTGAAGTCCTATATTCAATTATAAATCTCACATATATATGTATATGTATATGTATATGTATGTATATATACAAGTATATACATGTATATATATAAAATATTCCATAAAGCCCTATATTCGGTTGCTTCAGTAAGAGACTGCCATGTTAGCACATAAAGTGTTAACCTGTCCCATGGACAAAGCTGGGCTATTGCTCCAGGCAGTACAATGGGAGGGGACCATCTCTGAACAGTTGCCCCATGTGGCTTCTGCTTGAGTTGCACTGTTAGCTCAGTAAATAAGAGTAGGGAACAGCATCTTTTATTTTGACCAAATAACCAATAACTATGGCTGGAATAAAGATTCATTCAATTAAGGTCATGCTTGCAACCTTTGGCATTTTCTGCCTCTTGATTTCTTAATTGGGTAAATACCTATTCACTTTGCTTAGTTGATTAAGCAGTATTTCCAGATTTGCTTTTACACTTATTTCTATCTTTAAAGCAAAAAAAAAAAAAAAATCACAGAAAAATGAGTCAACAGCAAGAGATTAAGTCTTTTGGCACTTTAAAATTAAATTATTTTTGGGAAAGCATGGCTTCTTCCTGAGGGAATTGGCTGATGTGGTTGCCAAGCCACTTTCCATGATATTTGAAAAGTTATGGCAAGCAGGGAAAGTCCCTGGTGACTGGAAGAAGGGTAACGTTGTGTCCATTTTTAAAAAGGGTAGAAAAGACGACCCTGAGAGCTCCCGACCTGTCAGCCTCACCTCTGTGCCTGGGAAGATCATGAAATGGTCCTCCTAGAAGCTATGCTAAGGCACATGGAGGACAGGGAGGTGATTAATGGCAGCCAGCACGGCTTCACTAGGGGCAAGTCCTGTCTGACCAACTTGGTGGCTTTCTATGATGGGGTAACCGCAGCAGTGGACATGGGTAAACTGATGGATATAATCTCTAGACTTCTGTAAAGCCTTTGACACAGTCCCCCACAACATCCTTCGCTCTAAATTATAGAGAGATGGATTTGATGGGTGGACTTTTCAATGGATAAGAAACTAGTTGGATGGTTGTATTCAGAGAGAAGTGGTCAATGGCTCAAAGTCCAGATGGAGATCCGTGACAAGTGGTGTCCCTCAGGGGTCCGTACTGGGACCAGTGCTGTTCAATATCTGTATCAATGATATTGACAGTGAGATTGAGTGCACCCTCAGCAAATTTGCAGATGACACCAAGCTCAGTGGTGCAGTTGCCACACTGGAAGGATGGAATGTCATCCACAGGGACCTGGACAGACTGGGGAAGTGGGCCTGTGAGAATCTCATGAAGTTCAACAAGGTCAAGTGTAGGTCCTGCATTTGGGTTGGGGCAATCCCCATTTTCAGTACACAATAGGGGATGACATGCTTGAGAGCAGCCTTGCAGAGAAGGACTTGGGGGTGCTGGTCGATGAGAAGCTTGACATGAGCCGACGATGTGCGCTCGTAGCCCAGATGGCCAATCGTATCCTGGGCTGCTTCAAAAGAAGCGTGGCCAACGGCTCGAGGGAAGTGATTCTGCCCCTCTGTTCTTCTCTTGTGAGACCTCATCTGGACTACTGTATCCAGTTCTGGAATCCTCAACGTAAGAAGGATATGGAGCTGTTGGAACGTGTCCAGAGGAAGGCTGCAAAGATGATCGGAGAGCTGGAGCACCTTCCCTACGAGGACAGGCTGAGACAGTCGGGCTTATTCAGCCTGGAGAAGTCTCCTAGGAGATCTCATAACGACCTTCCTGTACCTGGAGGGAGCTGGAGAGGGGCTATTCATAAAGGCTTGTGGTGATAAGACAAGGGGGAATGGGTACAAGCTGGAAAGGGGCAGATTTAGATTAGACATTAGGAAGAATTTCTTCACCATGAGAGTGGTGAGGCACTGGCACAGGTTGCCCAGGGAAGTTGTGGCTGCCCCATCCCTGGAGATGTTCAAGGCCAGGTTAGATGGGGCCTTGTGCAGCCTGAGCTAGTGGGCTATGGCAGGGGGCTTGAAACAAGATAATCTTAAGATCCCTTCCAACCCTAACTATTCAATGATTCTATGATTCTTTACACTGAGTCCACACAAAAATGTAATGCTTTCTTTTGCTCAAACCTTCCAGGATGTTTCAGCTTCAATCAGAGCCTAAACAGAATTTTTTAGAAAGTGGAAAAATTTTTGAGGTTACTGATGTGTGGTAACACAGCAAAAGCATATAAAAAGTGGTTGCAGTGTCTGAGTCAATGTGTTCCAGCTCCTTGCCATCACCCCTGCACTTGGAAAATCAGTGTGTCTTTTTCTTCAGGAGTCTCATGGCTTCCTCTTCTTTCCTTCCTTTCATCCCACTTGTGTTTTTCTCGTAAAAATATATGTTAGCTACAGGACAAGTGACAAAGTTGCATATCTTAGAGTGTAAAGGAAGAGAGATGGGTAGACACAACAAGAAAACGCATGCAATAAGAAAACTGTGGAGCATTTTTTGGAAGGCAGGTTGATATTGGCATGAGAAGAAAATAGAGTATTTAATGTATGCCTGTGGCAATTATCAATACTAATATGACTATGTAATGGCTGTTAGAAGCATAAAACCAGGATAATAAAAATTGATTATAGAATTTATAGAAACCATTATGATAATTTAAATCCTTATGGTCAGTGTTTACTTATGTCTTAGGGCAGAATAATGAACCTTTTATTGTAGGCAAGTAATTTTATGTCCGAATAAATCACGAATTGGTTGCAGTGATACCATTTATCCAACAATGTAGTTGATTTTGGAACTCATTCAACATTCTTTATATTAAGTTTTAATGCAAAGCATCTGAAACACACTGTTAATAAAGCTGTTAGGTACAAACCGTATAAAATGAAATGTTCCCCATTCTCTCCCCGTTTTTCCCTTTTGACCCACACAAGGCTTATTTTTACAGTACAGATTCACTTTTTGATCTCTAAACTAAGGGAAACAATGAGCCAAACAAAATATAACATGCATACAACAGGCACTGTTGGTTTCTGAATGTGGAAGGTTGAAATGCGGAATGACTTCTTGCTTCAGGAATGTTTTGTTAAGAATTCAGAAATATTGTTTTCTGAAGGAACTATACAGATTAAATGGTCTGGAACAATATTGTATCAAAAGGCTGATGACTGTATTTTAAAAGCAGGAGATCTTAATCTCAGTCTAGAATAGAGTAAGAAGTATCTGTGTTAATTTATTCTAGTTTCATTGCATATTAAACAAGATGTGACCTGTCCTGAACTTGAAACTCATTTGAGAAGTAGTATGAAACATTGTTAAAGGACAGATGAGCTAACAGGATAACAAAAATGCCACCCTGTATCAACAGACTCCTGAATGTCCCAGGCAGCCCTTGCCAAAGGTCCACAGACACTGAACCCCCCTTCATGTATTACTAGATGACGGAGTCAAGCACCTAAAATGATCTGAGCTGGAGACCCAAGAGGGTTTTTTAGCATTTTGAGGCAGATTTTGAGGCCTTTACGATGCACAGGAGATATGCTGACCAGGGAGCAATCTGGTGCTGGGGAAATACTGGTGTGGAGGGTATGTTTATTACATCTCTGTTAAAATCTTTGTCATGATTATTAATACTTGCTTGAACTAGAAGGTTGAAAACTGTAAGACAAGTTATGAGGTTATTGATGTTACAAATCAAGGTATAGTGACTGTAGCTACTAGTAGAAAATGTCAGTCTAAAGAGAAGGAAGTACTTCTGACTCTTTGATTATGGGAAATAAATCAGAGGAAAATTAGGCAATGTTATCTAAAACATGCACAGATTCTAGTGGACAATATTTTATAAAGACATACCCCCCCCAATTCAACCACCTGGCCCCCACCTGCATAGAAATTATGCAGAATAATTAAATAAATTGCAAATGCTCTGACAAAAATTGAGTAATAATGGCATAAATAGGATGTCTGCTTTTTTCATCTGCCTCAGCTGTTTATCACACCATCTGAAAATGCCTTATTACTTATATATTTTTTTTTCAATTAGACTTGGAAAACAGGTAGAAGTTCAGAAAGAAATCTTCATGTAAAATCAAGACTGTAACATTCCTATTTCAGGTTAAACAAAGAATCATCGTATCTCCAGTGCACTAGCACTGGCAGGAACTGAGGATGATTACAGAAGAATCAGAGTGAACAGCAGAATATCTCTAGCATTATCCTTCTTCATATTTATGTAAAAAACAATGTTATTCTAAAATTTCAAATGCCAATAGTAATGTTGCTCTAGTTAAATTTTTAACTATTAAGAAGCCAGCTCTAATTTTAAAAAAGTATTATAAAGTCTAACCAAAACCTAAGTTTGAGTTGAGTTGTATTTGGAGTAAATACAGTACTAAACACTTAAATTTAAAAGCATTTCTTCCCAAAGTTAAATAGAGTGTCAGGAGGATGTTAGAATTAGTGACAAAACTATTTGTCATGGTGTACATATAATTTAGCTTAATTAATGGGCAGACTAATTTTTTTCCCGGAAAAGACTGGATGTACCATGTTTTACCTAAGCTGTATTACTTTCTATATATTTAATATTAATTTCTCATGAAAAAGTTGCAAGATAAAGTGACAATCTTTTTTTGCACAACCTATTTCACAGTTAAACCTCTCCGAAGCTAAGCTGAAAAAATGAGTGCAAAAAATTCACTTGTTTTCTCATATTGTTTTTATATAATCCAAATACTGTTGCTATTTCCTGAGTTCATGTTATAGCCGTATATTGTTGAACTCTCTTTAAAGATGATTTTATAATGAAAACTGAAATACACGTATCAACCTACACACACACACATGCCTTCCTTAACAGAAGTTTAAAGCTGTGGATTCAAGCACTGAAAGGACATAGATAACCAAGAGCCTCAACTGCCAGTGAATTCTCAGGTCATGTCCCTTTTACAATTCTGTATAATCTTTAGTGATCTTCCCCTTTTCTCTGCTGCTGTGCCCCCTG
This sequence comes from Cuculus canorus, assembly GCF_017976375.1. Taxonomy (NCBI): domain Eukaryota; kingdom Metazoa; phylum Chordata; class Aves; order Cuculiformes; family Cuculidae; genus Cuculus; species Cuculus canorus. The sequence goes on along the minus strand of NC_071401.1, from coordinate 175,588,245 downwards.
AGATTTTTTCAGAGGATTTGTCTAGCCAGCTTTGGAAGGTAGTTCCTCCACTTCGAGAAACCCACTGCGAAAGCTGAGCATTTTATTTCAAAACCTGAAGCAATTTAGCAGAAGTCATATTTTTACTTAATATTGATCATTCGTTAGAAGTTGAAGCATGAAAATTTTATAGAGGCATATAAACTGTTTGCCTTATCTTGTTATCCCTCATGGGAAAATCCATCCCAAATAAAATTGGACTAGGCTGTAAAGCACTTACCTCACAGGTCAACAATGGGAAGGGTTGGAGAGACTGAAGTTAGTAGGGGCTGGGAATGACCAGCTCCGTCTGAACTGCAATCCATAAGGAATGTAAGAAAATAGAGATCCCAAATTAGTTGGGTAGCTTTTCGTTTTTTTTCTTTTCAAAACTCAGTTTTCAAGAGCATGTCATGTCCATGTTCTTCCCTGTCATGGACAGCCCTGGAAATATGATGCAGAAGATAAAGCACAGGAGAAGGAAAGGTTAGATGTAACCCCTGGAGTGGCGTTTTAGCTCTTTTCACATCTGGAAAGCAGCCTATAGCTCATAAGTAGTTTATAGTCCTCCTCTGAGCTCACAGACAAATAAGCATGATTAGAATATGCCTTATGAGATGGGTTGAAACTAACCATAAACCAAGGTGCAGTTTGGCAAATATTTTTGAGCGTAAAAATACCCCGGGAATTTGTAAAATATCCTAAGGATTATTTAGAAAATTTCAAAACCACAATATTGCAACTTTTTAATTTGAATCAATTACTTCAAAATTGGCCAAAGTGTTACAGCAGTGTCAAGGAAGAGTTAAATAACCTTGGAATGAAATGAAACAACATAAATCAAACACCTAGTGTGGCTGAACTACCACAGTCTGCACCAAGCCAATATATGGAAAGAACTAACAGTGGGGGAGGGAAAAAGAGAACCTATTTAGTGATAATTTAATGCTTTTTATAGTTATGCTTTTTTTTCTTAGCTGAGCCTGATACAACTCTTCACTGAAATCAATCTGCCTTGGCTTGCTAATGAACAAAATACAAACAGGGTAATGGCCTTGTGGAGTTGAATATCTGCCCTACCTTGTGGTTGTCGTTAACTCATAGCTGTTGACCAGAGGAATCATAAAACTTCCATTGCAATTAACAACTGATACTGAATTTTAAAATCCAGAGACACATCTATTAAACTGACCAACAAGTTACCTTGACTACAGTTATTGAGGGTTTATTTTATTGTGAAATATGAGACAACCTATTTTACTTGTTGATGTTAAAATAATGTTATTCAGAGTGGGAAAAAATTAAGATACTTAAAACATCATTAAATTATACTTATTCTTAACTGTTACAGTTAAAGGAACCTTCAGGATTTCAGATATGAAAAGCTTATTAAGATACTGTGTCTGAAAAAAAATTAAATATTCAAGTTAAATGCTGAGTTCAGATTTTAGTTTGCAGTTCAAAAATATCTCTGTGTCTTGATCAGTTTAATCTTGAATTAGGGTCATGGTACAGTGCAAATCATATCAACTTTAGAAATACATTAAAATAACATGAAGAATATACCCTATTTGTAAAGGAAATTACAAACTCGCATCAAAGGAACCGAGGATATTTCAAGGAAGCTCCAATTTCTCATTATTCTAAGGTGTTACACTATAAGTTGCATAAGAAAATGAAAATTTACCTAAAACCTGACTTTATGTGTGAAAAATTTTATGCAAGGGAACTACAGGCCTGTCAGTCTGACCTCAGTGCTGGAGAAAGTCATGGAACAGGTAATCTTGAGTGCTATCATAAAGCACATGCAAGAGAACCGGGAGATCAGGCCCAGTCAACATGGGTTTACAAAAGGCAGATCTTGCCAAACTAACCTGATCGCCTTCTATGACAAAATGACTCAACTACTGGATGGGGGAAAGGCTGTGGATGTAGTCTTCTTGGACTTCAGTAAAGCCTTTGACACAGTTTCTCACAGCATTCTGCTTCGAAACTGTCTGCCTCTGGCCTGGATGGGCACACACCCTCCTTGGTTGAAAACCGGTTGGATGGCCGGGCCCAGAGAGTGGTGGTCAATGGAGTTAACTCCAGCTGGAGGCCGGTTACAAGTGGGGTTCCCCAGGGCTTGGTACTGGGTCCAGCCCTGTTCAATGTCTTTATCAATGACCTGGATGAAGGCACTGAGTGCACCCTCAGCAAGTTTGAGGATGACATTAAGCTGGGTGGAAGTGTGGATCTGCTGGAGGATAGGGAGGCTCTGAAAAGGGATCTGAACAGGCTGGACCACTGGGCTAAGACCAATGGCATGAGGTTTAACAAGACCAAATGCCGGGTCCTGCACTTGGGGCACAACAATCCTATGCAGTGCTACAGACTGGGAGAAGTCTGGCTGGAGAGCTGCACGGAGGAGAAGGACCTGGGGGTGTTGGTTGTCAGCCAACTGAACTTGAGCCAGCAGTGTGCCCAGGTGGCCAAGAAGGCCAATGGCATCTTGGCTTGTATCAGAAACGGTATGACCAGCAGGTCCAGGGAGGTTATTCTCCCTCTGTACTCGGCACTGGTGAGTACTATGTTCAGTTCTGGTTCTCTCACCACAGGAAGGATGTTGAGGCTCTGGAGCATGTCCAGAGAGGAGCAAAGAAGCTGGTGAGGGGGCTGGAGGACAAGTCTTACAAGGAGCAAGGAGCGGCTGAGAAAGTTGAGGTTGTTTAGTCTGGAGAAGAGGAGGCTGAGGGGAGACCTTATTGCTCTCTACAACTACCTGAAAGGAGGTTGTGGAGAGGAGGGAGCTGGCCTCTTCTCCCAAGTGACAGAGGACAGGACAAGGGGGAATGGCCTGAAGCTCTGCCAGGGGAGGTTCAGGCTGGATATCAGAAAAAAATTCTTCAGAGAAAGAGTCATTGGGCACTGGAACAGGCTGCCCAAGGGGGTGGTCGAGTCACCTTCCCTGGAGGTGTTTAAGGAACGGGTTGATGAAGTGCTTAGGGACATGGTTTAAGGGAGTGTTAGGAATGGTTGGACTCAATGATCCAGTGGGTCCTTTCCCACCTGGTGATCCTATGATGATTCTATTTATTACTTCATAAAGCTATTCAAACTCTTTTATCGTTTGCAATGTGTTTGGTGAAATCAATTTACTTGCAGTTTATGAGTTTACTATCATTTACTATGTTTATTGTTTAAAAATTATTTTGTCACCACTGCTTTTAAGATCTCATTTTGTTAGTGATTATTTGAAAAACTGCATTTTGTTGACATTTGAACTTGCAGAGAAAAATATTAATTACAATCACTTCAAAGAGCTTTCAACTAGGTATAATTAGATTGCTAATACTGATTATAGAGTTGAAACTTCTGAAGTGTTTCCACATAAAGCAATTTTTTTATTCCGTTAGAAACAAAACTTTTTCTTTATTAATTACCATAAAACATGTCCAAAATTTTCTGCATGTGGCTATTGCTATAAATGTATCATAGAATCACAGACTAGTAGGATGGTTTGGGTTGGGAGGGACCTTTAATGATCTTAAACCTTAGCCAGCTGATCTTGTTGTAAATGGAAAGAAAACTGAAAGAGAAAATGTAAGCTATCAATGGAAATGCATTAGTTTTCTGGTTTTTTATCTTTCAGACTCGTATGTCTTGATGTAAGGAGTGTGGGTATTGAGGTTCCCCAGGGAAGAGGAAGAAGGAGCTTTATCAAATGGGGATACATATTGCCATTGAGGGGTTATGCATGTTGTTTGCATTTCAAGTACTTAAAATTACTTAATGCCTTATCTAGGTCTTGCTTTGTAACCAGTTAATGTTTAAGAGAATATTTTAATCACCAGTTAAATCCTTTTATTTATCCTTAATTTCTATTCAATTCAAGGTTAATCAAAATTTCTTGATATGTCAAGGAACAAAACATGTCTAACTTGCTTTTTATAAGAACTGAGGACCTTAGAGAGTAAAACAGAGAAATGAATGCCTGGTGAATCTTTCATTCAAATTCCATTCTCATGAATCATATTTCTTTCTTTCTCTCTCTATGTGTATGTCTATATGTATATATGTATAAAAGGAGACAGAAAGTGAAAATGCCCACTATAAATTTGACTGCTATCTACTCATTCAATTTCCTCTTATTTTTAAAAACAGAAAACTACAGGCTGGTCAGCCTCAGCTCTGTGCCCACCAAGATCATGGAGCACATCCTGCTGGATACTCTGCAGAGTCACAAGAAAAACAAGGAGGTGATTGGTGACATTACAGCTTCACTAAGAGCTAATCATGCCTGATGAATTTGGTGGCCTTCTACCATGGTGCTGCAGCACTGGTGAATAAGGGAACTGATGTCATCTACTTGGACTTGTGCAAAGCATTCAACACTGTCTCACGTAACATCCTTGTCTCTGGATTGGAGAGATATGGATTTAAGAGATGGGCCACTTAGTTGTTAAGGAATTGACTGGAGGTTTGCAACCAATGGCTCAATGTCCCAGTGGTGATCAGTGACCAGTGGTGTTCCTCAGAGGTCAGTATTAAGACCAGTGTCATTTAACATCTTTAACAGATGTTGGAGACATGGGTAGTGGGATATGAGGGCACCCTCAGCCAAGTTTGCTGATGACACCAAGCTCTGTGACATGGTCAATACACTGGAGGGAAAGGATGCCACTAGAGAGACCTTGACAGGTTTGAGAGGCAGGCCTGTGCTAACTTCATGAAGTTCAACGAGGCCAAGTGCAATGTCCTGCGCATGGGTCTGAGCAATCCCAAGCACAAATGCAGGCTGGGTGAAGAATGGATTAAGAGTAGCCCTGAGTAGAAGGACTCGGATGTGCTGGTGTATGAGAAGCTCAACATGAGCCTGTAATGCGAACTTGCAGTGCAGAAAGCCAATCGTTTCACGGGCTGAATCAGTGTGTGGCCAGCAGGTGACCGTGCTTCTCTGCTCTCGTGAGACCTCACCTGGAGTTCTGTGTTCAGTTCTGGAGTACTCACTGCATGAAGGACATGGATCTGTTAAAGTGAGTCCAGAGGAGGGCCATGAAGATGATCAGAGGGCTGGAATACCTCCTATACGAGGTCAAGCTGAGAGAGTTGAGGTTGTTCAGCCTAGAAAACAGAAGTCTCTGGGGAGACCTTATAGGAGCATTTGAGTACTTAAAGGGGGCCTAAAGGAAATATAGGGAGGGGGTCTCTATCAGGGTGTGTAGTGATAGGATGAGGGGTGATGGTTTTAAGATGAAAGAGGGGAGATTCAGATTAGATATTAGGAAGAAATTTTTTTTTCTCTGAGGGTAGTGAGGCACTGGAACACGATGCCCAGAGAAGTCATGGATGCATCATGATTTGCAACCTGATTTAGTGGACGATGTCCTTGGTCGTGGCAGGGGGATTGAAACCAGGTGATCTTTAAGGTCCTTCCAACGCAAATCATTCTACAATTCAATGATTAGAAATATTTAAAGCATATGATAGATTTTGGAAATCCTTAGCTATCCGTAACTTTGCAAAAGAAATCAACTGTAGAGACTGTCTGTGTAATTATATTTGGCATTTAAGTGCCATGGTCTGATTGTTGCCAGCTACTTCTTTTCCTCGTCTCTCACTTGTCTCCTTGAGTGGAGCCATAGTGCTGTTTAGGTTTGTAGTCTTTCCAGAAAGCAGAGAGGAGAGCAAGGATGCAGACGAGATCTTCTGTGTCCTGGGGAACAGAGGACCTGCCTTGACTCAATCTTCCCTTCCTATGACTCGTTTCTTTATTTTAGCTGATGATGGCTTAATGCAGAATACAGAAATGGTGCTGGGAGTCAGAACAGAAATTAAAAGTCTGTTTCTGGCATGCTGAGTGCTGAACTACACAGTCATGCATCCTTTTTGCACCTTGTTTGCCATGGCAAATCACAGGTTTAGAGGCAGGCAGCAGGTCCTCATATGTCTCTAATGCTTGACTAAATATCACCTGGCCTCTGCGTCAAGCAGTCGTGTATCACCAAGATACAGAAGCATGCATCTATCTTATGCACACATTTAAGAGAATAATTTAATGTACTTCTGCAAACAAACACTAGACCAAGAAAAGCTCTTTTGTCTTGGGAGATTAGACAGAAAATTAATTTCAGATGTGTCTTTTTTATTTCAATAGCTTGTTTCCTTGATCTAGGAAGAAACTGAACATGGATTTCTTTGCCATTTCATATGCAGCCTCATCCAGCTTGCTTATGCAGAAACAGTTATAATTCCAGAGGTGAAAAAAGAATATGGAGTGAACTCAGATGATTTCATGATCATCTTCTGGGTAAACCATATAAAAAGTGAAATTCAGTTTGGTGTAAATTGTTTAGGTCAACATGGATGTGCACTGTTGCTACCATGTTTTTATACCAAAGAAGTTTTAACACTTCCTAGTTTAAACTATCTGATAATATTCAGCACTCAATATTTTGCTCCAAAATGGTCTTATCCTGCTCCTTTGGTGAGGTAAAAGGTATTAGTTTAAACAGCTCAAAGGCGGTGAGGAAGAGGACAGTTTCATATTCAGGAACAGTTACTGTGGTAGGAAGGCGGACCTTTGCTGCAGAAGTCAGCTCCCCAGAAATGCTGCCCAGCATGGTTCTGGGGCTCCAGCTTGCTTGGAAGGGACACTGTATCTCTCTGTATTTCCTCAACATTCCAAATGGTGATCCTGTTCTCAGTTTTAATTCCTGCAAGATACATCTTTGAAAGACCAAGGTATTTTGTAGTTTTATAACACCAGTGATCTTCTCAGAGAGAATACGTTCCCTTCCTTTTATAGACATACTTACATCTCATTTTTTTTTTTAAATACTAAAGTTATTGAATTAGGAAGAATATTAGAAAATAAACTATTGTCTTAGATGAAGGAAATCTCATGAGCAGCCAGTAGGGCAGATGGCAGGAGATTTGGGCCCTGATGGTAAATATTAAGGTTAAGAAACAGAGTTGCTAGATGGAGGGGCTGCTTATGTCTTTTTGGGTCAGGCTACAGTAGAAGGATAACCTTTTACAAAATAGGAAAATCTCACATGTGTTAAGATGGCCCCAGAAGCATCACCTCCTTCATCCAAAGTTGAGGGAAGAGGTGGAACCTCCTAAATGGAATAATAGTTCTTGTAATCAGTGGGCAGGTGCTGTTGGTGAAGCTGGATGATGGCAGTCAGAGGTGGTGTAAAACAATGGAAAAGGTGTCAGGAGTTTCAGATTTAACAATAGTCTTCAATTAGCACAAAGACAGCTTTGCATCTGACCAAAACACACATTGCATGTTTGATGTAGAAATTAGATATTTTTACACTGCTTAATCAAACATAGGTTTTGGCACATGTTTCTCATGCAAAGTGCAGTTTTCATTGTTGAATATTTTTGGAATTTGGTACAACTCTAGGAAATATTTCCATTCATTTAAGCAATCTTTTTAAAAGTCAAAACCCCTCCCAATATTTATTCACCACAGGCTTTAATACATGCATGACACTGTTGAAGAGGTTTTACACATGTCATGTACAGGACATGGTGGTGCCTGGCTAAACTAGTTTGGCATAGGCAAGTGTGATCTGGCAAAGAATAGTTGTTTCCTTTGCTAATGAATCAACATGAGCACTTTGGTTTGGACAGAAACAAATTGTAAAATGCCAGCTCAGCAGGAACACTTCCTCGAATACATCAAAACTGTTCCTTTCTACATGGCACAGCTGAGTTCTTTCCAAGAATTCCTAGGCCAGTGTTCTTGCTGTTCAAAGAGTTTTTAAATGGGTGCTAATCCCCCCTCCTGAATGCCCCAAAACAAACAGAAAGGGATGTAAAAATTAGAAGCATCAAAATATTAAATCATCACTCATGCAAAACATGAGCACAGCTGGAAAAAGTGCTCCCTTGAGATTTTGCTTGTACCATGACTACATTTAAAATACATATGTTGCTGTTATTTCTGGGGAAGTAGATATGCTAAGCATTCTTGTTTTCTTTGTCTGAATACTTACAATTTTTTTAAAATAATTTTTAATTTCCTCTACTACTAAGCACTAAAGTACTAGCTACATTATTGGCGTGGGATAGATTTCAGCTGCATTAGTAATGGGAGGGGGTAATTTTACCTATTTCAGCAGAATGTGATAGAAGAATTAGAAGTAATATTAGAAGTAACACAATAGCCAAGTTTTAACATTTTACAGCATTTCTGAGGCTTTTGGACCAGTTCCGTGGCACTTGTTTATGTGGCCATCATGCAAAAGAGTAGGAAAACAGCAAGTCAGTATGTTATTAATTATAAAAGATTAGTTGTAGCTGCACTCCACATCCCAAGGCAGTGAAACAGCAGTGAGTTGAGAGCTGTGAGCCCATCTCCACCCTTGTGAAGGACAGCACCAGCACACACCTAGGGACAAAGGGACAGTGCATCAACTCCATGGGCTCAGCTGGCTGCAGGACGGGATCAGGGGAGTGCTCTCAGTCACATACTATTCCTCAGCTTGCTCAGTAGATAGAAGAGTCCTGGAGGTGATGCTCTTCTCACAGGTCTTCATGGTTTGTTTCACACTTGTTGGAGAATCGGTAGCACTGGCTCCCTGTCTTGACAAAGATATGTCACAGAGTATGGGGCAGCAGGGCAGAAATACACCTGAGAGGATCAAAGCAAGTCTGAAGGTGGGGGACTAAAGAACAGAGAGGTCAGCAGGAAATGAGGTAACTAATGAATACATTAAAATGCTCACAAGGTAGGTGGCTAACGCAAGATGGGTTGGGCCAAGGATATCACATGTTCAGAACAGCGCTGTAGGCTTCCTAAACCACTCACTCCTCTCAGGGTAGGAATCACTGTGTGATTTGTTCATGTGTCAGAGGTCAAGACGATGAGCACAATGGTCTCTTCTGACTACAAAACTTTTGGATTGTTTGTAGTTCACCAAGCTCACAAACTGTGTTTGCAATTTTTTTGTCAAAGTGATTCTTTAGCAAAATCTGTGTTCTCCCACTGATTTTCTTTCTCACTTAAGAGAAAACTAATCTAAAGTTTTGCCACTGAAAAACCTGAGACAGAATATTTCTACTTGTTATACTACTGCTGCGAGTTTTCTTTGACAGTTTGTAATGGATTGTGGCAGCTGCAGCTCAAACTCCCGACCTGAAGCTCAGCTCCTTTTCAAAAGATGCAGGAGCTGCTCTGCTTTGATCAAGCTGTACAGAACATTGCAGGAGTCACATGGCTGTAGGAGAATCACAAAACTTGTGAACTGGCCAGAAAAGGGGGAACATCAGGTTTTCGAACAGTAATTTCCAAGATTTTTTTAATAATGATTAGTTTCTCAGTCAATTCAATGAAACTTTTCTGTTTCTAAGATGGACCAATGCTCATTTAACAGGTCATTTTCATTTGGAATAAAAAATAATTCTGGATTTTCCCACGAGACAGAGTCTGTAGTTTTCATTCATGTGACACTTGCATTGAAGATAAAGTTCAAAATATTGCTTAGTAAAGCAATGACAAGGAAGATGTCCTTAATTTAGTTTTAATATCTTAAATAAATAAATAAATAAGCCTCCATATTTAGGGGAAACAGTTTTATAAACGCTGTGAATACGGTTCATGCTGTTTGATTAAGACCAATCAGGGATGCAAGAGAGGAAAGTGGAACTCTGTCTACACACAGAACATAGTTCAGATTCTTCACTCTATGTTAAGGGCACTCAACTGCATTAGGAGCCTCCTGTGTGGTTTGGATCTCTGGATGTCCATAGTCCTCTTCCTGGTTTGTCCACAATTTTCTCTGCTGAGTAATTTACCACCTACCCCTTTTCTGAGAGCATTTTGGGGTCCAGAAATTAAGTGAACCTCCATTAAACAGCTTGGATTAAAGATTAAATTTACCCTGCCTGACAAAGGCAAGTTTCTTTCAAAATTAAGTAAGTGCAAGTGTTGACAGATATTTTTGGTATAACGACTTTACAAAGAGTGCGAAGTTTAAGTTCGGGTCCCTACTTTGCTGTTTGTCTGCCCCAATCTTTGCTGCCCAAAGGCCATCCTGATGACCCGGTATAACTCATTGCAAAAGAAGTGGAAGGACAGAGAGAATCTGAACAATATCTTTAAGATTAAGAATTAAGGTCTTTTCCAATGTAAATGATTCTATGATTCTACACCATTTGTTGAAGTAGTGACATGCTGCAGCAAAGGATGGCTTTTCAATGGCCCGAGAGGAATAAATAGAGGGGACACAAGAGGGACCTGGAATCTGTATCCCAAGTGTTTGACTTGGGATTATTGCAAAAGCAGTGCTTAAAGGTGGAGCTGTAATGTTCACACCCTCGTTTCCTTAAAACAGGCACCTGAATAGGTATTTACAGTAAATCTGATTTTAGTCCTTCAATTAATTCTCAAAGTACAAAGATAGGGACAATAATAGCTACCTTCTCACAGAGAAGATGTGAAAATAAATTTTTGAATGCATATGAAATTCTTGGGTACTATCCTCAATTTTTCCATAGCAGTAGTTGGGTGGAAATTAATCAGCTTGCCTTTAGATAAGGCATTGAATAAGTGGGCAGCTATTAAGGAAAAGACAAAACATTAGAGAATTGCTCATGGCTTTGCAGCAATCTGTTATTAAAAAGAAGTATAAGTGATAATACTATGACAAGTATAAAAGCCTTTACTACATAGAAAACACTATTCTCTTAAGCACTTCATGTCTGTGAACTGATGAGTGAGCTAAATTCTGCTTTTCTGAGAGGGTTGTTTAAGGACGCCTCTGTCAGTATACATTCCACTATTGATATCTAAAATCAGACAAATGTGCTGAAAATCCAAATCTATGTCTGTGTTCATATCCAAAAAAGACTGTTTGGCACAATCCTGCAAATGTGTTTTTCTGACAAAATACTTATGTAAAGTGACAAGAAAGAAATTAGAGTATCCCTGGAAATGGATGGAGGTTGCATCTTTTTCAGTATGAAGTCATGTCTTTATGTGACTACACGTCTTCATTCTCATATTTACTTTCATTCTCCTGTGTGGCATATATTTATTTGGCACATAAATATTTTATCTGCTTTTAAACTGGAGTGGTCAGATAAGAGGTAATATTTAAGGATGTGGAGGGTCTTGTGACAGATGGGGTCACAGATAAGAATAAAAGGCACACAAAGAAGCTACTGAATGGTTAGAAGCTCCTTTTAAGAAAGGGTAAGACTACATTGCTGAGAGAACCACCACTTCCAATCTACTCAGCATCTCATGAATGACCTTGTTTATAGAAATGCTCGAAATTTTTTGACCAGTCTCACTTGTTTGCACACAAATTAGAGCTCTACATTCATGAACTGTTTTTTTTGAAAGTTGTCTTTAGACGATGCCCGGAGCACTTCTGTATAACCATATTTACTGTATTCCAGCAAGTGCTTTTTAGTAGCCCGAAACAATTTCAGTAAGCAAGCAGTAAAGTGAGATCTAATAAAATTTTGCATCCAATAAATTAGGTGATTCTCTTTTTATATTTCACTGGGATAATGGAAGAGTTATATTAATTTATCTTCATAATTTGAGGCAGCAGATATCTGCTGTCAGATAGACTCTGAGGTCCCTTCATTTGAAGATTCCTGGGGGCACTGGTTGCCCAGGAGCATCAGTCTTCTCCTCTCTGGGAGATCTCAGAGGAAGAAGCATCAGGAGTATTTGATCTGCAGGGTCTAGCTTCTGGCTGCTCCTTGGCCTCGCATGAAATGGCTGGAGGGCCAAACTTACTTGGGACACAAAGCCATCACTACTTTGATAATGAGAAGCTCTGCCCCTTTTTAAATATCCCTTCTCTCCCCAAATGACAGATGATGTAGTTTATTTGTTCCCCCAGTGTTTGAATGGGGTACGTCTCTGATGAGAAAGTTCTGAAGTCTTCTCCAGACAGGGTAAAAAAGATACTTGTGGATGGGGAAAAGAAATGGCTTTGGTTATCAAGATATGCAAGGTACTGTCAAGAGACAGTACCTTCTATATACTATGCATTTGTTTCATTGTCCTCAATGGCTCTCGGATTCCTAGACCTCTCCAGTGGCTAAAATCCTCTTATTTACTCACCTGTTAGTATTTGCAAAAGTTTCAATCTGACATGAAGTTCAACTTTATGTGTTGTCAGATTGTTGTGTTGTGTCAGTTTGGAGTTAACCTTGTCTGTCAAAGTGCATGGTCATCCATCAACTATTAAAGTTTCTTCTGCCCAGTGGGTATTTCAAATAGTAGAGAATCACGCTGGTTATAGAGCAAATATACTTCAATTCAGCTCTCACTCTGTCATTGCTGGACCAGTAATACAGAACAGCTGAAGTGTTTTTATTAATACTTTTCATATCTAAAGTCTAGATGTAGGATATTTATGGTAGGCAGATTGTGTGATTTCACTTACTCGTGGAGCCATTGGAATTTCCTCATCTTCGGTATCATATAGAGCTCATCCTGTCCCCTGGGTTCATGCATAAAAACATCTGGTATGCATGAAGAAAGTGTTGAAATAGGTAGAAATTTCAGTCTTATATGCTTCTTTTTGGAAAAGAGCCAGTCAACACTCAGGATGAGAGAAGACACCTTGGGGAGAGCAGTTCATGGGTGTAGGCAGGAGAGGACTTGTAATCCTGCACTAGTGTGTGCTACAAAGAAAAGATGGTGCAACTAATTTCAGGCATATGGTGTAAAAGGCAATTTTATTTGTTGTTATAAAAAGTGGAGACCAAAGCACTGTTAATATGAAGGGGGCTTAATTTTTCTAATTTTTCTCTGAATTAATGAAAAGCCTGAAGTTCTTTTTGGGTGTCATAATGTCTTTGAATCTGTGTGGAAAGCAAAGTTCCCAACCTGACAGAGCATCAACTAGTAGAAGCAAAGCAGCTCAGCAGTATTTATTTTCTTCTCTTTTGAGAAATAGGATTCACTATCTTTCATTCTGTTTGTCTTGGTTTTTTTTCCCACTTTCTCCTTCAACAATTCTTTCACCACTTAGTTCTGGTTTGACAACTCTATGCTGACAAAGAAGTTAAGATTGATGACCTCTGATGTACTTCTGGTCAGAGAAGATGAATCAAAGTAAATTGTTTTACTAGTTAATCAAAGCAGCCTTATTTTATTTTTTTTTTTTTCAGAAGTAGGGCAAACGAGTTCAGGGAGCAAAGACAGTGGAATGACAGGGAGGTAGTTGGATGTAATCTGGTGGTGGTGTTTGCTAAAAGCTCGAGGTATATTGCTAGTTTGTTCAGACTGAGACTTCGGTCTCAGCTCAGAAGGAGCTATGTGAGTCTGTTTCATAATGGAAATGGATGTTGGTTTAGTTTTGTAACCAGAACTAATATGATTTGAAATAGCCAAACTATTTTTACTTTTATAATTGGCCCTGAATATTCTTCTCATTCTCTTCCATTCAGCATCAGTTAAGGAACATGTGATCCTTGGAGACCAAGCTGTAGCGTAAATAATGAAGCCATTAAGCCTGCCATTTTTTGGTTTTGATGGAAAATGTTTCAGAAAACTAGAAAAAAAACCCCAACATAACAAACCCATGTATTCCTACATATTAGTATAAAAATTGTCCCTATTTGGGACTTCCTGAATCAAAGACCCCTGTTTGGAGCAGTCTTATCAGGAATGATTTGCTGCAGACATCAAATTGAAGCAGAATTTGAGAGTTCCCACCACAGATGTTGGAAAGTGCAATCTTGGGCTTTATCACAGGTATTATGTTCTTGTACCTCTGATAGCTGTGACAGTGGTCAAAACCCTGAGGACTCACTGTGCTTTGTGTTGGCAGGAAATGTGTATGCAATCTGTAGCACATTTTAAGATTTTACTTTTTACCTTCTTTTTTGAGAGCTGAAAAACTGTCCAGGGCTTTGCGGGCAATGTATTAATGTATGCTGCATGTACTCCAGAAGAAATCCAGCATCCATTGACCTCAAAAAGGTGGTGATCAAGCAGAGAAGATGCTGTTTTCCTATGGTTTCTGTGTATTTGTGACTGCTATGCTTTATTTCCAGGAAAATATTCAGTGGCTTATAGATCTTGTTCAACAGATACAGAGGCTCCTTCTATCCCTGGCAGCAGAAGCCACGTTCTTAAACCCATTCTACTCACTTGCTCCATCCTTTTCTACCCTCAAGAAAGGCTGAACTGCAGCCCCTACCTGGCAACTACACTGAGTGCCCTCCAGTAATCCTCTGTCCTTCAGTTCGGGCCTACTTGTTGCTCATTAGTTCTCTCTTGAACCTTTGTACTTGCCCTTTTCCAAACTACTGTCTCTCCTGAAACCACTTTAAAAAAATACATTTCATTTTTAGGGAGTGCATGGATCTGGTGGTCTTTTAGTGTAAGGGTAGGCAAAAACCTATCCATACAGATGTGCTCCCTTGCCAGCTGGGAATATTCATGTAGAAGTGATACTTAAAGTTTTCTAAAGTATTTTGATTAGAAATACATTTCTGTTTCCAAGCAGAGATTTTGAGGAGCTTCTTCACAGCCCGAACATATGCATTTTAGGGATAGTAAAGTGGAGTCTGCTTAAAATCCATGAGAAAGTTTCAAGTTCTGGATTAGTGCTGACATCTGCTGTTTGTTCTTACCATATACATGAAACGCAGCACAAGGAATCGTTGCCTGCGTGCTTTCTGCTGCCTCAATTCCATGTTTTATTTAACACAAGCTAAAATTAATAGAAATCACAAGATGCAGTAAAACCTCCACGGGTCAATGACTATTCTTATTGGGTTTTAAGACATGGAGCGAGGAGCTGACAACAAAGATGAAACTGAATCCTTTTTATCTTTCTAAATAACTGTCAATGCCTCTAAGTGGGGAAAGGGCTTGAGACAGGAGACCTAAGGAATGAAGCTGTCTATGTATAGGGTGGATATTTAGCCTGAAAGTTCTTTGCTGCAGGGACCACTTTTATGTTATCTGTTTCTACAGAAACCTGTAAAATACTGGGATCCTAATCCACAGCTGGCAAAGCTGGTTGCTACTGCATGGTGAAGGGGTTATGGCAACAGCACGAGAACATTTTCTCCTCATCTTTGTTGCCTGTTCCCATTTGGACCCAGCAGCACCAGTACAAACGGTGTCAGCTGCCAGTCTGGTCACAACTACGGGTATCACTCTGAGTAACCTGGCCAGGTGTTACCACTCAGTGCGGTGACTGCAAGGAAGAACTTCTGGGAGACAACAGCTCCTTTCATATAGTTTATTAAGCAGCTTTTGTGGTCATGTAGTCATTGCTGGGTCATACAGGATCAACAGTATATCATGTGCTTTGTTTTTGCTCAGGTGCCTGACTCTTCCATCTCTTGCCAGTCATCCTCCCTCCTAACCTCACCCCAAACAATTGCGTGGGATAACAGAGTTTTAGATAACGAGATTTTCTTTGTGATGAGGTCACCATTACAACAGGCATCAGGGAGAAGATAAGCACAGGACGTTCTGTGGAAATCCCAGATTAGTGCAGCACATGACAACACTTATGTTTCCTCTCTCAAATGAAAGCAAATCCTTCACTTAAATGAACTGATCACATGCACTGATCCAAATACAACCGTGACAGCTGTCAATAGCATTCCTTTTACAGGGCATTGGAATTAAGCACACAAATATTCCCATTTTTAGGATGTGTTTGCTGTGATAAGTATCATGAGTCAGAGAGATGTAGAATTTTCAGGTCGATTTTAAAATTAGAAAGGCTTTAAAATGAGAGTTGGATAATTTTTATCTATTCTGTGGCATTTCAGTCCACTATAATGTCACTTTTCCAAACTTCACAACCATTGATCCTGTATTTTTTTCCTTGTAAAATACTTCATTTCCTGTCCCATGAATCCAGGATCAGGGCTTTCAAGAGATTTACATTCAAACTGGGAGTTTTGGTAAAACAGTACTCCAGCTTTCATGACAGACAATGTTAACTAACATTGTTGAAGGTCAGGTTTCTGGGATCTCTGGCTTTTATTCTCTTAATGGTTTTAAACTAAAAGAGAGTAGATTTATCAGATATAAGGAGGGAATTCTTTATTATGAAGGTGCTGAAACATTTCATCAGATTGCCCAGAGAAGTTGTGAATGTCCCATCTGTCAAAGTTCAAGGTCATGTTGGATGGGGCTTTAAGCAACCTGATCTAGTGAAAGATCTCCCTGCTCATGGCAGAGGGATTGACCTAGATGATCTTTAATGGTCCCTTCTGACCTAAACTATTCTGCAATTCTGTCATTCTTCGACAACTTCCAGTGTCTCTGTCTGAAGTCAGAAAGGTTCCCTCAGGACAAAAGATACCAACAATGAAAAATATTTTGTCATAAATGCAAGGTAAAGCCAAAATATGAATCCAAGAAAACCTGTGAATTTCAACATGCTCTGTTGTGATGATTGTAATGTAATTGTAATGATTCATAAGAGAGTCTAACGATTAAATTAGTGTGATAAACAAAGAATATGACTGATACAGAACATATTTAACTTTTTATGCAGATGAATTATGTTAGCAAATACAGTCAGTCTCAAAATTGTTATTATTATAGAAAAATAGTAATAGCAAAATTTAGAAAACTCATTTAAGTCCTTATAAGGAGTGACTTTACCACTGTAAATTAGAAATAAGTAGTTGACAGGTGACACTAATTGTTTTAGACTGGAGGAGATTGAGGCCTTTAAATTTCAATCCCAGTAAGCACAAATAGACTCTCAGAAGTCACTGAGGTTTTCACTAACCCAAAGCTGAGGCTGGTGTGGTGCCTCCTTCTCAGGCCCACACTGGGACCTGGCTCAGGCTTTCTACGTCCCTGAGACTGCGGGCTGGTTGGACAGGTTTCCAGCTGCTCATGAGCCTTCCTTGAGAGGTTTGTGTGCACTCAGTGAGCTGTGGGGCGTGGGGTTACCAGCTTTGATTACGCAACTGAAGGCTTCTCTGGACGCACACAACCGTGGTGCACTTGGGCTCCGAGCATCCCACGGGTGGTGTGAATAATGGGAAGAAGCAGATCCTCGCCTTGCCATCAAGCAGTGCTTCCTGTGTGCAGGAGGTGATTGCTACTCTCTGTCAGTGCATGAACATACTGTTCTCTCCTGAAGGGAGGGGTGACAATAAGTAAGTTCCTGTATGAAGCCATTTTCTTTGCATTGTAATTACATGTGGTGTCAACAAGTTGCATGAGTTGCTTCAGTTTCCATGACATCATATAATTCACTTCATAGAACTGAAAAGGCTACTGAGAGCATGAGGGCAAGAGGTATCTTGTGTCTTTTGTGCAAGAGAGTTCTTGCTATGTTAAAAATCAGCTATTTTCCCCCCCTCCCCCCCAAATCCTTTTGGTTAAACCCTCATGCCATATCCCCAACTATTTTTTTTATTTAGCATTTAGAAAATTCATGTCTTCTGCCAATTAACGTTTTTGAGGACAAATTCACCTTTGGGTGAATTACCAGTTCTTCACAAGGTGCTTGGATGTAACTACGTTATTTTGACTTGTCTCTGGGGCATGGTGCTCTCTAAGTGCTACCTCTGCCATCACTTTGGTCCTTGAAATGGGACTTGATATTTATGGTCAATTTGGTTGAGACCTAGAGAAGATGCAAAGTATTATATGAACAGGGATAGTCAATGACATTAATGTGCTCTGATATCTCTTCATTATTCGAAAGAAGCCAGGGATAGGGAAAAAAGAGTGGAGTCTTCAATAGTGTGATTATCTGATGCAATTGTATTGTCGTCTGAGGTGGCCATAGGACTAAATTGTGAAACAATAAATAAAATAATTTTCATCACCTACTTTGTTTGTCTTAAATTCCTATTAATTTAACAGGATTTGTATGAAAAAGACCTTCCTGAAAGTATTCACTTGTAAGTGCTCACAATAAATCTGGCCTGAAAAAATGCCTTCCCTTAGGCTGATCCTCAGAAGGTTCTCCTATAATCATGTTCCTGATGCTGAGGAATACTCAAGGATTGTTTCCTTGCGGGACTTTTCATCACTTACAATATCCTCATGTCCCAGTATGCTGACTGCTGTGTAATATGTCAGGGGCAGGTTGTCATTACCCTGATTTAGACAGCTGGTTAGTTCTTCTCTCTTTCTCCATCTACCATTTTTACTGACAAAGCCTCACATGCCATCTCCTCTTCTTGCGATTGCAAAGACTGGCAAAGTAGTTCTTACTAAAGCTGACCGGGGTTAGGGTGAGGAGCAAGGTTCAGAGGCAGTATTGCAGTGAGGAAGGGAACAATCTGTTCTCTGTTTTTAGGACAAGTAGTGATGGATGTGTATTGCAGCAAGGAAGATTCAAGTTAGACATTAGGAGTAAAAAAACACTTTGTAAGGGCAAGGGCAGGGAAGTGCTGGAGCAGATTGCCTCAAGAGTTGGTGGCAGCTATGGAAGACTATGAAATCAAGTTATAGAAGCACTGTCAGGACTGACATGGACAGTGTTGGTCCTACTCGGTTGTCAGCAAAGGGATGGAAGTTGTAATCTTTCTGGGACTCCTCCACAAAGAAATTACTTTGCCTCACAGACCTTTGCTGTAGGTAGGTAAACTGCCATTATTTCTACTCAAACTTTTTAAATTTACTGTTAGGAGATTGGGCCAGGCAATCATGAACTCACCCAGGTGAGTGTCAATCAACACTTCCTTTCTTTCCCTATCCTTTACAGAGCTGGTGCAGTGCTGCAGCTGCAGGTTGTGAATAGCAGCTGGGCATATCATAGTTAGCACCTTTCTTCTCTCTACAGCAGTCTTTTAACAGGTCCCAACAGCACTAAAACAGGAGGAACTGAAGTATAAGTAGTAGGCAGGAAGAATCATTAGTTAGGAAGCCAGTCTGAGACTTCTGTAATCTTTGTTAAACTACTGTGTTCTTTCAAACATAATGATTTGCAAACTCTCTCTTTTGCTCTGATAAACTCTTTTGTTGTTTCTATTTCCTACTACAACAATGCTGTGGGGTTTTGGTGGACTTCTGTAGTAGGTTACAGTGAAAGGGAGCATCCATGGGTATACTACAATTTTGCTTTGTCCCACTGTAATAAGAAGCCTTTTAAGAATGTGAAGAGCTGCACCTTTTTTTGTATTTGCTCGACTAGGTGGTGGCTTTTAGCATATATATCAAACTAAGTAAACAAAAGCATACAGTGTTCTCCATATGATATAGTTTCTTCCTGCATTTTCAGGTTTGAACATTAACTGCCTACAGCCAGGAAGGAGTATGAATATACAGACAGGAAAAAATACTTATTGCTTAATTATTATGCAAGCTACTTAAAGCTTAGAGTCATTCCATTTTTCAGAGGGACTTTTAAAATACTGCATCTATACAAGTGACAGAATGCAGCCAGAATGGGAGATGGACTTCATATGTATCATTTGGCAATGGTGTATAATGGTTATAATATTTGTAACAGCTGTTAGGTGCTCTGAAGCTACACTACATTTGTGGAATTTTCCATTGAGCTCTAAATATTCAGGTCACATACACAGTTAAATTTCCAGCAGTGGCAGTACAGATAAAAGCACTCCAACCGTATGCCATAATTGTGCTCTATTTAGAGAGTGCAGCAACTCAGGCATTTTCACAGCAGTCGTCTTAGATACGGTATACATTCTGCTTTATAAATGCCAATTCATTAGCGCATGTAACACATAGCATGCTGCTCTAAAAAAAAAAAAAAAAGAGGGAGAGTGCTGTGTTTCAGTGAGGAATAAACGTACAGAAAAAATCTGTTACTTAGGAGAAGGAAAAGAAAAATGGAGGAGAATGCCAAATTCAGTTTCTCCTTTTGCACAAAGATCTGTAGAATATCAAAGTCCTTTTTGCAAGAGGTTTCAAATCAGTGGCAGAAAATTGAGTGTCTATAAATAAATCTTAAAAAGACTTAATTGATTGGACATTTCCACTTCAGGATATTGAATTGCAATATAAGAAATCTGCAACAAAAAGAATGTATCCTGGACAGGGCATGGTTTTATAATACAGTGAACAGCCAGTGTATTTTGTAAAACATTTGTAGTGACGCTAATTTAGCTACAATTCCAAGCTGCAAGAAAAAACAGCATTATTAAATTCATTCTAAAGATTTTTTTTACATTCAGAAAGCAGTAAGTCAGCAAGTCTGTCCAAACCCAGATACTAAAAATAAAGAAAAAATCATTCTATAATTGCAATAAATTCAAATAAAGCACAAAGACTCTAGAGCTAAAAATCATGCTTTAGTTCACTACTCTTAAGTGGCCAGGAAGGCATGTTCACCTGTTGTATTATTAGTTTCACCCATATTGAGGCAACCAGCACGTCTGTGTGAGATCAGGTATTCATGAAAAGTAGGTCAGTGCAGTCAATCGGATTGAGTTCCCAGCCTTGCTGGACTTGTGAATAAAGTATTTTTTCTATAACTGTGCTCCATCTTGAAGAGCAGATATATTAATCTGTTTCAGATTTCTTGTGATTGTAAAATCTGTCTATGATCAAAATGAGGATCATTAAACTCTATTTGTAAGTCAATATTTTGTGGCCTTTCTTTCGTAAATTAAATACGTATTAGAGGAAGGTGGAGAAATACATTGATCTTACACTTTCTCTATGCTAGAAGACCTTTTGCTCCGTCCTTTTCTTTGTCAGGTGGTAGCTAGGTAATTTGTCCCACCCAGAAGTTTAGCTGTGTCTCACCTAAGGAAATTTCAAGTAGGTGTGTGCAGAGGTGACACATGAGATCAAGGCTACAACTGGGATATACCCACAATCCTTGGTCATGGACTATGTTTTCTGGTGAGAAGAAAACTTGCTATGAAACAATATTGATGGCTCTGGCAGGTCTGGCAAAGGACCTTTATGACATTACTCTCCTGTTGGCTATGTTTTCTCTCTCATGTTGGAGTTTACACCCTCTTTGCTACAGCTGAGAGCTTGGAATGCCTGATTCATGCCCCCTAGTACAGATGACACCAGGGTCTATAGATACATGTTCCCTCCTGTCTGTTTGGCTTTAGGTCCAGTCAGCTGAGCAAAGAAAAAGCAGCTAATGTGCTAAGCTTACCGTGTTTTGCTTGGTGGGAACTAGGCTGTGTGATGGCAGTGAGCCCTGGGCTGGGTCATGCCAGGACGTAGTGCTGGCAGAAAGGGTCAGGGCTCTCCGAGGCTCCTGGAGGGAAAACACATCTGCTGCATGGGTTCCTTTCCACAACTCTTCACCTGAGGCTGTAGTGCTGTAGTTCAGGTCTCTCCTCTTTCCATTACCCACCTGGCTGATATATTTGATGGAGGAAGGGGCAGGATTATTATGCAGAATCTGAAAGAGGGAAGAGACTGATTATCTGGCAGTTCTCAGAACTCCTGACTTTTTTCTTCTCTGTCCTTGACATCCAGACTTAGTGAATTGCCAACCACCTTAGCAGATAGTTCTGCTGGGTGATATGTCCTTAAAGCATAGCTCTAATTAGAGTCAAGGAAGGGCAGGAAAAAGTGAAAGGCAGGGAACCTAGTCCTTTTCCTGCAAAATAACAGTGCCTTAAAAGCAATTAAAGTAACTTACTCCTAATTTCAAGACACAGAGTTGATTTTAGCCATTCTTACAACATTTTAATTGCTAAAAGGAAGTATCAGTTTTCTTTCATACTGTGCAGAGCATGAAGATTTTTCATGGAGTAGCATCCAGCCTCTGTTGGAGCTCTCCTTCCAGCCATCTGCCCTCAGATGGTCTTAAAACAAATGTGGATTTCCAGGCTTATTTAACTGGCTCAGATTGTCCAAAGAGTCAAACAAAATCTTCACCTTAGGAAGTCTCTGTACAGCAAATTCCATGATGAAATGGCTTGGCACAATTCCTGTCCCCAAACCTTTGACTAAGAAGGTCTGATCCATCTCAGCTATATGTCTGGATGTACTGATAGATAATAGCTCTGGTTCTTTGTGTTCATGCATTGCTGTGGGCTTATTATAGAAATGTTTAACCTGTATGC
Organism: Cuculus canorus; assembly: GCF_017976375.1. Lineage (NCBI taxonomy): Eukaryota > Metazoa > Chordata > Aves > Cuculiformes > Cuculidae > Cuculus > Cuculus canorus. The sequence continues at coordinate 175,566,255 of NC_071401.1, read as the reverse complement.
AACAGATGCAGAGAAAACCTGCAAGCATATAAAGGTGCAGTCATGGAATAACAGCAAGACATTTTTAATAGGGTGTATTAAAGTGTGGCCTTATGAAAGTGTGGCTCCAAACAAACAAATGCAAAATGTAGTTTTCTTCTGACTTAACAACATTGCAGATATATATGAATTTCCCAAGACTTTTTGATTTACGAATGATAAATATGAAACAAGCATTAGAAGCTGCAAACAGGGCTTGATCATACATCAAACAGAAAAACTTCATGGCCCGAGAAGGCTACTGATTGCATCATGGGATTTTTTTGTCTGCTTTTCTTCCTTCTTTCTGTGTGCAGTTGCTTAAATTTTCAACAACTTTTGCCATCTGTCTTGCAGTAACAACAGACACAAACTTTCTGCAAAATCCATGAAAGAAGCAACAAGGCAGCTCTTGCTGACTCTTTTGATTTAATTTTGCCATGTTTCTTTGTCTGTAGTCTGCAGCATACTTTAAAGCCATTTAAAGCTGAGCGGTCTGAATACTCTCTTGCAGCATGTAGGTCACCCAATCAGTTATCCGTCAGACCCTGACACTTAAGCTTAGGAGGTAATAAACATTGGAACCGTGTGGATCAACTTCAGCATCCAAAGCTGATGGAAATAAACAATCAGCTATTTTTATTTCATTTTTAATTTTGGCACTCTTTCCCCCCACCCCAAAAATTACATCAAGATTTCATCACGAAAGTACAAACAAAAATTCAAATACTGCCTCTCTTTAAACAGCTGAAACTCTTTGTGGAACTAACCTTCATGTCCTTCTAAGTGAAGTCTTTCTAATCCTTCAAATCTAGTTCAATCTTATTATCAACTCACTTGGCAGAATTAATATACTGAAATGGGCACTTTGCCAGTATTTTTCTTACACTCAGTTTCTGTTACGTCAATTCTATTATAAATTATTTCTTTACAAGGTTTAATCATGTATAAGGAATTAAAATAAGCAAAAAGACCACAGACTATGTGGCTGGCTACCTATGGGCTTAAGAGGTAAGGAGGCTTGTACATATGAGAAAGGTATAATAGACACTTATATTTATGCTGTAATAGATTCAAATCTACCCAGCACATAGAAAATGTAACAATCAAACTCATCCAAATCTACTGGAAATGAAGATTGTTTCATTTTCACTTTGAAATACCAAAAGTAAATGGTGCTAAATGGAAATCTCTTGGTAATGATTTAGATAATAAAACATTTAACCACTTTGCCTGCTCAGCCTGGAACACCAAATGGGTTATTACTTCCATATTTAGCACCAAACTAAAAATAACTTTGTGACTGGCCAAATCACTTCTATTCTCAGCACGGCTTCTAATATAACTGCTTTGACCACACTGGGAAGCATAACATTTGTAAACTGTTGTGCTAGTGAAGTCCTAATGACCTGAGTTCGGAGTAAAGACATAAGCACAATTTGTACTTTTCTATTGTCCAGGAAGCTGTTTACACCGAAAATACTGTTACTATACATAGGCATGTGAATACTCTGGTTCCTCGTGTGATGGTAATAGAATTTCTGTGGACTTTTCAAAATCTAGGATGTGGCCATTATTATCAGTTATTTGAAAACTCTCAGTAGACTTAGATCTTCAGATTTGGACATGGTTACTACAAGTAGAGCTATTACCTGAGCACAGAAAACATTCTCAAAAATCTTATTTGCAAAGGTGAAAAGATGTTTCTAATAGCAGCTAAATGGAGAATTCCAAATTTACATAAACATTCATTAAAACTAAAACATGCTGCATATGAGCCAGGACTAAGGGACTCATGTTGTAGAAGGACAGAATAAATCACTGTATTGAATGCAGAAGATCTTGAGATTTGATGCTTTTTACCACAAAAAAATAATGCTATTATTTCACCAGGCAGCTAGTGGTGCTTCTTCCTTACTTGCTGTTCTATAAAATGCTTATTGAAAAGTACCCACATTTATTACTAGACTTTTCACAAGATCCTCATGATCTCATGAGGAAATCCTGTCTTGTCTAGAGATAAGCTATGCTTGATAAGCAGAGATAAGTTAGACTTCTGATATCCTCAGTTCCTTCCTGCTCTCTGGCACTACTTGTGAGAGAAACCAAATAGGCTTGAGGTTTCTATTGGATCAGTTCTGCAATCCTTAAAATAAAAACTTTTATTACTTACAGATAGGTATACTTATATGATAACTATCATTGCTATGTCCTGTGGAAGGGTAGTGGTCTGGGACGATGACCAAGCATGCTAAGGAAACAGCCTAAATGGATCTACATCCACTTATTTCCATTGTGGTTAACAAGCGCTGGCATGGGCCTCTATGATGTAGCATTCACTTTGCTGAATAATGCATCTGTGTCTGGTACTTTCATTATATTTTCTCCCATCCAAAGGAACAAAGAGTATGAAAATCCAGAAGATTATTTTAAAAATTTGTCTTCTGTCATTGCAATTTTAATAATAGATACAAGCAGTGAGGAAAGACAGCCTGGCAGGTTAAGCCCAGAGCTGCTCTCAGAGATGAAAATGTTTCTGAAATGCTGAAAAGGGGCACCACGCCCACAGAAAATCCTCATTCTGATTTTCTCTCGGCCATCAGGTTCCCCTTGACCAAAGCCCATCCCTTGCCTCTATGCCTTACTTCTGAAGCAGTAGTAGTATTCATCTATGTCAAGGACAAGCTCTGAAGATTTTATCAATTAAAGACCACGAGACACCAGAATGCGCCCAGGCTGTGTAACGCTGACAGAGAACTGGTTTGAGTATCAAACATCTGTATGTAGTTCTGTTGCGTCCTCTGATGAAGTGTTGAGCCATCTTCCAGACCTATGCCAGGCAAGTTAACACTTCTGCATGCATGGAACAGCCCTGTGCTACCAGTGGAGACGACCTGTCACAGTACAAAGTGGTGCGCGTAGACTGATGAACACAGGAACATGCCCAGACCCTTGGTGCATTTGGCCTTTTTGGTCCATCCCTTTCTTTCTTTAATGCTGGAGTTTGTTGTCTCATAGACAAATTGAAGTTATGATCACTTTGTTTTCATGTGAATGTTTAAGAAATTACATTGTTACTGGTTCTACTGATCAGTTCTTCTTGGCTCACTTTTCATTCTAATTAGTGGAATAATATAATTATAACTGTTCTTTAATTTTTTGTGTATGTACTTTTTACACTCACCCCTACTTCTGTCACTTACCTCATTTTGATTGATCACAGTATGTACACATTCCATTTAGCAGATTTAACCGCTGTGTGTAATGTGCCAGTGGGAAGAAAATTCTGTCTCAGTATTCTCAATATTTAACAAAAAACATTTGAAATAACAATAAACCACACATGCTGCAAAACCAGTAAAGAGCAGAGCTCAGCAAACTAGGAGATGTTCTGTCTGCATTGAGTGACATTGAGAAATCTTCACAGGCTGTGCTCGAGTTAGTGCCTGAAGAAAAAATTGGCTGTTCTGTTCCATCAGTTTGTCTTATAAATTGATATTCTGCTTATTCCAACAAATTATGGGTCTTCCAAAGACAAGGTTTTCACTGTCACAACTTAGAAATATGTTAAATGATACAATGTTGTGTGCACAATGCAAAACCTGCCAGAAATGGCCATTTTACAGTCTTACAACTTCCAAAACGTATTTTCTTCAGATTTGCCGTGATTCCTTGGGTCTAGTTGAGAGCAGAACAGGCCAAAGCCCACATCAGAAGTCAGTGGTGACCTGTCTGGTGAGAGCATATACAGCCAGCTACTTGCTGCATGGTGAATGGGGATCTCCTCTTTAATGGTAACACTTCAATCCAGCCTGTGTGTGTGTGTGTTGGGAGATGCTCAAGCGCTTTCCAAGAAGCCAGCCCAGATGGGACATGGCAGGCACTGCACTGTAGCAGGCAGCAGCAGCTCAGCCGGAGCTGTGGGGTTTCCTTGCACAGTGGTGTCCCATGCCACGGGCTGTGTGGGGTCACGGCTGTGGGCAGCCCTGGGTGCTGGAAGTCGCCCAGGTGGGATCATGTGGATATGTCTACCCTTTGCTGAGTCACCTGGCACTGGGATGTCTCAGTCCTGAGCTGAGTCATGGCAGTGGCTTGTAGCAGAAAAGATAAGGAACTGGTGAGAGTTCACTGATAAGCCCATGGGGTGGAGAAGTGGGATCTGGCTGAGCTTCTACAGGATGTTTATCAGAGCCTGTGGCACATAAAAATTGCTTCCAGATCTAAGCCAAATATGGAAACGAGTCAGGTGCTTTTATGCTGTGCTGCATTTATAGGACCGATTCAGCAGCTTCAGCCTGGGGCTGTCTGCAGTAGGTGATGCTCTGCCAGGGTCTTCGCTGCTTTTGCAGCAGGCTACTTCACTGCTTGGCCATCAGCTGCCCACAGCCTCTGATGAGCCGACTATGAGCTCTCATGATCTTCACTTCCACCTGGATCTAGCTAGAAAGCTACAAACATGTTAGTGTGCTGTATCAAACACAAAAGAAAGATACTTGATAGAAATGGTTCACCTAGTGCTACCTTTTCTGGTTTTAGTGCTGTGAAGCCCAGGTAGTTATCCACATCATAAAAAGGAGGAAAATATTATCAGCATTATTGCAGCATGAGTTTATGCTTCTCTTTTAAGGAAAAGGTTTATTTTCATTTTCTTGTTGACAATGAATTTCTGTATTAATGCCGTAGGTAAATATTTTTTCATGTATCTAAAGCATAGTTAAACTGTTGAGGTCATTCCAATAGGAAGTTACAGAAACCACAAGTATAATGACAAATTCATGACTAAGAGGGTCATCAATGCCTGCTGACCATCTGGATCCAAATGTAAAATCCAGCTAAGCACATTCCTAAATTCAAAACCACTGGAAAGGGAGGTGTTCTTGTGAAAGAAATTATATGTAAGTGCTTTGGTTTTTATTAGTTTTCCTTACGCTGACATTTCTCGTACCCTATATCAGGCTAGATGGAGACTCGCTCTGACTAAGCAGAATTTTAAATATTTAAACTTCCTCTCATATAATAATTTATCTCATTACAAATATCATATAAGACATACTTGCTGGTGATGTTCAATATGTGCTTCCAGGTGATGCCAAGCAGGATTAGCAGAAGAGACACCTTTGCCCATGCTTTCAAAGGGATTTTAGTGGGTTGTCTGTGGGGACTGAGTTTAGTTAGATCAATTTGAAAGTTTGGTCACTGGCTTTTTTTGTTGTTTGTCCAGGAAAAAGGCTGAACTCGTGTCAGCAGAGATCAATACCCTTCAGAAAGTGGTATCTGAGAACTTGCTGTCCTGTGAAGAGATACAGAGTCCAGATCACCTAATTCTGGAAAAGCATAGCTTGCACTTGAGAAGATCTTACAAGGGTCTACTAGAAGAGAGCGGAAAAAGAACAAGTCTTGGAGAACAAGTCTTACGAGGAGCGGCTGAGAGAGCTGGGGTTGTTTAGCCTGGAGAAGAGGAGGCTGAGGGGAGACCTTATTACTCTCTACAACTACCTGAAAGGAGGTTGTGGAGAGGAGGGAGCTGGCCTCTTCTCCCAAGTGACAGAGGACAGGACAAGGGGGAATGGCCTCAAGCTCCATCGGGGGAGGTTCAGGCTGGATATCAGAAAAAAATTTTTCGTGGAAAGAGTCATCGGCCGCTGGAATAGGCTGCCCAGGGAGGGGCTTGAGTCACCTTCCCTGGAGATGTTTAAGGAACGGGTTGATGAAGTGCTTAGGGACATGGTTTAAGGGAGTGTTAAAATGGTTGGACTCAATGATCCAGTGGCTCCATTCCAGCCTGGTGATTCTATGATTCTATGAAAAGGACTTCAGTTTCTCTAAAGGTGTATTATGCTCTTATGTGGAAAATAACACTGCAGTGACAAAGAGAAAGGTCTTGAAGAAGGGCTTTTCCTGCACCACATTTGGGAGGCTGAGGGGCTCTTCTGCCACTGATACAATTGTTAGATATGACAAAAGAGAAAGTGACACGCTCTGATATGCCAACTGCATTGCATGTGTGCTGAATGAAATTGAGTGCTGTTATGAAAGTATCTGTAGGTATGGAGAAAATAATCAGTGTTTATAGACACAGAAATAGATTTCTGCTGGTAGTTCAAGTAAACTTGGAATTGTTCAGAAAGTTTATATTGTTGTTCATAAAGCATGAGACTGTAAAGTCATTCAAACAAAACTTTCAATCTGGCCCTGTCATTCATGGTTGTACATTTCAACCATTCATCTAATGGACGATTACAATAGACACTGCACTTAAGGAGAAACGCCCAGCACTGTCCCTAGGAAGGAAGCACCCTGCAGCAGCCCGGGTTGGAAGCTGGAACGGGCTGGGGAGAAGCTCTCAGAGGCCTTGACTGGCAGCTAAGCATGGGGCAGCTGTGTTTCCTGGCAGCAAGGATGGACAGGAGCCTCCTGGGCTGCACAAACAGCGACACAGCCAGCTGATCAAGGGATGGGAGTTATCAGACCACACTCAGAATACCGGATCCAGTTCTCCCCAACTCTGGCCCAGCACAGGAAGGACCTAAATAAGCTGGAATGAGTTCAGTGGAGGGACTGCAAGCTGATTAGGGGCTGGAGCCCTTGCACCATGAGGAAAGGATGACCATCCTGATGTTCTCACCTCAGCCCACGTTCACGTTATACAGTTTTATTATTTTAGCCAGCATTGCAAGTCCCTCTACCTACTCTGTCTGTTGTCACGCCTGTTTGGCCTAGAGACAACAGAAGCTACTTCTGCTTATCTGAGTTGCAGGTTATCTGCTGGTTATCTATTTGATAATGAGTTGTTAAGGCCACAACAATTTTATTTTTGATTAAAAGAAAAACTAGACTTTTAACAGAAGACTGCTTTTGTGAAGCAACATAGCTTCCCTCTGAGCTGTTTTCCTTCCAGAAGCCAGGAAAGACTGGCAGACTGAGATGTCTTGTGACTAGGACTGCCAGCTCCTGCTGACTTCAAGCAAAATCAGCCCTTAACCTGTCCATGCCGCATTCTGCAATGGTAACCCAAATAGCTAAGCCTTCAAGCTTTGCAGGTTCCATGAATGTGGCACAGAGGAGGCTGAAATCCTCCAAAGGGGCGAAGACAACTGGATGGTTTTGTATATCCTAGCTGTACAGTCTAATTACTGAATTCTTTTGTAAACAGGGGAAGCAGTGGCGCCCTGAACACTTCAATGATCAACATCTTCTCAGTTTTGGAAAGAAATTTCACAGTTCCTGCTTTCAGTCAAAATGAGATTGACCTACTTAAGTAGACGACCTGTTAAAGTCACAGCCTGTCCCTGACTACAGCCTGATATAACATATTTCCATTGTGCCCTTTGAGGTGATGGTGTCCTTCGGGGTGCCCAGCATCCTAACGGTGCTGTGCTGGGAGCCCTGACCTCCAAGGGAAGGACCCTAAGCCAGGTGACACTCTGCTACCACTTTTCCGTCTATAAAGAGGTGACACACAAAGGACAAGATAGTCCGTGTCCAGCAGTCTGAAGAGGCTGCACCTGATACCTCCTCTATCTTCAGGGCGCTTGCTAGGTGATTGCAAGGCAAGTTTGCTGACTGGACCTCTCGCTGCCCCAGGAGACAGCTCTTTCAAACTGCTGCATGGAAAGGTACCCAGCTTTTCATGGTGGCTGCATCCAGACCTTCTATGTGAGGCCTGAGTGTCTCCAGGAAAGCACCATGATCACCAAGCATTGGAACTCATGTCCTCTTCTGGTGATAGAGCAAAACTATTCTAATCCTGGAAAATAAATGCTTTCAGTATTTTATGGGTACAGACCCTAAAGTTTGTAACAGACGAATCAACTACAAAAATTACTACAGTTGGAATAATTCATCTGTGTCTAATCATTAATGAACCTTACTGAATTCTTAAAGAACTCGGCACTTTTGGTTATTAGGACTCCATATTCTACACTTATTCAAAGGCTGTGGTTTGCCAATTAATACTCCTGTGCTGTCAAGCCAGAAATAATAGCCATTAGTTTCATCATATAATGTACTTTCATAAAGTCTTTATTGAAGCTGAATAATCTTGCAATAATATGATACTGTTGCATCCTTTCATGAAGTTTTGTGCATTACATACATCACTTTAATCTCATGTGGCTCATATTCCAAGCAGCATTTATCAGATTGTGAGATGATGCAGCCGAAAGACTTTCTTTCCAAATCAGTATTTAAGGAACAAAACTGCCACCAAATATGACTTTGGAGAGTTAGGGTTTCTGAAGGAAAATGTGAGGGACTGACGGCTGGATGCCATTTTATAAATGCTCTTTTTCTAATATTAAGCACTTACAGTGCAGGCCGGTATGGAAATTTAGCTTTTTATTTTTCAGGTTTCAGGTTGAGAAAAGAATTGCTAAGTTTCTTGGCAATACTTCAAGGGATTGGTGGAAGACAGTACACATTGCACTTTGATTTCTTTAAGCCTTCAACAACATGACAGGCTTAAAAAGACAAGTGCTACAAAGGATCCCTCTGGAGATCATCTCTTTAGTTACTGGTGTGTGAAAGAAGAGGTCAAGTTTATTCTTGTGGCTCTAAAACTGACTCTTTTACTAGAGGAAAAGGCAACATTAAAATTGTTCAACCATTTATAATGTAACCTTCTATTGTACTGCAGTTCAACAAAGGTCATTGAGATGCTGGTTTAAAGGAGCCCCATCTCCGTACCCAAACACTTGTGATTAGCTCACAAGCTGGTGTCCATCAGCTCACAGAAATGTAGAACAGACACAGTAATTCACTCTGTGTCCAAAAGGACTAACGTCTGAATGATGCATTCTTTTTAAGTTAATTTCTTCCAGTTTTTCATTATGCTTTAGGAAACACATCATAGTCATAGTTTTCTTCCTCATTTTACCTGACAGGCTGCAATATCAAAGAGCTAGAGGAGGTTTGGGTCTGACTTGCAAGCAAATGGTCGGCCCCTTTCCTCAGCGGTTCAACCAAGCCCTGCTCTGCTCTTTGGGCAAGCCAAGGATGATATTTTTGGGGATGATTCAAGCTGTCCTCATGTCTTGAGTTAATTTTACCAGTAATGCAAATGCAGCGGGGAGCTCAAAACTCATTGGATCCCCTTCCCATCAATGGCTAAAACTAGAAAACCTATTGAAAATCCCATCTCGTTTTCCTCAGTTGTGAACTGAGGTGCTCCACACTGACTTGGTGCAAAAAGGTTAATGCTCGCATGCCAGTTAATGTATCCTGGGTCAAAAATCTGCTTTGGTACTTTTTTGCATGGGCAGCAAAGACTGCTAAAACCATATCCTATATTCTTGAGAATGCAGATCTACTGCTTTATGGTGGGGTTTTCTGGGGCAGAATTTTCTTGTCCTTCTGAAAATGCAAAAGGAATTGCAATACTTACGGGCCTGAAGGCATCTTGTTTTATGCCCTTTCTACTCCATAGCTCTTGCATGAAATGTCATCAAATTTTGCTATTTGAATTTTAGCTTGCAATCGCTACTGGATTAGTCAATGTAGTTAAAGCATCCCAGTTAAGGGCTGTTTTATAATGACAACATATGACCAAGAGGTAGCACTTTAGTTATATGTCAATTAAATTTTGCAGTGATTGTAGGGTCACTGAGCCAGGTTTTCTTTTCAAAATGAAGCCCACACTAAAATAGCACAGGTAACATATTCATATTTTATATTCATAGTGTTTAATACAAAATTAGAAAAAATTAAAGAATTTGAATGGACTTCGAAATACAAGAAGCAAAAATGACACTGCCTACTGTTCTCCCTCCTGACACACCTTCGTGTTTTGGTTTACACTGGTATTTCACAGCAAATACCTTAGTAGTGACAAAGATGCAGATATTGTGTCAGAGGAATGACCTCTTACTTCTGTGTTCTGTTTCAGAAGGCAGGAGGAGTGCCTGACACCACAGGAGGCTTCAGAAGAAAGATAATAGTACTTACCTACCTAACAGTCTTGTCAGCATGGAGCTATCTCGTTTGATAGCACTACTGAATCCAGGATCAGCAGCTGCCCTGCCTTTGATTCTTACAGGTACAACTAAGTGAGCAAATGAACAAACAAACAAAAAGGGGAATTACATCTTTGACTTTTCTTTTTCCTCCCTCCTTGAATGACACAGTGTCAGAGGGTGATCTGGTTCTGTGACATTGCTGAGATTCCCTCATTTCTTGTTTTCAGGAGAAATAGGCATGCAAAAAAGGAGGTAAATGAGCAGATGTACAGAGAAAATTACTGGGCAGAAATCTCCCCCTTGGGCTACTAAACGTATTGTATATGAACTCTGCATAAAAGCTCTGTATCCCTTGGCTCTCTGATGGCAATTATGATCAACCTGCAAAAAGACTGCTCAGCAGCTGCATTTGCTCAGAGTTCCCAGAGGCAGCCATGAGTCAGTGGAAACAAATCCAGACTGTGATTTTTTTCCCCCCACAGAGGAACCCTCTGGAGACCACACATACACAGCTGCAATTGCAGTACAGCAGGATAGAAGATCATGGTTAATGAATGATCCAAGATTAACACCAGTCAATGTAGTGCCATTAAAAAAGGGATGCAAAACTATGTGTAGAATTTTCTCAAAAATATTGTCCGGAAGTCTCTATTTCCATAGAAATGTCCATTTTCCACCCCTTTTTCCCTGTATCCCAGACAAAACTGTGCTACAAATGTCTACACGTCTCCATAGTTAATTCCAATACCAAACACGATGATGGTAAAAGGAGCCTGACACAAAACATAACATAATATTTCCTGTAGATTGCACTACCACTACATCTAGACAGCAGCCACAGCAGTGACTGCAGTGCCCTGTCATAGGTGTAGTGCTAATTCGAACCAGGTTGAGTAGCAGCAGCAGGCTGGCAGGGCTTGTTTAGTCAGGTTATGTTGTGGTGTTTTCTTCTGAGTTTTAGGCTGCTATGGTTGGGCTTGGCACCATAATCAGGAGCTGGGTAGGCAAATGCCAGTGTGGGTCAAGATTGACATAGAAGCAATGCTGATTTAGGGCAAGTGAGATTCCGACCCCTAAGTCTCATTGTCTTGTCAAACTGGTACAAATGGAAATTAAGATATATTTTTCAAAATCAGCATGCACAGGAGAGGAACTGGAGTCACAGTGTCCAAGTCTCCCCACATTTGAACAAGACCTAAGCAAGCAGCCGAACCAGTTTCCAGTGGAAATGAAGTGTAGCATCAACTGCTGTTCTTCATAGCCCAGCCCTGGGATTCTCTGTCCAAGGACTGTGTTGCAGCTCCACCACCCACCATGTCCAGTTAAGGTTCACTCTCCTTTCTGATGTGTGTGCTCTCCTGCCATGAAGTAAATACAGACAGGCTCAGCTGAACTCAGCTGTTACTGGGGACTGGAAAAAACCAGTAGTGGTGCAGATGTCATAGATGTTGCCCTGGAGGTACCTACTTCAGGACACTAAGGACACCAGGGAATAAATTTGTAGTCCACATAGATGAGGGAGAAACATATGACATAAAAAAATCCATGGTGAGAGAAGTTCCACTGCATTGTGCTTTTCCAACGAGCATGACTCCAGAGGAGAATGAGAGTGCTGCTCATATGCCAACACGGAGGAAAAAAATATGTGCCAAATTACTTGGGCATGGGCTAGTCACCCTATGTTGCCAGAATATCCCATTCAGGACAGCAATACAGCAACAGCATGTGTCAGTGATGAGTACAGGTTTCAAGACACCACAAACTGTCCCACACCTGCTAGCGGCACCAGAGCTACATCACATAGGGTCCACAGTGTTGCTGGCCCGAGGAGTTCCTGCATGCCCTCTCCCTTATAACTCAAATCTGGATGCTAGCTTGCTACTCCAAGCCACAGTGCATCATATTTTTGTTGCATCTTTTGTTGGCTACCTTGTTTCATGGAGTTTCTACTGGGAAAAATTCCATCGGTTAGCTGGATAAGCTGCCCAACAGCAGTTCTGTGTCCACATGCTAATATTCCCAGGGAAACTGACTTCAGCCAAGACAACTAACTGTTATGAGGGCCTTTGGGAAGACAATGTAGGAATAAAATTAATAGTTTTTGGTACAGATAGACAATCACTGCTGGTAGCAAATGTGTCCCTTAACATGCTGCCTTTCCATTGGTCAGGTCTGCCCATATCTGAAATAAGGCTCTGTAGGCAAATTCAAATCAGTCAGAAGGACTCTCTCCTCTGAGCAGCTATGATTGCAGGGCCTGTAGGCAGACCTGAGACAATTTTCTTTTTTTTACTGCTGCAAGCAATTGAAGTGCTGGATGATAAGCTTCAGGACAGACTGGAAATCTTGTAGGATTCTGTATGAATAGACCACACCCCAAGCCTGGATAGTAGTGGCATTGTTACTAGCACTAGAATAGATGAGAAAGGTCTGTTTGTGCTATAGTCATGTGTCAATCTGACTGCAACAAAAACTTACCCTAAATCTGACTGTGCTCCAGATCACAAATGCATCTTTTCTTTCCTGGTTTTCTGGTGTCAGAGTCAGGAGAAATCAAGCTACTTGGACACTAAATTCTTTGAAGGATCCAGAAGAGTACAGTGTTTATAGTATATATGCTCATTAAGTACCCAGCAGCAATCTGGTTTAGTTGAGAACTGTAGATATTAAACAGCATCGTCCCTAAACAGCTGCTGAAGGGGAGGCTGGTATCCCAGCCCCCACATTGTGTCTGATGTCAGCTTCCATCTGGTTCACCCTCCTGCTGGATCTGCTGCTTTTGCAGTCTCAGCTGGGTAGTAGCCCGATTTCCATGGTAGGAACTGAGAGAGCCCCTCTGCAGTCTAGCTGGAAAATTCAGTCTGGAAATTCAGATGGATGGGTTGTATAAACTGCTGTCCTAATACTACTGCATTAGATAATTACTGCTAATGCATGTCTTCCTATAGCACAGTGACATCTACAGTCCATGTTTAAAATGAAGATAATATTTTACTAACGTCATACTGCTGTGCACTTCAGGTCAGTTCTGCTTAAAAAGAAATGCTGGCATTGTCTGTGATTTCTAAGTGCTGTATTGCAGGATGCTTCCAAAGCAGTGTGCTCAGGTTCTGGACTAGCAGGATGTGAGCCAGTCCAGCATAAAAGCTCTATGACTTGATACTGTCATCCTGAGTCGGTCTTGTGCTTACACCTCCCACAATAAATACACAAGGTCTCTATATGCCTCACTGAGGCAGGGCCTCCTTGTCTTCAGGAATGCACTGATACTGAGCTGTTGTTAGTGTCTGTAACATGTCTCAGGCGTTTGGCCATCTCTTCTACCCACTGCTCTTCAGATATTTCTATCTTGTAATGCTTGCATGTTGTTGGCTGAGGCAGATCAATCAGATATATTTTCCTGGGATACTTCGTCATCCCAAGAAAACTTTTTTCCTTGCGGTGCTCCTGGGAATGATAGCCCTTCTTTGCATATCTTCCTGTATCAACTTTTCCTCACCTCTTTCATCTCTCTAAATTTAACTTGTTGTTCTGTTTATTTAGCATTAACCCATCAGGCTGGGCTTTTTCCCCAAGTTCAGAGCCATCTGTCATGCTTTTTACTATATAAATATGTAGTCAGATCAAAATGTCATCTGTGTAAACACTGTACATTGAGCTGTTTAAAATATAAATACAGAGAAATCTTGTGGTTTTGGGTGAAATACCTGGAGCTGCACCAACTCATACCATGGTCTAAGACACAGACAGTGACTATACTGAAACAGTTGGATGTGGGAGGTCTTTGAAGACCTTTTGTATGGGTTTACTTTCCAGCTTTGTCCTATCAAATTGAGGACAGGAAAGTCAATATCTTCCTATCTGTCTTCCATAGCCTGGTTTCGCACAGGTCTCCAGTCTTAATGGCAGGGAAATAGAGGGCCCAGGAATTTCCACAGACTGCTTTTTCTATTTGAGATGCAGACAGTGTCTGCAAAGGAGGTGTTGACTGAAAACAAGTATGATTTATTATTTTCTTAACCTACCTGTTGAACCCATGCTTATGATTCATGCATGGAAAAAATATGGACATTTATCATTTTCCACAGCATTGCTGCCTTTGTTGAATGCTGAAAATGTTCTTTTTTTGAGTGTTTGATCAGGCCTAGTTCCAGTAATTGATTAGGCAGAATGTAAGTGCTTGTGTCCAAACGTGTGATGACTCTTCTCAGCTGCTGCCTGACTTATTGGGTTGAGTAATTTCCAACAGGATCTCATGTTTTGTCTGAAGAGACTTGAATAATACCTTTGCACATTTCTGAATCATCTTCCTGAATGTTCTGAATAATTTGACATCGAAGTCAAATCTAAGCTCAAGTGGGATCCAGAAAACACTCCTCTGCCTCTGTTTTAACATGCTCAGTTATCAAAATGCATCAAAAGAAATTGCTAAGAACTGAATCAATGCTCCATGAAGTTGTAGATGACTTCTTTAAAAATGATGATCAAGCCACTTCTGCTACACGCTCTAATTAGCCTAGATGTCCACAGAAAGTAGGTGGAAGATACTGCAGGCTTTCTGGGCTACCTGAGGAATTTATCTTAGCTATAAAGGAGAGTACTCGTGGGCCTTATTATCTGATCAGGAAAGGAGTTGCCTTTGGATGGCAATTCACTTAAGAGTTTAAATCTGCCTTCTCTTTTCCTCCACACCATGATATCCCAAAGCAAGAATCTCTACAGCTTGCCTTGTAGCTCCAGGTTCAGGGGCAACATCTTGGAGACATAAAAAATCTTTTCCATATCTATTCTAGCAAGAGCTTTGCTGCCCTCTACAAGACATTGCAAACTCCTTCTTGGCCTGGTTAGTCCCTTCCTCTTTTCCAGCTCTTGCCTTTGGCAGAAATGAGACCTTCTGATCCATTCTAAGCCAATTATGAGGTGCTTTCTTATTCTATGGCATTCCAATGATTCACACTTCCTAAGATCAGAATGTTTCACTGATCTTTCAATGTTAAAATGACTGGTCCTTGTGCTATGCTGCCTTGAACATGTAAAATGAATTGATGGTTCATTTGCTTTCAGTGCATTGAAACATTTCTCTGCTCTTTCTGCTTTCAACTCTTATTCATTAGCCTCGTATCTTAGTGAGACTTCAGAAGTCTTATTTTTGCCATCTTCTTTTCCATGTTCTGCATTTTGAAATTACATCTACCATCTCTTGAAAAGCTGATAATTCATTCCAATTCTTGCACCATCTTCCAACATCTCTTTGTCTTGACCTGCAGTGTTTATCATGGAACATCTGCTATTGTGGACTGCGATTTTGAGATTGAGGTTCTCTCTCTCTCTCTTTTTTTTTTATTTCTTTTTCCTTGGGCCTACTTTTCTTGGATGGCAAATAAGAAATCTTTTGTATGTCCACATGTTAGTTTTTTAGAGCCTAAGGATTTTATCACTGGAACTTAGTCTCCATCCAAATGACGAAGTTGGCTCTTTCATCTTGATGCAGTCCAAAAGTGTGATTTCTTCTTTTTTATTTTTGTGTTAGAGCTTTACATAAATAAATGCTTTGCTCTCTTGTAGGAGACACAGCTTCTCTTGCTGCCTTCTGCCACCACATTCCCACACAGGACAGTGGGGCCACATCTTCACTGCTGCCCTCAGACTCCTGGCACTGTGCAACTCCACCATGGGCGTTTTTCCTCACCACCCCTGTACAGTTCCTCCTCCCCAGCTGCCAGGGCTGCTGCTGCTGAAGCAGATGTTGAACGGCCTCTCCTGGTTTTCTGTGTTTTCACTTCTCTTCTGTCTATAAATGTTATCTGTATAAATGTTATCTGGGCCAATGCAAATTATGGCACTAATAATTTTGAACACTGCTAACAATTTCACTGTGTTGTTCTCTTACTTTAAGAGATTAATCACTGAGAAAAAAAATGTAGAATACGTCAAGAAGCTTTTAGAGACCTGATATCTGAGGAGTTTCATTACCTCCTAGAGCATTAAAACAAGGCTCCCCCTTGAAAAGGGTTAGAGTGTTGTTGGGTTTTTTTACAAATTTTCTTCAAATACTTTTGTTTTACTTTATCACCTGAAACAGCTGTGCCCCATTGGTAACATCATAAACCGCCACTGTACAACTATCTTTATGATTGCTCAGAAGGGCATTGAGAATGCCTCTAGCATGACTTAAGGCATATGGAAATAGTGTAAAAGTTGTAAGCAATAGTGCTTATATTTTTATAATCACTATAATAAAGACAAAACATGGTGGATAGGGGAAAAAGTAAATTTAATCACAAGAAATATTTACAGAGCTGTATCACTGGACTGCGTCTACAAGATTGTTATACAGCGCAATGGATCTTAAATACTTCCAAGAAATCACCTTGTCCAGTCTTTCTAACTATCTGAGTAGTTAAGAATCTGGAGGGAGATGGTTTGAGGACATGCATTCATAAAAATCAACACATTACAGTAATTTCAGTAATTTCAAAGCCCCAAGAAGACTCATCAAATGCTCTGGCAATTGGTTTGCTTAACTAAAAAACATACCACAATGAAAGACACAATAAAATAAAGCAGAATGGAGGAAAAGTTTGAATCATCTTCTGTAAAAGAGATGAAATACTAAAGCCAAGAAGCCAGAAGTCTCCTTAAGCAGTGTAAAAATGTTGCTGGAATCAAGGACCTAACAATCCTGAAGGCTGTACTCATGCCCCCCACATTAATTCTCGTGACTGCTTACCAGATTTGGGGTTGGGTGTAATCTGAACCTTAGACGATAAAATTAGAAAATCCCTGGGGCCACAGGCCTCTGAAGAGTGTGTGCATCACCCATAGCATGGAGTTATTAAAAATTTAGTAGAGCAACCTGCACTCCTCTCTCTGTGGACCTAGCTGTGCAAAACCTCACTGAGGTTAACGTGTGCCGTTTACCTTAGGAGAGAAATTGTCCTACTGTCTCTGTGATTTTTTTATGCTTCGGTTTAAGGATTTGGCAGTAGGTCTTAGATTAGGAAAGTTAACTTCTTATTGCCAGTGGCATCAGAATGAAACTTGTTACTAAGCTTTGTGTGTTTTCTTCTCTATTGCCCTTCTGGAACAAGTAACCTGACAAATGGAGAGAAGGTAAACTTAAAGACTACTTCAGACTGACTGGAGAGGTCAGAAGTCTCTGGTTTTATCCAAATGAAATATGATGATCCGATGTTGTTCTACAAAATTTTCCATGACAAAATAACAGCAATCATGGTGTTTTTTTTCCCAGAATTTGCTTTATCTGCTGTCCTAAACTGGATACAGACTAGTTTATGTTTACTTCATTGTAGATCTTTTTTATATAATTTTTTTTTCTTCCTACTCTGTCCCATGAGTTCATGAACTTGTCTGTTTAAAGATTCCCACTGGAATGCTGAAAAACGTCATTGTTTTCTTTGGGCAACCGTAACATAATGGGAGTCTGGGTGTCTGGGTTGTTAGATAACATACATTTTAACCATCAAGCTTTTGTCTGTAAATGACAATTTACTGTTAGAAGATCTACTGACTTTGCATCCTAACAAGCCAATATGAGCAAGAAGTTCACTACTTTGTTCTCTGTGAGACTGATATAGGACTGAAAAATGATTTTTGCCTTTGTTTTATTATTCTGTTCACACTATTCTTTTAAAATACGGGTTTTCGTTGAACATAATTTATCTTCTGGAGTTAGAGAATATCTAAATATTATGAAATGTTTTGAAAGCAGAAAAATAATCTGAATTTGTTTTTATTTTCCTTTGTTCTTTTAACCGATGTACCTTGAAAACTAAGTATTACTTCTTTTTGAGTAGTTCAAAAGATCCCTGAAATCTGAAAACAGGCATAAGTTGAATTTCAGAAACAAGACATTCTATAAAACTTTAATAAAGCTTTTTGGTGTTCATAAATAAATATTTAATGGAATAGAAATATTTGAAAAAGTACTGAGTTTTTAATTTGCCACATTTCAAATGTTTCAAAAGTATAAGCAAATTTTTAGCTAGTTCTTAATTAAGGCTAAGTCTGCAGTTTACTTTTGGCTTTCAACTAAAACAAAAGATTGATACGCATCATTGCCAGTCTAATCTGCAAAGTTAAAAGAGATTCCAGATGAAAGATATACAAATTCATAAATAATTTTAAATAAAGAAATCAAATTAATTGTCTCTTATGATTACTTAAGGTAAGGTGGTGTGTGTTGTCATATTCCATTTTAGACTTAAATTTTGCATTGACACAAATCTCTAATTGGGAACAAAATATGTATAAAAACCAAGTAATCAAACATTTTACAAGTCGTGGCAATTGCAAAGAAGGAGAAATTAGCAAGAAATTTGTTCAAAAGATCTTATGCAAACATGACTAATCACTAATTAATGATTAGAAAAATTTATTAATAAAGATGACATATGAAGAATGTAAAGCAGAAGTTATACAAGACAAAGTTAAGACAATTTCCATTGTGATTTCTGACGCAATCTATGATTTTTGTCTCTCTTTCTCATCGTGTTGGTGCTCTGGAATTTCATCATCCTCTTTGGTGGACATGGCCTGTGAAACACCAGCGTTGATTTCCAGCTTTAATCTTTGCAGCAATAACAAGACAAGGAGGCTCCATTTCCCTTGGAAGTGTCATTAGACTTTGCCCTCTTCAGAACTAGAGACTGTGTATAATATATGTAAATATCTCTAAAAAGTGCTCAGTATTTTGTGTTTTAGGTCTCATAATCCAATGTATTTAGTTTCCTCACTAATTAAAATCACAAATACAAAGTAATAGGTTTCTTTTTGCGTAAACAACAGGAAAAGTTTTGACAGGTCAAATGAAGCAGCTGTTGAACCATATTCAGTCAGTTGGCTGACATCTTAGTCTTACACACCCAGTAAAACCTTAAAGATTTAGCTGTTGTGTAAGAGATTTTATGTGCAGTTTTTCAGAGCATGTCCATACTTGTTCTAGGCTAACATTTGAACCACAGGTTGAAGTGTTTTGTTGTTGGGTGTCATGGATTAACACCAAACAAATTTAACCAGAATACTTTGCCAAACAATTATTTACCTCGAGTCATGTTGCTGAAAATTTTGCTTCAGAGATTCTGTAAAGACTTTTGAATATTATGGTTATGATACCACGACTCTCTTATTCCTTGCTTTTGTGAAATGAGACAGCAAAGTTGCTCATCATCCTTGGTTATTATCCAAAACTGCCACAGTTTTTTAGGGCAAAAGTGCAAAATTCTGAGAGCAAATGGCTATTAGTATTAACAGTATATTTGGCACCAGCTGTGAAACCTGTCTTGACTTTGATTTTCTCCTGATCAGTTCAGAAAAAAGGTAATACAGAACTAAAATTGTAGGGCACTTTTGAAACCATAGATGCTTACAGAACACTTCCAAAACTTCCCTATCTGAACAAGTATTTTAAACACATTTAGGTATCAATTAAGTCTAGCAGGAGTGAAGATGCTTTAGAACAGAAAACCTTAAACTCTTCCAAAAATGTTTTAGCAGAAGGAGTGAAATTTGACACAAATTTGGCCAAATTTGGAATATTCTTTTACCAGCAAAAATGGTAGCATGATGGATTTTCTTTCTAATAGTTGGGTGGTAAAATGAAAGTAGACATTCTGAAACACAAAAACAGAGAAGTATAGATTTGCCTCTGGATGAATTTCTTTGCTAAGGTTGGGCACTTTATCAGTAAATTCAAGATGTCCTGCAAAAAAATGCTGAGTAAGAGGTAAATGGCAAAAATACACTTTCTTCTTGGGAGTTCAGTGGAGATTTTAGTTTTAAATCTGTGCTTTTTAGCACAGATGGCATTCTGAAAATGAATGCCATCCAGATGAAGATCTTGATTTGCATTGGTGGACTTCATTTTGAGCTGGAGCTCTGAAGCAATGTTTAAACAGCAGGTATGACACAAGTTGAAAACACCTGTGAAAACAGAGATGAATTGATGTCTTGTTGATGCATGATCCAGCCTAATGACTTAGTTTCACACAAGAATATTCTATGAATGGACAGTTTTAGAAACCTTAGCTAACACAAAGTTTTCTTCTTGAAGGCTCACTGAGATAGGTGTGACTACTTAAGGCCATTTAGTGTAAATAAAAGTATCAGAGTTGGCAATAACTGTATTTGGTTCAGTCAGGGTGGTTAAAGTAGGAAGTTGTTTTTTTTGTTAACTGAAGTTAGGGTTTTCAAGAGCACAATTACTAAAGAAAAGATAGCTGGAGTCCCCTTACCTTTTATTTTTGACAGTAAGGCTTATGTGTTAGATTTAGATAATTTAACCATGAAGCTGAGCTTTTCCATTTAAATTTTAATAACAAGCCCTCTTTTCCATCAAGTATTTTCAACTGCCCTTCTTCCCTTCCCTTTCCTTTCCAAACAGCTATTTCTGCTCTGGTGTGCCAAAGGGACAAGTATGAGCAAAGGCAAAATATTGTAAGAAATCATGACTCACATGGACTGAGAATTAGCATTTGAATTATTTTCCTGTTCACATGGTTGGTGAGTGAGGAATGTAAGGAACCTTTACTAGGGTTAAACATTTCGTTTGTCACTCTAATGTGAACATTCCTTAAATCTAAGTAATGAGTCAGTCCATCTCTGCTTGTCTATTCTCTCATTTGAGCCTAATTGGAGTGTAAGATGACTCAGAAGCAACTCTGGTTTCAGAGAATTCATATGAGTTAATTGCAAGGCGGTAGAACTTAGTACACACAGTTGGGCAAGAAAGGTGTGCCTGCGCTGGTGGTAATACAGATGGGAAGTATGAAATCAGATAGCTACGTCCTGCATCTTGAATTGGTTGAGTTGCTATACCCTTAATTTTACTGGAAGCATCATCACGTAACATTTGGAGGAAGAAATGGCTGCAGATGCTTACTGAGAGGCACTGCCTAGTTGTCTTCATTCAGGCACTGCTGAACCAATGAAAAGAGATCATCTTGGCCCTACCTTGTCCTCTGCCTGGTTCCCTGTTTGGAGAAAGGTAAAGCTGAGGACCACACAAGAGCATAGTAGCCATACAGCCTTTGCACTGATCACCACGATGCCAGAGCACTTGGAGTCACTAGGAAGAGTAGAACCACATGCTAACAAAGCTTGTTCATTGGTGGTTCTAGCCTGCTGGGTCATTGGTTTAAATTATAGAAACAATGGTCTCTGCTGACTTGATTCCCTCATAGCCTTAATGTCTTATTATCAGTGTCAACAAGCTCCTTGAATACCAGTTCTTACAACTGATTTTTGCAATATTCTTTCTTGCTTCACAAACTCTGTGCTTTTTTTTGATGCCTCTTCTATCTTGTTTATTAAGATTGCTGCCAAATTAATCTCTCCTGTCCTGACAATGCTGATGACAGACTGAAGAAGTAAGATTTTAAACTACCACAGTGAAAACTCTTTGATAAGCAAGTCAAGCAACGAGAAAGCATTCATGCGTGAGGAGAAAGTCAGCAAGAAATTTCAAGACACAGTAGCCTTCAGTTCTAGAAAATGAGAAAATGCTTAAGTTGCCAATCAGAAACATGAATGGAGGAGAGATGGGACATAGCATTCTTGTTCCTGCTTCCGTGAGCTTTTGTGTTTTATATTTCATGTAGAAGTCCAACCCATTAGGAATTAGCACATGGCCAAAATAAGATTTGATTCACTACACAGTGAAAATTATTTTCCTGTTTTCAGTAGTGATGTACTAAACTTATCATTTAGGAGCAAAATATGGATTTTGGGTCTGTCTGGGTTTTATTGAGGGGCGGGGAGCTGGTGTGATCAATAGCGCTTTCTTGCTGGATGGCATGCTACAACACCTACTCTTTCTTCTGTTATTATTTACTGTTTGCATTTTGGTCAGTGGTGTAATATTGTAGTACCGTATGAAGCACAAAGCTCTTCAGGGATACCCATGGTAACTCACTGGCTGAAAGCAAAAAGGTGTGTATTTTCTGTCTGATTTGAAGTGAATCAGCATTTTCTATATGAAATCCATTTTGCCTGCTGTATCCTACAAAGCATTTGGAGAGATGATTAAAAGCAGAGCAGAACCTTGTCCCCATAAAATAGCCAAATCTTCTTCCTCAAATCATTTTCATGACATATTGTGAAACGCACCTGGTGAACCCACAAGCAAAAAACAGGAAGAAGAATTGTTGTTCTGGCCTAGGAGACACTTACTGCTTTTTGAAAGATCCAATAAGGTAAGCACCATGTTTTTTTTCTAGGACTATGACCTTAGCTCTAAAATCCCACTGGGGGAAGAGGTGTCAGAAAATTTCCAGAATAATGGTGGTACTTCTTCTGAAATGGTGGATCAAACCATTAATGTGGTGAGAAATAGATGAATAAATTCTCATTTGTATTTACTTAACTCAGCATTTTTCCCAATCAGATTTTTATCCACATCTTCTGGCAAACATATATCAGCTGCTTCTGTAGTACCTCTGATCTCATCCTGGATGATATACAGCAACTTCTTACTTCTCCATGATTGAAATGTAAAACTTTATGTTTAAAATCCATGCCTTGTAATGGCAGCATGGAATGGTCTACCAAACTGTCAGCAGGACCTACAGGAGTTAACACAGTACTAAGGAAAATCATCAATCACAGTATTTATTTCAAGTGTAATCAGATTTTTCTCCCCTTTCCTGAAGTGGAGCTTCCTCAATATCTTGGGAGAATGCCCAAGCCCCAAAGGAATCTGTAGAAAAAATGAGAACTGGGTCAATTTCCCTCTTCAAACTAATTTTAATGCATTAAGCACTCTTCCACTGTGAGAGGGACCTTGAAGTCAAAACAACAGACATCTTTCATTCGAATGACACCAAAAATATCACGCCAAAGTGATTACGGAACTTGATCACCACAAGTCACATCCTTTATAGATGGCATGAATAACCACATTAAACAGGAATATTTTTTCCAGACTTATCTCTTTCCAGCCTTCCTGACTTCTTAAAAATCTTATTAAACACTCAATTTAATTTGGCTAATTGCTGCCCCAAAACAGTAAAGAATGTCTGTTACACATAAAAAAGAACATATTAACTTCTGTCTTTGTTTCCCTTTTCCTACTCTGACTTTTCTAGCTTCCTAACTGACAAAAGATCCTTCATTTTGAATTCTATTGTAATTCTCAACAAAAGGACTTGAAATACATATTATTTTATTCCACATGGAAAACAACTTTACTCTCCCAGTTTCAAAATTTACTCACCATTTCTTTTATATTATAATAGGAAAGCACATCATGTAGTAGCACAGTGGTCTATCATGTCTTGAAGAGTCCCTTAGTCTTAATTCTATGTCTAAGTTAGCTTTGATATCAGGTCATCTTTAACAGTAAAACAATATAAGCAAATAAGGAAGCTGTTATTTTTGGGGTTTTTTTTCTATTTAAATGACTAAAATTATAGTAATGGAGTTTATATGGACTGAAAATGTGGGTTAAGCAACTGTTACTTTTTCTAATCTTTCCATGTCTTTTGAACTTCAATACCTTCTGAGACATTCTTATGCCACTTAACAAACAAATGACACAAAAAAGTAGTTTATGCTAATGGAGAACCATTAGAAAACCTGTTGCTTTAAAAAAACCACCCCCCCCCAAAAAAAGCAGCAAAGTGCCAACTTTTTTCTTTTCGTGTATTTATAAGACAGATCTGGTTTCCTACCCAAAAAAAAAAATAAATAAATAAAAAGAAAGAGGTGTTTAAAAAACTTCATTTGTTGAGTGCTACACTTCACTGATGCATTGGTTGTTATGCTAGTGTTACATGCTGAGCACCAGAACAGCAGCCTCATGCGAGGGGATCGCATAGGGGCATAGAGGTGGTTTTAGGGCCCTTCTGATGTTTTCCTTTCCTGCCGCTGTCATTATTGTGCACACAATGGAGTACGCGATCAGGGAAAGGGCTTATTGCTGGGACACATCATCGTTACAACGGTGCATTTTAGGCCTTTTGGTACACCTTATTACCCTCAGGTTTCTGAGAGTTTCCATCCCCAAACAAAAAATGCAACAAGGTCAAGTAAATTCAATGCAGATACTTACTAGTCCGTTCTGTATGTAAATTCAAACAGGAATGGGTGATGGACTGAACTCAATTTCCACTATATGGAGGTGGGCAGTGAAAATGTGCAAACTTCAGATGATCCTAACTAGAAATGGTTAATCTCCACTTACTTTCTTTTACCTGGGACTGCACATCTTACTCAGCAGATCCAGGCTGATGTTGATTATTTATCTAAAGCTTTTTATCTAATTCCACTGGCATACTCATTCAAGACCTGAAGTGTGATTATGGTCTGATTCTCCATAAATGATGGCAGCGCCCTGCTCTCACTTTTGGGTGCTAGGGCGTTATAATCTCAGAGTTTGTCTGAAGTGAAGGTGCTGTGTAATTCTACAATACAAACAGATTTAACTTGAGCAAAGATTTACAAAAAAAAGGAATCTTGTGTAGTGGCTGCATAATTATGAAAATGCTTTGTCTGGAGAAAAAACAAGAGAAGCTTAAATCTGAATCCTGTCCAAGGATTGTCTTTGTAAAAGAGCTGAATGAATCCTATGGTGGAGATAAAAATACAGATAGAGAGAAAACAAGTAATTGTTCATGCTAGAATGGAAAGATAAGGATCTATTTAGGTGCTTGTGTGGGCAGCTACAATTTGGCAGCTGCACTGGTGATGTTTACAGCACGGGGAGTCTACGCAGAAGCACTGTAGCCCTTCTTCCCATGGCCTCAGTTCTTGTTCTGCTGTCTTTGAGGTCCTAATGACTCTTTCACACTTCTTTAGCCTATCAGGATTGATGCAACACCTGCCATATTGTATGTCAATGGTGACCACACATAAACATACGACTAGTAGCAAAAGTGAACAAAACTGGGAGAAATTTTGTATTTTCTAGCGAGGCTTGGGTTGTAAATAAGGCTCAGTATAAAACAGGAAAATAACTGCTTTAACTAATTTCTTAGTCAGTGGTATCTAACGACATTCAAAGTTGATACCTACTCATTTTTTGCTGTACTTTCTGGATTTTCATTGTTCCATTATTGAAGATCATCACAATTACATTTTTACTCTTTTGAAAAAAAAAATTCTTTTTCTTTCTTGATAGTGAAAAAATCTTAAAAAATATATAAAAGACTGTAAACTTTTTTCATTGATATTTTCAGTGGTAAGTTTTGACTTTGTTGAAAAACTGTGCTGTTGACAAAGATACTAACACTAAATATCTAACTAGGCACACCAAATTTTAATTATTATTAGTGAGCATTGAAAATAATAACGGTGAATAAGAAATAGCCTGGTGGAGAGGAGTCACTTTGCTTTTTTACAGATAGTTTTTGATGAACACATTTTCCATATAAATCTCTCTTTGGAAGCCCTGGTATAGATGAAGCTACTGCTTTCATGTGAGCAGACAGAGATAGTTGTGGTTTTGGCTTCTCCTTGCTCCAAGGCAGAGAGGCAGCTTTGGCACTGAAACAAGGAGCTGCTAGAACAAGTTGAGGGCTCTGACCTTGAAGCCAGACAAGGAGACGACACAGAGCCCATCCGAATTGGCATCTGCTCAAATCCAGAGTCCGGTGTGTTTGCACATGGACAGTGTAGCAACAATCAAAAAGATGGAGAGCCACCACAGATATATAAGGGTCATGTGATGTATTAAAGTAGATGTCAGTATCTGTGTTTAAAAATCCACTCACAATCAAATAAGTGTTTCTTTCCTCAGGTAGTAAGAGTTCCCATGCTCTATTTCAAAGCATATATTTTAGCTGTGAAGTTCAGTATTTTGGCAACACAAGCAAATTTACAACCTAATGCTGATCTGTTAGAAGGTTTGGAAGAATTTTAAAGAATAATTTTACTGTTTCTGTTGTAGTCATATCAAATGGTTATTAGATTTTGAAGGAAAGCCAGAGAGAATGGTGATGCTGCATTTTAAACAAGGCTATAAACTTTCAGTGCTCCCTGGTATGGCTTACACAACCAGGACCTATAGGAAAGGGTTTTTAATCTTTTTGGCCAGAAGTACAACACATCATTGGAGAAGATGAAGTTTGTGTCCTTAAGGTTATTACATGTGATAATGACATTTATTTTATGATCTTGATGCAAATTTCCTAAGTGATAAACCGACTGAAAGGTTTTTTTTATGTAAACAGCTTGAGGTGAAGCTGTGGTGCTGTGGAACTCTCTCCTTCCACACTGTTTTGAAGTATAAAGAAAAACAAAAATTAATCATGAAAGGGACCTAGGAATTTATGTTAGAACCCCATTTACTCCAGGAAGTGTTAGGAAAGTTAGAACATGATATTATCTTGCCTATAGAAAAGATGAAGTGAAAGACAAGAAAAGGCCTCATATGAACCTTATGTGAAGATTTACTGTTATCAGCCAGGATTAACTGGAATGAACTTTCTTGTTGTACTGTCAAGGCCAAATTTATCCCATGGTCACCATTTTCTAGCCGTGATGTTGTTTATGCATCGTGTTACATATAAAATCTGAAGTTCAATGCCGTTTACTGTCACAGTAAAGCTTTTGTAGATATGGAAAACAAAAGATACCTCAACGCCATGTTCCCAGCCTTGTTGACATAAAAATGTGTATCCTAAAGTATTGTGTAGAAATTCTACAAACACCACTGTCTTTTAAGGCTTTCTATAATACAGCTTTGGGTGAAGATTTATCATTTTCACAGAAAGACAGAAGCTAAAGTTGCACTGCTATATCAAATTCTGTAAGAACATTAAATAGATAAATTGGGCAGCCAGATGCACTGTGGAAGCTCAACTGCACCACAGACTGATTTGTATTTCTTTCAAAGTTTCCAGCTTTTAATCCAAGTGCTGTTGATGCAAGTTTGTTCTTCTGAGAAAGCATTCATGAGAAATGAAGGTACTTTAGCTAATTTATTT
This sequence comes from Cuculus canorus, assembly GCF_017976375.1. Taxonomy (NCBI): domain Eukaryota; kingdom Metazoa; phylum Chordata; class Aves; order Cuculiformes; family Cuculidae; genus Cuculus; species Cuculus canorus. The sequence continues at coordinate 175,539,341 of NC_071401.1, read as the reverse complement.
AATCTCCAGCTGGTTTATTGTCTTTTTAACTACAGTGGTGAGAAATACACAATGTTCACCAGAACACTTCCAAAATGGTTTGGCCTTCTGGAAATGCAAGAAGAGGCCCCCTGTGCTTCACCATAGTGGACACCATTTCTTTAGTGGTGGAAGATGTAGGGAAGAAGTTACTATTCATACTGGTTCTGCTCACAGCTGTGAGTGATGGCTCACTCCACTGTTCTTTTGCCTTAGGCAGCATCTGAGTTTAGGAATGTAAAGGTCTGGGGCTCTCATTTGGTAGAAACAATGTTGATAAATTAAGCAAAGACAACTCCTGTTTCAAAGACTTATTCCCACAGAGCTGAGAAACCACCTTCAGCCTCATGAAGCCAATATCCTTACCCTTCATCCATGTTCTGGGAAAGCCCAATTTAAAGACCAGAAGGGACTGTATTTTAGACATTTTGACTTAGTAGAACTTGACTCCTCTCTAGAAGTCTATCTCCTTCTGTTGGCTTTGGAAGGAGTTTCCTTTGGAGCCAAAATTAACCACAGAGAATGCCTTTGTTCATATCCAGTCTGGTGGACAAAACAGTCAGTTTGCAGAAAGGTAGGGCATAAGAAATGCTTCAGATGGAACATGCCATCCCATGCCCCAGGCATACCACAGCATGGGAAACACCCCTCAGATTTCACTCCGATACCTGATAGTCATCATGGCACAAACCCATAGAATCACAGAATGTTTTGGGTTTGAAGGGACCTTAAAGATCATCTAGTTCCGATCCCCCTACCATGGGATGGTACACCTTCCACTAGATCAGGTTGCTCAAAACCTCATCCAGCCTGGCTCTGAACACCTCCAGCACACATCCATGACTTCTTTGGGCAATCTATTCTAGTGCCTCACCACCCTCACATTAAAAAAAAAAAAATATTTCTAATGTCTAATCTATTTATACTCTTTCAGCTTAAAACCATTACCCCTCAGCCTGTCACTACGCTCCCTGATAGAAAGTCCCTTCCTATCTTTCCTGTAGCCCCCTTTGTGTACTAGACTTCCATGAGGTCTCCATAGAACCTTCTCTTTTGTAGGCTGAACAAGCCCAACTCAGTCTGTCCTGATATGGGAGGTGCTCCAGCCCTCTGATCATCTTTGTGCCCCCTCTTCAACAGACCCAGGTCTTCCCTGTGATGAGAAATGAATGCAGTACTCCAAGTGAGGTCTCGCTAGAGGGGGAGTAGTGGGGGAGAATAACTGCCTTTGACCTGCTAGCCACAATTCTTTTGATGCAGCTCAGGATATGGTTGGCTTTCTGGGCTACAAGCACATATTGTTGGCTCATGTCGAGTTGCTCATCCAGCAGCACCTACAAGTCCTCCTCAGAGTTGCTCTCAGTTGATTTTCTGTCCAGCCTGTACTTGTGCTTGAGGTTGCCTCAACTCAAATGCAGGACCTTGCACTTGACCTTGTTGAACATCATGAGATTAGCTCAGACAGGATCACCTCTCAGGCCTGTCAAGGTTCCTCTGGATGGCACCCCTTCCCTCCAGCATGTTGGCTACGCTACAGAGCTTGGTGTCATTGGCAATCTTTCTGAGGGTGTCCTCAATCCCATTGTCCATGTCTCCAATAAATATGTTAAACAACACTGCTTCTAATACTGGCCCCTGAGGAGCAACATTAGTCACTGATCGCCACTGGGACACTGGGCTGTTGACCACAACTGTGACTGCGACCACCTGGTTAATCTCATCCTTTGAATGGTCCCCCCGTCAAATCCATGTCTCCCCAATTTAGAGACCAGAATGTCATATGGGAACATGTTGAATGCTTTGCACGACTCCAGGTAGATAATATCAATTACTCTTCCCCTATCCACCAACACTGAATAGACTTTTTTTGTCTCAGAATGTAAGGCAGCATGAGGTCCTTTCCATCTCAAGGAGTGTGACACAGGAGGAATGAGAGCTGCTATACCAAAACCTTCAGTTGTTGAGCTGGCCACAAGTTTGAAGCAGAAGACTATGAGTTTGCAATTTGCTAATAACAAAATTATTTTGAAAAGCTGCTGAATAATCTGAGATTTTTGCATTGGATTGTACATCTTCCTACATTCTACAGGTTGGTTCCTGAAATTTCTGAAAATTAGGACATTCAGCATGAAATCCTTGTTCATTATCTTTGAATGCCCATGATGAAGATGGCTGTAAGGGGAGCTACTCATTCAGACTCTTTCACAATCATTAAATCATGAATGAATACTTACAGGATGCAGTTAATCTGATTTTAGCATAGAGGGTCAATATAGAAGAGTCAAGTCACCTTCCAAGACTGCCCAGTTCTCCCTAGTAAGTATAACGTGAATTTAGACGCCTAACTTCAAGGTCTGATAGTAGGTGATGTAATTTCTACTCAAAAGTTATCACATTCTTTTTTAACTTCAGCATACCTTTCTACGGGGAATGGAGATATTACTCTCTTCATTACCATATTTCTGCCACTTTGAATGATGCTAAGCATTGAATTAGGAAAATAGGAATGATTTATAATGCAAACTCATCCAGGAGGCCTTCACACTGCAGGGTAGAAAATAGATGAAGAATATTCCTGAAAGAGGGAAATATAATGAATGTATCTGATTAGCTGTAGAAAAAGTTGAAGGTCCACCAAAGAATGAATCCAGAAGAACAAAAATTAGCAGAGAAAAAAAAACTATTGCTACTGAAATCCATTCATTGAAAGTGGTGTTTGTATTCATGGACCAATTAAGTGACTGTGTGACAAACGTCTTTTGATTGTGCTGAGAAATGAAGCCGGTAAGTGATCAGGTGCATCACTTTGCATAGCCTGTGTGTCCTAGTTTTCTGAGGAAGCCTCAGTTTGGTGGCCAGCTGCCCATCCTCCCTTCGTGGCAGCATTTAAAGCTGTATACTCAGCTCTGGGTGCCTGGACTGGGCCACCTGTGCTTAAAGCTTGACCATGTTACACACTCAGAGTGGGAGACTTCACAAATGTGTGCAATTGTAAAGAACAGAGAAAACAACAGCATAATGATACTGGTATGAACATTGTACAGAAACTCTTTACCTTGACACAGCTGTCATAGAGGTATGGTGGCACATGGAAGTCCTGCCACGACCTTAACTCAGAGGTCTACAGCAGACTAACCTGCTGCCCCAAGAACATTTTGGTTTGAACAAAAAGTAGGCTGGGGACAAGAAAGACGTTTGCCCTTTTACCTGGAACTGCGGCCAAGATCAGAAAAAGACTCTAAATCTTTGTGACATGTGTCCCTTACTATCACTTCCACTCTCAGCAATTTACAGGACTATTCCAGCTGTTTTTCACAGATCTGCATCAGGATCATAATTTTAAGAGTTCTGAAATAAAAATAGGCAAAACTGGAAAAAGTTTTATTTCTCATAATTTTATTTTTAATAAAAATATTTTTTCTTACATTTTATCCACTCAGTTTGTTCCGAGGTCTTATGCTGTTGTCATGACTGCATTCATACAATTTTGCTAGTACTTGAACTAAGTTTATAACACTACTTTTACTGCTTCATAGACTACAGTTATATGGAATGGTTTAATCAGAAAAATTGAGCAAAGGAAGAATCTGTGGTGCCAGGCCACCTCTTGCAAACTCCTTCATATTTGTGCAGGTAGTCTCTTCATTGCATTTTTATGAAGAGTGGTTGTATACTTATCCAGCTGAATTGTTTTCAATTATAGTCATGGCCCTCGTTTTCTCTGTACATTTCTAGAGATCTGTTGAACCTTATATATAGTTCTGTACTTGGAAAACACAAAAATAAACCAACCCTAGAGAAAATAATGGAGTACAGAACATACCGTGTGACAAACTGTGTTACATCAGTACTTAGGTCATTACTATCTGACAAAACTCTTCCAGTGAATAGCTGCATTTTTCATTCTTCATTCATTACAAAGGGAAAGAACAACTGGAAATGGCACTAACAGGGCTGGATTCCCTCCAGCCAGCTAGGTCATTGTTAGCAAAACCTTACCAGGCACAGCGCAGGGTGGCACTAAACCAAAGGAAGGCACTTGTAGGGTTTATGCAAGGGTAAGGTATTTTCTGCAGACTAAGACAGGTTCACAATCCTATGGAGGCATTCTTTAGTAGGGAACCGTAAAAAGCCATCATGATGGGTTGAGTAACATTCAACTAAAGGTTAACATAGTTACCAGGAAAAACCCTCTGCTAATTACAGACCTGTCTTTTAAAGCTGTTATATAACACATTGTTTTCAGAAATGCAGCTGAAGCTCAGTTAATGTAGTCTGCTATTTGAGTGTTTATGACAATTTAAGTGAGCTCAAGTTCTTTCTGGAAAATACATAAAACAATGATTCTTCTGCCTCAAAGGTGAGACACAGAAGCATGGCAGGACCTAAAGTGTTTCTGTTACTGAAAATAAAAGGACAGGAACAAACTGGAAGGCTGAGAATTGGTGCAAAATGGATGGAGCAAAGTTTGCTGCAACCACTACTTCTGCTGCCTGGAAGTGGAGGTGGACCACAGTATTGTGTCTCTAACCCCATGCACCCATCACCCCGTGTACCTTCAGCCCTCTCAGCATTCTTGAGCTCAGATTTTGGTAAAATAGGCAGCTGAATCTGCCCCCAACAGCCTTCTATGCACGTCTAGTTCAACTCTTTAGGTACTTATTAAAAAAATAGAGGGCCTAGTTAATAAAAAAGCATTTATTCTTCAGTGTAAGACCTAGTCACAACGAATTAAGACTTAAATACACAGACTAAAGAGAAAACAAAAAAAGCATCACAAACAAATGTGGCTTACTTCTGAGCAGTTTTTCTTAGTCCAAACACTGTAACACATCAAAAAAGAAGTGCGTACCCAAAAACTTGTGTATATGCCTATTGCTTCTGACTTGATCCTCCAGATGTGAAGAAAAAGCAAAGAGAAATAAGCACTTCCAATAATATTAATACCAATACCAATACCAATACTAATACTAATACTAATACTAATACTAATACTAATACTAATAAAAACCAACAATAATAATAACAACGATAATGATGATGATGATTATAGTAATAATACCAACATTAATACAACATTTTATAATTTTGCTGTTATGAAGAGAGTCATAGGGCAATTTCCAAGTGCTCAGGTACGTGTCATTTCTCCAAGCTGGACAGGAAGCCTCCTGAAGCCCTGATTTACAGAAGGATTGATTCAATGTGTCTTAGGACACAGCTGAAATAATGGAAATTAGTCCCTAAACCAGCACTGTATAGAAGCCCAGACAGATACTGGGGTATGTAGGCATTGGGGTTCCTGTGAGATCGTGTAACTAAAATAGGAGTTGGGTATTAACTGTTGTGTCTGTGAATTGGCATCAGGCAGAGAACCCAGAAGGGATTTATTCATAGCTATGGCCCTAAGATAGCTCAGGAAGCATTTGGGCCTGCTGGGTGAGGAAAAACAGACTGGGAGCTGTGACAGGAGGAGTGCGTTTTCACTGAGTTTTGACTCTTTCTGGTACACAAGAGAGCAAAGCTTCTCTGTTCATAGTTCGCAGACACTCATTTGTGTCCAAGGAAATACCTGCTTCCATCACTGTCCACTCCTCCTGGTATAAAATAAATGCAAGGAACTAAATATATACAAAAAAGTCAAATGTCTTGCCTTTTTCCCAATATCCACTTCTGTTTCGTTCTTGAGTCACCATGGAGTTGCATTTTGGCTTGAGTGAATACATCTTCTCTTCCCAATTTTTTATACATTTTAGTAAGGTTATGGAGCATTCTGTATTTCCAGTGCTTATGCTGTGACTTAGAGATTTTCTCAGCTGGAAAACCAAATGTTTGCAATTACACTCTTAGCTCTGTTCATTTTAGCAATGGGGGAAATGACTGGGAGCTCTTAAGAGACTTTTTGGTGCCTTTCCTCTCTCTCTAGTGGACTTTTTCTAATCTCTCTGCCCCTGCAGACCTCCACAGGAGGTGGCAGAAGTAGCAGCTTTAAGAGCCATGGCTGTGAAACTTGCCATACTTTGTCTGCTTAGCTGCCCCTCTTCCCAAAGGCATGTGAGGCAGCCTCCCCTCCAACCCTGCCACACCATGGTTTTGGCCAGGGGGACAGAGAATAATCTGGATTTTGGAGAATAATCTGGATCTGAATCTTCCTGGATTTATTGTAAAAAATCTTTTCAGTGATAAAAAAGCCAATTCAAATGACTCTCCAGCAGCTTCAATTACAGGTCATCACTGGTGGATGGTGGAGAGGAAATGAAATATTAATTAATGACTTTTCCCTCGGATTTTCTTCATGGTTTCACTGCTCCCAGGGCTGTTAGATTTAAAATAAATGTTTGTACCTTCATAATATTATTTAAAGGATGAAAGTTTATTCTAATTGAGTTCTGTGCTGGCTGCTAAACCCCCTGAAGAGTTTTGCGCTTATATTGATGGCGAGGCTCCTACAAAATGTATATATACACTGAAATGAACCTGATTGCATTCCTTGAGCACTTCCACTTGTGACAGAGTTGTTCAAACTCCCCCACTTCTTCCCTCTAGAAGGGAAGTTGTATGAAGACCAGCTGAAGTCACTTGGTCTGTTCAGCCTGGAGAAGAGGAGGCTGAGGGGGGACATAACAGTTTACTGCTTCCTCACAAGGGAAGGAGGGGGAGCAGGTGCTGATCTCTTCTCTCTAGTGATCAGTGGTAGAACCCGAGGGAATGGCAGGAAGATGTACCAGGGGAGGTTTGGTTTGGGTATTATGAAAATGTTCTTCACTCAGAGGGTGGTGGAGCACTGGAACAGGCTCCCTGGGGAAGTAGTCACAGCGCCAAGCCTAACAATATTCAAGAAGCATTTGGACAATGCCCTCAGACACATGGTGTAAATTTTGGGATTGTCTATGCGGGGACAGAAGTTGGACTCGATGATCCTTGTGGGTCCCTTCCGACTTCAAGTCACTCTGTGATTCGGTGACTTATTTTCAGATGAAGCCAGTTCAGCATTATCTGAAACTCATCTCTGCTCAGCCCCAGGCGAGGGAGCTGTGGGTGTGTGGCTGTGGGCAATCAAAAGGGAAAGCAAAGGCCGTGTGAAACATTTGCCCTGGAAATCTTTTGTGATTCCAACAAGATCTGTATTGTCCAGCCCTTAGACATCACAAATGAATTTGAAACATGAAAGCTGAAGCATTCTTTGTTCTCTGTCAGCATGCACCACACCAAGCCTCTGTTTATTTGCATACAGACAGCCTGCATTCTTTACAATATGCCTAATCAGAGATTTCCACGATAGGAAGTCTGATGAGTATCACACTGTTAGTTTGCCACCTAGTGGTACACAAAACCCCTTATTTTGCATTGTATTTCAGAATTTCAGTGGAAATGTGCCTCCAGAACACAAAACCAAGCTAATTTTTCCTGTTTGTTGATTTTAGTAGTCTATTAGCAGAAGACAGTCCATTAGCCTCTGCTCAGTCATCTTTAATTCCTAGCCTTTGTAATTAGTTCTCCAGGAGCAGAGGCTGGGTGAAGGTGTGGGCAGCTATTGGACTCCACAGAAGAACTGCTGTGTGGATTCAGTTGCTGCTCACCACCTTAGACCTTTTTGCTTTTAGTATTGCACTGGTCTTTTGTGAGGCTGTGAGGACAAAGCTATCTGTTTTTATACAAGTATCAAGGAATCTTGAAAAGTTGAACCTGGATGGCACTTCAAAGAACATTGTGTAAATGACAATAAGCCTGCAGTGAACAGGCACATCAAGGGAGGATCAATGAAACCTCAAGAGCTCCTGGCAGATATTTGTTCATCCTGTTCCACAAAGCTTTCTGGTTCTCCTGATTTTGCAAACCTCTTTGGGCAGCACAGATGTGCTGCCAGGGTAGTGGCAGTTGCCCTGCAACTTGCTGATCCACAGACTGCTGGAGGCAACATTATGAAGTGGAAATACCTCTCCTCTGCAAAGCCTGGGAGTGTTGCTGAGAAACAGCTCATCACCTGCCGACTGAGCTGCTGTGGGACAGGAACCTCATCCCAGCCAAGGGCTCCAACAGATTGGTTTGAAGAAGATTAAAATGTCCTGGGAAGAAGGCTGGGTTGGGGCATAAGAGGAAGTTGCAGGAGCTGAGAAAATGGTCAAAAGTCATTTCAGGGCATGGGCGACACTTGTATATAATGTCTGCATTTTGTTTCACACTAGCTTAAGACTATAGCTAAGAATATTCCCCCTTCTATAATAACACCTATTTCCTTTATTCTTTTAAATATGATAAGTATATGGAATATTGCTGGAGATAGTGATCATCTGGGTGCTATTTAATTGTTGTTGGAAAGAGACAAACTACTGCTTCATGGAGCCCAGAATCCCAGAGCAGCCAGCCTGTCACTGTGTGAAGCCTTTGCCATCAGTTAATCTAAAGTCTCCAGAGTTCTAATAACTATGCTCGCAGCATGCTCAGCCACACAGGCCACTATGGACTTCAAGAAGCTTTGATCAGTCAGTCATTTCGGAGTTAAATAAAGAAGGAAAAAATGACAAGAAAGAAGAATATCATCTTACTTCGGGAAAACTTGGCTTTTAGAAAATCTCATATGTGAAATTCCACAGGGAAAGGTAAACTAGGGAGAAACATTCGTTTTATTTCTTTGTACCCAAAAGGGCAAACAGCCATTTCCATTGGCTTCAGAGCTTAATTTTCTCACCCTGACTGCATCGCTGGCTGAAACAGGAGACCAGCCTCACAAACAGTCTTTGAATTGAAAGGGATGCTGAATGCCTGTTATCTAGTGTATGAAACTACTTCTATAATGCACTTGCTAAGGAGCAGGATGGGAAAGAGAGAAGTTGGAAGTTGTTTTGGGAAAGAGGCCCTATAACATTATAGGAAAATTTCAGTTCTGGCACAAACTCAGTTCATATGTGCGGTTCATTTACTGCACAGGTTTTATGCAAAACTGATCTCCTCACTAGTTTTAAGGTGTTTTTGAAAGGGGCAATTAAACGATATCAAGAAAGGATGGAACAGCAAGTGTCAGTGTCACCAGTAGAATGAGGATCATTTCTGAGGACCTTGAGCCATCCCGAAGGACAATAATCTTTCAGTCATATTGCCAACAATTTAATTTCATTTGATAATAATATAGGCAAAGAGGATACAACTTTGACTCAGGTGTACTATAGTATACTTAGTTGCTGAGCTGACAGCACTGGCTGGCAGATCTTGCATTAGCAGAAGGGTAACTGTGGTATGCTTCCCTTTGCCATTTTTCAGACCAAATAATTTTTTGAGAACTGGAAAGTTTCTGCAGGGAAAAAAAAGTGGGATAAGTACACTACCTAAAATATTTTAAGGGGTGAGTAGGATGGTTTGAAAACAGGCATGATTTCTTCCTGGAAGGAGTAGAAGGAACACGGTTATGGATGGAAAACAAAGTCTTTGCTTGTGGCACTGATGTAGCACCGTCAGAAATATCTTAATTTATGAAAGACAGTGCTAATAAGACAGTAAGTAAGTTGTGTCTAAAATCCATTTGGGAAGATCCTGACAAAGCACAGCTAGAAGAGCTGATGACAGCAAGAAGTGGTTGCAAATTCAGCTATATATATGTGGCACGCATATCTCTGCCAGCAAACGGGAATAAATATATCAGCTTCTTTATATAGTAAATTTGTAGAAATGTGTATGCAGTAATACTTGCGGAAGTCATCAAGTTCCTTATTAAAATGAGAATGGGTCAATGGTATTTTCATTTTTGTTTCCTCTGGAGATGTTTGTGTTTGTATTGCTCAGCTTTGGAACACGGATATGGAAATCTGTCCTAGCTGTGCTCTGAGAGTTCCACTTGGCAAAGCATTTACCTGAGTTTAGACATAGAAGCAGGCAGATTGATGAAATAGGACTGGGTCCTACCTTATCAGACTGAGAGAATGGACTCTCATGGACTGACTTGACTCTACTGTCTTGGACTTGTTTTATTTTCAAGCCAGTGGAGAGGAAGACTTAGAGGTTTTCTTAGAAATTCAAATAATCATGTTTAATTTTTGCATTGAACTTTTAGTCGTGGCCTACTATACTGTTTGTTAAATGATTCCAAGATTTGCAAAGACACAAAGGATGGAAATTGAAAGGTAACGAGTGAAAGTCTGGCCTTTGTAAATTTTGTTTCAGCTGTATATCACCTGATAGAAAAAAGTTGTATAGAAAGTAGAATAAAAAGAAAATATTTCATTTGAGACATAGAATTAATTTTTCTATTTGTTGAGCTTCTTGCTTAGGTTGAAGTTTATTAAATTTTAAAGATATTTCTGGTGTATAAGTAGGCTGGCCTATCAATACTGACACTTCAAATCAGGCCTATAGAAAAAGCTACCAATACCAGTAATGGCAACATTTTAAATAACCAAGGCACATTTGTTTTAACAAAACTTATTTGTAAAGTAAAGTTTTCAGTGTTTAAGGTTTAAGAGAATCTCTTAGCTTTTATTTGATATGTTGATTAGTTAACATTGAAAGGCTTCTTTTACTGCTGTACCTTTGCGTTATGTTCCTCTATTTTGCCACTAGCATTCTCCATTTGCTTCTGAATTATCTGTTGTGTTGCACAGTTATATTTAAAAAAATATTTTACAGAGTATTTGATTAATCAGTGAACCTTCGTCGAACCGTGGATGGTGAAGATATCTCAGGACAGCTGTCCATGCCACTGAAACTGCAAAAGATGGAGGAATAAGACACTTTGTAGTTCTAAGGAATCAGCACTCATTTTGGTGGGTGAAAGCTCAGCATCCCCAGAAGTTATTGTGGTAACAGCCATGATTTAGTGAAGACAGAACCGTCAAACAGAGCTGCTGTACCCATTAACTGCAGGGAACAGATATGCAACCACAACTAGAGCCAGGGATCACCTTCGTGGTACCAAATGCCTGTTGGTTGGTTTGGTAGCTGAGTGAACCTGCATGGACTGGGCTGTCCTGCATTACCCAGAGGGAGAATAGAAAGTTGCCACTAAGTACAACAGCAGCCAAACTTACCACCATTTTTAGTTTATCAGGATGCAAAGGTAAAAATTTAAATGGAGAATAAAAGCAGAAAATTGCATAATCTTTGAAGTCTGTATAGCACTGATCTTAAAAGACTGGAAACATATTCAATGTGAAGCTAGTGTATGCCAGCCAAAAGATTTTAAGTGAAAAGTATACTTTTTATGATATAACTTAGCCATCATTAACTATCTTATCTCACTGAAAAAAGTCAGAGAGCTATCAATACTGTATACTGTAAGTTTTGACACAGCACATCCCCTACCAGCTACTTACGTTCTGACACCAAACCTCTGGAATCACCACAAAAATTTTGACTACATATCTGTCTCTCTTAAAGAGGGAGAAAAGCAGGAGGAGAGAAAGCAAAAGTCATCTGAGCTGGTAGATATTTGATTGTGTCTCCCAACCTTGTAGTAACTCAGAGCTAAGCACTGTTAGTGGCAGGAGAAAAAAGATGTAATAATGCAGATAGTCACCTGGCTGAAGGGAGAGATGGTGGAAAAAAACCACAAACTATATCAGTTCCTTTACTTGAGAGAAGTGAGAGAAGCCTTGGAAAATATTCCACTAATTTTGTCTGATTTTCCCATTGTGTAGAGTTGCCTTAGGTAGTTTGAAAAATCTGTTACTCTTCCCAAGAAGCCAAATGGACAAGCAACTTGAACTACTTACTCCCAATTCCTCCATGAGACCCTTTTATCCCTGATTGGCAAATACCAGAACTTATCCAGCTTAAATTGTTGGCCCTGGCATATTGATTTAAGCCAAAACAAATTGGTGTTCTTCATTCTGCTATAGCTTTGTTTCTTTCAGAAATTGCTACAAAATCTTTAGAGAGTTCAAATACTTCTAGGGCACTCCACACTGAAGCTCAGTTTGAAATTGCAACAGTCACAGAAATTAGAGGAAGCAGTAACTTATCACATAATTTGTTTCTTAGCCTCATGATAAATCAGTCACAAGAGATGCTCACTTCTCACTTCTTCCTATGATGAATTATTTTATAATCAACAAAGAGTTCATTATCAGGAAGCTTTTCCTGACATTCAGCCAAATAATTATTTGTGACTTTTTTTCCATCTTAATGTATCCATATCAGTCTGAGTGCCCTAAAAAAATCACCCTGTAATGTTAATAGGAAATCTCTGGGCCGGGGAACAGTGGTTTTGAAAGAAAAAAGATTAGACTGTCTTATTAATTACAAGGACAGAACTGGTAGTTAAGGTGCTTGTTTTGCCAAAGCTTAAGCAGCTGTGAGAAAGTGACAGAACTACTTACGTGTTTCAGCTGCTTCCCCCCCCATTTATGTTTTTTTAATTTCAATATATCACCTCTAAAAGCATCTGCTTGCTGACACAAAAAATACTGCCTGCTTTGTTTTACTTACAGTTTAATTTGAGAGTTGCACAGCTTAGTATTTTCCCAAAATATTAGTTGTAATACAACATAGTCTCCATCTGTTCTGAAATAAGCAACATGAATTCTAATACACTTCCATCTGTATGTATATTTTTAGTCATGCATTCAAGTTTATATTCTCTCTGCTGCAGTCTACGTTCCTGGCAAAAACCATAAAAACTTGTTTGTTCAAAAAATTTGAATTATGCTTGTGTGTGCATCTGTCTGTATTTTGAGTTATTTTCTTAACTCTGGGGAAATGGTTTAAAAACCATATGCCCACAATAAGGCATTTCCTATTTCTCTTAAGCCTTCAAAAGATTCTGTTCCTGAGTTGTGAGTCACATAGTTCCTAGACAGCTGTCAGGAAAAAATGAGAAGAAAGAGAAACCTGAACTGAAACACCTGAGCTGTGTGAGGTATACTGATAAGCACTTTTTAAACACAGACCAAATTATTTTTCTTTTCACATATCATACTCATGATTTATTTATGATCGTTTGGAGAACAAGCCTAAGTCTTAGACTGATTGACAGATGACCAAATGGAGAAAAAATGCCCCCCTCACCGAGAGGTGAAGCTATTAGTTGCCTTTTTGTGGAAATGATGCAGAATAAGGGAACAATAAGCCAAATTAGTTAGCTAGAAGAGAAGTGAAAGAAAACAGACATTTCACTGAGTAAAGAAAAGGTAACCACAAGAGAAACACAACTTACATTCAGAGTTCTTGCGTTTGCATTGACCCACGTTCAATGTAGTGAAAGTATTTCCATACTGAGAACAACCACTTATTCAAGAAACATTGGAAAAAACAGATATTCCAACACTAGAGATATTAACGTAGCAGTTGAGAAGCCCAGACCAGACTCTTGCTCCAGGACTGCTTTAAGAAAGTTGGAAGGTCCAGGTTCCCTATATTCTAAATTCACAATGTAAATCCATGTGTTACGCATGTGCAAATAGCTCTGTGTTGTGAGAGATACTGATCTGTTTCTCGGGCAATACTCAGGCTGGTCTTCCCAGTTCCTGGGTGCAGGTGTGCTTGCTGGAGTTGCCTGATGGCTCAAAAGAAATACGGATGCATGGATAGAGAAGTGATACAGAGGTCCCTGGTCTGGGTGACGAGGGGAGCATGATGGCTGCTGTGGAGCACACTGCTGTTCAGCCTGACTGCAGCTACTGCCCCTCTTCAGTGCAGTGGGCATACATGAACCAGGAGGCTGGGCCCCGAGGACCTGAGATGTAAGACAGCCTTTCAACACTGTACAAGATGTATTTTGGTGGTTTTGGACAAGTCGCTCAGTCTTTGTGCTTCAGGTTTCCATCTTTTTACTTTATAGAGGCAATGTGAAGATACATGCTCAGGATTACCTTTGGACATTACCAGGATTACCAGATTGGACATTATTAAAAATATAATAATTATTTAATAATAATTTCTCCTACTTGCTAAGTTTTCCTTTCATTTTTAGCACTTATATAGTTCTAGTTTTAAATGTCGTGATCAGCTTTGAGAAGAGCAAAATGAAGCCATAGCATTTGTAGGTCTCCAATTAGAATGATTATCAGAGCATGTTTTTGCAAAACTAAGGCAACTAGGGTCTTAGAAAAAATCTGAAACAGAGTATGATGCAAGCAGATGGAGTAATTTTACTTGGAGCATACTCAGGATGAGATACTTGGAGCACTGTGACAATAACTATGCATTGCTACATGTACTGACCAGACACATTGTGATTTAATGGATGACTTCAAAAGAAAATGTCACAGGCAGGTTGAAATGTTAATTAGTGTAACATTTCCTAATATCCCACAGATATCCCACAGATTCATTTCTTTCCCCTGTGAGTGTTAGAGGAAGAGAAAATGTTGCACATTTAAGCCACTCTCCGTTAATTTCATCCTTTTGGGCTATTCATGGTACATTTTATTCCATCTTGGTCATTTAGAAACAATGTTCTATCAGAGGACAGGGAAAAATGGACTTACAGATGAATTGTTAATTCAGTATGTCAGTACATGGGAGGAAAATTGCATTCAAATTGCAATTCAAATACATGATATGTGAGACTACATCTTCTGTTTGGTTCAGGTTTTGCTTAGGTGAGGAGTGGGTTGTGGTGGGAGGTACAGTGCTGAGGTGGAGCTGCCAGTGCTGGGGCTGAAGGCACTGGAGAACTGCAGCCCTAAGACCTTCACCCAAAATTTCAGGCATTTTCAGTGGTCTGGCCACTTCTCCTTTTTCTCAGCCATGTCTCATCCAAGAAAGGAGGCTGGGGCACTCAGAGATGCTTTCCCCAGGTGCCCACAAGGGGTGAGCTGAGTTGGTTTAGTTGTGGTCTGAGCTGATGTTCAAGAGAGACTTGGAGGTTGCTCCCTGTACTCTACAATAGTAGTGGACTTGTCTATACAAGGAAATTATTCAGAAAAAAGCTGTTGTGGTGGTGGAGTCACACTTGGCGTAAATCTGCCTTAACTTTCAAGTCTAGACAAGCTCTTAGGTTTACTATCTATGTAAAGGTGGTAATTGCAGTGAAATCAACAAAGAGAAGTAAAAAAAAAGAACCTTTGAACAGGAGATAGACTTAAAGAAACAGTTGTTTTATTCCAGTGGGAGATCAGCATAATGCAGTTTTATTCCAGCGGGAGATCGGCATATGTAAGAGTTACCAGAGGCAGTATTGCCGACTGATGAGAGCATTGTCCTCCTCTAGGCTATTTAACACAAAAAACCACTGATCCCTTACAGCTAGACTTCTTCAAGGGGTGGTGTATCTTTGCTTGACATGCTGTTGTATTATATAGATGTACTGCCTGTTGTCATTTGCAGATTGCTCAAGTCAGCATCCTCTGCAGCATCACCAAGTCATGAAATAAGGCTTTCACTAGAGAAGAAAGAGGGCACTGACTTTAAATAGGGTCATGTCTACCAAATCTTGGAGTCTCAAGAGTCTGTAATGATCACTGAACAGGAATAGCATTGGTCAGCTGAAGACTTTTCTGTGTTCATACCCAACCTTTCCCCTTTGCAGTGATTACAACTGGGATTTTGATGTCTCCTTAAGTACTTGTCCTTCAGGTCCTGGCACACTGGCTGAAAGCAGCCCAGGTGTAGCCCGTAAAATAAGCTGCAGCATTGACATGACCTCTCTTTTATATCTCAGCCTGCAAATGCTCTGAAATCTCTTCTGAAACTGAACAGTAATATGGCATGAAATTTTCACTGATTAAAAAAAGACCTGAGATTAGCCACACTAGATGTTTATAAACAAGACAGCAGCAGTAAATTGCTCTGCTGTCAATTGTGATTTTAATGTGAGTCCTGCCTAGAATCTGCATTTCTCTGTGGATCTAAGAGTTCTGTGGAAATCTCTGATTTTATATAAAAAACAGGTTTCTAGCTGGGATCTAAAGAAGATATACAGAAAGTGCTATACAGAAGGCTGAAGACCAGAAGTTAGGCAAAAGGAAACCCATATTGCCTTTCCTATACTGTCAGTTTTTTAACAAATATCTTATGATTATGCAGCGGAAGACATTCAACTGGAATTTCAAATGTTCTGGGTTAGCAATACTGAAAATGCCTCTATGGGAACTACCTCAGAGTCACTAAGTATTTTAAGTCTTCTTCCTACTGTTTTACAGCAGTTGAGGTATTTAAAGAGTTTTCAGAAATACTTGTTCTGGCTTCCAGGTTACTTGGATGAACCATCAGCTATGCAAATTTCTTGCAAAACAGCACAACACTTTTAATAGAAAACATTTATGTGACCTCCTAATGTGCTGCTGAATATGGCTTTGGGATTCAGCTGCAGCCTCTTTTGCAAAGCCTGAGACAGCCTTCAGGCCATGTGACTTCTGAGGGGACACTATTCTGGCCTGCTGCATCATCCCTCCAAGGCTGTGATCATTCCCTCCAAGGAAGTGATCAGGAGTTCTGCTTCCCTGGATGTAATACAGCCCTATGGCTCCATTCACATGTTGAGACAACTTCATGAATGGCAGTAAGAGGTTCAAAGTGCCCAATGACCTATTTCCCAGGCACCGGGGTTATACAATATGATAGGAACTAGAAAAGCTGTGCTGTAAATAAGTGTCCTGTAAAAAAAGTCACTGCACTTGAGAAGAATAAGATGGAAACGATTTTTGTGTCCTATTTTTGGTTCACTGGTTTCACAGTTCACAAATTTGCCATATCTGTGGCAGCCTGAGAATGCCTTTCACCTTGGCAAGAGGAGGTAAGGATTTATGTTGGGACCACAACTAGCCTTTGGCTCTAGAAAAATGATGGCAATGCGCAATGTTCAGTTTAGACCTACCTTAAAGAAGAAAAGTTGAATGGAAGAGCAAAGCAGGGACACAGGCTGCTACTCTTCATACTACTGGGAGTGATGGAGGAACTCTGCTTATGCTTTGCTTTTGGTTTGAAAGTGGAAGAAATGTTCCTGCCTTTTTGAAAGGCATGCCATTCCTCTGTTACAATTTCCCCCTCCCAAGCCACTAGAGGGCTCCGAAGTCCACCTTAACACGTTGGTTTGGCAAACTGGTGTTTTTGGAAAAGCTACAAACAAAAGTGAATGTGCTTTCCAGAATCTCTGCACTTTTGGGTTTTGCTCTTGCCAATGCAATGCATAGGGTGGATACAATCACAATAACATAAGGATGTGGGGAAGAAGATACCTTAAGGGCAGTGTCACCAAATGAATTCCAACCCTTAGGGAAAAGCATAGCTTTTTGGAGCTTGGTGAGGGCAGTATCTCCTCAGTAGCACCTGGATTTCACCCATGTCCTTTCTATTTCACCAGTCAGACCTAAAAGCGGTCAACTGCCTGTGCATGTGCAGGAGTCTTGTAATTTCATACCACTCCCTATGAAGACATTTTCCTTGTGTTAAGCCTTAGCACCATAGCTTGTCTTTTGGTGTGGAGAAGTGACGCAGCTCGTTTGCCCTTGCTGTTGAGTGTGAGCTATGGGCCGGGTGAATACTTTAAGAAACAAGAAAAGGGACTTTTAGAGAATGTTTCTTTCTCCTTGTGGAGTAGAATGTAGCAGGTGGGCACACTGTTCTGCTCTATATTTGTGGAAAGAAAAATGGATGTGTGTGAGCAAAGAACTTCTATGTCTTAGGTCATTCTGCCAGAACAGCAAATTTTTGCGCTCTGTCTCCTTGCAGTCCAGAGTAACACTCAGACCTTTGACCATGTACAGAAACATGCAAAGTTTAAAAATAGCACCAGAAAGTTTTCCTTTTTGTTCCTTTCCCCATTTGCTTTTTCACAACCCCTTTATTACATAGGTTTGCTATCCCACAGGCTGTGGTCTCTGAGATTTTAAGGTAGGGAGGTCTAATATGACATTAAATTTTTATCTGCCCTTTCAGGGCTGCAAAGGAAAGCTGGATCATATGAAGACAGAGTATGTCATTGGGACTCACCATTCACTCGCTAGCCTGAAAGAGTCTGGAGTGTTGGACACTAAAGCACAAAAAATGTCACTGTGAGTTTTATAGCTTTTGCTGAAAACCAATATAGTTTGATGGATGATGCCTGAAGCAGCTGACTCCACGATCCAAAGAGGGCAAAATGGTTTCCAGTAATAAAATGCTAAAATTGCCAGAAACCTTCCTAAAATACTTTGCCTGTGACGTATAAGGAAACACTGCAGCATAGACTGGCTCCACTGGCATTTGCTTGAAGTGACCTATGTAATACCAGTGGTCCTTTCAACCCAGAGTAACAAGTTCAAAGTGACCTCTGTTGTTCATTTAACACGCTGCGCTTATGCAGCCCTGTCTTTTGGAGGCCTGTCACTGGATACAAATGAGTATATGAGCTATGTATTTTCCCTCAGGGTTAATTTTGCCTTTCCAGAAATGAATTACACATTTGCCTAAGAAATAATGCTTCAGACAAATGTATGGCTGCCAGGCTAGTCATTGTTATTAGTAATAATGGATGAATGAGTGCTAAGGAAATGTCTCCTTCTGTTCTTTTTAAGCAAATCTTTTCTTGTTAGAATTATACATGAGTAACCATCATGCTCATTGCATACGAAGACTTGTTAACTTTTCAGCAAGACAAAATGAATGGGATTAATCTCAGATAACTTTTTAACATCTGGCTTAGTCACCTGGGCTCCTTCTATGGTAAGTAAAGTGAAAAAAGGGACTTATAAGAAATTACATGCTTCATTTTAATGTAGATGACTGAAACACATTGTGTTAGCTCATACCTGAGAAGTATATATTCCCCTCCTTTAATTATAAAGGAAGTCTAGCCGACTATACAGGTTGTATATTATATATATATTTATCTTTTGACAGAAGTTTCCCACCTGCCTTGTCAGTATGGCCATGCAAATTTTACATTCATTTGAACTAAATTTCCAGGTACAGTCTCAGTGCTGTGTATGCAGTATATGCAGCACTTTGGAGAGAAAAGCATACACAGCAGGCAGCTGCCAACGCAAACAGGGACTTGAGAGAAACTGTAGCTCCCAGGAAGGATTTGGTACAGTTCAATCATTCCAAAGGAGGTCTCTTTCCCAGCTTGGGACAATTTGGGATTGAAGAAGTACATTACCTTCTGCAGCTCCTTATGGGAGGAACTGTGTAGGCAGGCGTAGACAAGCTGCTGCCTGTGGAAAGCCAGTCTTGAGGGTTTTGGGTCAAAAGTAATGCAATTCCATGTCCTGAGAATCTTTGTGAGCTGCCTCTTGGGACCATTCTCAATCCCATCTGCCAGCATCCCTCCAGGAGTGATGAGTGTGTTCTGCACAGCTGCTTGAGAGGGTGAGCAAGGAGGATGACACAGGAGGGGAGTGGAAAGATAGGGAAAGAGGGCTCTGATAAATAATTTAAAACACACTATCATTCTTCAAGGAGTGGCTTAATACACTCTCAACTTTCTTAGTTAGTCCTACTGCAGATGTTTTATTTGTTTTATGACTGAATGTTCCTTTCTCAAAATAATAACGCTTCCCTGTTAAGGAGTGGTTTGAATTAGCAGTAATTCAGAACTCTATTTTTTTTTTTAAAAGGGCATAAATGGAATTATAAAATGCTTTATAGTATTGTAATTCCTTCTGTATTTCTTTCATGAGCATATTCTGGGTCTTGAAGGATGTTCATACCAAACTTTTTTCCAAGTACCTTCCTTCTTAAAACACTTGTGTTTTGGGGCATAGCCAGATAGGATGACAGAATATCTATTGTTTTTATAGCTCATATGTTGGGGTTGATATAATGAAAAAAAATTATTCTTGAGAGAAAATTCAACATTCATGTATAATTTTAAAAAATGATTGTGTAAAGGACTTGCTTGCTGTAAATTTCTATATGCCTTTGGGATCCTCTTCCTTTTCTTCAAGAACTGTTGCATATTCTTTTGTCATAATTTAGGAACTAATTTTGTCATTTCAGTTGTAAGTAGTTTACAAACTCCTAAAAAAATCTCTGTGGACATGCAGTGCATTAATGGGATGAGGAAGAGGAAGGAGTCCTTGCAGTGAGGTATGATATGCAATATAAATTATCTCTGGTCAAGAAACTGCAGTTCAGTGAGTGATTGTACAGTTCATTCAATATTGGAAGAGAAGCAAGATTTCCTTTCAAATAATGTGTGTCTGTTAAATTTTGTTCTTAATAATGCCTCTGGGAAGTTTAGAAAACACAAAGTAACAAGTTTAATAAAGATAAATTTAAAAAATGATTGAATTCTCAGAAAAGAAAAAGTTTTCTGAAATAGCAGTAATGTTTATCTCACTCTCCTTCAGGCTAATGAATGACAACATATTCAGCTGAAGAAAAGTATCTTTAGAAACATGATATCAGAGCTAAATCTTGTTGATTGATCTCATGCAGTAAGGAGACACTTGTGGCAACCTCACACAAATTAGTCTCTCCTTGAACTGCCACTATCTCTAGCACTGGTGGGGTACACCTGGAGTACTGGGTCCAGTGCTGAGCTCTCAAGCACAAGAGAGACAGGCACATAGTGGAGCTGAGTCCAGTAAAGTAGCATGAAGGGATGGGAGCTTCTGGCACAGGAGGGGAGGCTGAGAGAGCTAAGACCATTAAGCCTCAAGATAAGATGGCTCTAAGGCAATCTTATCGTTGTGTATAAATATGTGATGGGAGAGAGCAAAAGAGGGAGCCGGACTAATCTGAGAGGTGCCCAGTGACAGGGCTAGAGGCAGTGGGCACAAACTGAAACACAGGAGGTTCCTTCTGAACACAAGAATACATCTTTCTCCTGGGAGAGTGGTTGAACTCAGGCACGGTTGCCCAGCAAGGTTGTGGAGTCTCCATCCCTGGAGATATTCAAAAGCCATCTGAACACGGTTCTGGGCAGCCTGGTCTAGGTGACCTTGCTTGAGAAGGGTGGCTTGTACTGGATCCTCTCCAGCCTTTGCCCTTCTGTGCTTCTGCCAATGTTTCTGCAATTAGACAAGAACCAGGATAGGCTTTGGCTGGGCAGCCTTCGTGCTGCTGTAGTTTATGTGTGGGCATGAGGTTTTGAAATGGATTTTATGTGAAATTACAAACTTAGAAACAGATTTCTTAATTTACACAGTTAAATAGAGCCAAAGACCAGAATGGAAAGAAAAGACATCCAGTCTGAACCACTGTACATTAAAAGCCATAATGCCTGCTCTAAATGAATTAATAGTAAAATAGGATCTTCATAGGTTGTGTAGTCTGCCTCTTTGTCCCTAGGCAGAGTTAACTGTACCTAAATCATTCCTGGCAATGTTTCCAGGGCTTAATGATCCTTACTATTAGAAAGAGTTTCTTGATATCTAAGTGAAACTTCAATGACAATTTGCCTTAGAATCCCATTGTGTCTTCTCGTCTCAGTGGTCACTGAGCAGAGTTTATTCACTTTTCCTCTCAGAGATCTTGCACACATTGCAAGGCTACTGCTGAAGCTTCCTGTCTTGTCTTCAACAGGCTGAACAACCCCTCCAATTCCTTCAACTTTTTCTTAATAAAGACACAGAAAAAAAATCACTGAGGACTTTGCATCCAAGCAATGCAACACGTCAGTGTGTTATCTGCCTAGTCTAAGTGCTACCCTATGAACTATCCCGAGCTCTCAGACTGACCCTTAAAAAGAGCCTCTAGTGTTATGCGTGGCATGTACTGAAGCAAATGAGCTGGCAAACACACTTAGGAGCTTTTGGAACTCTATATCATATAATCTATATAAGATTAAAAGCAGTGGTTTGGTCATATGCACCCAAAAGAAACTATGTTCCCCACAAGGGAAGATTGGTGGTGGGTGTTCAGTCCTTGGAGTCCCTGGGCTCACTGCCTTGTCAGGTGGTACCTGAGCCTTGGGACGGCAGTTCACTACAGGTTCCCAGTGAGATGGTTTGATACTTTCCTGTGCAGAGGACCCTGTCTCCCTCCCTAGGTTGTACTGGAAGCACAGGCAGGGCTGCTTTCTACTCCAGGCACTCAACCGCATTCTCAGGGAGATCTCCTCCCTGGGGACAGCATCAGCCCCTCCTGCATAGCTGAAATGCACTCACCCAGAGAATGTGATGAGGTGAACTGAGGCCATGGAACACTGTAAAGCCCCCAAATCATCAAAGTCACCAAAATCATGACCTTCTTAGTCCTAATGGGACTAAGACAAGAACAGAAGAAGAAACACCAGAAAAAAATAAATGAAAGCAGTGGAAAAATCACGTGAGAAGGCTCTTCCCTGCCTCATGCCCTCTACTCCTACTCTGGTCAGGCAGTAAAGGCGCTGAAAGATTAATTTTACTTCTGTATTTGTTCTAATACAAAGCTGAAGGAGTTATGGATGCACTAAATTCAACACAAGCAATTTCGCTCTCCCCCAGGGACAGTAATATTTACACACAGTCAACTTCAAAAAATAAGAAGAGATAAGTCTTATATGCTGAGTTAATGAAATCTGTAGCTTCTGTAAAGATAATAGGGCTATAGACAATAAACCAAGAAAACTGGTAAGAATTTGCAATCACAAACAATGCTGCTATGGGGAGGAATAAGGAATGAGAGTCTATTCTTATGGAAGTCTCAGCAAAGATTTTATCAGTTGTTTCACTTTGAAAACACCTTGAGAAATGAGCTAAGTTATGTTCTAACATCAAAATTCTGCAAAATAAACAAAAAATCAGAACAATTTTCAGTGTCATCAAACCTGTAGTTTTATTCAACCGGTCTCATTGAATAAAAACAGATTAAAGAAGAATCAGGCCAAAGTTCTGAAGTGAATGAAGTAACTTAAATAGAAAGTGTAGTCTGTTAAAAGTAGAGTGCACATTTATATGTTCAAAAATGTACTGATGCTTTCAATCTCTCTCACATATTACTGAAATATGCACTATTTTATTGAAAATACTGTAGTTTAATTCCTTTGTTAAACTCCATTGATTTTAATTGGATATCACTATTGTAATCCTGTGCAGAATTAGGAAAAAAAGTCTTTAGTCCAGGCATTTGCTTTTGCAGACCTCTTTCAGATGAACTTGATTATGCTTTACCGTGATCCTTGAAATCACCTTCCAAGCCTGCTCTGCGGAGCCTGCAGGATTATTCTCAAGCTCCTTAGAAAACACTGTGTCTCGGTGTTTATTGAAAGAGGCTCCTAAGGCGACTTGCAAAATCTGCGTTTCTCAGGATAGCAAACAGACAAGCAGTACCTGCAGGCGTTTGTGGGTACAACAGCAGGACAGGCTTCGTGGCAGAAAATTTTAAGTAGAACTCCTTAGTGTCTGCTTTGACCCCTCGTTATGAGACCTGACAATATAGGTGCAAGATCACTTAGGCAAGCAAGTGACTTTATAGTCCAGCAGAGTGAAAATTATTTGAGAAAGGTAAGGGGTTTGAGCTACACCTAAGGTGTATGGGGCTTTCTCTGGCAGGATGCAAATCGTGATACATTTATGACTTGAGAAAAAAGCATAACATGCTTTATCAGTAGTTTGAAGAATGAGGTGTTAAGGAATTTTTTTACTCCTAGAACAGAAAAAAAAAATTTCTGTCACAGATTATGGGCTTTTCAACCCGCAGTCACCCCACTTGCAAAAACTGTTAATATTAGTACTCTGACATAGAAACATATTCAGTATACTATCAGTTTAACTTTGATTTCTTTTATCACTCTCTTACAAAAAAACAGTGCTGGGTGAAGGTTAAAAACCGATTTTGATCAGTTTTTTTTTTAAAGGTTATTGAGCCCATGCTATTTATTTGGCATCCGTATCCACTCTCTGCTTCTTTCAATAGCAAGGAACTAAAAAAGATGAAAAGATCAAAAAGGAATAGGTACCGAAAAATAAGCATTTGTATGGATAACAATATAGAAACAGAGTTATAGGGAGTGTTTTGAGCGAAAAAAATGTAGAAAAATGGTTTGGGGAAAAAAGTGAGACTAAAAAGATATTACGATATTTTGTGAGCTTTTGTAATTTGCAGATTTGAAACAATAATCAAAACCATTTTTCACAATGGTTAATTTCAGTATGTTTCAAAGTAAAATACTTCACTTTCCCAATGGAAATTATTTTTCTTTCCTTTGATTTCATCAAAATCACTACACTGTTTTAAATGGACAGTACTGGAAACACATTGATTTATGATGTTCCTGTAATAAAAAGAAAATTTTCTGTTCAACTAGAAATAGTTCAACCCCTTGACTGTGAAACATTTTCAAAAGTTTTGGGTTTTAATCTGGCCAGAAAATACTACATTTTGTAGTTGCTAGTGAATTAAGAAAGTAAAATATGCTATTTTCTTAGGCTTTCATGCTAAGTGATAGTGCTTTATATGAGGAATAAACCAGGCTACACTCAGAGGGATGGAACACTTCTACAGTGAGGACAGGCTGAGGCAGTTGGGGTTCAGCTTGGAGAAGAGAAGGCTCCATGTAAAGAATTATCTTGTTTGGGGAGTTCCACTAATACTCCTTGGTGTAGTGAGAAATTGCAGGCACTCCTGCCCTTTATTCAACTACGGAGTAGAAACTCAACCAACAGGGAGTGAAGTAACTAGGCTATTTTGATGGGATTTCCCCCATACAAGGCTGGGAGTGATGATGAAGAGGGAAATGAAGGAACAGGACTCTTAGATTTCCTCCTGTGCTTTTCCTCTCTCCAGTGTTGAAAGCAGGAGCTATGGAAAAGCTGCTCTAAGAGATCTTTGATCAAGATGTAAAAACTTGCTTGACAGATGCAATTAGAGTTGAAAATGCAAGTAGTAGATTCCGAAAAAAGTAGGACCAACCTAGTTTAAAAAAGAAATTTGACAAAATTATATAACACACAGTACAAGAATAGTACCTCTATTCAACTCTACAGAAGAAGAACAAGGCGACTTACCGTGAAATTGAAAAAAAGCCATTTTAAAACCGATAAAAGAAAATGCATTGTTACACAGCATGCTGTTAGCCTGGAACTCCTCAAAATTCCTATCACTGGCAGCTTTGGCCAGGCTGACCATGACTTGCTGGAATACTGAGGCAGCTGATAGTAAAAAGCTGAAATAAAATCAGCACTTAAATGTGCGTAGACACACACATGAATATTAAATCCCATATTCTTGTCTTCTATGATCTCCTTATTAAAAAAGGCAAGTGCTTTCAATGAAATATAAAATAAATCAATAAGAAATGCTGCCCTTCAGTGCAGCTAGTCTTTGTTTGCATGAGATGCTTGCAAAGATATTTATTTTTCAATTCTGCTCTAGTTTCAGGCCTGTTGCTTAAAATATATGTCTAAACAATTGGATGAGATGACTCAAAACCACATTCTTAGTGTATTAGTTTACAATAATAAACTCTTGCAATAACAGTAGACTTTTCTTTATTATGTTCTTTTCTGTGCAGGAGGCATATTCTGTTATACTTCTATTTCATGTTTCTAGACTTCTATATTGAATTTTTAAAATTCAGTCAAGTTTTCTATTTTGTATGTAAAGGTTGTGGTACACATTTAAACAAAATTGCTAGAATGGAGCAAGCAGAAAGGGATAAATCTCCAGCTTTCTCAGTTTTCATGTAATTAAAGCAGTCTGTAAGAGTGGTGAATCCACAATATTGTTCATTTCCGCCAATTTTTGTTTTACATTTGTTGTGTCTCACTGCTACTCCCTATGTTTATCTGAAATGTCTGAACAAGACACATTGACAACCATCTGCCATTGATTTTATTTTCACTGCACTGCACTAATAGCAAATTTGTTTATCTTTGAAGGTTTATTCAATAAAAAAAATTGTCTAGCCATGATTGCGTGTGGGGTAGCTGTCTGTGTTGCTGAAGAGAGCACATAGAAATAGCTTGGGTTTCCATCCAGTGTAATGAAATTAGGCTCCATGTCCATCTGACTTCTGAGCACTGTGTGGTAACTGTGTGTTTGTTGACTGAGTGTGGACCAGAAGGCTAAATAGTTTTTCTGCCATCGGTAGGCAATGAGAACAAAAAGAGGTGCAGAGCCATGGTTGAGGTCCAGCCCGGTGTTTGCCACCACTCCTGTGTATGCAGCCAAAGGTGAAAGGACAGAAACAGCACAATTAATGCACTGGGAGATTGATGGAAGGGAAGGGTGGAGGGTCACCTCCAGTACAGCTGCTTTCTGCCCCGACCCTGAGCTTGGAGGTGGCCAGAATTGTTCCACTATGGCCTCAGGAAAAAAAAGAATTCCTTCCAATCACTAAAGCACTTTGCCTAAGAGAATAGATCAACCACTCGTTTGCAAAATATTGTCTTTGGAAATATGCTAAATTTGTCTATTGTACACTACTGCTTGTTGAGATTTAAACAAATTATATACAAATGTGGTTTTTTGCCTTCTTGGCAAAGTTGTTTAGATAACAAGATAAGACTAATTTTTTTGTCTGTTTCTCTAACTTCTATGATTCAATACAACCATTCTAGTTTATTTTTATATGTACTATTGCAAAATATATATATAGATATTTTATTTAATTCTACCTTAAGAAATAAGTCAGTTTGCAATTATCCATATAGGTACACAAACAATTGACGCAGTAGAAAGGGTACTTACAGAGCACTGAGCAGGACTAAATAGACCAGAAATCTTCTAAAGGCATTTTCTGTCACCCAGTATTTCCAGTAAAACAAGTACAATATGTTCTTTACAAAGAGTGCTGTTGGTCACAGAAGGCCCTTTCCCACTCTAAGCTTTTGATGAGCTCTTCCATCAGTGTGGAGCTTTGTCATTTGGTTATGCAGCTGCCTGACCTACTCATTTCCACCAGAGCAGTTTGCATTGGTATTCCCTGCTCCGCTTCAGCACTTCTAAAGTGTGGTTTGACTTGATCCGATAGACCTCTCCTGGAGCAAAGAAATGGATTAAGAAATGCCTGGAATAAGAAGTGCTTCACATCAGGTGTTCTGGCAGAGCAGGGGAGTGGTGATTGCCAGGCAGGAGAGACAATAAATTTCATGCAGTGAGTGGTCTTTTCAGTAGGTGGAACAGGAGGCAGAAGGTGAAGCTTGACTGCAGGTTTAGCGTGGCTTTTCTGGGATAATGTCCTGGGGAAAGCAACTCCAAGCCATGGCTACACTGAGATGGTGCCTCCAGCCATGCCCAGGGACCAGCTGGGACTGTGGTGCCAAGTGCCTGGTTCAACTACCATACAGACATTTAGCCCAGCCTTGGTTCAGCAGGACTTTACACCATAGAAACTCTTTGTCTTCATTTCCCCAAATAATTTGTCATTAGTTCTAGGTACTTTTGCTTAAATAGAGTGAAAGGTCTGACTTCAGAAGCCTGTTGACTGGGGAGTCCTACAATTCCCATCCTGCAACCCTCAGCTGCTAGAAATAATAAGCAGATTTCAAAGGTATGGGACTGAACTCCAACAGCAAAATGAAACATCCTGGAAATCAGCAATTGAAAAAATAATTTGGAAAAATATTTTTAATTTATTTTGATTTTATAATTTTATTATTTATACACTGATGTACTGTGTCTGTGTGGCATTCCTGCATATTTGAAAAAATATGATCAATAGACAGGAATGAGCTAGAACTCAGTCTTGAAGTAAACTCTATGTGTTTATTATTTCCACTCTTAAACCCATGTATTAGATTTTAGGGGGTTTAATCTGAGGCATGATTAACCGTGCAGGATAAGGTGAAGTACAATTAAGTGTAAAACCTCTGTAATTCTGTATTAATGTATGTGAATGTAATTATCCTTCAGAGCCCTGGGAATGTAGATAGCGTGCACATTTTTAATAAAAAAGTGTACAGAAGAAATATCTAAATAAAACAAGAAATGGATTAAGAAAGATAGACTGGCTACTCCTGTAAGGTATTTGTGGGCCTAATGTGACCCAGCTGTGCTGCACTACCCTCCTCACAGCCCGCATGGTAGGAGACATCTCTTGGAGTGGGGAGAGCCACAAGTGCACTGACGTCTTGTCCTGCTCTTTTTGCACTCAGTGAGGAGGTAGAGAGGTTTGACCAGAGGGTCTTAGTGAGCTTTTTCCAAAGGGAGAAATGGAGTAGACCACACTAAAGGTGATTCATATTTGCTTTTCTTGTGACTTTTCGCTAAGACCCACTGTACACATGCTTGACCTTTCCATGGTCCAGTGACTGCAGAGTTTGCAAAGAACAAGTTTAACTCTGCTATTTGTAACAGGAATTGTGTATTCATAGTTCACGGCAAGGTCTTGCACAAAGACCAGAGGTCAAGTCACCTCAAGTCTTCAGACCTAGGGTTGTTGCCTTAATCTATTTTTACAGCTATGTCTCTTTAAGTAATGCAATGATTCTTTTTTAAAAAAAAGCTAATTGCATTAGTGCCCAGTTTGAGCCAAAATAGTTGTAAAGTTGTCCTGAGTAGAACTGTGCAGGCATGCAAAAATCTCATCTGAGTGATCTTTCTTGTACTATTTGCATTAAATGGGAATGCCAATAAATTTTAATTGTTAATAATTGATTATTATAATGAAAATATTATGTTATATATACTATTAGTTAATTCTTATTAATTGCTTGGAGTAAGTATTGGTTGATTGTAACAGTGATGATGTAAAGTCTCAGGAGAACCCTTCACCCTTCCCAACAGGCTCTTTCATCGCCTTATTGAACGTATCTCCACCTCCGTCTCAATCCCAGCTGTCTCTAACATGACCCAGATCTAATTCCTGACGTGGAAGCCCTCAGAGCATGGGACAGAGCACACTTTCTGCTGTTACAGTGATGATCTCAAACTCTCTTGATTTCCTCTTGTGTCAAGTTATTGTTGTGGCTTCTTGGAATTCAGCGTGTGGCAACATTTTTGCTAGACCTGCTGTGCACACAGGTGGTCTGTACGTGTTACTTGATGACTCAGGTTTGCCCTTAGCTGTCTGCAGTGAGGACTGTGGCTAGAAAAGATGAACTGAGCTTTGGATAGACACTGGCCGGCCACTTCATCCCTTTCATGTTGATGGGTTAGTACAAGAGAGGTCTAGCCAGGATTCTTGCTACCTACATAGCTACAAATACCTTGTGTCCTACTCAGTGGTGAAACTGGGAGCAGTAACCAAAAGAAAATAAATCCTTGTAATAAAGGGACTCTGGAAGTATATATATTATGACACTTTTTCTAACATAATTGTAGTCTGAACACGTGTTGTTACTGAGAAGGGCTGAATAAGGAGAAATGTGGCTGATAGGGCTGATGTTAGTCCCACTTTTTGAAGCTGTTTTTCTGAACAGCTGTTTGCTCTGTATTTTCACTTGACCTCTGTGAAAAGTTGCTTAATGTGTATTTTAGCTGCCTCTGTTTTAGAATCACAGGATATGCCTTCTAATCTGACACATGATCTTTCAATTGCATTGCTTCACTAAGGTAGCACAGCTCTGAAAGACCAGCGTTGAGGTATGAATTACCCAAGCAGATCATGGCTTAGAATAATTAGCTTTAGAAGAAAATTGGGAAGAACTTATATTACATGTGCTAATTATAACAGGTCACTGAATATAAGACTAAGAGGCAATTTAATGTTTTAGTATGGAATCTGTCTTGCCTAACTCTAGCTGTCAAAGCTAAATTGGGAACATACAGAAGGACTAGGCTAACACATAGTCATTTAGCTTCTTTCATATAAAGGGAGAGAAACAGATACCTTCATAGGGCAAGTTTTTCAAAGCCACTTAGATACGTATTTTAGCCATGCCTCACTAGATATGGAAAAATCTACCTGTGGAGGTTGGACTAGCTGATGAACATTTAATTGGATGTGACAAATCTTCGTCTCAGTACTGTAGCAAACAGATCACTAAGCAAGACAATGGCAAGTTAGTAACAGCCATTGCTGGATATAATGACATTTGAATCATTGAGATGACAATAATATTAAATAATGAAGGAATCAGCCCTGTATGTCATTAACTTATTTGTTTGCAGCCTCTCATGCTGCATCAATATTTATACCAGGGTTCACATTCACAAAGTCCAAATATCTCTTCTGTCCCTCTGCACTGATATCGTTCTTTGTCTTTCTTGTCTGGTCAGTAGGTTGTAGTAGTTACTGCATTGAGATGTATGGAACTCAGGTTATTTGAATATGGCTATGACGACTAAATTGACAGAGTTGTACCTAAAACACATCGAATGCAAAAAAAGGGGGTTTAATATAAGCAAAAAGACATGGGCTTTTCTTGAGAACTGAGGAATAGTCAATTAGCAGTGACTGGAGGAAACATAAAAATGCTAATGTGGAACCCAAGAAGAATTTTAAATGTTTGCTGTTTTCCTGCTTTTAATCTCATTTCTGAGTATTAATTTGCTGCAAATAAGGCACAGTACTCAAAGCACATCGTTGTTTAAAAGCCTTCTCTCAACATAAAAGTTAGAACTACATAAAATGCTCACTTTCTGGTTTCAGAATCTGATCGTTTGATTGAATATTTGTCATAAGTATCATTCAAGAGCTGTTAAAAAATGACACTTAGAA
Source organism: Cuculus canorus (assembly GCF_017976375.1). Lineage (NCBI taxonomy): Eukaryota > Metazoa > Chordata > Aves > Cuculiformes > Cuculidae > Cuculus > Cuculus canorus. The sequence continues at coordinate 175,508,947 of NC_071401.1, read as the reverse complement.
CATTCTGGTTGTTGCCCAGCTCCTAGGAAGCAACATTTCACCAGCACTACATCAGCAATATACCCTGTGCATTGAGAAGTTATGTTGTGGGTTACTTTTGACTGTTCTTTTCAGAGTTGGAAAGAGAATTAATGAGCCCATGCTATTCCTTCCTGTCTTTGTAGCTAGACAAGCAGGAGGTTCTGAGATTAAGAGAAAGGTGACATTTCAATGACTTCAGTTCATGGCATGGGAAGGCTAGAAATCTTTCCTTTGAAAATGTGGAGGCTATTTATAAGGTATTTAAAAGCATCATCTCCAAGGTAGCTGCAGTATTAAACAGATCTTGTATATTGTAAAGGGGAAAAGAAACATCAGGAAATTGTTCTGGCACAATTGTAACTTGACTATGGGTAAGAGATGTCATTGAATTAGATGTGTATCATATGAACTTGGCACTGCACTGCACTGTGACTTTTAGCCTCTATCAAATTGCAGTGCATGCCTGTGCATTTGGTAGCTACATTTTCATGTTCCCTCTAATCACTTCTTATATGTCAGTCAATTTGTTATTCTATTTGAGGCTAAGCTTGACGGGCAAGACATATGCAAATCCTGTGACATCGCTGACTTTCCACTTGTGCTAGAACTAACTGCTAAAGCAAGCATACTGAGCAAGGTAACCCTGCCTACTAATGGTGTAAAGATAAACCTTACTTGCATTTGTTGTGTCTTAAACACTGTCTGAGTGCAGGGCTGTGTGCACCTAAGGGGCTTTTCTGTGGCTTCTGGTTAACAATGAGAGGGAGAGGTGTAGGAGTGGGCACTGCTCTTCCCACCATCCTCCACCTGTGGACAAGCTACACATCCTGGGCGGGCTGCAGCAGAGTTCATGAAGGAGGCACAGCAGCAGGCACTCCCCCCTCTTGCCACCACCTGACTATGCATGCACACCCAAAGAGTTCAGATGGAGATTATTCTGGCAGGGGTCTCTTGAACTGTCAGTGACCCCGGAGCCCCCAGATTCAATTTGAGAACCTTCCCAAAGGAGTCTCCGTGCATGCCCCAATTTGAGAACTTTCACGGCAAGACCACCCCTCACGTTATTAATAGGGCATTGACTTGTCCTATATATTGTACCTGCCAAGAAGATACTGAGCGCACGACCCCCCTGCCCCATGGAAGTGGCCTGAGGAAGGATTGCCCTGAAGGACCAGTGGACCATGTGTTCCTGAAGAACTGCTGCTGGAGTTGCTTCTGGATGGAGCTCATTTTCCTGAGAAACCGCTGTGCCCCATTGGAGTGGTGATAATTTTTCTTTTTCTCCTGCTCTCCTGCTACTTCTTTCTCTTTCTTTATATGACTCATCTTACTGTACCTTCTTTTTCCTTGGCACTATGGTGTATCAGATCGAATCTGAGTTGTGTTGTAGTTTGTTTAGCGACTTTGGCTGTGTTCAGAGTATGAACAGATTGGGATCTGTTTCTGCAAGTTTGAGAAGTTGTGACTCAGAGTGCACCAGTGTATCTGTTTTGTCATTTTGGCTGTGTCCAAAATAAACACTGCATTTTAATTCACCCTGGGAGATTTGTTGGTCTCCGATTTGCTACACAAATACCAAAAGAACCCTTTTCAACCTCTCTTTGCAACTGCAGGTCTGGGTGGGCCCTAACACTACTGGTATCAGGAGTGGGCCATAACAGATGGTATAGCATAGCCAGAAAACATTTCTATAGAGACCATGAGAAGTGTGAGATGCAGAAATAACTAGAAAAGAAAAGAATCATATACCTAGAATAAACACAGAATAGCAGTCAGTGTTTCCTCCCAAGTGTAATCCATGGCAATTTTTACATCCAGATTTGTGGTCCGTCTAGATGGCAACCCCAACCATTGGTAAGAGAGTCTCCAGGAGAGCACACGAGTAGGCTGCTAGACAGCTCATGCCATGGGCTGTGCTCCCAGTTGCTCCTGTGTCAGGTTTTGAGAGTGCTGGAGATGCAATGGCTGTTTCCTCCTGAGCAGCAGATAAGGAAAGAAGGCCTGACTGCTTCCTTCCAGCAATCAGGAGGGTTTCTTCTGAAATCGGAGTCTTCTGCACTGTCTCAGAAAGGAAGGTACACTGATTTTCTTCAGTGGATGTGCTGGGCACTTCATACTTGTTTGCTATGGTCCCCAAGCATAAGGGTCTTGCAGTTAATGAAGATACCTGCTGTGTTTCCGAAATTTCTGTGGCCATTTATTTCCGCTTACAGAAATGCCTGGTCAACTTTGTTAACTTTTCTCTTTTCAAGGAATTTTTCCTTTTTAAAAAAATTGACAGAATACCCCAACCTGGTTTCTAGCAACTATGTCCTTCTAAAAATTATTTGCTGCCCAAACCAGTTACCTATGCAAGTGTATGGGACTTGGGAATACTGACAGAGTGGCAGACTACCAGTACCTGCCTACTTCATCCTTTGCTTATTCTGCCTCTCTGTCAAATCAAATGCTGGCAGAGAATGTATGTATGACATTTTACACAAAGGATAGCCAGAGCTATAATACATGTTATGCTAATGTAACCAATATCAACAGTTACAGTGGAAAGCTGATGAGTCTTATTATTTGAAACTAGACTAGAATTCAAATTAAAATTAAGCTTATTGGACCACTAAGCTGAAAATAATTGCCTAACATGAATTTCACTTAAAGACATGAAATAGCTTTCTGACTGTTAGTTTCCTTGAATGAAAGTCACTACAAATTTTATGGTACTTGTTTAAGAGCAAGTTGCACATCACTCATGGAAATTACTTCTTGCGGCAATAATCCTTTATTCCTCCTCATTTGATTCTAGTCGTCAGGAGGGTTGTTTCAGATATATTTTGCCTAGAGATAATCCAAAATTGGGATTTCTAGGAATTTTGGTCTCTTCAGGTCTTGCTCTTGGTGGATGTGGAATAAAAACAGGTTACTCTCCTATTTTTTTTTTTTCACAAGTAAAGAGAAAGATATTATAATAGTTATTGTTGGAATTTAGGGAGTTGTAAAGCATTTCCACACAGCATGTATTTCCCCACACTATGGCAACAACTGAACAGAAGTGACAATTCTGTCATCTGCCTGCTTTGAGCAAAACAAATGAAAAGGGAAGTAACAGAAATGTCAAGTTTGGATAGCAACTGAGGTTTCCAGGGCTCTAAAGTGTGGAGGATCCTCCACCATAAGAGCTGTAGCTCTTCAGCAGCTATGAGATTCTGAGGTTTCTCTGCAATTTAATGACCTTGTGTGTTTCTGGAACATGTTCTGAATAATGAAACTATATTTTGTGATGAATGTCTCTGGCTTTTAATGTGAATACATCCCTCCAGTATTATGCAATTATGAGAGAATGTACCCCATAAAAGTTCAGTGCCAAACTCTGATCCTGTGGACAAGGCTCAGATCAATTAACTACAGTACGATTAAGTCTTTTCTATCTGTGAAGAGGTCACAGCCTGTTTTACCCATAACACTGCACACTGAATAGAATAAGAATCAGATGTTTCTCATGTACGTATTTTGTCCTCTGGTGTCTTTGCACTGTCAGACATACACTCCAGGATAGGTATCACTGAAGGGGAGATCTCTGTAGCACAGAGGTCTAGATCCAAGCTAGTCATGGGGGTGCGCTTTGTAGTCAGCAGAGCCATCCAAGGTACGTATATGACCTATATTGGACAAGTGCTTTGTTCACTAGCTATAAAGGAAATCTAGACAACCAGCTCAGAGGTAAACATCAGCCAAATTGAGACATATGGTTATCTGCCGAATCTCACTCTGGATATGTTTCCTTGCTTGTCTATTGCTTGGCTTCTGCAATTCAGAACACTGAACATGCCCCCATCAGGGACTGTGGCTACAAGGGTCAACGTCCATGGCCTTGTTGCTGTCAGCTGTCCCATAGAGCACAAACAGTCCATGACCCAGAAGGCTCTTGGCTCTTGTGTTGATCAGCTCACAGACTGACTTCTCCAATGATTTGCTCAGAGTACATTTGAATATGTAATCACTGTGAAAGTTTCTCTTTAAAGAGTTGTGTGTTGTCAGTAGCACTTTGACAGAGCTCATGACAGAGTGGCTCTTACACAATCTCATATTTAGGGCTTCTTATCCTGTAGTGCAGAAATGTTATAATTTGTCACAAAAACTTTTCTGAAGTGGGATTCTTTTTAGGATTTACTTCCAGACATACTATAAATGGAATTATATCTGATCTGCTTGTCTGGATGATTTACTGAAACATATTCCACCACTAACCTGGAAAGCTGAGGCTTTTCTTTTGACAAACTGGTATGCAGAGGCAAATCTGGCCCCAGCACTGCAAATGCATAAAGCACTTTGGCAGAGGGATAAATGTGGTTCTGCTGCATAGACGGTGATGCTTCTCTCTGGAAAGCACAATCCTTCTCTCTAAGGATCTTTGTAGGAAAGACAGAGTGGTGATGATGGGAAGGGGGTGGAATTTTCAGCTTTTTGTGCTCACCTTTGGGGCTAGTTTAATTGTGTGAGCCAAAAGCATCTGAGAAGGAGAACTCTGAAACCCGCTTTTGCATTTAACCAAGATGAAGGCTATCAGAAGACTTCAGAGTGATATTGTTACTAGTCAAGTGTTAGAAGAAACATCTGCCTGTTAATGCCTTTCTCACACAAGGCAGAACTGTAAGGGTGTTTCATGTCTCTAAAAACTTGTCTGTGAAGCGTACCTTTAGATGCATGGAGAGTGGAGAGGGAAATTTTATCTGAATGCATTAACGTGAGAGGTAACTATGCAAGGATATTTCATATTCCTTCCGAACAAAGGACTGAACAACAAAAGGACAAGTCGTAGGACAGGGACGGCATTGTCTCTAAGTGTCTTCTCAAATTGTTCAGGGTAGAAATGGAACAAATGCTTCCCTAATGGTGGATTGGGAGTATGTAACCATTTTTTTGTCTTCATGCTATTATGACCTAGGCTTAATGATTTTTCAGATAAAATCCCTCAGCTGAGAATATATTAATAAAAATGTTCTGCTTAATCCGCTTTGCTGGAGTTTCTAGAGTAGAAAACTGGGAATAGCTTATTTTTTCTATTTTCCATAAAAAATAAGTGGAAACAAATTAATGTTGTTTAGAATAGATATTGGAATCAAATCAATGAATAAAACATTACTCTTCCTACACAGTCATGTATATGAACAGAATTGTATTTTAATAGCGAGCATATAAATATAAGAGCACTGGAAGACAGCGATATGCTCAGAGAAAACTGTGGGAATTATTTGGCCTTTTATGTCAAGATAGCATTAGTTATACGAAATATGTACAAATGGTGACTGGACGTGAAAGCCACCGCCCATCACTTCGGGCAGAGCTGCATGAGTTGTCAGGCCAGAAGAAACTATCTATCATGAGGATCATCTCACCTGTGTGGAAGTTAAATGCTCTATGTCAATGTGAATTGCTCAGCGCACCCTTTAGAAACGGGAAAGAAACAAGTGCCTCTGTTAAACAATTTTTCTACCCTGGTTTTAGAATTAAATACATCCCCCCCGGAGGTGCATACTTTTTTGTGAGCAAGGAAAGCACATCTGCCTGAGGTGCTGAGTTTAGTTGCAAATTATGTATTTTTAGATCCTTAACTTTAGACAGTTGAATCCCACTACTAAACTAATGGGAGATGTAGGACTTCTCTGAAATTATTTTTTTGAGCTAAAGTATCTTATGAAAAACAACAACAAATCTTGGTTTTAAAATGGTCAGTCTCGAAGGATCTACTGCATTTTCTAGTAAATTGATCCTGTTGTTAATTATGTTTATACATTTTTAAAGCTCTTTCTTTATTTATAGCCCAAATTGTTTTGCTTCAACTTTTAGCCGACCTAGTTAAGCCCTGGCCTGCTCCAGTGAGCTATTGCATAGCATTGTTAACATGTAATGCATGTTAGGATTTATCTTTTCTTAATTCACTTGTCTCAGAATCAGGTGCCTAGTCTGAGCAAATCATTAAGTTTCCCTTAGTATCCCATGGAGACAGATAATGATTTATCCAAGCTGTTTGGAACATTTATTTTATGCTGGAGGAAAACATCCTGGGTTTATGTTAGTTTCTGTTTCTATCAGTCACAGAGGAGGCCTGGGAGAGGTGGCTTACCTAGTTGACACTATATCGCTAAGATCAGGTGGAATAAATTCTTCTCTGAGATTTGCTTATGACATTCCTGACCGTTGTTTCATTAAATTAAATATACTAAACTGCAGGAATTATTTTAAAGATTTTTTTTCCCCTTCCTTCTCCATCTTCCTTAGTCTGTCAAATTATTCTTCATTGAACTCCCCTAAGTTCCTTAACTCTTCTCTCAAAAAGTGGACACCAGAAGTGGACACTCTTCCCTCAAAGTAACATACTCTCCTGCTCCTACGTGAGATCTCCATTTGAAAAAGTAAAAATCATATTAGGTCATTGTTTTGGGGCCTCAGCATGAGTAATTTTCTCCCATGCCCCTCAAATTCTTTCCAAATAATCACGTCCCAGAGCATGGTTCTCCCTCCTGTACACATGGCCTACATACTTTGAAAAGATAAATCTTTTGAGGAACTAAGCTAAGCTGATTTCTTTTTAAATTCCAGATCTCAAGACACTTAAGGCAGACACTTTTCAGAAGGGTAATACTTCATCTGTAAAATTTGATCTTAGCTGAAACCACAGGGATGTGGCACATAGAGAAGATAGTATTTTATAAACCTTATAATCTCCTCTCATCTCTCACATGTGTTTTTTTTCCCTCTGTATATAGAAAATAAAAAAAAAGATTGATTTTTGCCTTAAATGTCACAGTGCAGCCACAGAAAATAGTCATAAATTAATTGTTTGACCACCCAACACCCTGTGCTGCAGAGGAATTCTGCAGAGTAGCCTTACATTCGCGCATCCCTCATATGTGCGATGGCAGCTCTTTGGAAGAAGACCTACATTTTTCTGTGTACATAGACATTGATTTGGTTGGACTCTGACCTCAACTGAACCTGTGTGAATTTAAAGTAACATCACTAATTATGCAGCTCTAACTCTAGGTTTACACCCTTGTAGCTGAGACCGTTCTGAGGTCTCAGTCAGTGTGCATCCTCATGAACTGAGTATGCTGTTTACTGTTTGCAAGAGAGGAAATAATATAAAGGGAACACTTAAAAGTTTCTCCATTTCAGGGATATCCTCAGAATTTTAGAAAAACATGAAATGCTTTTAAAGAAAGGGTAGAGAGACTAATTAGGCATGCTTTATCTCATGTTTTCATATTAAACATGCATGGGTATTGCTGGGGAATGCCAATGTACCTGGGTGGCAGACAGATGCAGCCTTGCTGTTCTTCAGCCTCGGGACAGAAGCCAATTGTCCGTTACTGTTGCTTGTGCTCAAAATACCAGATCTTGCATAGTACTTTTTTTATCTGGATTGGAGTATAAGAATAAGGACCCCATGGTGAGAGGAAAAAATTTAATGGTTTGAAAACATAGTATTTAAGGAGGCCTCAAATACTCAAATATCACAAGTGCAAGCATTCATATGGAAATAGAAAGCTAACATCTGTTTTTAAAACTAAACCGTGTTACACAAGAAATTGTATATACAAACTCTAGGTACCTGCTTCCATTTCTGTTCGACACTAGTTCATTCTTTCTATGTCCTCTTCCTATTGCATTCACTAAAGCCTTCTGTCTATAAACAACAAAAATGTTCATGTAATTCAATATGGTAATTCAAATACTTTATTTGTGCAAAGTTTCAGTACCTGAAAGGGCCCTACAAGAAGGCTGGGGAGGGACTTTATACAAAGACTTGTAGTGACAGGATGAGGGGCAATGGGTATAAACTAGAGAGGGGCAGATTTAGACTAGACATAAGGAAGAATTTCTTCACCATGAGAGTGGTGAGGCACTGGCACAGGTTGCCCAGGGAAGCTGTGGCTGCCCCATCCCTGGAGGTGTTCAAGGCCAGGTTGGATGGGGCCTTGGGCAGCCTGATCTAGTGAGAGGGGTCCCTGTCCATGGCAGGGGGGCTGGAACTTGATCTTTAATGTCCCTTCCAACTCAAACTATTCTATGATTCTTCTGTGTTTCTAAAATAATTCTCCTAAAATTTTTCTTTTGGTTTATTTATTCATCTTCTCTCCTTATCTTCCCATACACGGGACTTCTATGCAGCTTTTCCTCTCATCTTGGCAGCAGATCTGCTAGAGATGAAATCATTATTAAGCATTTAGTTTCTGATCCATATCCTTCACAGCTTCAGACTTACTCCTTTGAGAACACGTTTTATTTTAGCTGTTAAGTTTTGACCATAGCTCCAGGAGGTTAACTTTAATAAATATAGCTGAAGAATTTTCTGCTGAAGAATTTTCTAGAGAATAATTTTCTTTCGCAAATGCCCCAAAGAACAAATCTTTCCCAAGAATGTATCAACGAGTGAATTGTAAGAGGAAAAAATCCCCAATAATAAAACTGTTTGTTTGAATAGTTTAAAAATATTTTCTGCCAGCTATATAGACACACAGATTTTTGAGTTTATTTATTTTCATTTCAATTTGCTGTATGTTCAAAGCTTCTGTATAAAAATGTAGTATGAAATATTGTATTTCCTATTGGGTAGTATTATATATTTTCAAAAATATTCTGAAATTATCACAATAATGTGATCTCAAAACAAAATAAGTGATAGTAACTGTTTAAATTCATGCAGAGTGCAGCCAGACAACAGAAGAATGGCTCTTTTTTGAAGTGGTGTGGTGAGCAAGCCAGAGTAGCAGAACAACACCCATGCTCTAGCAGGCTTTCAGGCATCTCAAAGAGTTTCTCCAGTTACCTGTGGCCCAGAGACAGCCTAGCTCGCAGTTAAGCAGTTCCTTCTCTGAGCAACTTTTCTGACCTTGCAGACTTGTGTTTACATATTTTCTCTCCTTGTTTCATGGTAGCTTTATTCTTGATGTCTTCATTAGCTGCTCTCATTCCTTTTCCCATTCCTGCTTCTTTCCTCCAACTTGTTTTGCTCCACCTCCTTCAAGTGTCTTCTCCATGTCTACTGCGTTGGCTGTCAGGAGAGTGATGTACCTGGTCTCTCTTTGGGCACTGGAGAACCCTGGGCTGCGATGTTTCTTGTGCAGGAAGCTGGTGATCCCTTCTTCCTGCTCACAGCAAGAGCTCTGAAAGTCGCTTGATAGAGCAAAGTTTTGGGACTGACGCTGAAACCCGTTTTCTTATTATATAAACATTTGGGCTTGAGGAAATACAATGATAGCAGGTAGCTTTAACGACAATTGCTTTGGCATGATATGACTCAAAAGGCTTAGCTCTGCCCACCGTTTGCCCTTAGCTGTTAATACACCAGTACCTAAACCTGGCAGATTTGAGTAAATTTTGCAACTTTGCAAGCTTCAGTAACAATTGACTTGGGGAGGAACAGCTTATCCACTTGAGACTCTTCAGATGAGTAATAAGAAGTTGTGAACTTACATTAATTTTTACTCATCTTGGCTACATCAGAGATGTAAAGGCAAAATCTAATGTTCAGAAAGATGACATGGAGCTGACGACTCCACAGGGAACTTAATCAATGAACACATTACATTGATCAGAAATAGTTTTTCATTGTGGCAGGCTACTGATGAGATTTTTCTCCTTGTGTTACTCTTTTAGAATAATGTGTAGGAGAAAAGATAATAAAATGGAAATTGTATCTGCAAAATTCAAGAGGCAGTTGTAACATTTTGTGAAATTCTGCTCAGTGAACCGAAACATCTCTTACATGATGAGTTCTCTGCCTGAACGATGCATCCAGTGTTCATAAACGTAGGTGACTTTGAGCCACAGGAACACAGCTTACTCACGAATGGCTGGAGCCTTATCTCAGTTACACCTGCAAGCGCTGGAATGAATTTATTTGACTTTACTGATGTAAATGGTATCCGAATCTGGCATATTTAACCTGAGGAAACTTTTGTTCTTTTCTGCAACAGTGTCATGATTTCAAGAAAAATGATAAAACTGAATATTTTAAAAACAATTTTATTTCTTTATAAAATGTACAGAAAATAAAAAAAATATCCAACAAAAGTTTCCAGCCATCTACCTGACAACAGGAAGAACTTATTCTGGATCTCTGTGTTTGCACCTGGGTTAGGAAGGCATGCAGCAGGCGGTACACACTTCTGGGGCTGTCAGAAAACATTGAGGCTGGGTCTTGCTTTGGCCCTGGATTAGTCATGACACATGAAGCTCAGGGCATGTGTACACTTTGACAGCCCAGCCCAGCCACAATTCCTAGGGTTCTGAGAATCCTGAGTAGTTTTTTATACTCACAGTGCCTCTGTGAATAAGCTCATTTACATCCTCTGTGTTTCGTCTGTGAGAAATCAAGGCATAGATGAACTCAGTGACTTTGCTGGAAGACACAGAGAGAATCTCATGATACAGAATAGTCTCGAGATAAAGGCTCGTTCCTTGCTTAAAATGCAGCTGTAATTCTAGTATGAGACAAAAGAGAAGCATAGACCAAAATGTTGGCACTATTTTGCGCTCTCCAGAGTTGCCTTTATCATCTATGATTCTTCTGTACAGATTTCTGCGAAGGATCTCAGAGCATCACAAAAGCTGAGTGTTAGTATAAGGAAGGATGGAAAACATGTTACATAAAAAGATGTTGTTCAGCTGAACATTGATAACTGTCTCTTTTTATTCCATGTAGTACATAAAATAAACTATTCAGGAGCCTAATTTCATGCTTCTAATGACTGAATGTGTCCTGAACACTTCGGTATAATAAAATATAAACAATATGGGAAATAAAAAATTTCTCAGCCAGAGAATTTTCATACTTGGGGTAAAAATTAAGAAGTATACCACTAGTTTTACAAAGCTCCATCTCAGTGTTTTGCTGTCACGATCTCAAAAGGTTACTGATTGTGCTGTGGGCCCTAATTCTGCTCTCAATCTAGTTTATTGGCACTTTATTATGTTTAATAATGTCTTGCAATGCAACCAACTGAAAGGAGACAATCAAGTCCTAAATCTGCGTGAAGCTAATACATATCTTGTGTTCTTTAGCAGCTCCCACTTAAAAATGAAATGTAGCAATTAGCTTTTAATAAGCTTTCATTATTTTAATAAAAAAACCCTACATGCAGATTGAGTTTTAAGATGTGTTTAACATCACTATCTTGTTCAGACTCTAATTTTGTCTTAGTTAAGTGATAATCAACAAACCATACTTTTTATAGGTCTGAATGTTTATGTATGCCATTAATTAAGGATATTTCAGTATCTTCCATTTTTCCTAAAGAGACTGAATCCTAGAAAAGGCCAAGCAGAAAAAGTGGTAAGGAGATAACTGTGTGAGATGACTCTGCCTTGCCCATCCAGCAGATTCATGTTCCCTTTTAGTGAACTACTATTGGAAATGTGAAAGGATTGCCTACCACTTGGGGATGAAGTATTTTAGTACCTGAAAAAATACCCACCAGTTACAGCAGTATACAGTAGACAATCAAATGACATTTATTATACACAGTCAAGGCAATCCTGCCTTTCAATGACAACATTGTCTGAAAACTTGTTACAATCGCATGAATTTAGGCAATGTAGAGAGGAATAGCTCAGTTCTCTTTTAGGATACTGTGGTGACAGCCCCATGTTTTGAGTGGGGAAATGGATCTCTAATTTTCAGAAGTCCATCTCAGACTGTAAAATTTCCTCCTGCTGAGCAATAGTAAATCACGCCAGCAGTCACACTTACCATGCCTCACACCCTTTCATGCTTCCCTGTGCTTTCCAAAGGAAAATGAAGCACACGTGAGTCAATTCAATATCATGTCAATTTGAATAAAAGAATTTTGATGTAATCTCAGGCAGCATTCGGTAACGCGCATCCAGGGCGGTAACCGTGCAATGCAAGTCACAGGGCAAAGAGGACCTAAACAAATATTGCCTATTTAATACTATATGGTGTGGCAGTGAGGGCACGGACTTCAATTGTTGTACAAACGAAATCAAGTTTATTGAGTGAAAGTACAGCTTGTATACCCTTGTCTGCCCCATTAACAGCTACCCTAATAAAATTCCACTACTGAAGTTTCCATGACTACAGAGATAAAGAGCAATGACTAGTGCTAGAGATGTACCCCTTATCTTCTTATTTCCCTTTGCTACAAACTCCTACATTCCCAAAAGCACTGTTAGTGATTCCAAGGTCTTTTAAGCTAGCTAGCAAACTTCAGAACAATGGCCGCTTGCTCTGCGTTTGCTACTAATATCATGGGCATGCCAAGGCATCAGCCACCTGTGTTGGTACACGCACGACAACGGAATCCTTTACGCTTGTGCTGATTCAGGGGCACAGTCTCCTCTCATTGAGGTCAAACCCATACATGCTTTCTCCCATATTGTGGCTTGCAGCTCCTCTAATCCAGCATCTTATGCCGAAGAAAGATCAAATTTGCCTACGCCATTCTCAGAAGTTGTGTGCCTAAATTGTTTTTAAAAATTTTCCAGTAAAACTAATACGCAACAAAACCAGTCAATAGTCTCTTCCATTGTTTCACTGTCCAGGTGTCCAAAAAGCTGTTCCTATTATCCAGCCAAGGCCAGTTAACTTGTCAGCAGTGAACAGGGTCGATACAATTTGTTCTTGTCAAATCCGTCAGCTGTTTCTACCATCTTGGTATGCTGCATTGCACCTATAAATTTGTTATCTTACCTCTTGTTCCAGAATCATTCCAGGAATTGGCATTTCACTGAAAAATATATAAATCCCTGATTATTTTTTAAAAGGTAGACACTGTACTTGCTTGTCTTGCATTATTTGGTAACATGCTCATGTTCTGTGAGTTTTCAGAGATAACAGTTAATATTTCAGTGAATCCTTTACACCAGCACAGGTGAATGTCATCAGATCCTTATGGTTTCAATTATACTTATTTTATCCAGACATTTTTTAACTTAATTTCTCCCTATTGTGGCTATGGTCCTATTTTCACATTAAATTTAATGTGGTTAAGTATCTGATCAGAAATTAATCTTTTTGTGTGAAAATGGTGAACACTTGAGTACTCACTCTGTGTATTGCCTGTTAAGCAATGAACCTTTACTTTGTCATTCTTTTACTTCTCATGTACTTATTGTTCCTTGCACATTTTTGTTGTCTTTATGTTCCAGATGAATGTTAACACCTTGACCACCTGAATTTTCTCAATTTCTTTTAAACTCATATCTAATTATTTTTCTTATTTCTACTTTTTGCATGACTCTTTGATTTTAGGTTCTTAGGAGAGTCTTGGTGTAGTCATAATGCACTTTACTTCCAATTTTTAAAGTTATTTGCCATAAGTTTATCATTGTGCATTTGATGTAAGTCCTATCACCAATTGTTACCTTCCCTGATATGCTCTATCCCTTAGCTACCTACTTCAGAGACTTAAATCACATTTCTTTTTACTGATTTCTAGGCTCCTTTCATTGTACCTTCTTCTAAAATTTAGCTCAATTCTCTTCTTTTTAGCTGTAACAGCCTCACTGATGTTGTGATTGCTGGTTTGTGGGTGACTAAATTGGAGGGTTTTGTTACTTATATTCTTAAATTGGAAACAATGATAGAAAACTGCAGTGGCTTTGTGGTTCAGCTGCTAAAACGAAAATCACTCCCAGACACAGTATATTTATATATATTCTTCATTGAAAAATCACTGACAGTCTCAAAAGATTTTTGAAACATTCAAGAAACCCTGCTTTGAGTATCAAGAGACAATTTTAGACTGGCATAGATCCAGAGCGATGTGTCCTATGTTGTCAGACCTCACTCAGATGTTTCCAAACTATTCACCTTTGCAAGGACTCCTCAAGGACCAAAAGGCCTCCTTGGACCTTTTTGATCCTTCTGGACCTACCTCTTGCCAGGTGCACGTCATAACCTCAGCCTGACCATGAGCAATGCCCATGAGATACAGAGAAGAGGAGATAAAGGAAAAAGAAGTTGCTCAGTGCAGTGAAGTCTGACCTATGTTCATGAATTCATGTGGAAACTAAATAAAAACAAGATGTAAAACCCAAACAACTTCCAGATTCTGCTGTTAATCATAGAAGGATGTATAATTGGCAGAAAGCGAAGCCTGAACTCTAGTTGTGTCAGCAGATTAAAGCCAGCAACATGCCAGTGCTTCCCCATGGAGCAGTCAGTGGTGACAACTCTCTTTCAGTAACAAGAGGCTTTAAATTCATACAGCCAAAATCAGCATTTCTGGCAGCCTGGAAATGTCTACTGGCATCTAGTCTTCACTTGCTGGCTACTACAGCATGCAGCTGGACTTCAAAGGTTGGCTTTGTATGCCAGCTTTTGGAGAGTCTTTCCATGTGGATGTTACAGAAAAGCACTTACCACTGCTGAGAGCATGGCCTTTTGAGGCGATTCAGAGGGTTAGACTCAAGTGGTCCATTATGGCAGCATTCCCACAGGCTAATGTACATTCAATGACATTAGTCTCCCTAGTTTTCTTGTGTGGTCAGTGCAGAGAGAAAGGCCTTCTGAAGTTCTAAGCCACCCTCTGGAGAACAATATTTCTCTTTAATCTAAGCAGACAGCAGCAGGTTACAGTATGGGAGTAGTTGTGTGAAGATGTTGTGGTCTCGGAAAATAATATCATCATATATTTGAAAATACAGACATTGTAGATTGATAAATACCTCCCTGCGAACGTATTTTCTCCTTTAAGTAACAACGGCACTTACTGTTCTGCAGGAAGATATACAAAAGACATTTTCATGTGTGGAAAGATCCCAATACAATATGAGATACTATAATGCTTCCTGTCCCAAGAAATCAAAATATTTCACAGCTGTTGATGAATTAAGCTCCACAAAGATGTTCAAAGTGAGATTTTAAAGTAGATGTTACCAAAATACCATTACACAGTATTTCCACAGTGGTTATCAATAGTCATGGATTGTAGCCTGAGGCTTCCTACACTTATGTGAAGCTCCTTTTTTTCAAGTCCTCTCACAATTCCTTATCAGGACATTCCTTATTGGAAAGATAAGGCTAATCCTACTTCGCTTTCTATCAGCATATCGGAACATCTGAAAATTGTGGCATCTAGCCGTTCTGGTGACAGCTGTAGTTGATCTGTTTGAGTGCAGTTAGCAGTCAGAAGAGTTGTGCTTCTTCTGGCCTCCAGGCTGTTTAGAGAACTGTGAGGAGCCATCCTCACCTTTCACATTTAGTCTCCAGAGTTGTACACGCATTTCCCCCTGTTGCTGTGCTGTTCTCCTCCTCCCATCAGAAGGGTTCAATATTAATTGGCAAAGCTGACAGCAGCGCAGATACCCTGATGTAGTGTCACACCTTTTAGTGAATACATCTTTAAAGAAGAAAATGTTACATTCTGTCTTTAGGGAACAATCAAGTCAGTTACTTGATTTTCTACAAAGGAAGAATAAAAATCCTTAATACTCCTACTCCAATGATAAGATTTCAGCATCTCTCCTGAAAGTTATTTATTTTTTACAAGTGATTGCTTGGAGATAGTAAGAGATTTCTTCCAAAGGACAAAAAATTAAAGTAATACCCACACCACTATTCTTGTGCCATATTTAAAAATCAGTCCAATTATCCACTGCCTCTTAGGGAGATCATGGACGAATATTCCCATCCTTTACCTACTGTGAGCAAAGTGGTATGAATTCATGACATGCTGACAATTAAAGATAACCAGAAAGTATTTCTTTTCTGTCTACAGTAAGATCTTGTTTCTGGGATGAATGATCTGCACCTGCATTATTAAGACAACAGTTGTCTATATAGGAGGAAAATATTAAGACAGTATGAAGATCTAATATATTTTCAAAATCCTGAGCCCCTACCAAGATTCGGGTACTGCTTTTGTTTTTCACTTTTGACATTAGACTCCTGTATGTTATCTTCTCGCCTTTAACTAAAGGAGCAGTTATCTTTCGCCAGGCAAATGCAATGTTTCTATTTTTAACAAATTGCAGCCTGTGCTCTCCACAAGAGAAGCTTATCACTTCTGGGTGGCAAGAAAACTGCACTGCCTCTGTTCCCCAGACCTTGCTCTGCCTTTTGAATACTGTTTTGATAAGAAAAAGGGCCCCTGTTGTGATTTGAGTTAAAGTAGGATCAGGGCTTTAACTCAGTCGCTCTAAGTAGCTTCATTTTTCTGAAAAATAACTGCATGTTTTTGAGACAGTGTTCTTCTCTAAAGTGATAACACGGCATTGGTATGCAAAAAAGCCAATGCTTATACTTAACCAAGGCCATCCTCAAGCTGTTGGAAAAGGAGCTGCACCTGCAAGGAGAGCGAATAGGGCAGGTGACCCTAAACTGACCAACAGAGTATTCCATCCCATATACATCATATTTGGTATGAATTTGAGAGATCATGAGGGTCTCACTCTATTCTATGATGGTCGATGTCCAGTGAGGGCCTCGTTTGTCTGTTTGATACTGATGCCAGATCTGTGCTTTCCTGAATCCAGTTCCTGAATCCATCTTCTCCTAGCCATGGACCCACTCCCTCGTGTCTGCTCTGCAGTATTTGTAGTGATGTACAGTCATCAAGGATTGGGCTGGGGGTGTAATCTCATATATTTGTTTATACTTTATTGCTTTCTAAGTATTTCCATTGTTATCATTATCACTATAATTTCATTAAAGCTGTAGCTCTAGTTTCCAACCCATAAGTCTTTTTCCTTTCATTTCCATCTCCCCTTTCCCTGTGGGGTGTGGGGGGCGGAAGGGATTTTGGAGGCTCAACTGCACAGCTTTAGCTGCTTAGTTTGGCTGGGTTGGGCTAAACCACGACAGCCCCCCTCACAAATGTCAACACCATGAAATACACCCTGCGTAATACAGCAGGGGACATACCCACACTGAAAATCAAAACTACCGTAGCCCATGATTCTTTGTTGTAGGTGAACACAAATTTTGCAAGTAAAGCATTACTGAGCAAGACCTGTAGGACAGCTACAGGAAATATACCCATGTCAGTTATTTCTTGAGAGCATGGTATTCTGTATGTATTCTGTATATAATTTGATACTACTGTATATACTGGAGAGGGAGAGATTTACTTACACTTTTGAAGAATATGAAAATGGCTCAGTAATGACAGGGTACTTTTATAACCTTTTTATGCATTGTGATGATGAGAATTTTAAAACTTCCTCTTATCATATTTCTTTATTGTGAAGCAATTACAAATCATCACAAATGTGCCAAGTAAACAGCATGCTGATTCTTCTGGCATGTTTTCCAACTATTTCTCCCCACCGAGTAAAAAGGAGCAGAGTCTGGCCATGCTGGAAAGCTGGCCATGTGCATTCTTATCACTCTCGGGCACCTACAGAAGACAGCAGGCACATGAATGAGTTGGGAATTCATCACAAGCAGTCTAAGTATAGCAAACAGCACTTTACAATGCAATTTTGCAGATGGAGCACCAACAACAATTACTTTTCTTTAATACAAAACGGTAATGCTAACAGCCATAATACCAACCCTATAAAAAAATTCTTGGGGAATAAATGACAAGAATCTAGCTCCTGCATATCCATAATATTTCTTAAACCAGACACAGCCTCCACCTGGGACCAAGTGTTATGACAGACCTTGTGGATGCGGGATAAAATATTGTTATTAATAACAAAAGTGTTTTCCTTTCTAGTGTTGGGAAGAAGTCTGTTTTCACAACTGATATGAAGCAGATGCTATTGAAATCCAGACTGACTCTGCATTAGGTGTGAATTAATAGGTGGGACAAAGACAAAAGCATTATGGTGTTAAAATTACAAAAATTACAGGTTTTAGTAAATGCTAAACTGACATTTTACTGTCTGGGGATTTTTTTGTAATGGGAAGGAAATGTTATGAAAGTTATATACCACAAATGTAACAACAATACTAGCAGCATGCCTAAATATATTTTTTCAAAATGTGAAATTATATACAGGACAGCACACTCAACAAATCGGCTTATCTCTACAGAACATATGGATGGTAGAGACCATTCACTGCAACATGATCATTTTGCTTAAATTGTATGCAGTGATTATCTGTGCTTGAAAATAAGCAGGGGAGGAAAGGCAAATGCACTGAAAAAACAGATCAACTAGCTGTTTAGTATATGGACAAGAAGGGAAGGGGAAGAGATAAAATCAAATGAAAGCTCTCTCATCCCGGATTACAAAATCGCTGATTGGATTGCAATTACAAATGTCATTCACTTGCCCTCATGAACGTTAGTTTAAAATATAGGGTTTGAAATGATCTCAGGTATTAGCTCAAGTATATGAATTTCTGCTTTAAAAAACGTCAGAGAAGCAAGTATACCTTTTGCTCTTTCACAAAACATCTCCTTCACCAGGATCCTTGACTGATATATCTGAGCATGTTCATAGAACTAGTGATACTACACCGATGCTGGTCCTGCATGGCTTAAATGAGAAAGAATCTCTGTTCTGGCACTAAACTGAGGAGAAAAGCTTTGTTTCCCTTCCATCAACATTAGGCAACAGTGGACTGCCTGGGAAAAGGCTCAACATTTTGTTTGTTCTAAACACTCAGGCAAAAAAAAAAAAACCAGATAGCAAACCCAGTGATTTTCAGTGATTCTGGTGCCAGGTAAAAAGAGCAAAGAGGACAAAAGTCAGATGTAGCCTGGCCTGAGGCTCTAGCTAGTGCTATAAAACCCTCTCCTCCAAGTGCAAAAGGCTAATTGACCTGATCAAGGCAAATGCAGTGCTGATCTGAGTTAATTTATTTTGTGGTATGTTATTGCTAACACCATCTCAGCTGCCAGGGAAAGTGCCAGAAATCCTTTCCTGAATCCAGCTCATTTCTGCTGCTAAGTCCAGTCTTGGACCTTCCCTGCAACTGCTCTGCAGTGTCAGTGATGACACCGAGTCATCTGGGAGTTCGATCTTATATATTTGTATATATTTTATGTTATTATTTTCCTTATTGTTGTTCCATTAAAGCTGTTTTAGTTTTAGTTTCTAACCCAAAAGTCTTCCTCATTTCCCTTTCCCTTCTCCATCGGGGAGGAGGGGGGAACACAACTGTCCCATGTTTACCTGCTGATCAAGCCAGGGGTTGGGGCTAAACCAGGACACCTTTCATCCCTTAGGAATGCTGGGGGTTGCCCTGACTCAGGTGCAGGACCTTGTGCTTGGCCATGTTAAACCTCATGAGGTTCACATGGGCCTACTTCTTGAGCTTCTTGTCGTCCCCCTGGATGGTATCCCATCTGTCATGGGTGTCAAGGTCACCACTCACCTTGGTGTCATCTACAAACTTGCTGAGGATGCACTTGATCCCACTGTATGTCATTGATGAAGAATACTTCACATTTGATACTGGATTATCATTAGAAATATTCATATAGATTGAACAGCCTCTTTGTATACCAGAGCTACTCTATGCTAACAGAACTGCTTCATATTAGTGATGGATTCTAAATTAGTTCAGTTAAGTTGAGGCAAAAAGTTGCATGAATAGTCTTTCTCCTTTTAAAAAAATAAACGGCTTAAATTACGTCATTTTAAATAAGCGAAACAAGACAGAAAATTTCAGTTAAATTAAAACAACCTACAGGTCTATGCCTGGCTAATCTCATATTTGATCAAACAAAACACTCGGATTCACAACTAACTTTTCCTGGTGTCTAGGTATCATCAAACAGATTGTATCATTCTTGATCCTCCTATCCTCCTCTATCAAATGTTGTCTTCATTAGAACTAAATGAGAAGCTACTGTTCAAGTTAACTAAATTATTCTGCAAAGGAAAGGAAAAATAGATTTGTATAAGGAAGAACCCTTGCCTACCATAATGAAAGCATAAACAAGGAATTCACAGGAAAAATATTTTCTCCACTACATCTGTTTATTTCATTAATATTAAAATTAGAGCCTTCTATTAAGTAAGGCAGAGAGGCACGGTCCTTTTACCTCAGACACGACCTCTTCAGCAACAAATACTTCTTCAGCAACAAATACTAATACTCTTACACTTTGATTTTGTACGAATCACTTTCATACCTCTATTGCTCTCAGAACTCTGTTGACACCCAGAACCTCCAAAATACCCATGAATTCCATAATTAGGTAAATACAGAAAGTGTTTAGTTTTTTAGTTTTTTTAACATGTACCTATTGAAGGCAAGAGCTCAGATAATAGTCTCGTTTATAAAATATCAAGTGAACTTTGTCTGAATTTATTCCTTCCCCTTATATCCCTCATCTTTGAATTTCTCCTTTTATCCCCATCTAAGTCTTGCGGGACAACTGGAAAGACAAAAGAAACATGGAAAATTCCTTAAATACGCACTGTATTTCTCTCTATAATGATTCAACTAATAATGATTCAGAAAGAACAAAAAGAAAGTCAGTAAACTTTGAATTGCTCAATCTGCAAGTGAAATTTGCATCCTATCTTCTGAAAAGCTACTACTTATCAATGCCAGTTCTCATCATTTGGAAGCCATTTGGAACTAGGTGGTTTAATTATCGATTAAAATTATCTCTTCCAGCAACACTGCAATACATCCAGAGACCGTCTTCAGGAAGCTGGTCTTGACATAGAGAACTCTGAAGGAAGAGGCTGGAAACAGTCGTCGTACCTGTCACAGCTCAATGGTGATAGCTCATCCTCAATGAAAAGAGTGGAAGTCTGTTCTGCGCGCTATGGGCAGAGGCTGTAGTCCACAGGTGATTATCATTTCTACATTACTTTAGAGATGGCTACAATAGCATGCTTTGGCACATGGAGCCTGGTTTATTTTCACTCAGTTTCAGGACATGAGAGATTATTAGTAATATGCTGCAGTCAAGGTACAAAAGCACTCTGAATGAGATTGATTTACTCTAGTAGGAAGACACAATTTTGTGCTATCCTAAATGAAAGTTTATGGTTTAATCACAACTTGACTCTAAGGTTCTGCTTGTTCAGAAGAAAGAGCTATAGAATCCATTAGTCCTTTGACACTGTCACTACAAGTCCTCAGAAATCTGACTTTTTGAAGAAGCAATGCTAAGGCAATAGATATGTTACTAATGTGGAGCATTATTTGCCTAAAAAGATGGGGGTGAACATCTGGGCTAAAAGTAGACAGCTCTGGCTGTGATAACCAATGGCAGTTTAAGGGCTGGTATCAGGAAAGCACTTTGGTCCTCCCGCAGCTTCCTGCTTGGTTGGCAGATGCTCATCGTATTTGAGGGGCAGTAAGTCATTGTATGTGTTCATTGTTAGCGACGTGCTTTCAGTCAGATACTTAACCTTATTGAGGTCAGGAGAGATAAGCCTTCCCTCTCACCTGCCACTACAGTGGGTAACATGGGGACAACGCAGTTGTGCAGTTGCTGTTGCTGCACTGAAGGCTGGCCTGAAAGGTTTTATGCTGGCCTCACACAATTGGATTCTAATGCACTCCACAAAAGCTTATGCCTTGCAGGCATGTGTAGTTCTGGAAATGCGGAGTGGGAAGAACGTGACCACCCACAGTTCTCTGCAGCTGTTACCCTTAGTTTTGATCTGTGAGACAGCTAGAACAGATGCAATAGGGCCCTGAGTAAGGGAATAGCTGCTCACCACCTTAAAATGATGGAGGATCTAGGTTCAAAGGTACCCACAAAAAGACACAGTATTCAGCTATGCCTTAGAGTGCTGCTTGCAACCTTGTGTGGCATGGTTTCAGGCAATGGAAAGAAGACAAGGGAGGGCAAAACTCACCCCAGGTTATCTGAGCTGCATGGGGAATATCTAATTTCAGGCATCTTGCAGGGGCAATGAGTGACCTCATGCCCAGCTACAGACTTTTTGCCAGCTGGTTGATACCTCTGCTTTACTGAAAACCTATTTTAAGAGCATGGCTTGACTGGCACCAGAGCACTCAACACCTCGCAGAACTCAGCTCTTTCTGTATTAAAAATATCATTCAGCTATTTGGTAGTTGCTAGAAACAGCAATGGGAAGTCTAGGACTCGGTCTAAGGGAGACGACGTGGCAGTAGGACAGGCCAGCTGCTAGAATCGTGGACTACATGGAGCTGCTGATGTGGCATCTGGGCAGCCCCTCCTGCCAATGTGACCAACCAGGGTGCTGTGTGGTTTTGGAGCTGGACAACAGTGCCAGCTCCCTACTCACAGCCCTCAGGGGGCTTGCATTGCAGTGGGAAGGGAGGAATAGCTGAGCTGCATTGGCTTTCCACAGCTTTCCAAGGAGAGGACTGGAATTGTAGATTGATGGTGTCAGCACTATCCATTAAATATTCAGTAGAGGAGACTTTAAAAATCTTTATTAAAGCTGTACCTACTGAATTCATGAGGCTATGATAATGTAAAGAAGCAGCAAATAAGCCAATGGTTCTTTGGTTTTACCAAAGCTTACTCATAATCACAGTTACAAGTGTGAGCACTTTGAAGAAGTCAGTGAGATACAGCCAGTTAATAGTCACAGTAAATATCTGCTGTTTAGATCAACACTCAGCTTTCCTAATCGTCTGGCAGGATTACTCTGATCCCACAAATCCCCACACTCTTGCTGCAGGACAGCAGCCCTGTGAAAGGTAGGCTACAGGATTTATTTTTATTTAGGACTTCCATCCAGATTTTAAGTGCATGGTGAGTTTGAGCTGCAGTGTCACTGCCTGCACTGTGAACAGCAGCAGGTTGCACCTGCTCAGCCATAGCTGCTAAGCAGATGTGTACATCTACCTCACAGCCACAGAAACAGCCTGTTTTCTTTTTCAGTCCCATTTGGAATTGACCATCAGTGCTCTTGTGTAAACACCAAAATCTGCGTCAATTAACCTCATGTATGAAAACAGAGCATAGTGTCTGTCCAGAGCTATAACTGATGTATACAACTTTCTGCCGGAGTAATTGCCTCTCCATTTTCCATTCTGCCTCAGCAACATTTCAATCCTTTGGCTCTGGGTTACTAATCGCATCCTTGCACAGCATGGAGGACACCTACCATCAGATCATGCATCTTAGTTGAATCTTTTCAATAAAAAAATCTTTGAGAAGGAGCGTGTGTAAAGCCTTTCCCTCACCGACAGATAACCCAACTCTTAACAGTGTTTTTAGGAAAGACAATCACAGTTTTTCCAACATACCTTTTTCCATCAAACATCTGGATTTTGTTTTAATGCATGTATACAGATAAAAGAGGGAGAGAGATCTATGAGTGAACACTGACCTGCTTGATAACAGAAGCCATTTTTAAATTTACACAGATAAATGTACAAATAAAAGGCCCAAAATCCTGGCCATCTTTCTCTCCTAAGTACTTACTGTCCTCTGCCAAAGAAAAGAATTTCCATCTTCCAATTCCCTGAATATCTAAATTAAAATCTCCAGCAGTTTTCTAATTCCACATACTTTTCGCACATCACAGCAACATTGTTTACTGATCTAATCTGTTTTTTAGGATAGCTTGCTTTCAAACAATTAGCTACATCAGGATTTCTCCATAACAAATCAATTGTTGACAGCTTTGGCTCAGCCAGATATAAGCTTGAGCATGATGACATTTCTCTCAAAAGAAATCACAAAAAAATGCCAAGTGGCTGTTACAGTAAGACTTTAAAAAATAAATTACAGTTGTCATACCTTGTAGCGCTTTGATTCTGATTTTGTTCATGCTTTACCCTTTCAGTATATTCCCCAAAGACAGAATAAGCAGAGATGCTTCAATTACTCTTCTTCGGTAAGCTGTAATTCCTTGCAAAACTCCTTTGAAGTTAGTACTAATCAATGTGAGGAAGACTGGCAAAGTCCAGCCTAGTTTCAATGTAAGTAAGCTGAAAACAAAAGGGAAGGGCAAATATACAAAAAAAGGAAATAACAAATATAACAGTATGCTCAATAACTCAGTTACAATAACACAACGCTTCATGAAATCTATATTGTATGACCAGTCCAGGCAGGCTCATTAACTTGTACAGTGATACGTTTGGGCAAGGAAGGAAGTGGTACATACAAGACAAGGGATAAGTAAATAAAAAAGCTGTACTTTCTGAATTCTCAGTGCATATTGTCTTCTATATTTTTCATGAATTTATCCAAATACTGTATTTCCTCTTTTAAGAAAAAATCAGGAAAGAAATTTTATAAGGCTACTGGAACCATGTGGCACTGGAAGGACTCATTTAAATATTTCCCTTATTTGTGAAGCTCCTTCTAAAGAGAAGCCATCCATCCCGAAGATGAAGGAGGAGCTCTGATCATGGTGGCAGGCTTGTTCACCATCTGTGATACCAAGCATAGAGTGAATAGTGAACGTTAAGGCAACTGCTCATAATCAATCCAGCTATTGCAGCTTAATGAGTTATTGCTGATTAGCCGGAGCTCTTGTTCCTTGACTAAGGGAAAGTAACTTGTTAACTTTTACCTGTTTTCATTATGTGTCAATATTTATGAACAAATGCAACCACTTTACTTTTCATGAGTAAATGCATGACTAAGTTTTGAATAAAATTAATACAACGCACCCCCCTCCATAAGCATCTCACATAAACATTTGCCTAGTGTTGCTAGGCATCCTGGCGGCAAATCTGATCTTTTTCTTCTGGTCACTCCAAGAAAAACTCATGACTTTTTTCTCCCCTAGTGATTTTACTGTAAAGATTTTACGAGCCTGTGAAAGGAATTGCAGGAAGCCTACGCATATTTCTCAGTAGCCATCTGAGTTTGCTTCTGTACTCACTGCAGAAAAGCCAAGTTATAAGCGCAACTGGGAGTGTTTTATAGGGGTCAGCCTCTGAAGAGTCAGCTGCATGCAGTGAAAGCACCTCTAAATACGTATGAGAAATTGCTGTGTATGGACAAGAGAGTAAAAGCCAAGGCTAAGCCTGCATCAAAGATATTCATATTAATGCGACGCTGTTTGTTTTTCCCCAGAAAAGATAGCAGTTGCATGGCCCTGCACTAAAAAAGAGATGAGACGCAGTTAAATGACTGACAATAGATAATTTTTTTAAAACATTTTCTCTCTTTTTATTTGTTTTTTTTTTTTTTTCCTGGTGGTTGCTACAGGCAAAGGAGGTATTCAGAAAAGTACTGCACGATACAAACACAGGCAGCAAACTAAGTTGATGGCATGAAAGGTGTGTCTGAGAACACAGAGTTGACAGAATCAGAGTCGGATTTTGTTCGAGTAGTTTTTAAGATACTCTCAGCAACGACATTGTCATTGGGAAACAGTTTTACCTTCCCATTCTGACTGTGTTTTGGTTCATGCACGGGTTCCAGGAAAACCACCCTTTTACCAGTGCTAGCCTTTTTCTCATCAGCTGGCAGCTCCTGTGGAGGTGGAGAATTCAGTATGGATGGGTGGGCACTGCTTTGGTTCAGCTTCCTCTTCCTCCTTTTTGCCTTACATTGACATGGACAGGGGGTCAGATAAAGATACAGCAGTACTAAAACAATACTGGCTACGCAGGCAGCAAGGGTGGTAAAAGCTGTATTAAACGCTTCATGAGCATGGGACCTGTTCACTGTGAAATTGCTAACATTTATTCTAACCTCTATGGTTTCATTTAATAGTCTTTTCTTATTTATTGCGATGCAGGAATACAGCCCCGAGTCTTCTAGCTGGGCATCTGTTATCTCCAGGCTGCCATTACGAAACACTCTAAAATTGTCGGTCTCCCTCTCTGGCTCCAGCAATCTATTATCTGGACGAACCCAAACAAAGTGTGTGCCTGCATCGCTGATTCTGCTGTCACAGTGTACAATCAGCCTGTCACCAACCTGGGCATCGTGAATAAACCCAAAGGCTTGGAAAGAGCTGTTGACAGTGCTTTCAGAGCAATTCAGAAAGTTGTCATGCAGTAAAGGCAGTTTATTGTAACCTCTTGGGTCTGATCGCAATGAACAAGTGTACTCATTTTTGAAGTCTACCACTGAGCTGAAGTGCCTTTGGTACCAGAAGATTAGCATGGAGTGCAGCATACAGTCACAATAAAATGGGTTGCCATGAAGATAAATTCCACTAAGATATTTGGCCGGCACTGAACTCAGTCGCTGAATAGGCATCAACTGGATGTGATTAAAGGAAATGTCCAGCAACACAAGGTCTGTCAGTTTAAGTTTTCCAGTATACAAGTCCAACGGGAAATACGAGATCAAGTTATAACTTAAGTACAGTTTCTGCAATTTGTACAGTCCTCCAAAGGCTGAAGAGTCTATCTGTGTTATCTGATTGTTGTACAGCAAAAGAACCTCCAGTGCCCTTAGCTCCTGAAACACAGGGCTTCCCAGTGTCTTCAGGCTGTTGGATGACAAGTCTAGGTACTTCAGATTTGGGGTTGTGGAAAAACTTCCAGTGTTAATACTGCTAATGCTATTATGATTGATTATTAAAGTGTTCAGTTTCTCAAACAGTGCTGGAACCCATTCAGGCTCCAAAACCCCGATTCTGTTATAACTCAGATCCAGCCTTTTCATACATTTATGAAGATTTCCTGGCACCCGAGAGAGGTTCTTATTGGTGCAGCTTACAATATCACTGGCACAGATGCAGGCTGTGGGACACATTCCCGGGGCGCTGCCACAAACGCTCACTGTAAATACCAAGAGGCATGCCAGTCCTTTGCAGTTCACTCTAAAAACTCCAAGTTGAGTAGAAATTGTCTGCCAGTTTAAAGACATTGTCACTGTCTCTTAGCTGTGTCGCAGTGTTCCTTGCCACCGATTACACGTACAGTCAGCTTTGCACTAATTGCTGTCAAGAGAGGGATACAGAGGTACAGTATGTTAACATTTACAATTCACACCCAGTCTGATTTCTTATGCAAGCATTCTGAAAGATACAGGAAATTAATCCTTAATGTTTCACATGGTTAATTATAAAATCTAGCTCTTCTTAGGTGATGCAAGCTTAACACTGCTTTTATGTAAACATGAAACTCTGCACTCATGTAAATAGTCACACCACAGATATGGTACTTTTCTCTTCAAAAACAACGCAACTGTACTTCAGTCTTGGATCAAGGGATGTCAATTTCTGACAGTTCATAACAAAATAAAGCAGGAATGTTTCTCTGTGGAACATGACTGGGCAATGGCATCCCCTACCTGTTTCCAGACCAATCCAGACAGAAAAATCCTCATACAGGAAAAAAAAAGCAGGCTATTTTCTTGTCTAGTGGGGAGCAGTTGCAATATGTGTTTCTTTCCAATCAGAAAACATCACACATTCTAAAGCAAAGAATTTCCTCAGACTATTGAACTTTAAATGTCAAATTTCTTTCTATCCCCCCCCTTTTTTTTTATGAAATTCAGTAACTGTTCAGGTAGCAACAGTCTATTTTTAAAATCATTAAAGATGTCCAATTAGAATATTTTGTATTCTGCTACTTCTACCTTTCCCAAAATAACTGTTGAGGAGGATATTTTCCATGCCTAGTGCCTACCTCAGGCACAAATTTTGGGAACTTTCAGTAAGAATGAGTCAGCCATTTCTCAAAAGGAAGAAAATGTTGCTCAAATAGTAAAAAAACCCAACCATACTCTTTTTCTGAAACTATTTTAATGTAACTATAGTTTGAAGCAGGGACGTAACACTTAGCAGGGTAGTGATTCCCTAGGGTGTCCAAAGGACATGGCTTTTGCCACCTCCTAAGAAAATGTACACATACTTAGCAACATAACGAAATTTCTATTCACTCTTGCTCTCCCTGGATAGCTGTTAAGAGTTTGTCAGTAAATTCCCAAGTGAATCTACATGCATTGATTATCCCCACTCCTTCACAGCTAGTATTCAGCTCCCGCATATTAACCTCATACTCATTTCTCCAATCTCACCCACCCGTTGGTTCAGTATCTGAGCAGGACAAACCTCACAAAGTCCACACAGCGCTGCTGATAGCGGCTGTGGCCAGGAGCTGAGAGACTGCCTGTGGGCAGCAGGGAGGAGGAGAACAAAACCTCAGGTGCAAAGAAACAGAATAAAAGTAGAAGCAGTAGTCACTGATGAGGCAAGAATGATGAAGAAAGGATGAGTCTTGAGTATAAAAACAGTTGAATTAATACCTAAAGGGTGGAGGGCAGCAGGGCAGAGAAGCAGCCAAAGGAGGGGAGAGAGGGAAAAGTAGGCTAAGAGACACATAGTGAAGGAAGGGCAAAAGCAAGGGAGGAAGATGCTAATGGGTATTATCTTAAGAAGTAACTGAGAAGGTAGTTTGAGGATGCAGAAGTCAGTTAAGGCACACAACACAGGAAAAGCAGATGGGAAGGGTGTAAAGAAAAAGAAGAGGGTTAAGCAGAAGAAAGGCAAGAGTTTCAGGAGGTGAGCCTTAGAACACACTTCTCTGGAGAATGTGCATCTGCTACTTATGAATCTAAGACAATTAATTAATATATGTGAAGTGAACTAATTTCCACTCCCCTCAGTTCCTTATTTCCCTCCTCCCTAACCCTCTGCCAATCTGGCAGGCTGCTGATCTTCTGCTGAGAAATCCTCTACTCTTAAGTCAAGTGGTAGAGGATGTGCTGTAAATCTAAAGAGATGAACCTTCTAATGATCCATTAAAAGAAGAACTATGAGGGCAGCACGATGGGATAATTCACCTTACAAAAGAATTTATATATACATTGGCTTTAAATGCTTGCATTCCCAAAAACTACATCAAAAGAATGGCAAGACTGCTAAGTTAAATGCTCAAAAATTGAAGTGTCAGAATTAACATTTTCTGTGCCATTTTAGATTTTATATACAGTCCTTAGTTACACAATTGTTTAGGTTGTTTGTTTTTTTTTTTTTTAACTCCGAACCTTTCCTTGCCTTGTGCACAGGATTTAAGGAAGAACAGTGAAAATAAAGGGTAATTGCATCAAGAACTCAGTAAATGTCTATACTTGAGAATGGGAGCATATCCTAGCCTCCACCACAGAACTCCCGTGAGATCAGACAAATTACATGAACTGGTGATTGTTAGAAAATAAAGACTATATCACAGTCACTAGCTTGACGCTTAGAAAAATAAGGAACCTCCATGTATTAAGTTTGGGAAGCAATGGTCTCAATAAGTGCTGAGATGCTATGACTCTAAGTGGCATTTCTGACTATAAAGGCTTCTCCTTGGTTCCCTGTCTATAAAAGGGATATAGCCACATGATCTTAACTATATGAATACTGTAAAAATAAATGAACTTGTTAAAACAAAAGCTTAATATCAACATTCATAAAGTTTTCTAGGCTTTTAAGATCCTACTGAAGTATCTAACTGCATGGGGTTTTCAATGGG
Source organism: Cuculus canorus (assembly GCF_017976375.1). Lineage (NCBI taxonomy): Eukaryota > Metazoa > Chordata > Aves > Cuculiformes > Cuculidae > Cuculus > Cuculus canorus. Next base: position 175,479,660 of record NC_071401.1, on the reverse strand, counting down.
AAGCTGGGAACCCAGAGGAATTTTTTAACCAGTCCTAAACACCTAACTTAGTTTGTTTTGCTAGCTAGCTAGTCTTTCATGGCAACGATTTACAGATGCAAGTTCTTCTAGAAAGTGAGACCTATGAAAGCATTATAGAAATGACCATCAGGAAATAATCCTATACATCAGTGAGGGTTTGTTTGGCATGCACTACATAAGGCACAATGGAGACACAGTGACAGATGAGGGTTACAGCACCTCTGCTATGAGCACAGGCTGTGAGAGTTGGGGTTGTTCAGCTTGGACAAGAGAAGGCTCCAGAGAGAACTTATAGTGACCTTCCAGTACTTGAAGGGGTCCTACCAGAAGCTGTGAGCAACTTCTTATAGCCTTGAGCAGCTTGATCTGGTAGGAGGCAGGGGTGTTGGAACTGGATGACTTTTAACATCCCTTCCAACCCAAACCACTCTATGATTCTATGAAAAAAGAATTTAATAACTGCTTATTTAGTTAGCATACTGCATGAAGCAAGGTACCTGAAAACTGTACACCATAAAACCACGGGCATGACAACTGAATTATAATGGGAGACAAATTGCTGTTGCATAGATTGCTTTGTCTTTTCCACTAATATTTGAATGCCTGATTTTGCACCCTTGGCAGCCTATTTGTTAATGTAACTGCACTTGCAACAAGATGAACGGCACTTTCAAAAATCAGCTCCTATGCTGAATATAGCTGTGATCCTGGAGATACTCCAAATGGGACATACGATGTCAATGCTCAGTTTTGGAAGAGTTATGAAGTTTAATACACTAAATAGCCTTGCTTATTTGTTTCTGTCCATACCTGCAATTGACTCATCAGATATTCTGAGCTAGTCTGCAAACAGATTACAAGGGCAGATCAGTGGCTAGTGTAAATCAGCATAACATCTTTGAGTTCTAAGGAGCAAAAACACACTGCAAGGGCTGCAAACTGTGTTGTTTGTTCCCAAAGCTTGTTGAAGTTGCTAAATGAGTCCTATTTCAGATAACTTCAGATAGCTTGCCTTATGTGCCAAGGAAAATCCCAACTGCTGATGTGGGCCACATAAAGCTATTTTGAGAATACCCTAACATGCAGAAACCTTCCTTGCCGTGTCCAACTCACAGTGCAGTTCCCAAGAAATCTTTACCCTTTTGCAGAGTAGGACTGTTGAGCTGCAACCTGCCCCTCAACCTGTGTTCCCCAAAACTTCTGCATAAATTACACAGGACGGTCTGCAAAGCCAAGCACAGTCAACACAAACATTTACTACCTATGTGATCATTTGAACTTCTTCAAAATGACTACATAAATATTCCTGGGTTAGTAATGTATATGTCCTAAGTGGCAAGGAAGAACAAAATGTACAATTGGCCCTATAATAAAAGGCAGCATTTAGTTTCAACCCAATAACATTACTTCGGGTCTTAGAAACATGATTTTACAAATATTCAATATTATGTATTTCCTCAGGAGAGATCTTGCTATTAAATACTATCACCTACCATGTGCCAACAGACTCTGGCTAAGTACTTCACCATTATTTCTGAATGAGCTGGGTAAATAGCTTTTTTGATTTATAGTGAAGTGAAGGGCATGGTTGGGAGTTTTGTACTTGAATTCTTTTCAAAGACATAATTTCTTTGTGGAGCTAAAGTGTGATATTTTAAGTTTACTGCCAAAAACACAGTACTCTGAGATGAATCATCTGTGCAGTAATGGCACACATGCTTCTTAACTGTGTGAGAAGAAATGCAGGACATACCTCCCCATATCACAGGGAATATCGTCTGTCGTCAGGAACAGCTCAATTGACTCCTAGAGAAGTTGACGATTTGGCTCTTGGTTTTGATCTTGCCAATGTGTTTGCTTGTTGAGGTTTATTTGAATTGTTTAGGTTTTTTTGTTGTTGTTTTTTTCTTTTTACATAATGAGCACACAGAGCTGCTTATGGAAAAGGACAGTCATAAACATCCTCACTATTAGCTGTCACTGCAAGATCAACTAATGTCCTAAACACTCATTTCCACTTTCTCTGGGCTCTCCCTCCCACTAATACTACATTAATATTCTCTATACCAGCTTTCTCTTCTTCTGTAAGTACTTTCAAGCTTATTCCTGTTTCTTCCAGGGAAACCTGTACACCAAGCTTCTTTCCTAGGAGTTCATTTGAGCCTTTGCTAAAAAAAACCCCTTATGCAGCAGATCTCTTAAATTAAGCAGTGAATTGGACTGGAGATCACAAGTCACTGAATACTTTTGCAAACGCTACCATAAGTCTTTTCAATATTAAACAAACCGGAGTGATAAATGCTTTACAGTAGGAATAACATCTTCCTGCATACGGTGGTGATGCAAATAGTCCCACATCTGTCTAGCAGTTTCTGCACAGTAAAAATGCAAATATTCGCACACAGCCCCCTGCACTACCGCAGCAATATACTGTTGAGTCTCTAGAGAGCTCAAACACTAGAAAATATTAAAGATCTTGGTCCACCCTCCAGAAGGTCCACACCATTTCTACATCTCCTAGCTCTTTCCCTTGTACCACGTCTCCTGCGATTGTCTCCTCTGTCCCCCAGTTAGTCACTAAGTCACCCACTTGAACCCCCTCATTGACTTCCAATGCCCACACAGCTCCCTCCTAATCTTCAGTCTACATATCAGATTAATCAGGGCTGTGTTAGTTAAATATAATAATACATGAAATTAAACAGTGATAGCTCACGTGTTTCCTCACAGCTCTTTTTCATTTTTGGTATGACATTTGACAAAGCTTTTTGCATAAACTTGGGAAAAAGTGACTGCTAGAATAAGGTTTTATTAATTTATAACAACATTATCCAAGTACAACTATTTATGCTTTAACTTTATGAATTCTGCTTAAGCACATGACACAGCCATTAATTACAAACAAAACTAATGGCATCCTACATAATTAATCTTTTAAAATGTTACAATTACAAGGAAGATCTACATAAAATTCTGTTCCTTTGAGGTGGGTGGAAAATGGGATGCTGTCAGAGGAAGCATCCCTGTAGTGGCCACATCACTCCAGCCTCCACTCTGCTTTTATCACTCCTGAATGAGAAAGGCGTCCTCTGCGTCAAACCTGGCTGACAGCTGTGCTCAGCACTTCTGACTGAGCAGATGTGGATTACCCAGCCATCGTGATCCATGAGACTTAGTGACATGATGGATCAGACAGCAGAGATTGTTGGTGAGCTACAGCTAAGTGATACATCGGACTGAATTCCTGAACTGGGCTAAGCTGTGCTTGGTGCAGGACCTAACAGTGATGAAAAAATGGCTTTACATCACCTTTGCAGCAATCTGATCCTGAGGTCAGTCTGGCGAACGGAGCGGTCTCTCTTGCCAGCACCTCGTCAGACCTCAATACAGCTGAATTAGAAATGAATTTATCCTAGTAACCTTACCCAGGTGAAACTACAGTCTTCCGCACATCCCTCATTAAACATTGAATTTCTCTGAAGATGGATCTCTTTTTTTCACCCATGACAACTCACTTGGCGTAAAGAAAGCTGAGACACAGATGAGCAACTACGTGACGTACCACAGAGCCTGAGTCGGACTAATCATCAGCAGCCTGTTTATGGCAGTAGCAGCTACACGAAGTCAATACTCTAGCTCTTATCCCTCTTCAGAAAGTTTTAAGGGAAACATGCATCCGTGAAACAACAAACGCATTTGTTTTGCTATGTCACTTTGTTAATGGGGCTGCACCCCAGCTTAAACCTTGTAGATGACTTCAGTTGCTAAGGAGATCAGCAAATAATTAAGGAAAAATGGAACGATAAGCGGCAGTGCCTGTTACAGTATCAGTAACCAGTCTCCAAGCAATGCCAGAGCTTACGAAAGTTTAGTTGCCCAGCGTAGGATCCTCACCGCCTCCAAAAGCTTCTCTGACGGGAAGAACTCAGAGAAACCCCCTTGCCTACGCGGGAGGGGGGGCTCCTGCCAGCCTCCCGATGGCGACAGCACGCCGCAGCCCCCGATCGCTGCCGACGGTCGGGGAGGGCAACGCTTCGGCGAGCCGGGAGGGTTAAAGCGGCATCGCACCGGGGGCACCTGCGGCAGAGGCATCCCGCGGGCGTCGCACCCCGGGAGCGGCACCGGGGGGGCTCCCGCGGGCATCGCACCCCGGGAGCGGCACTGGGGGGGGGGGGGCGCCCGCGGGCATCGCACCCCGGGAGCGGCACTGAGGGGGGGCTCCCGCGGGCATCGCACCCCGGGAGCGGCACTGGGGGGGCTCCCGCGGGCACCGCTCCGGACTCGTGCCTCGCCCACGCCCGCCCCGAGGGATCTCTGACCGCTTTCCCAGGGCGGATTCGGCTGCAGCCGCGCCGTTCCGCGGCGGAGGTATGGACCGCGGGCTCCGGCCGTCGCTGGCCGCCCCTCCGCCCCCCGCCGCCCCCCGGTTGCCGGGGCGATGTCCGCTCCGGGCGGCGTTACCTGGGGCTCCCGGCGGCCGCTTCATGTCCGGGGAGAGCGATGCCGGCCCCGCCGCCGCCAGCCCCAGCTCCGCATGCTCCGGCTAGAGCGGCTCCGCTGCGCTCCCCCGCGGGCGAAGGCGGCGCTGGACCCGCTGCCCCCGGGATGGAGCGGAGCCTCCGGGCCCGGAGCCCGCGGCCGGGAAGAGGGCAGGCAGGAGACTCCCGACCTCGGCAGCGCCGGGGTTTTTATCCCCTGTCCCTCCGCCCTCCCGGCAGCGACAGACCCACCGCCGCTCTCCCTCCCGGCGCTGCCGCCGCCGCGGCGGGACGGAGCCGTCGGAGCCCGGGGGAGGAGCGCTTCACCTGCCCCGCTCCGCCCCTCGGCTCCCGCGGCTCCGCTCCTGCCGAAGCTCTCCCCCGCCCGGTGTGAGGCGTCCCCGGGCCCGTCCGGCAGCTCTCCGGGCCCGCGGCGGGTTCGGTGGCCGCTAAACGCACCGGGAATCCCCGTGCGCGGAGATGGAGCCGCGGGGCGTTCGTGAGGGGCAGCGGAGCTGACGAGGCGGTGTGTTGGCTCCGCAAAACGGTCCTCCAGCGAATGAAATGATCAGAGGCTCCGTAGTAAACTGGGCTTTGATGGGAACGACAGAGTCTATCAAATGATACAAGCGGGTTATCTATAATTAATTGTCGTATCGGCTTGTTTTGAGGCTGGGATGTGTGGGAGAGCAGCGACCGGGTCAGAAAGAGGCAGAGCTGCAGCTGGAAGGACACCCTTCCCTCTGTTATACACTGGATTTTAACCTCTCCCGGTGAAGTTTCTCACTACATTATTCTACCTTGTTTTAGGCTACCCTGCATTTAGGGACTGAAACTGAACAGGGGCTAGTTTAGCAAATAACAGAGATTTTGGATTTATTTTCAACCAGGCATACAGTTTATAGAATAATTCTCAGCGAACAGGCTTGTGTATTAAAGCTACTAGCAAATCACCTTTTTTCCCCCCAAGGGTACATAGCGAAGTGCTTTTTAACATGAGGGTTTGTGGCTATATATAACACTCAAGGGTTCCTTCTGGTCCTAAAATACATGCTGCAGGCAAACTAAAATTCTTTGGTGTGGTACAAAGTATCTATTAAAAATGTGGTTCAATACAGATTGAAGCCCAGTGAGCCATAGGTGACACTGCTATTAATTCTGAAGACTTTTGGAGCACTGCCTTATCATAAAAATCTAGCTTCTTATCAGTCATTCTTATTTTGTGATGAATTTTTGCATTTCTGTGCATTTGGATGATACATAGGTGAAATAATTTTAATCTCCAGGTTGTTGATTCAACACTGATTGATTTCAGACACTCAATTGGAATATTCATTTGTTTAAAGAAGCTTGTCTTCATTTAGACTAAACTACTAAACTTTCCCAGTTGCCTTGATCTACCAAATTATTGGGTGAAATTTAAGCTGATTGCATTGCCAATATAGTCTGAAGAAGCTGATAACAACTTTTTTAGTCTTCTCTTGCCATAAAAGCAGAAAATGTTGATCCTGAATTCTTCTTAAAGACCCGCTTATGGCGTAAAACCTCTGTCTGTAGTAGCTGTCCATTTGTGAGTATTTTGCATACTTTATTTAAACTAACCTGGTTTAAAAATAATAAAATTTTATTTGCAGTTTTCTCACACCTCAATAAGTAGGGAGCACGAGTAGGTGCAAAGCGACAGTACTGCTTGCAGCCTGGTTATTTAGATTCCAACCACGAGATCTGGACATAGCTATAATTATGCTGGGGAAGGCAGGACTCAGATCGCAGTGAAGTGTTTGATACTTATAGTAAAAAGAATTTTGTTTTCCAGTTTCATTTTTCTTGTTATTGCTGACTGGGCTTTGCTTTTTATGTTGGAGATCTCAGGGCCCAGATGCTCAAGAAATTAATGGGAGTCATGATGATCCTTACATGAGCTGCTCAGCATACAGATAGAGAGCATCTGCCAATAAACAGACTTTGCGGAGAAATCATGATCAAGGGATGCATTGAACGTTCTGAAAGGAATTCAGAACCACAGGATTCTTGTAAGTCTGGAAACAGCTGGTTGTAAGGCCAGCAATTCTTCTTTCTCACTGAATGTTGACAAGTTTGCTCATGGCATGATGCAATCTAATTCATTGTGCTGTTTCACAACATGAAGATACTTACGACATTCGTTACATACTGAATTACAAAGAATAATGTTTTTCAAAAATTTAATTTGGATGGGAACAAGCAGTAATTAGCTTTCTTCTATCAAACAGTACTGATGTGAAAACAGTACCTATCCAAAAGCTTTGTTGATCATACATGGGCACAAGCTGTGTGAAGCTGACAGTACATTAATTAGGATGTGAAACATTTCTCTTGATAATCTGAACAAATAGAAGGTTTCTGGCATCACCAGTAGAGATTTTTATTGCAGACAATTGTTGATAGCTGTCTCCCTCTTCCAAAAACATCAGGATCCTGACTATGTTTCCTTGCCCTTGTACCAGAGTATCTATTAGAGTTAAAGCTTTTCGGTTCTTGTTTTCATATCCTGTGCAGTACCAGGCAGACTGATGCGGCTTTAGAAGAGCATTCAATAACAATGTTTCTGGTCTGCTCATGAAAGGCCCCACAAATACAGAAATGCCTCCAGGATCTTAAAAAAAAAAAAACAAACCCAAAAACCCAAAACCCTCTGAGTAGAACAGCAAATTTATTACTGTTATATCATTAAATTGATCATTAAAAAACTTTTTTTTTTTCAAAAACAAGATCTTTATTCACCTTAGCTTCAGGGACTTTACAGTCCCTTAATGAACAAGCAAAGTAACTGTCTAATTAGGAAGAGGATATTGAAAGAAAACAATATCTTCCACCTCTCCTCTACTTCTGACAAGGGCAAGCATTTTCTGCCATACTGCTCACACAGGAAGAAGGATTTCCAGCCTCCAGTTTAAGGTCTGGTTATATACAGTATTGCCATTACATAACAAACATGCAGTAGAAAGTGTTAGGAAGCCATCATCGTTTTTGTGATTCCACTCTCTCAGTCATGAACAAATTCTGTTTCAGTGCACATCTAGTCTGGCAGTTAGGGTACTTCGGTGAGCTGGGAGATGTGGGCTGCAATGCCATGTGCATGAACTCCTAACACCCAGAGGAAAGCAGCAAAGCAAGCTGCACGAAAACTTAAAACACCAGTTTGTGAATACCTAAGGGGAAGAGTATGTCCTCTTCTCCCAGTCACATTTTAGAAGAAAGTAATAGCTGACACTGTATTTTGAATAAAGTCTACAGCATCTTTGTTTGACAGCAGCTAGTGGACCGAGCCACTTGGCGGAGAATACTGGGTCTGTGGATGCTGTCTGGGCTTCGGTGTGGGACACAAATACTTGATCCTGTCAAGGCTGTAATGCTTTCAGCATGCCCTGAAGCAGAACATGACTGCTGTCCTGTCCAGAAAACTTGAGGATCCATTATTGCATTGACTCAGGGGATGAAGAGTGAAAATAGCAGGTCTGGCAGTGATGGCAGTGGCAAGTGTGGCTTTTAAATCTCTTGGGTTACATTAGATGATGAGCAGGACTGTCACCTGAGGGTTGTTATTGCTCTTTTCAATTCTGTCTGCTGATCAGTTTAAAGCTGAGCTGTGGGCGCAGCTCTTCCATTCCACCAGGACACTCTTCACCAGGCTGCTCGGTCTCCAAGGTCTCAGCCTCTTTTCTTCTTTATTTTTTTCTTTTTCTGCTGAAAAGCTTCTTTTTACTCCCACATGGAGTAAATGAATACTATTCACTAGACTAAGGAAAAAGAAAATAAGAAACTGATTCTTTAGCCCAATGGGTGGCATGTGGGAGGATTGTACTCACTCCCAATCTGGGAAAGCAGTTCCTTGCTCCTTAACCTTAGACCACCAGAACTGCCTTTTCTTCTTCTCTGTCACTCAAACCTATTATATTGCTTTGTATTTTCAGTTTTATGGGTCTGGAGGGAATGTTCAAAGACCTGTGGAGTACTACCTGTCTGCCAATGGCATCTTCCCCATTCTGTCCTCAGAACTGCCACCAGTTGGTAAGTACTATCGAACAGGGAGTCTGAGTGGCTAACGTTAAATTGAGGTTCATTTTAGGGGTGAGTAGATTTCAAGAAAAAAAGCTTTTTACTACTTTTATTTATTGATTTAGCCCTGACTTCTTGCCCTTTTTTAGTTCAAATACCTCTTTAGTGCCCAAAATGTTAGTTCTTCAGTTTGGCAGATTTGCTGTCACTTGCAGTCCTCTCTGATGTCTTCGCTATCTCAAGGATGTCATAAGACCAAAGATGGGAAAAAAACCCAGCAGATACAAATTAAGTGTTTCGGTTAATAAAATTGATTTACTTTAAGTGTCTCCTTGCTGTGTGCTGGTGCTGTTAGGCTTCTCTATGGCTTACAGAACGTGCACTTTATGTCCTGGTTGATTTCTAAAACACTGAAAGTGCTTCCACTGAGGCACTAACAATCCACAGGTGTGTTTCATATGTGATTTTAAAAGTAAGTGGGCATTCTAACATGTATTCTTCTTTTGAACAAGATTGGCCATTGAAATCTAAAAGTTTAGGAATAACAGAAGTGTCAGTGGTTTCTGTGCCCTTATGGATTTTTAGGGTCCTTAAACCTGGAGTTTGTAGATCTCAAATACACTCAGAGACATTGTTAAGAAGTTTTCAAGCCTTTGAAGCACATTTATATGCAAAGAATGCATTGTTAAGCACCAAGGATAATTTATTTTCGTTTCTATTCCAAAGGCAGCACTTGAGAAAATGTTACAAATTAACAGAAAGTTATTGGTTCAGTGAATTTAGGCTTTAATAGTAAGAACATTTGGGAAAGTAATTTGTCATGGCCTCAAGCAGTCTCTTTTAAAGCAGTACGATAGCTTTTCTATGATAACAAGTAGGTAACCTAGCCTTTGAAATGCAGTTCTTCACGCAAGTAAACCTTACTGATGGACTTTAAAAGGTGATTTTGAATGCAGTCAGGTATTGCTTATTTCTTGAGACACCATATGTCTCTCATATAGCCCAAATAAAAGCAGAAAAGCTTTTTAGAACACAAGATTCATTTGGCTGTATAATGGGCTGTAGTGAGTTACTGCAGTAATTCTAAATAGTATCTAAATAGAGAACATGCAAGTGGATTTTTTATTAAAACTGGAATACTACCCCATGGCAATTTATGAAGTTTTTGTGAATAATCCGTAGATTTGCAATATCAGGCATAAGGAAAAAGAAGATCGGTGATGTCTCCCAAGTGTCTTTGGTTTAATTGTGCATGGATACGGCTATAGGCTTCTCTGCACTAGAGTGACTACACTTCTCAGGAAGTATAATGTGCATTATTATTTTGTGGATATGCAGCATTGGAAGGAGTTTGCAGAGATTCTGTGAGGTCTCTCTTATTCAATGTGTGACTCATATAATTGGCTCTTACATCTTGCTTCCCCTCATAGTTTTCATGGAGTTTCAGCACATTTTCTCTCCTACTTCATGTTGAATATGGCAGATCATGAATGGTCAGTCTTCAACATGGTCTGTCAGGTGAGTATATCTGGTGCATGGACTCACAGAGTGGGAGAGAGCACAGAATTTGGTGTGTTGCATGAAAAAAAGAGAAAATAATAAAATTAATTTTAAAAAATCCTGTGCAGAAGACCAGTCTTTAGCTGCAGCCTTCCTCTATATCTCTTTCTAGTCGTTAAGACTCAAAGTGCCAGATATGGGCCCCGTTCTGTGACCAGCACGTAGAACTCCAGAATGTGTTGCCACGGGATCCTACAGATTGATGCGAAGACACTAGGTCTGGTACAGCAGTGCTGTGAGTTTGATCTGGGGGATGCAGTTATACAGCAGCGAAGGACAAACAATTCTCTGCACACAAATTCCTGCAAAAGGTGGCTGCAGATCTATAACTCCTCATGATGATATGCTGTGACTGCAAGAGACCAGAAATACTCTTTGGGAGATGCGAACCGATGTTACATTTTTACCTTTTGTAAAACGACAAACAGAAGCTCCTAACGATTATTGTGGTGCCTTCCGCCCGAGCTGAAGCCCATTTTAAAACAGAGACTTTACTACTAGCACTTAACAAGCAGTTGCCAAATATCATAGGAAAGCTGTGTAGGAAAGAAAGAAAATTGTACGTTACTTCAGTGAACAACATGTACTTTGCGAAGGCTTTTATGATCTGTATTAATCCAGACTGAAACTTCTCTGACTTTGCTTCAACTAATAACAGGGATGAGGACAACCAATCATTACCATTATTCACTTTTTTTTAGGGGGGCCGGGGGAGGAATAGAAACTAGCTGTAAGGAAAACAAATCTGTTGGGAACAAGCACTGTGGTCCTGGACATCTCGTGGTTCTGGTTTCTGCTTTGTAATGAGGTAAATGTTAGTGTCAGCATCTGTTCTGGGCTAAGTTTCATAGGAAGGGATGCCTGAGAGTCTCCTTTAAACTGTTACTAGTATGAAGGGCAAGACTTATTGAAATAACTATATTTTTTTTAGATTTGACTGTGTTTTGAGGCCTACGATTTGGCAAGAGTTATGAGACCAAATTTTGGGTTTGACAGTATCCCTACTTCAAATAGCAGTTAATGCCTGTATATAAATGCATACATTTTTATTAAAAGTAAATAGCAGAATGTATTATAAATCCTTATAAATGTACTCAGCTGATAGATCTCTTCTAATAAGGATTTGTTTCCAATACACCTGTGGTATCTGGACATCTGATGGTATCCGGGTACTTAGTTTTTGAAAAATGGAGAACTGAGAAAAAAATGACATCTTCAGAATAGTCTCAAAACACTTCAAAACAGATTGTCCTTTTGAATTTCAGTTTTAGCTGGAAAATAATTGAAGCCTAGTACTTGAGACGAATTTTAAAGTCAAAGAAAAAAAAAGTATTTTGAAAAAAATTTGCCCAATAAAAAAAGCAGAGATGCATCTTTTGATTTTCTGGAAAAAAAAATTATGCTGTAATCAGAAAGCTTCCACAAACCATTGCTGTAGCTGCCACCTGCAGTAACGTTGAGTAAAGCAGATATGTTTGGGAGCATGGAAGAGCGTATGGTAGAGATTGATCCTCTCCGCCTCCTAGTTAATATCGTCATTTCAATGTCCTGAAAAAGTAAGCAGTTCTTCCAAATCCTGAAACAAGAAAACTTTTTTTTTTATTTTTGTATTTTGCACTTAATTACAAGCTCCTATTGAGGATTTTCATATGACCTGCTAGCACATATCTGCTGGGTGTCCTGTCCAGATGGAGTCTCTAGTAAAGATAAAAAGCTCAGTGGTTCTTATTCCTACAGTCAGAACATTTGCTTGTTACTTCTTCTTTACCCAGGTGATTATTTTTATTAATCTTGTAGGTCTACCATTATGTGTGAGGCTCTCATTCCTCTGTGAATTTGGCTGAAACTCCAAGTCCCAGGGGAGGGAGGCAGCCTGTCTACACAAACCTCATTTTCTTGAGGCACCGTGTTATAAACAGAACAGCTGAGCAAAGGATTACAGTGCTCAGACCCTGACAAAGGAAAAGTGGGAGATCCTGTGCATTGCCTCTGCCATTTTTACATTTAAGCGTGGAGGACTGTACTCAGCAGTGCTAATGGTTATGCACGTATGGTATAATTGATTTCAGCAGGTACTTTCACTTAAGAGACATTATAGACTCATTTATGGCTGATCTGATTGATAAAGGGCTAAACATAGTTACATTGGTAGGTATTACTGCAGTTAAAAAGGTATTGCATAATTCTGGTAAATGACACTTTAAAGTCTTCTGACCTGTTTGACTCAAAAAGCTCCCTCCATCCATTATTCATTCAAGTACACTCATCCCATCATTATCACTGTTCCCTGAACCGATTTTATTTTTTTCCTTTCTTGGACTATATTTTTTATTTTAAGGCTTTTCTGATCTACAGCAAATTTAAAATGCAAGATTTGAGGCTGCCTAAGATCATGATTGGTATCTAAGTTGCCACTTTTTTTTGCCCAGGACACACAAATCCCTATCATTTGTGGCAGTAAATAACCAGAGGGAAGAGAAGTATAAAGCAGCAAATTTTGATGTCTGAAGAATGTCAGATTTGCCTTCAGCTGTTTTTTTTCTAAGTTTATTATTGCATGAACTACTGTGTTCAAGCCAACAGGAAAAAAAATATCAGTTCAATGTTTTATTTGTATTGTTGAGTGAAATGCTTTAAATAGGAAGCCTATATTCCAAGCAGTGGAAGTAAAATGCCATTTTAATGTGTGGAAGGAGTTTTCTTCTTTTGCCCCTAGCACTAGATCAGTTTTTATCAGACAAAGCCTTTATTATTTGATCAACTGCCTGTGCCCTCACACATGACTGTGTTTTTCCGGCAGACATCTGACTGTTAGAAGCTTGAAAAACAACACATGGTGAGGTAAAATAACTGCTGTGCTTTAACCAGCCAAGTCTGCTTTTCTCTTGCTGTAAGCTCCTGTCCTTTTGGCTACAGAGAGCATCTGCTTTTAATGAACACAAACAAGCCAATAAAATTCATATGTATGTTATTACGAAGTTTCCTTCCCTTTCTCTGTAAATATGATTAACATTTTGAACTCCAAATACCTTCTTTGGAGTTCAAATATAGCTCCCTGTTTGTCTGTCATTGCCACAATAATTTTGATCATACATTTTGGAAAGAGAAGGCAATTTGGGCATCTTTTCTGGTTATTCTTGGCCTCACAAAAATTCATTAATACCTCTGACTGGATTTGCGGGTGCTGATTTCTGTATTCCTGTTTGTAGTAGGATGTCACAAAGGCCAGTGTGAGTGGAGAAAATGGTAAAATTAAGCTCCAAGTAAGAATCTGAGTCTGGTTTTAGTAGTAGTTCTTTTTTTGGTAATCAGAATGCAAAGGGGAATCTTCCTAACTCGCAGTATTAAATTTTGAGAGTTGGTTGTTTTTTTTTATATTGGAACAACTTTGTCTTTTTAATCTTTGGCTATTACTACCTTTCTCGTCTTGAACAGTCAGTACTAGCACATCTTCTTTTATCCTTTTGCTGCTCATGAGTTTTACGATGTGACCCATGGCTTGCACCCAGCCAAACATCAAAGCGTGTTCTCAGGTAGTAAGTATGAATAGCTTTCCTGAGGTTATTGAGTTGTCTCTGCGCATCATTCTGTAGTTTGGTTAGTCCTGTCAGTAGCTGCAGGATTATTTATTTTTTGGATTTCTACAGACATTCTGGGTGGGAAGCTGGGACAATACAGTCAGTACTCACCCTATTTTCAGACCTTGCCTGTTCACCTCTGGAGGTGAGATTCCAGCAGTCATCTACTTCTCTCACATTCTTCTGAACCCTGTCATAATTGTGGAGGAATAGTTCAGTTGTTTTTGACAGAAATACATTTGGTATGTTAGATGAAAATATGTGTGATATGTTTGACAAAGCTCCTGTAATGGCTAGGATCACCTGAGCGGAGTCAGTACTTGCGAGACATGTGCATTCCCATTCAGAGCTTTTATTTAGATGAAGACATAAAAAATTTAATTTTATCTGGACTTGAGTTTTAGTTTGGTTTGGGCTGACACTACGTGGCTGGTGAGTATTTGATATTAGAGAGCAAGTATGTTCCCATGTAAAATTATGCTCCATATTGTTAGTTTGTCATATAAATTCTTAAGCAGTGACTAATCTTGGAAGCAAGATTAATCTTGGAAGGGCTGGTAACACCGTATTTTGTTTAGGTCACTGAGCACTTCCCGTTCCAAGCCCATAATTTGGGTTGTGTATAACCTTGTGAAAATTTCACAGCTGGAGTGACAATATCCCACACTATGTGTCTGCCTCAGCTGATGTTTGATTTAGAAGTGCCAGACATTTCTGAAACGTTCTGAAATATGTCCAGAAAAAAAGGAAAAATGTACAACTGGTATTACCTGCGTTAACATTTCTGACAAGTTTGTCTTGGAAATGCATCTCCTTGTTTTGCAGAACTGTGTGAGAAAGTTGCCAATTTATAAATCTTAGAATCATTATAATTTGCACAATGATAAACAGACTTTTAACCAACCAAGGGGAAAAAAACTGCTGCTGGAGGTTGTGCTGGCTCTTGGTCCTGACATCTGAACTGGGAATCTCTTTTGTCTGTCTTTATAATACCACTACTGGGGCCTGAACACCTGGGAGAACAGAGATCTTTCTAAGGTGGGTGTGAGAGGAAAAGGGTAATGGAAAAAACAGTTTGCAATACTATAACTCATAACTATTGTAAACATGCACAGAGAAAGGTTATGAACTAAAGTAAACATAGGCAAGATTATTTCTTGTTGACATTGTGTCGTAAATAGTCTGAATAAAACTGCTGAAACACAATTTAGAAAGAAGTCAGGGAATCATGGAATACTTAAAATAAGAGGGAACTGCTGGGGGCTCATCTAGTCCAAACTCCCTGCTCAAAGCAAAGGCAGCTTTAGTGTCAGATGAGGATTTCAGGGTCTTGCCTTGATCCATCCTTTCTGAGCACCCAGTTCCCATGTCCCACTCCAGCTTGTCCAAGCTGAGAAAACCTAGATCCCCATTCGTGGGCAGATACAACTGACAAGGTTTCTCCTGAGCTGGAAACCCCTGAATCACTCAATGCTGCTTAGCAGCATTGGTTAAAATTTTTTATTTCAGTGTATGTATTGGCAGTGGATGGCAGTTTTTTTTTAAGCTTTCTGACAGCAATTTTCTATCAGACAGTCACTCATATAAAGTGAAGTGTAAAGGTATCCCACAGCATCTGTCTGGCGTTAGAGCTCTTTTCTGTATTCCCCTCATTTTTGCCACAGACAAAAATATACTTTTGTCCTCTGTGTTCTCTCCCTTCCCCCAGTTTACATGTTTCTAATCTAATGGGAAGGTCATCTTACTGGAAACTAAACTTCCGTTCAGCTAAACTGAGATTTGCATGCCACCACTGAGTAAGTGCCACCTCCTTTCCTAATAGCCACCCGACTTAGCTTGAGGATTTAACTTGGCAGAACTCAAGGTTCTCAGGAAAATCAGCTTTACAATTTATCCTCATATCCGTCCAAGCATATCACAGAACATAGAAAGTTATCACAGATTTTTTAAAGTAAAAATCACCCCAAATTGGAAAAGCAAAAAAAGGAAGCAAAAACTAGTTTTGTCCCTATCCCAGTTATACAAACTAATTAAGAATGTTTGAAAATCTAGAGCAATGTTTTCATTAGCAATATTTACTTGTTTCAAAGTTGTGTGATAAAACCTCCTCAATAAAAGAGAATGTGTATCTGTCTTACATCAATAAAAAAATTAAAATCTGCAAGTATGGACAATATTTATGTGAGCTCCAGCTTTGGTTGTGGCAGTATAGCATCTGGTGTGTGGGATCAGCAGCACAAAGTCGTTTGTGAGATATTGTACAAAGCATCAGCCTTCTTCAGTATTTGTGATTTTTGCCTATCCCATGCATCTACGTAGACTCTAAATGGACACAAACAAATCTGGAAAAAAAAAAAAAGCCTTGTTAAGCTTTTCTTTGAAAGTGTAAGGTAATGATTACAGATTTTCTTGTGTGGGTTTCATTAACACAGAATCTTAAAGCAGGTTTTCTAAAGCAATAAGGACAATGCAATTACTCTGTTTGTGTGTCTCTATGTCTCTTTTCCATGAGAACAAAGTTTTACTCTACTGTCTAATCTTAATCTAATCTTAATCACATTTCTCAGAGAACAGACCTTTTGTTATTAAGTTACTAAAAATTTAGTGCATATTGCAGCTGAGTAAGAGAAACCCTCCCTGGGAGAAAACTTACAAGTTGCCGTGCTAGGCTTGGAAGACATGGATGGTGAGGGGATGTGGGGGGACATGGGTAGCACTGTGGGAGGCAAAGGGGACTCATTACAAGCAGAGAAGCTGGAGTTTATGTGACAGGGGGAAATACAGCATTGCAAGATCCATAAGGAACAGAACCTCATTAATTCCTCTGTTGAAAGAACTTGATACTTTGCAATTTAAAAGTGATATATCAGTGGTGGTGCTTTATAGTAAGCTACTCACTATGGTTAAATACAATTCTAGCAGCCTCCTTGCAGTTCTGAACTCTGAACTGAGATCTGAAGCTCTGCTGGGCTTTGTGTGGACGCACAGTTCCACTTGTAAGGAGTTTGTGTTTGGCCTGAGATCAGTGCACTCATTCCAGACTGTTTAGTACATTGTATGGTAGTAAATTGTTGTTCTGAAACACTTAATTCACAATGACATTTATACGCTTCATAAGCATTTATAACCTAAAAAAGCCTTTTCCTCTATGATCACAAAAAAAATTGCTGATATGACTGACAGATCATTTCTAGTGATCTGATGAAGTGAAATGATTGTTGTGGCATTAGATTGTCTTCTTTCATCTTTGAAGTCCTTTTCTTCAAACCTTCAAAGCTCTCTAACCAACCTTCAGAAGAATTATGTGAAGCCAGGAAAGACCCCTTGGAGTCCTCTGCAAGGTTGTAGTCGGGCTAGAGGATCTGCCTTCGCCTCAAGCAAAAATCCATTGTCAGTTAATGACACTTTTAGAGCCAAATAGCCCCGGGAAAGGAAAATAACATGAAGGAAACTGAAGTGAACAAACTTGAAAACCCTTGACTGGGGTTCAGCTGGCCCTCGACTCTTCATGTAAAGTCATAAAAAAAATACCGCAAATGAATTGTTTTCGTGACAAATTTGGGTTACTTCTTCATGGGCAGTCAGAGAGGACAAAGTGCTTTACAAGTACTGTGTTTTATGCCCGATACCTTGGGACCATTCAATGTAGCTCTGGAACTCTTCCAACATTTTGAGTTGAAAAGACCAGAAAATAATTGATCATTTAATTTTTATTAAGTGTTGTTTGATTTGTGTAGCTCACCATTTGTTCCTTTCGGGAGTTAGCTGAAGAGCAGTATAATAGTGATATTGCTCAGCTCATATATTGATATCTCTGCATGGATTTGCAAGATCTTTACAAAGATGGCTTCTATGGTTATTATCATTTCATAGAAGAAAAGTATGAGGAACAAGACTGATAATGACAAACCTACTAAATGACTTATGGAAAACCATGAGCATACACTTCTATTGCCCTTTTTCACCATTTTCCCCTAGATTTGTGTAATAGTTGCTTCTGCTTTGAGGTGAGAAATGTAACTTCTAAAGGGCTTTTTGAACCATGTGTGCTATGTAACAATGCCTTTCATTGAAGGTTGATAAAGTAATCTGATTTATTTTGCATGTAGTACGAGGGCAGAAAATGAAACTTGAATACAGACTATCTCTCCTCCCCCTCGCTTCCCCCCAGTACTATCTCCTTCCTGGGTAGGTTTGGTTTTAGTGTCTCTATTCTGGAGTGAAATGAGCATTTAACTAAATGTCTTAACTGAGCTTTGCACAGAAATGAAAACAACAGGCCTCCTATTTAATGAAAGGTAAATGTTATTTTTTTTTTAGAAAGACTTGATTTCCCCTGAAATATCTGCTAATCAATTGATGGTTTCCCAAATTTTGAACTAATATTTATGAATTTGATAATCAAAATTATAATCAATCAATACTACATTATAATCAATCAATACTACACAGACATGCACATAATGGCTTAACAAATATGGTGACATAAATGAAAATCATTTGACTTGAAAGGAGCAGAACCAGCAGCAGGATGATTTCTGCAGCTCTCAACACTTAACTATTTCTTTACTACATGCATTTCAAGTTAAGAAGGGACTGTCATGCCTTCTTGTGTTGTCTATGCAGACAAGCAGAGATTCACATGAGTGCCTCTGCAATAACAGTTGCTTACGAGATGTGTTTTCCAGCAATTTATTCAGGCATGAGTTATCAATAGCAAGAATGGAATGTCCACCAATTCCCATGATAGTTTGTTTCAATATTTGCTCATCCTACCCATAGTAACCATGTTTATTTTTCATGTTCATTTGGTATGGTTTCTTTTTGAGGCACTGTCTCTGATTATGTCTTTGACATATGCGTTTTACAGATACGTGTGGAAGATTAAACCTTTCCAAGATGCTAAGAATTCAGCATGACCCTGATTAAAACCCTTGACAAACCCTATTATTATGCTTTTCTGTCTCATCATGCCGACACACGATTCAGTAAGCCATCTCTGGTTAGGAGTTTAGCTTGAAGGCTGAGTAGGAACAAAAAGCCCTCCTGCATGTAATAAATATAAGGCTATTTCTGGCTTATGATTAATTAAAAATTGATCTAGCTTTGCTTAGAAGTAATAAACATTCACAAGAGAGAGTCTTTCTGAAAAAGAGCGGAACATGCAATTGCAAGAAAGTATTTTTATTCTGAAGTTGTGTGTTTATCCTGGACATGTCTAACATGCATATAATTTGATTCAAGCTTAGTGCAAGCCAGAATTAGAACAGCAGATTGCTTACTTTTAGGAAGAAGTGTAATCCAGGGCTTTACTGCTTGCATTATTTGTGTAATTAGAAAAAGGCTATGGTCGGTGTCACCGGTTTAATCTCCAACAAACGAGAGCATTGGATAACATACTGACGTTGAAGTCCTGAAGATTATATGCCACATTTTAACTAATCCACAACTAAAAGAATAATTAATTTGTCTTTTTACAGTGTTAGCATAACATTACAGCTGGAAATGAACACACAGTCTCTTATTTATTTAATTTATTTAATTTATTTAATTTATTTAATTACTTCTTTGGAAAGTCAATATTTTTATTCAAAGATAATGTAAAGATCCTGTCTAATATTTACACAACAGTAATTCAGTGTTTAGATTGTCAGAGAAAAGTCTGCTTGATTCGCTTTCCGATCTGGTTTAATGATAAGTTCTCATTTATCACAATACACACTTAAACATTTTGTTTGCCTATGCCTGTTAGTCAAATTTAATTGATTTAATTCACTGATCATAAATCATTATTTAAATGAGTGATGAGGGAAACTTAAATTATGTATTCGTTTTTAACCTTTTTTGCATATTTACATTTCAGTTAAGGCTCTGTAGGATGGCATTCCCAGTATAACTAATTTGAATCATGACTTTCAGTTAAATTTAAACTTTACCCTCAAAGATTCACCTTGACATATAAAAGATAAAATCTCTTCAAGTTGAACAACTTTTACAGCATTAAGTGTATTTATAAGTGTTTTTAAAATGTTTTCAACATAGAAAAATATAAACATATTTCTTCGTTACTTAGTAACTAATATATATCTTGGAAGTTGTGGCAAGCTGCATTTGATTTCAAAATAGGATCCACTTACACACAAACCAAACTTTCCTTCTTTTGAGTTAGAAACCCTTCTTCACTTCTTTAATAAAACAATGAAAACATCAGGTGCTTAAATTGCCCTGTCATATGGAAGAAATACTGGATTTACTTAATGGTTTAACTCAATCGAGAGATGATTATGCCTTCAAAGATTTAGAATTAATAGATCCTTCCCATCTCATTTTCATTTCTGAACTGGAAGAAGAATACAAGATTTATCACTGTCTTGACTTTTCATTTTTAAGCTAAATAATCTGATTCATGGACAAAAAGGCAGTGTCCTGAAAAAATATGATTTAACTTTTTAGTCACTTTCTGTCTTAGACAATCATTCACTTTATATTATCTTTCTTTAAAATGCCTGCAAACTTCTACTACTTCAATGACTAAAATTTTATGGTTGATATGACCAATGGGGGGACATAGCAATGTTTTCCTCTTCTGGTTTTTTTTTTTTGGCATTTAATTTAGTACTTTATATTTGGATTATTGGCAGGCACTTTCTTGATCTACCTATTCGGAAACTGCTATATAGCTTTGACAGTTCTTTCCATGCAGTTTTCTTGGAGGTCTTTCCACATCTCAGCAGTATTCTCATTATATTGAATCCAGCCATCATCAGAAGTTTGTCTGATAGTAGCTAAAATACGAGAACATTGATAGAGAATAACTAGCATCTTCCAAGTAGCGCATGCAATTAATACTTTCCAATATATATATTAATAACACAAAGATAGAGTAATGACAATAATTAAGTTTCAATTAGTGCTGTATTTTATGGTAACAGCTGAAAGGAAAGCTATGATCATCTTTAGAAGAATTAATAAGCAGTTGATTCATTCACCTATACCTAACACTATTGCTTTAAAAGTAATAGTTCTTCTAATGTAACTTCATTTTTCTTATATGTTTTTTTGACATCTCTATGTCCCATGGAATGAAATCCACATTTCTTTTTTTTTAAACCTATTTACTATCTCCATAAGAGATCTTTTTGGACATTTGTCTTTGCTATAGAAATGTTCTCTGGAGAATGACAAAAGACTGTTAAAAAAAAACAAAAAAACCCCAAACAAAGCACAACCCAAATGAAACCAAATGTGAACTTGTTAAGCGGAAAAAAAAGACATTTATGCTGACTGGAAAAATGAGAAATATTAGTATTTTGTCTGGTACTGTGATTCAAATCCTCAATCAGTTACATGAAACTGTATCATTTTTTATGAAGCTAGAGTTGATGTAAAAGATTAAAGGCATTTTGCTACTTATTCTGTACCAAGTTCAAAAAGCATCCTCCACCCAGAAAATGGGGAATGGCTCTCTATAAACATGGCTATTTATTAGTTAATGAGTCTTAATTTCTATTACATCTTAATAAAGCTTATAATAATTTCGAATAGTTTTTAACATATTTATGAAATATAAACTATAATTAAATGAAAAGAAATTTAAATAAAACTAGAGCAACATTACAGGTTATTAGTAGCATCAAAAATTTTAATCTGTCAGGATTCTAACAAAATGGTGGTCAAGGAAGTTGGGCCAGGCAATGTATGTTTCATTCTAAGTAAAGCAAGGTTGATGCATTCTGCAAGATGCATGGGGGTTCTTGAAAGTTTGTCTCTTGGTATGTGCTCTGTGAGGGACCATTATTAATTTCAAATATCAATCTAAAAACGGGAGTATGGATTTTGTAGACTGAATTATGAATTGAATTCAGTTGCTGATAAAATATTACATATATCCATTTGACTAGAAATGTGCATTTCTGTTAAATTCGAGTATACAGAAGACACATAAAGGTCTCTAAACATATACCTCTATAAAGGTATATAAAGTACAAAGACATTCCCAAAGACCAGTGGAGGATAATTTGTATCTTAGGTATTCCTAAAGTATTGTAATGCATGCAGAGAGCAAAGCGAACAATCTCTTCCAGAAAAAAACTTTGTTCCTATGTCACTCTTATATGAAGATAAAATATTCTGGAGGAGGGGACCTTATTGCTTCTAAAAGAGGTGAACATTTCAAGAAGTAAATGAGAAGCCCCTTAAAGCATGGTATCTTACCACCAAGTTACTTGTTACCTGTTTACAGAGACAGTCGTGTCCCTCCTTTCTCACCCATCAGGCTGTACAGCCCAGATCCTTCTCTCCACCTCAGTCTAGTTCTTCTCCAGCCCTCTGAAAGCTGGATGAGCTTCCCAAACCATCAGCAAGCTAACCCAGGGGAAAAAAGTCTACTGCTTCCGAAGGCTACTGTTTCAGTGAGCTGAACTGAATTACTGGAGAGCCAGAGAAGTGTCAGTGTACTGGGAAAATGAGATAAAAGGGTACAGATTAAAAGTAAGTTGTGAGATTGGCTTGAATATCACAAAACTTCATTCTCTGGGCCCTGAAGTGCAGCCTGGAGGGAGAGATGTGTGCTCTGTGGTCTGGAGAAGTTCTTTGTCAGGACCTGCTGATGGAGAAGGAAGTTAGTTACAGAGGGAAACCTGTGCTTGTAGGACAGAAACTATTACTTGTTTTCAGTCCTTCTTTCTCCTCTAGCTTATGCAGCCAACAATAACCCAAAAGTAGATTGGTGGTGGACAAGTAAATCTAAATTATGTTAGGAGCCAGGAACCAGTCTGCAGGGTGTGGTGGCCAAGTGTCTCTTTGGACACATGGATATTTGGAAAAGTGGATTCAGACCAAAATATCTACAGCTCTAAAAGTCAGACAGACAAGTTGTGTTGCCTAAGGCTCGACTTGGCTGAATCAGGAGAAACACTGCATGGCAGACTTCTTTTTTGAGCAAGAAAGCGTTCAGCTATATGGAAAAAAAAATACAGATAAGGCAAGGATATAACTGTTAGGGAACTCAAAAGAGTGATTGCACAAAGGAGTACTTCAAAGGCAGTACAAGAAAATCTGACTGCATATGTACACAGCTTGACTTCTTGCCACCTCTGCATCTTCAGCATCTCTGTAAATAATCTCCTGAATAGAGACCTTGACATTTTTTTTTTGTTCGTTATTCAGCATGCAGTTCATAAAACACTGGGGAAAATGACTTTCTTACTGAATAAGGGGGACTTCACTGAACATAATGTAGGAGGACTGTATGGTTCAAGAAGTTCCTCACACAAAAATAGCAGCAATACATTTACAATTCTACTTAACTTGTGATTAAAGAGCTATTTGCAACTGAGCAATAATATATTGTATACCAAAAAGTAAGTGGTGTTTGGTTGGTGAAAGCTATGTGGTAGCTGTAGCACGAATTGCAGTAGCTCTATATGAAGAGAACGAAAGCTTTATAAAGATTGTTACCTCTTTCTGAAGAAATGCTTACATTCATTTACAATTATAAACATTTGAACTTTTAGATAAAAACATTTTGATTAACGAAACAATATTTCAGATGGCCATTAAACCAAAACCAAAATGCTCGAACATCTGTGATGTTCTTGTCAATGGAGCAGCTGTGTGCTGGGAACTGACCTTCATAGTACATAGGATTTTGAAATGTTTATGTCTTTCTCTGAGTTTCCCACAGTTTCTGTTTTTTCCTCCTGGAAAGACTGTACAGTTGGTAGAGCTGTGAAGATCCAGAGAAGGAAGCTTCTGCAGAGCTATCTACAAGGGTTCCCTTAATCAAAGGCTGAAAGTAGCCCCTCCAACAGTTAGTCTTTTCTGATGAGCTGAGTGAGATTGCAGCATGCAGTATTTATTCTGCCCCAGTCTCTCTTATCTTTGTACATACTGCAGAGGAATTAAATTAAAATTTTCAGAAGACCTGTTGAAATTGAATGAGATACTTAGCTGAAACACAAATCCTCTTCATTAAAAAAAACCCCAAACTTTCTTTGTTTTATAATATTTCCTGGGAAAATTAGTCAAGGCTTGTGAACTAATACCTTTCTATTTATACCGCTTAACAGAGCCACAAATAAAAGCAACAATGGTGAAGCTTAATCTTTAGAAACAAAATCTTGTCATAACTGTACACAAATGCACCATCTTCATTGATGTAGACTCTGAATACATGGTAGCATAGACTCTCATTTATTTGTTTTAGAATTTGGAAGGTTGTTAGGCAATGTTTGTCAGATATTACATACATTGCTATGCATGTAATAAATATTTAGGCTGTATTGTCTACTGGTAATGGCAACAAATTAGAAATATTTTGCTCAATTCTATTAGTAACAATGGAAGACTTCGATGTCCTGGAATTAAATAATGTATATTTCAACACCATTTGCTTTGCAATGCTTTAGATTACCTGCATTGCACATACTGTGTGTCAGCTTCTAATATAGGTGCTGTGAATTTTGGTTTTCATCTAAAGGACATGTTTTTTTTTCCTGTGAAATTTTCTGCAGTTTATCATCCAGTGTCCTGTAGGTCTCTAAAATACCTTTTATTTCTGTTTGCCTAGGAAAACACCATGGGAGGCGAATCAGGTGGAACATTAGGTTATAGTTCCACCTCACAGAGCTTTTCCCAGAAATGTTTATGTGATTAGAAAGCTTTAAAGTTGTCAGAAAGGGAGACCACCATTAACAGGAGAGCAGGAGCCATCAAATTCGGTGTGGTTACAGGAGCTTTTGCATTCTTAATCTCCAGCATTGTGACAAAGAGGTAGTCCAGTACTGAAGGTCTGCACTCCGCAAACCACTGTGTATGCTGTACTTCTGCAGCACGGCTCAATCCTAGGTTGGGCCACCCCTTTCAATCTGTTTCTGGCAATTCTCCAGAGACTTTCTGTATAATATGTACTCTCTGTGATGAGCTTAGAGTTTGGAAATCCTTAAATTAGACTGGGAAGGAACTAGCTGACATGCTGTGAGTAGTAAATTAGAAGCAGCGGATTATTATTTTTATTTGGGATATTAGTACTTGGGAAAGACTGGATGTAGTTTGGGATATTTCATACATTTTTTAAAGTATCTTAATGTAGTAAGATTAGTGTATGTAGAAATAATGTGTCTTACCTTGCCATTTGATCAACTAAGAACGTTCACATACTCATTCATGGATCAGTGATCATCTGATTAGAAGGAACACTTTAGTGCTTTAATGTAATCATTTATACATGCTGTTAATCACCTTTAAAACAGTTCACCTCCGTCTGAGATTATTGCAGAACTGTAATTGCCTGGCATTGTCTGAGCCTTTGGCTATCACTGTGAAATACAATCTTCCCCACAGATAATATTCTGCAAGACTGTTTCTAACAATGGATCCTGTTTGCAAATGTAACAGACTAAAGTAAAACATGCTTCTCTGGATCAAAAGCCAATCACACCCCCCTCTGCTAATGAGAGACAAGACCAACATAGTGGAAAACATATTGTGAACAGGCATCAATTAATTAAGAAAAAATGTCTGAGTTGGGGATTGAGCCAGACATGCTGTGAATGGGGTTGTCAGGCACGTGTCGTGCTGAATAATGCTGGCAGAAGAGATGGAGAAGCTACAGTAATTCTAGTCTCTGGTATGTCTTCTAGTAGTTTGATCATAGCTACTTGCCTAAAGATCTGTCTGGCCCTGGAAGGCGCTACCTAATGTAGATTCAGTCTTTCAGAAAACAGGTGAAAAAAGGCTAGTGCAATATTTTGACCACATTAATTCTGCTCGAGAGGGACTGTGGTACTATAAAGATATAGAAATCAATGCATCAGAAATCAGTGGAGATATCAAGTTTGGGAGCATTTTCTTTTCTGTAATATGAACGTGATAATGAAATATTAGAAGACTTGGATCACAACAGTGTGTCCCAGACCTGGTTCCCTGCTAAAGAAACTAAGCCTCCTTTATGGTAATTAATGGTCCTAGTAGACATAAATTTGACAGTACTGCTAATTACTCAACCTTGCTCACTGAAAGGGAGCTAGTTGCCTGTAAAATAGAATACATGTAATACAATAGAAATGACGAAGACTCAGAGTTCAAGAGAAAAATAGTACATTTGGGATTAGGAGCACAAGCGTCTTTATATAGTTTCTCCTTGTATAGTTTCTCCTTGTATTTATGCAGAGCTGAAATTTGTTCAACAGACAATTGTGGGGAGCAGAAAGCTGATATGACTCATGAGCCCTCAATCAAACCTTCCTGTTGGCTTGATTTTGTATTTCTCTCTGAGTACTTCCTTTTCCATTAGTGATCCTAGTGAACAAGTATTGTGTACTTAGCTCTGCTACTCCTCATCATGCCAAAATGAGGAGTCAGACTGCAAGAATCAGGCTGGCCTGGCTTAATAAAACATAAAAAAAAATAAATGTGTCTACCTGTTTTTTCTTTTATTGATAATGAATTATTCATATCAAACCACAATGATTATTTTTTAAAAAATTACCATAAACCAAGAGCAGGAAGAACAAATAATTGAATAAGGGATTCACATGTCAGGCTTGAATTTCTTCAAGCATTCTGTAAGCAATTGATTGTGCCCACACACCCATCTGCATTTTTAAACATTTTTATTTCTATTCAGTAGAAACGATATTGTTTATTTCCTAAAGGATAAGCAATTAAGATTGAGTGTAATTAATACACGTGACTTTTTTCTGGCTTTTATCACAGTTCCAACAAAGCCATCCATGTCTATGCTTCAGCAGGTTTTATGAAACACTTGCAGATGACAGACAGATGGCCTCTTCGGGTTTCTGTATTAAGCAGTGAAGATTAATATTACCACTTCTCATGCAGCATGTTCAGCCACATCTTTTTGCCAGAAGCTGGTTGTTTTCAGTGCCTCTGTCTATAAATACTTATGGTCTGCTCTATAATCAAACAACAAATAAACAAACAAATAAGCTTGAATAACATTCTTAAGAAATCTGTCTATATATAAATAATCTTTCTCATAATATATTATGAACTTATCCATCCTTAGTGAATTCACATGTAATCCTAATTTTTTTAAGAGACCACAGTACCTTTGTATGATTTTACTGTCTAGTTCTCATTGGAAAGGACAATATTTATTGTGAGAGCTTGCCAGCCTGGGGAAAATAGCATATAACCATATGCTAGGGCTATCAACTGATAGTGTAAGAATTACTTCATATGAGCTCCCTATGTAGAAATGTTTTTATAGAGTTTTTATAAAGATAGATCCTCCCCTAAAAGTGTGACTTCCCAGCACTTGAATAAAGCAAGCCTACATTGCCCTTAGGTTGGAAATAAGGTGGAGTTGTATTTTCAACATGCCTGGGTAACGAGGACAGTGCTAAGGTTTATTCTTATCTATTATTCTGCCTTGACTTCCACAAGTGGAAGAGGTTCAGATGATTCCCATTTAGAAACAGGAATTTCTAAAGAATAAAGAAGATGTTTAATATATCTACACATAGTGGCATATCCTAATCTTTGTTAATCATTGATTAGAGAACTAACTGGAAGCATCATTTTTTCTACCACTTCTATACAGCACTATGCACACTTAACAAAGATTAATTGACAATCATTAATCTCTTCTGTATCCCTGAGGAAAAACTTACTGGATTAATTATTTTGATACAGTCATTGGCACAATTTTTATCTACTTAATTTCATTTTTCTGTTTTGAGCAACAACAAAGATATAATTTTTATGTCTTATTACTTCAAATTTTTTGTAATTCTATCAGTCAGTAAACATCTATAATGCTAAACGTCCTTTAGAGATCATAAAAGTATCTGAAAAGCTGTCCCATGCTGTGTTTTGCAGCTCATTGTTTTTTATATATATTTTTGCTTATGTTAAACAGTGGATTCATTGTCTATGACGCTGCAAAAACACTCATTTCTGAGCCTCTCACTAGTTAATCACAAAACTTCCTGGAACAATATTTGATCCTAAAGACTTGTTAATAAAAAGCTGAATTGATCAAATAAAGTTATCTGTGAAAGCTATATATTGGAATGTGCCAGGTATTTTATTAACTTTGGCATTTTATCACACATTATTTTTCCTGAGGAATTAATGAATTGGCTTTTACAGGAAAATATGAAGACTCTTGGCACTTTTATTAGTAGTTAAGATATGATAACTGGATCTAACCTCAAAGAGGTAATTAAAAGAAAAAAAGACAAACTGTTATGAAATGTGTGTTATTCTTTATAATACTGTGGCAAGTCTTGTTACCTTGTTCAGTTGTATATCTCTGAACTGGAAGAGCAAGATTGGGAACCTGGTGTTTTAAGAATATGGAATAGTTGATAGTGCTTGGTGGACATGCGCGAAGCACTGCTCATGGTGTGAGGTCGGTTGACATCACTGAAGCTATGCAGTGGCCAACACTCCCCTGCTGCCACTCCTCCTTGTAGTCATTTGCATGTTATTGAATTTCTGGGGGGAGGTGGTGCTTTAAGGTATGAGAGGGAACCTCGATCTAAGTGGCTGAGTAAGAAGAAAAGGGCCACGTGTAGGAAAATTAAAATTTGGCTTTGGCAGATGTAAACTACCTCATTTTTTATGCAGAGGGTTGCAGACTGCAGGACCTCTGTTAGTGATGTTAAGTGTGGAAATGTGCTTTTTTTAAGCCATCCTAAAAGTAAAAGAATAAAAAATAGAGGATAACAAAAAAAAAATCATTCTTCCTGTCTTTTTCTTTTAAAATAGTACCTTATTTAATCTTATTACCCTGACATAAAAGAATGCAAAACCTTCAAACACATTATAATTTGTTTGTTTCATTAATAGATTACTTTCACTGTTAAGAATGTCTTTATTTTGAAACTGAATATAGCTTACATCAGCTTTCAGATTGGGTTAGATCTTCTATGCTAAAAGACTTCTTGATTCAACAGAAAATTTTTTATCACATGTATATGTATCTGATATTTTATAAGCTTGTTCAGTTTTGCCTTTACAGCCCCTACATGGGGGCACCACTCTCAGACCATTTTGGTATGCCATAGGTCCTGAATTGTAACTTTCTGTCTTTTTTAAACAGAAGCCCTGGGAAGATCTTGTAAGTCTGAGATGTTTGTGGTACTAATGCCTAAAAAATTAATCTTTCTTCTAGTAAAATAAACATGACATAAACAGGGTCAAGTACACAGCTGGGGAAACAACTTTGCATGAAAGAAGGTAAATCATTCTAAATTTTCTGTGGTTAAAATTGAGTAATTCAGAGTTGTCGATTTTAATGACATTTCTTTTATAATTAGAAAGTAGTTCTTCCTAAAGGTAGATGGTTTCATTACATTTGCTTGAATAGCCTGACTAATTTGATTTCATGCCAGATTTAGCAACATATGTTGCTAAAAATAATCATGATAAGACTATATCAATTTAGCTATATTTTGAGTCTTAAAGTCATATATACACATATATACATACATATATATGTTTATATATATAATGCTCTGCATGGTCTTTTTAAATACAGAATGGAGTTCAGTGTCCTTAGGGTGCGTCAGATCATGCATCATGATTCTGATCGTGTTCACTGTGATCTGTGCTTTTCCTTTAGTGAGATTTGGATTGTGCACTCATGTAAAATGGGTTTAATTTTCATGATGTGATCTTGCATTAGGCCTTTACTCTTATGGATATAAATGCCTGCCGTAATAAATATTGAAGAAGGACTGATATTTTAAGCAATAAATAAAAAGCCCTGCACTAGTTATACTGTACCCAAGTAAGGATAAAAGCAACTGAGATATTATATTGTTTAGATTTATCAAGAAATAGGCATAAGAAAGAGAAAATATTTTCACCTGCTTCTGATAGCAAGCTGATACATTTTCTTATGCATATTTTCTAGATTATCTTTTTGTCTTTTAAAGTCATTTCATGACTGTTGTGTACATATGTGGCTCACTTATAGTGAATTTTATTATGGAGCTTCAGCATCCCATTGTAACTGTTACTTCTGGGCATTATCTGAGAGTGCAGATAAAGACACATATTCAAGGAACAGTATAGTAAAGGGGGCATGCTTACCAAATGTTCATGTTGTATATCTGAAAGCAAGAACCGGCTTTTATAAGGCAACAGATTTCTCAGTGTTGTTGCAGTCAGTTCACCTTCAGAGCTGCAGAAGCTTGATGGCTTGATTATGGAATACTTTTGTGGTTAAAACAACTCTAGGCAGGTAGGTTTTCCTTTTTCTAAAACAGAAAAAAAAAAAGCTGAAAGGAAGAAGAAAATAGAAAAATCCAAAATTATTCTGAATTTAAGGGTGGTTTCTTTAGCAAAATAGGCTGTTCTTGGAAGAGTAATGTTCAACTAAATGTACACTGTGAAGCCCATTCAAATAGGAATGGGTATCTCTGTTTCCAGTACAATAAAGGTACCTGCCTATAGTTTCTATCTAACTATTCCTTTTTTTCTCCTCTGCATAGTATGTCACATCATTTCCAGCCTGTTTATATCCATTCTCAGAAAGGGCATAACACTTACCCCTTGATTGATTGTGTGTGCAGAAATACTTAAAGATGCATTAAGGAGCAATTTTATTTTGTATTTTTATACACAAGTAAATCAGATTATGAATTTGTATAGTATTAAAAAAAGTTTATAAATAAGAATAAAGCCATTTGAATATATTTATATCTTGTAATATTTGTAGTATGAAAGTATGAATGGTCAAAATGCCTATTGTACTTTTTGAATGTACTGTCCTGATTTGAGAAACATCGACATGTTTCCTCTTTAGATGGCCTGGGCATTACTCCTAGGATGCTGTGGAGGGAATCTATGGGTTGGTACAGTGTGAAAAACACAGAGGATCTGTGATTTTAAGTACTCTTAAGTGCTGAAATTTTAATTGAAGAAAAGTCTATGTGATTTTTGTACAGAATTTAAAATTTGTTCTAGCAAAATGCACTTTTATAGTGCACATTTAACTCACTCACAAGCAAAGAGGGCTAATTACACAACCACCTTTCTTCCAGCAGCTCCTCAATTGTGCTCTGTGGGCCACCAGTCATCTGCAGAATGTTCTGTGGGATGCTCTCTGGAGAGTGCAGGAGATTGTGCGGTGTTCTCTCAGCTTGTTTCTGTTCTTTTAATTGCACAAAAGGAAGTTCAAAATCTGTCAGAACTTTCCCAGTGCAACGTAGCTTCGCTGTAAGAAACCCCAGGGAGTCATAAAGAATTGTTCGTCCTAACAGGGTTGGTTTGGCAATTTGCTGCACTGAAACAGTAAAGAAACATCCAATTTCAACTACTCAGTAATAAGTTGTGCTTTTATGTCAATTACTTCACACTGCTTGTATTTAAAAGATACTTTGAAAACAATGAGGAAATGAAAAAGGAAAAAAATACCCATTTAGAAGCTAAATCTGGCATGCTGTGATAAAGACAAGGAAAACGGGGCTTGTATCTAAATCAGCCTTCCCTAAGCATACATTGCAATATGACTGATGACCAAGGAGAGCATGCCTTCTGGCTGTTGAAGATATTAAAAATAGGGATAGGGTGTGACTTGCTTTAAATGAAGTTAGTCAATGTTTACCTTCCTTGTAAACATATAATGGAGCTGTAAATGGGGTGGAATTAATTTTCTATTAAAAGGACTGATGACTGTGGTTGCCATGGTCTGTAGGGAAGGCGTTCCACAGACAATTTTTTTCTTATGATTTCACTCCTGTTACAAAGCTTATGATTCCCTGGTTCACTCCCCATTGCACTATCCCATAGTATAAACTAACAGGGTAAATTCATAGCCTCCATTTAAAGCCAGCAGAGACAATATTTCTGCCAGTGATCTGTTTAGTTGCTCTTAATCTCAATAGGCTGCTCTAATTAGTTTATTCAGGCAAACCCAACAATCTCTTTTTCTTATACTGTCTAGTGATTCTTGCTCCACTTTAATGTAATTTTACTTAAATTTAATTTCAAGCCATCTCAGCTGAATTACTGAATAATAGCATTAAAAGCAAAACAAACCTGAAAAAAACAGGTACACACT
The DNA here is from genome assembly GCF_017976375.1 of Cuculus canorus. Taxonomy (NCBI): domain Eukaryota; kingdom Metazoa; phylum Chordata; class Aves; order Cuculiformes; family Cuculidae; genus Cuculus; species Cuculus canorus. The sequence goes on along the minus strand of NC_071401.1, from coordinate 175,447,945 downwards.
CAGCTCTTTGCAATTCAGGAAAGCTAAAACCAGACAATAAAAGAGCTTGTAATTATTTGAAACAAAGATATATTTTCTAATAAACTTGATATATATAATATATCTTGTGTATTAATATTGGATAGATGCAGACAGGCACCTGCTTCCATTTGCTCCAGTCACTTTAACACCTTCTAATAGTGGGCATTAGCAGCTTTATATAAATTCATTATTTTGAGTGTCTTTTTAATATCAACGCTATCAAAATAAATGTTACTTAAATAGGCATGCCATGGTTCTATTAACTGGCATATTCTAGCTGAGTAGGGGAACTTTTACTCCTTCATACCACCAGAACCGTAAGTATTTACAATTTCCATTTGTTATATTCAGATTTTATGGTTTGTTCAGCACTGCAGCCACGAGTTCTTTGGTAAGGAGCTTAGTAACATTCTCATTGAAAGTTGAGCCCTAGTTACAAACCTGTAGTCCAACTGTAACTTGCTCTATCCTGACATTGTTTTAAGCTTAAACTTTAGATCTGTGATGCCTCTCTTTGAGCCCTGAAATCCACCATCAGCATGAGAGGGCAAGTCCTATGCAAAGTTCTCTTTTGATTAGATTTGAATATTAGAACATTGCAGAAAATTAGCAGTAATGTGTCTGTCTTGACTATGCTATTTGTTGATAGTGTCTGAATAAAATTATTTATGATTCGTTTTTCTCATCCTTCTTGTTCTGTGTGTCTCTGCATGAAAATAAGAAAAACTGCTCTAACTTTATCACTTGTAGACAGGAACAGATAGAAAGGAAGATTGCAGAAGATGCAGGAGCTTTAGATCTCATGAAGTGCCATGTCATAAATCTAAAGGTGATCATCCATAGTGGTAAAGACAATATATCTCACAGAATTAAATTGAGCTAGTTGGCAGCTACTGGTCTAGACATACAACACTCACAACTTTCTAGCATTTATATTAATTTTGGTAGCTCTCCTGGTATTTGTGATTTCTTGTCTTGGATCTCGTAACTTGCAATAGTACGGGCATAGTCACGTAACTTTTTAAAATCGGTTGGTGACTGGCAGAGCTGTTCCAGCATTGCCTTAGCTGCCACCCAGTGAGAAATCAGACCCTTGCCCCAGCATATCCTACTCGTGAAGAATGCTCTGTAAAGGTCATGAGATAGTGCCTTGCTAGCAAATACGAATTTCAAAGCAATGACTTGAAATGAGCTTCTGTTACTTACTCAGTGATGATGCTAATATAATCCAAAGAGTAAAAATACTTTCAATTTGTTATGTTTTTAAACAGTAATTGTTCTCTAACTGCTGAAGTTGTGGAGCAATCATCTCATTTTTTTTCCTGAATTTTTTATTTTAATTCATTTTTTGTCTTGCGCATCAGTTTGCATACTAAGACAAAATTTGTCTGTGGCTTTGCAAACAAGTACTGATTTATAGAGACAAAAGCTTGTCAGATGTATAATACATACGTTACTGTAGCTAACACATCTGTTATGTAACTTGTCCTAGGTCAATCTGCTTAACCATGACATCTTTTTATGCATCTTTGTACTCTGCAATCATCAGAGAAATTCTATGGACTTTGCTGAGATAAAAAATTATAGCCAACTGTTCTTTTCCAGTAAATTTCTTCTGTGAACCTAAACAAAAAAAGCCAACGAATGAGAAATGATAATTTCTGGCAGCTGTTTAACATGGAAAAGAAATATTCATGTTCACTGTATACCACTTAAAAGTAATGATTTCTACTACTGGTACAATGAATCTAGAATAATCTCACTTAGATAATAACCATACTTAGATTTTAGTTATTTAATATTCCTTTAAACGTGTTGCTTTCTAAGAAGTAATTCAGTAAGTTTTCATAGTTGTAATTACTTTTTCCACATCTTGCAAATCATTGATCCTGCTTCTCCTTAAATCAATTGTTAAAACTCCACTGGTTTTGAGAGGAGGGTCCTGTTGCAGGTTTACATATCACTGATCACATGTAGTCAACTGACATTCAATATGAAATCCATCTGATCAAATGTAGGCACCTGCTTATAGGCAGGATGAATCATTCTCCAGGCTCTACTGATGAACTCTCCTTGAACACGTCAGATAAGAAAAAGCTCTGACACGAATTGTAGACAGGTAAAGTAAAGCATGATTAGCCTTACCTATCATCCTTCATCCCCTCCCCCTTCAGAAGTCTTCTGTTCCAGTAGAATGAAAATTAAAATCTCTTTTGTAATCAGCGTCAGTCAGCGTTCGGTCATCCAGCGAAGACTGCACATTTTGCCAGAACTGTTGCAGTATAAACAGCTCATATTTCAGAGGATGGAAATGCTGCCTGAAAAATTCAGCTTTGTAAGAATGTGCAGTTAACAATTTTTAGTTTGTATTTTCACAGTTCATCATACTGGATTTCAAAGCATCCAGCTGTGTTTGTCTGGGAAGTGTCTGTTACTGATTGTAGGGAGCCGCTTTGAAGATATTTAAACTAAATATTTATGTGAGTTTGTAGCAGATAGGAAGATATTTAAACAGGATAATCAATCTCAAAATGACGTAACATACAATAAGCTTAGAAGGAAGAAATAACTGATGTCCCTCTAAAGTCAGATCTACGTTGTCAGATGGTTAGTCTCTGGTCATGGACAGGAACTACCACAGCCAGAAAAAAACCACAGAAGTTGTTAACAATCTTGTCTCTTGAATCTTAGGGATAAATTTACGATTGTTATAACTGCTTCATCTGCGGAGAGATCAAAGGCTTTTAATGGGACAACTAGAAGAAAAACAGTATTGTCTCAATCTCACTGTGTAAAGGTCTTTTCCCTTTTGTTGAAAGAGTCGTACATTGTAAAGAGTTATGTCTTTCATTGTGATTATGAAATATTTCTTTAAAGGTGAAAACTTGTTCTGCAGTAATTAGGCTGAGTGCACTAACTCTTACTGTGTGGTAGCTTCTCACAGATGTTTCTGAGAAGGCTACTGCTTTATGAGAACTTCAAGCAGAATTTGTTACTAGCATCAACACAGTCACAGGCACGTCAGTCACCATGGCTGAGAAGGGAGCTGTGCGTCAGCTGAGCACACGTCACTAACTGCACATGCTTCAGGAGCACTGTGAAGGTGCTATGGTAGCAAAAATGATAGCGGAGGTGGCTTCATCTAGGGTCGTTTGCTTAATGAGAAGAACAAGTTACAGGAAAGTGAAGGGATGAGTGAGGCACTTGCTTGGCCACTAGTTTCTTGGGTCAGCCTGGATTTTCAGTCAAAACCAGGAGTCCCCCTGGCTATTTAGAGTCAGTCAGTCACCTACCAACTTATCAAATGATATCCCAAATCACTCCATATTCTTTGAAAATAGTCAAGTCTATGTCAAGTAGGAGTAACTGGAAATATGACAGCATCAAAGTCTCTCAAGTGATCTTTTGCCTGTGAAAAGATGCAGAGCAGAGCAAGCAACTAAGGACTTAAACGCTATTCAGGCCTTCGCAAGAGTTGAGGGTTCACCAGAAATGAAGTATTAAAATCTATCTGTATAGCTTTACATTATAAACTGACAAAACTGATGCAACTTTGAAAGTTGTTTTGCTATTGTGTAAGCACAGTAAGACTTGCATATGAATGGACTTGCTTGGTAGCAGCAGGACAGAGCTGTAGGCTGTAAGGAGCGGAGAAACTGGGCAGAACTGTATCAGAGACAGATATAAAATGTGATAATGTACTCTGGTTTAGGCTTTCTGAACTGGCACAATTAGATCTCAACAATTCACAGCTCAACAAAGTGATAGCTAACTTGCCGTTGAGGTCAGTAAGAATGGAAAAAATGGTACTTTGTATTGTGACTTGCTGATCATCGTATTGTGTTGCCTCTTTTCCTCTCCTTCGGCAATTTCTTAAGAGAGTCATGTGGCAGAAGAAAGGAGCTTCATTTGGCAATCAGACAGAGCTGAGGCTGCATGAGGAAGCAGGGCAGGGCTTATTGCCACAAAGATCTGGTCAGGGCACTGGAAGAGGAAGCTCAGCACCACTTTAAGGAACACAATGACATGGTTGAAAACCTGTGTTAATGTTTGGAAAAATGTGAGAAAATAGCTGTCTGTTATACTGTTCTGCCCAGTTTCTCCATTCCTTACAGCCCACAGCTTTGTCCTGCTGCTACCAAGCAAGTCCATTCATATGCAAGTCTTACTGTGTTTACACAATAGCAAAACAACTTTCAAAACTGCATCATTTTTGTGAGTTTATAATGTAAAGCTATCAAAAAATACAATGTATTTTGATTTTTTTTAAAGAACCTATGAAAGTCAGCACCTTTTAGAATTTAGAGGAAAAAATAATTTTAGGAAAGATGTGAATTATTTTGTTTGTTTGTTTTACTGGCTTTGTTTCTGCCTTTGTACTAGGTAGTCTGTAAAAATGTATTATGAATTGTTATGTGGACTTTTTTATTGGCATTGTCTAAAAGGCTTGTATCTGCTTATAGATACAAATTTATTTCTGCCAGTCCAAGTAAATCTCTTCCTTCTAGCTAAAATAATGCACTCATTAAAAAGAAATGCAAGGAAAGAGAGATTCTCAAAACATCTTGGTGTTAAATCAAAACAAAATTGTTTTCCTTGAATCGAGTTTAATGACAAAAAAAAATCCCTTAAGGTTGCAAAAATGAGTTTAAGAGCCGTAAGTCAGTTAAAACCTCAGCAACCTCTGGAAATAATTCTTATTGGTCACATATTTACACAGTTTCCTAGGAAATATCAAAGCACAAAACCAACAGAGCCAAACATAATCCTTATGAAGAGGCAACTTGACTCACTAGTGATACGGGATATGCCTGCATGCATACTGAGGTTCTCCTATGAGTTATTTCCTACTGAAAAGCCCTGTGATTCTGTTAAAATACTAGCAAATCCAAAGCAGCTGTTCTGAACAGGCAAGGAGTGCTAGCGTGGGATTATCATCCTATGAATATGATTACATACCTTTTGATCTGCTTTGAAGACTGTCATATCTGCTTGCTTTATATTATATGGGTCCACATAGCACGAAACACAGCTTTTGCAAAATGCACATATAATCATTCAAGGGTAAAATGGACCAAACACAGTCCTTGCGTAAGTCTGGAGTCCATTGGGGTAACTCCTTTTAACAAAGTGAAATTTAGTTCTCAGTCTTTCTGGTAACATGACAAAACTCCCTGCAAACAACTCATGGCATATCATGCAAGACTTAGGTAAAACAAAGATAATAGTCTTTCTTCTGTGTAGCAGTTGCCATCACTGCAAATGCTCAAATTGTACTCCTTGCGTGCAAGAACTGGATTGAAACTTCAAAGAAACTGTCAGGACTGTGCTTGCATTTGGATGGTGGTCATTATTTTAGCAGGTGCAGGGAAGATGGTGAAAGAGTGAAACAGGCTTTATAAGCCCAGTAAGAGGCAGCATCACCAACACTGCCACTGAGCTTTCTATTTCAGAATTGCTGCAACTAGTTTCTTAGTGGAAGAAATGTAAGAGGCACTATAAATACTGGATCAGCAGGAAAGTGAAAGCCAACAGGGACTAAAATTTACAGAATCATAGGCCTCGTGGTATAGTGGAAGTCCAAAAGGCTGCTTCAAATACTCTAGGGCTCTGCTTTATACAGGAAAAGAACTACTTTCTCAAAACAGTGAAGGCTTACACTATAAAGTCAGTGCATGGTGTATATCTATATGAAGCTTTTTATTGCTATGTCAGAATTTAGTCACTCACTAAGCTACAGATGCCAGTGTAGAAGCAGTCCAGTAGCCAAGAAGGCAAATTAGAGTTAATGTGAATGTCTTTGCACTGTGCTGCTTTGGTCACATTTGCATTAGTAAATAAAAGAGGACATTCTCTGACCATGTGGACAAGTGTCAAGGCATAACCCAAGTCTATGTGGTAAACTTTGTTTTGCTTTGCCCTTACCGTCTTTTAGGAGCAGTTTCTGTCTCATGCAAAATCCTTGCACTGCTATGTGTGGGATTGATGCTGAGCCATGGTGGTACAGACTTTATGCTTTAAACTGAGGGAAATGACGCCGAGGTAAAACTGAAATGTAAATACAAGTATCTGTCCACACAGGAGTCTGTGCTATAGTGGCAGCTCTCTGTAGCTGAACCCCGGAAAACTGCCTGCTGGAGACATTGACTTCTTGACTCCTGTGAAACTCTCTGTGTCCTTAGGGCCAAGTATATGCTGAAATGTTTTGCTGGAAAGAGGCCTCTTCTATACTGTTTTGAAATATTATCATCACAGCAATGTGACATTCATTTTCTCAACTCTTCTTCAGCTCTAGAGCTGTTGCCTATAAAGAATGTAGTCTTACTTCTCTTTCCTTGTTACTGCAGTTCTCATCTCCATTTTACATCTGTCACCATATCCTCATTTTTCTTTTTCAGTTTTTAAATGTTAGCCTTTCCTATGCATTCAAATACACTCTACATCGTATTTTTCTTTCAGACTAGCTTGTGAGAGACTCATTGTATAGATTGCTTTCATTATTCTGCATATTTGTACTAAGTGTTGTGTGATAATAGCTGATCATTTTGTAGTCTGATTGTTCTAAATCCAGAAAGATAAAGAAGATTTTAAATAGAAATAATACTGTGATCAATCAGTCCTTCCTTTTTGTGATAGCTGATAAAGGACAATATTAGTAAATTTTTATTTTTTTATACTTTTGTTGTTAGTCAACTGTTTTGTGCCTGAACTCAGAGACAACAGAATGAGGAAACATCTCTTATTCCATGGAATACTGTTGAGCTGATCTCAAGAGCTGCATTTTGATACAGTTATTTTCATAATTCATAATTCATAATTCAGGGCATTCTATTCTTTTCCACACACCTTGATGGTATCAGCGTAGGCATGCACTTAAAGAAAAGCATTTACCATATTACTGACTCTAAACAGAACACCTGTAGAATTTCTTCAAGGCTGTGTATGATGCGAAATAGATGTAAGTGGACAAGTCCTCTGCCCCCACGCAATGGTGTCATATAAGCTTGAGAATGCATCCTCCAAATTATTCTGCTGATGAGTAGAAAACTACTGCAGATGTCAGCAAAATACAATACTTCACAAAATGCAGTCTAATATTTTACTAAAGGAACAGCTGCAAGAAACACAATGACTAGAAGTAGAAAATGCCTAGCTGTTTAATGCTCTGTTAAACACAAATATTATTAAATGACACTGTAGGTATCTTCATGATTTAGTGTGTTGTTTAGATGGCAATTGGACAGTTTAAGCTAATTAGAACTCACAAAACTCCTGCTTTGGTTGTTGTCTGGAAGACTACCATTTCATTTAACGGGAAAAAGACAAGACCTTATTTAGGTTATAAATGCCATAAATGATTTCTGGTGTGGAAGACCTTGTGCTTTCCAGTAAGAGAATAATAAGAAGTGTGGCTAACATTTCACTGCTTAATGAATTGATGTATTTCTTGAAATTGTTAGAAAGTGCATAGACATCATTTTTTTACTTTGCTTTTTAAATGAAACATCTAGATCCTTAAGGCAGGGGCTGTCTTCCAATGACATGCATAAAGCTTGGTCCTTGAATGGGATTTCTAGGCACCACCACACTGCAAATTATAAAAATCTACAATAAAATGCTTCTTAAAGAATCTTAGATCTGATTCAAGAATGAATAAGTCACTTTTAAAGATTCTGGAAAATAAACTCCAGTTGCCTCTTGTACACATATTGAGCTTCCAATAATCTGCTAATTACTCTTAAAATTAACACTATCTGCAGCCTGCCGGAAAATGTACAGCAAGTCTTCAGTCATATGAACCTTTGAACATAGACCTTTAGTAAACATGATGAGATGGTCTCTTAATAAAGTTTTTCATCAGAGTTTTAATGTGTTTCATTCTACACTAAACTCCAGGAAGTATATACAAATAAGGGAACTAAATTTTATATGATGCTTTGGGAATAAAATATGTCCGGTCCTTTAGCTTTGAATACCTGGAATAGGTGTGTGAGATAATATCCCTTTCTTTACACCTCCTTATATGGTTTCTTTAAAAGACTGAACATATATTTCTGAAGCAACATGTTGAGATTAAATGTATTAGGAGCCTCTGTCTTATTCCAGAAATTAACTCCAAGAAAACTGCTGTCGAGACCTCACATCATCCGCTGCTTAAAATGAATCAAATGCACATTTTCAAGAGGGAAAAATAAAGAGGAGCTTTTCTTTCATGAGCTGGGGGAACTGGGAGGTTTTGGGACTGAAAAGAGCCTTTTGTGGTGCCTTGGGCTACAGAATGGAGAAGGTGGCTAAAAGGAATATTACACATTAGGACAGTACGGAATAACATGCCACAGTCTCAGTGATTTTATTTTTTGTGGTGCCCAAACAGGCTGATCCAGTTTTGAAGATCTGTGGTACATCACTGCAGGTCATACTAACGTTCTTATTGGAATATACTTGTGGTGTCTCCTACACTATGACTCTCTTATCTCTTCCCTTGTTCTCACTTCAAAAACTGTTTGCACTTAGCTTGGGACTGCAGGATTATGAGGGCAAGAAGTATCCGGTGCTGATATTCTGCTGATGCTGATCTAAACCTGGCACAGACCTTTGTACGTGGTTGTGAAGAATCGGGCTGATTTATTGGACATTTGTATTCTCAAGTGTTTTAGCCGATTAAACCTTTCTCTTTGTAGTGTTTGGTATTGTAGAGGAAAAACATAAGTAAGTATTTTAGATACTGGGAATTTAAAGAATTGTGCAGGGTATCTGCCATATTTGGACCTTGGGTCTGCCTCAACCAGTAGGCACTATTTCAATCCAAACAATTTGTGAGCAAAGTCAACTTTTGGCATAGTTTCAACTATTTAGCTAGCTGGAACTTAAGTACTCTATTTTTACAGCTATTTCCAAATGAATTTATGGATTTGAAGTAAGCCCCTCTTTGCTGTATTAACACTGTTTGAAAAGGCAGCTTTTGAATCTAAGGTCAGAGTTTCAGTCATGAGCAGTGCAGCATTTTCAACCCTATGTTATTACTATGTATAATTTTGCAAGAGCAACTATCTAAAATATAAACCATATTCATGTTATCGTGGCAGTAATCTTTTCACCAACACTGCTCTTTTGGAAACCTTATAATCATTTTTTCTCAAACTATCAGTACCTGAAGAATGCCTGCTTTTTCTTTTTCTAAAGTACAGTTTAAAAATTATTATGTTGGATTTTTTTTCCTCTATTCAGCCGCAAATCAAAAGTATTTTTCATCAGTTTTCCTATTCTTCACTATTGAATTAAACCTGACATTATAAACACTAAATGTACTTGTGTTAGAGGAAGTAGACCTTTTAAGCTTTCATTCTTTGAAGTGTCTGCTTGTCAAAATCAGAAAGAAGAAGGGAGGGAAATCACATATTGTGTGGTAACAAACACACAAATAAAACACAAAGGATTTTTCTTTTCAAACCTGGCATGTACTCCAGAACAGTTCTTGCCATGGGAACACTTGATTAATCTCAGCAGCTTCCACTTTTCCCAGTCAGATACTGTCCTGTCACTTCTCCTGGTAACTGCAAATACAAAGCTGTTTTACATACAATAATGGGCAAATGAGTTGGCGTTTCTGCTCATTTTTCCAGGCTGCAGAAACCTATTCTCAAGTATATTGCACATTACTGGAGAGTGCTTTTACCCAAGGGAAAACATGGCCCCAAATAATTTATGATCAGCCCTGTTCTAGCAAAATACAAGGAACATGTTGTCCTCTCCGGAGCACTGTGACGCAGTTTCACTGATATAAAATTAGACAAGTCTGAAACTGGTTCCTCTGAATGATTGTACGATGGACACCTGGTTTTGAGTCCCACATCGGGTTTTTGGTTTCTTTGGGGTGTATTGAGCACTGCTAAACAACCCAAGAGTTTCACACCCCCACACTGTGGGTTAGTAAGGCCTGGTTTAGCATATTTCTTCCCAAAAGATTCATGGCTTCAGTGCATGTTCTATGAAACCCATAGTTCATTTGATTGAAGTGGGAAACAATCTGCTAATATATTTATTTCCTCTCCCTCTTTTTCTGTTTGTGTTTTTTTTAATTTTTATTGTTTTCAAAAATTTGGAGGAGAGGAGAGATGGGGGAGGGGAGGGAGGAAGAAACAAGATTAGAGGGGGAGAATGACAGAGAAAATTATTCCTTTGATATATTAATCTCTCAGCAGGGAAGATAGTGATCCCTGTGGTCAGTCTTCCAACACTTTACAACTCACCTCTCTGAATTATATGCAGCGAGACCCTGGGTGGAAAACCAAGCTATAAAGAGAGAATTATATGGAGAACAGTACATGTATGCATTCATAACATTTTTCCTGTATACTTGTTGCCCTAGTTTCAGCTAGGATAGAGTTAATTTTCCTCCTAGTAACTGTTATGGCACTGTGCTCTGGATTTAGAATGAGAATAATGTTGATAATACACTGATGCTTTAGTTGTTGCTAAGAAGTGCTTACGCTAAATCAAGGACTTTTCGTCTTCTCATACTGATCTGCCAGTGAGAAGGCTGGAGATGTACAAGAAGATGGGAGGGGACACAGACAGAACAGCTAAACCAAACTGGCCAAAGGGATATTCCGTGCCATATGATGTCATGCTGAACGAAAACACTAGAGGGACTTGGCTGAGGGTGTGGCAGCTGTTTCTGGGAGACAGGCTCAGTGTTGGTCAGTAGGCGATGAGCAATTACACTGTGTATCACTTCTTTTGTATCTTCTTTTACGATTATTACTACTATTATTCTCCCTTCCTTTTCTGTCCTATTCCCCGTTCTGTCTTTATCTCAATCCATGAGTTTTACCTTTTTTTTTCTGATTCTTTCCTCCATCCCACTGGGAGAGGAGCGAGCCATCTGCTGTCTGGTGTTTAGCTGCCTACTGAGTTAAACCACAACACTGGTCTATAGACTATGTATATAATTTTTTATATACAATTATAAAATATGACAACCTTATGTAACAGAACTGTCAGATATTTCCAGAATTCTTTCACTATTGACGCTACTGCAACTCACTGGAGTGCTACAGAATAGCAGGATAATTAAAGTGCTAATCCTAGGGCTAATCTCCCCCTCCCTGCCTATTGGAGTGCAGTGTTGAAGCTTGACCATGGATAACAGTTTGAAAACACATATGGAACATGAGCATGCCTTTTTTCTCAGCCTTAGGCCTTCAGTTATAATGAAAATTTTATTGAATAGCAAAACGTACAGGGAACCTGCAAGTATGCTTAATTACACATCTCCATAACGCAAGAACCAGGGCTTTCGATTCTTATAATTAAGAGATACTTAAGAAGACAGAAGGAAATAATGTTATGTATGTACTGGGACTGGTCTTGGAAACTGAAGTTAGCAGATGACCACTGTAAAGTGATCCTTAATCAGTGATGCTTTCCAGACTTTCACTGTGCGAGGCAGGTGCTTGCCTCAGGCCTGAATTATTGTTATTTTTCACTCTGGCATCCTCAAATGTGCTTGTACACATCACAATGTGATCTTCAACAGTGTAGTAACACACTCTTCTCTTCAACTTGCATCTTTGGAGCATGGGATTTTAGGGGTGGGGAGTGGGAGGAGAAAGGAGACAGTGCACCTCTGTCCTTCACCTGCTACACCTCTGGCTTGGAGTGCTCCCAGCCTTGTCCTGTGTATTCTCCATAGAGCCAGGAGGAAGAAATTGCTCTGCATGGGGCTGCCAGCAGTGGTGCAACCTGCAGCTTGGGAATGCAGTTTCTTCCCTACAATCATAAAGTCTTTAGGTTGAACCATTTTGTTCCTGGGCAAACCAATGCCAGCATCAGTAGGGTGATTCAAAGAACAAAGATCCACTGCCAAAGGACAACAAGGGGAGGCAGTATGTAGCATAAGGAAATATATAGCTATGTTTTACTTATACTTACTACCAAAAAAGTTGTACAATAACACACGGTCCACACTGACCAGCAGAACACATTGTCAGCCTGTCTTCTAAAGGCACAGTTGTCCTTGAAAATTGTGCATTGACTGTTACTGTGTTATAAAATAGTGTGTGTAAAATGTAAGGCATAAAAATTATAGAATGAATCATAGAATCATAGAATCATAGAATCATAGATGGCTTGAGCTGGAAGGGACCTTAAAGATCATCTAATTCCAATCCCCCTGCCATGGGCAGGGACACCTCCCACCATATCAGGCTGCCCAAGGCCCCATCCAACCTGGCCTTGAACACCTCCAGAGATAGGGGCATCCACAACCTCCCTGGGCAACCTGTGCCAGTGCATCACCACCCTTGCTGTGAAGAATTTCCTCTCTACATCTTCCCCTCTGTAGGGGGAGGGTCACTGTAAGGTCTCCTTGGAGCCTTCTCTTCTCCAGGCTGAACAAGCCCAACTCTCTCAGCCTGTCCTCGTATGGGAGGTGCTCCATCCCTCCGATCATCTTTGTAGTCCTCTTCTGGACCCATTCCAACAGTTCCATATCCTTGTTGTGTTGAGGATTCCAGAACTGGACACAACACTCCAGGTGGGGTCTCACAAGAGACCAGACAGAGGGGCAATAGAGGGGCAGAATCCCCTCCCTCGATCTGCTGGCCACGCTTCTTTTGATGCAGCCCAGGATATGGTTGGCCTTCTGGGCTGTGAGTGCACGTTGCCGGCTCATGTTGAGCTTCTCATCAACCAGCACCCCCAAGTCCTTCTCTGCAGGGCTGCTCTCAATCACGTCATCCCCCATTCTGTATTGAAACTGTGGATTGCCCTGACCTGGCCTTGTTGAACATCGTGAGGTTCTCAGAGGCCCACTTCTCCAGTCTGTCCAGGTGCCTCTGAGTGACATCTCATCCTCCTGGTGTGGCAACTGCACCTCTCAGCTTGATGTCGTCTGCAAACTTGGGTGCACTCAATCTTGCTGTCTACATCATTGATGAAGATATTAAACAGCACTGATCCCAGTACAGACCCCTGAGGGACACCACTTGTCATAGATCTCCATCTGGATGTTGAGCCACTGACCACTACTGATCTAGGAAGAGTGAGAAGAGTGGTTGTCAGTGAAGACTGAGGCAAAAAAATTGTTGAGTACCTCAGCCTTCTTCCCATCTGTTGATACGAGGTCATTTTCATCCCTCAGTGGGGGTAGGCTTTCTTCAACCTTCTTTTTCTGACTGACATATATCACCATTTATAATAAAATACAGCAGAAAAGGAAATATGAATGTAGAAGTAAAATTATTTTTTTCCAAATGAGAAAACTGTTTTTGTTGTACTTAATGTTTTTTCTCAATCAGTTTTTACCTTCTGATTTTCCACCAGCACTATGTTGCTTTGGGGCAAAATGATTTTCCAGAGACCAGCTTTGCATTTATAAGCTTCAACCCATAAAAACATGTCTGGGACTTTGCTTTTTCACCTTTTAGAAAAACAGGTTTTTGTTTTGCGTTTTCAAAAGGAATGATAGATGTTAAAATGAAGTTATATTTTGGAAGATGTGCTTTCAATACAAATGTTTGGGGCCAGTATGGGAGTAGAAATGAAATTCTGCGGCCTGGTTTTGAGAGGACTGCTCTTCATGATACAAGAGCTCTTCCTGATTTTTTTCTGCAATATTATCTAACTGTGGTGAAATCATTGCCAGTCTGAAGTTCATTTGAATCAATTACTAGAGAAAGATTCTGACCATCCTGGCGAAAAAGTCCTCTGAAAATTTAACATTGCTTTTGAATGAAAAATGTGCTGATCCAGAGCGTGAGAAAACAGAAGACAAATTGATTGATGAATAGCAAGACCAACTACACTGTTCTGTCTGCAGGGATGGGAATAGTTGTGGGAAGGAATAGTACTAACATAGCTTCACCCCCTGCCTCCCTGTTGTCCCATAGAGTCTCTGTGGCCACTGCAACCCTGAAAAGCAAACATGGGTAATGGTAAAGTGCTAACCTGATGGGGAGGAGGGAATTAAAAACCAAACCTAAAACTGTATGTCTAATAATCTGATAAGAGCTTGCATTTAGTGCAAAAAAATACCTTGCTTCATTTAAAAAAAAAAAAAAATCAAAGCCACATGGTGTCTGATTTGCCACTGCTAGTGCAAGTCACTGCAAATAGTAGCTTTGGGATCCAGCTGGGATCCATCTCACCTTCAGAGAGTGCAGGTGGTGTTTTAAGGTTCTGATAAGAAAAAGAGTTTTCAATAACAGCTTGCCTTCTGTGGGACTTTCATAGGCAGGGGTTGTCTGGAAGAAATTTTGATGCAATACATTCCCTCCCCATCTTATTCACGATCCCCGTGCTAATTTCCCCAGGGCTGATTTGCTTCTTGCAAAGAGCACCTGTTTGCCTTCATTTCAGTGCTTTCCAATTTGTTTCTGCTTGAAAATATTGGTCTCTAGTTTAGAGCAAAGTGAATGGCTAAAATATTTTTAAGTTTTGCTGGAAGAACAACAATTTTTTTTGTTTGGGTTGTGCTTGACCTAAAATAAACCAGTTTATTTACTTTGGAAATATATGTTTCTAAGTGTAGACTTTTTTTTTTTTTTTTTTTTTTTAAACTATAACTGGAAAGTAAATTTTGAAAGTTTAGAAAAATGAGTGATTTTTTGACCACGGTGTATTTTTTCATTGTATGATAGTATCATAGTATAGTTAGGGTTGGGAGGGACCTTAAAGATCATCTTGTTCCAACTCCCCTGCCATAGGCAGGGCCATCCCACTAAATGAGGCTGCCCAAGGCCCCATCCAACCTGGCCTTGAACACCTCCAGGGATGGGGCAGCCACAACTTCCCTGGGCAACTTGTTCCAGTGTCTCACCACTCTCATGGTGAAGAAATTCTTCCTAATGTCTAGTCTAAATCTGCCCCTCTCCAGTGTATACCCGCTCCCCCTGGTCCTATCCCCACAAGCCTTTATGAATAGCCCCTCTGCAGCTTTCCTGCAGGCCCCCTTCAGATACTGGAAGGTCTCTATAAGGTCTCCTCTGAGCTTTCTCTTCTCCAGGCTGAACAAGCCCAACTCTCTCAGCCTGTCCTTGTAGAAGGTGCTCCAGCCCTATGATCATCTTTGTAGCCCTCCTCTGGACCCCTTCCAACAGCTCCATATTCTTCTTATGTTGAAGATTCCAGAACTGGACATAGTATTCCAGATGAGGTCTCACAAGAGAGGAATAGAGGGGCAGAATCACCTCCCTCGACCTGCTGGCCACACTTCTTTTGATGCAGCCCAGGATACGGTTGTCCTTCTGGGCTGTGAGTGCACATTGCTGGCTCATGTCAAGCTTCTCATCGACCAGCACCCCCAAGTCCTTCTCTGCAGGGCTGCTCTCAATTTCTTCTACACCACTCAGCTCGGTGTCATCTGCAAACTTGCTGAGGGTGCACTCAATCTCGCTGTCAATATCATTGATAAAGATATTAAAGAACACCGGTCCCAGTACAGACCCCTGAGGGACACCACTTGTCACGGATCTCCATCTGGACTTTAAGCCATTGACCACTACTCTTTGAGTACAACCATCCAAGCAGTTTCTTATCCACCTTACCGTCCACCCATCAAATCCATATCTCTCCAATTTAGAGAGAAGGTTGTTGTGGGGGACTGTGTCAAAGGCTTTATGGAAGTCTAGATCACATCCATCGGTTTACCTGTGTCCACTGCTGCGGTTACCCCATCATAGAAAGCCACCAAGTTGGTCATACAGGACTTGTCCCTGGTGAAGCCGTGCTGGCTGCCATTTAATCACCTCCCTGTCCTCCATGTGCTTTAGCATAGCTTCTAGGAGGATCTGTTCCATGGTCTTCCCAGGCACAGAGGTGAGGCTGACAGGTCGGTAGCTCTCAGGGTTGTCTTTTCTACCCTTTTTAAAAATAGGCACACAATTACCCTTCTTCCAGTCACCAGGGACTTCGCCTGAATGCAATTACTTTTCAAATATCATGAAGAGTGGCTTGGCAACCACATCAGCCAATTCCCTCAGGACTCTGGATTGCATCTCATCATGTCCCGTGGACTTACATATGTTCAGGTTCCTCAGGTGTTCGCGAGCCTGGTCCTCCTCTACTGTGGGAGGGGGTTTACCCCCCTGGTCACCATCTTGCTGTCCCGTGACCAAGGAGGGGCGATGAAAGCAGTTATCGGTGAAGACTGAGGCAAAAAAGTTGTTGAGTACCTCAGCCTTTTTCTCATCTGTTGATACATGATCCCCATTTCCAGTCATCAGTGGGGGTACGTTCTCTTTGACCTTCCTCTTTTGATTGATGTACCTGTAAAGGCCCTTCTTGTTAGTCTTTACTTCCCTTGCCAAGTTCAGCTCCAGCTGCACCTTGGCCTTCCTGACTTCATCCCTACACAACCGGGCAGCATCTCTGTACACGTCCCAGGTTCCCTGTCCCTGCTTGAACTGCCTGTCCAGTTCCTTTTTCTATTTTTTCATGTTTTAAAATCAAAGCTATTCAGCATATTCAACATAAACATGCATATATTTTAGCTGGTTAAAGTCTTCATTTTTAATGATCAAATAATCTCTCTGAAGAATCTGACATACTTCTGTATGAAGGTGTGATGTTACAGAGCCTGATGCTATTAATTTTGATTGCTGTGGTATCTGATCACTTTCACTAGGGTTCCCTTTGTTTGACTGAAGGTAAGTAAAATGTTGTAGGTTTCCAAAGTGAGATTTAGGAACTAGAGTTACTTTAGGTGGCAGACCTTCTGGTGTGACAAAATGCCAAATGCCATGAATAGAAATGCCTTTCTATTGATTTTCTTGGCTTAGGGGTCATCTAAAAGGAAAATCCTTTTGACTTGGGGAGGTTTAAAACTTCAGACACTGTTCCTATTTTCGTTGCTTATTTTCTGCTTGTTTTATATTCTGTAGATTTTCTAGACATTCAGATTTTCTCAGAACTTTGGGTAGAGGTATCTTCAGAAAAAGACTGAGCACAACTCAAAAAGATTTGTTGGTCTATCCCTGCTTTTTCTGACAAACCACATGTGTGCAAGAGCTTGGAGGTTGCTCTGTTCTTTAAGCAGCCAGTAGCATATCTGTACTCTGGGGAGTAGGGATATCATTCCACTACTATAATATAATCTACTACATGTATAGTAGTACGTTACTGTATACTAATGTGTAATGAGTGATGATCCTCAAAATTTTGTTGAGGTGACACCACGTGGATATTTACGGTGACACATAAAGGTAGTCCAGTCTTCTGTGCAATTTCACATACCTAGAAGCCGTGGCTGTCATGAGCAAAATGTTGTGCGTCACCTGATAGACATTTATCCAGCTTTGTATTAGAATACACAGAAAGCCCAAAAATGTACTGCAGACTCATCATGTAAGAATGATGCTTGTGTTATCATTATTTGGGAGCTACTCTTCTTTCCACATGACAAGAAGAGGAGTGCTGGAAAAAGAGGTAGTAGAGAAGGTGATGTAGGCTGAATCTCAGTCTGTTATGCTAGAAGTCGTTTGGGCAGTTGTGATGTGAAGTCATTTCAATTAATCAGGCTGTTTCTTTTCTATTATATTATTTGGTACCAGATTTGATTAAAACTGCTATGCCAGTTTCAATAGCTGAGCATCATAAGTATATTACTTAGTAAACATAGTTTATATTTGAGATAATATTGAATTTCAGCTGATCAAATCCAAGTATATTGACAACATTAGTTTTTAGGCTTACAGGAATTCTGCCTCGTATAATTAATATGTCACATGGAGTTTAATTCTACCAAGATTGAAAACATATTCAAACCATCTTGCAAGCTCAGAATCAGTTATTAGAATTTTTACAGTTGCCAGTAAACACAGTGAAATATTTCTGTGCTCCCACACCAGATATGTAATAATCTAGAGTTTAATAACATTAAATTGAAGATCTGTTATCTGATTTAAACTTACTTTGGATTTTAGTTGCTGTGCTTAGAAATGTTGAATAAAGGTGTCAGCTGCATGTAGTGACTGATCTGGAGGAGCTACCATAATGGTCCTTTTAACACTGCTAAAGTTCAAGAGTATTTGTACCTAGGGGCCTTGTTCAGTCTGTTATTATAAGGGATGCAAATTATTGATACTGAGCTATGGAGCAAGACCACAGCAGAGTCCTGATTATGGGAGCATGGGAGGAGACAAAGGGGGTGCTCCTAAGAAAAGCTTGGGACATGGCTCCAGGGAGAGAGAATAAGAGTCGAGGATGACACAATAGTTTTTAGCAACTGCTTTGGGAATTGACATTCCTTTTAATAGTCACTTCTATTGAATCAGCTTAAACTAACACCCATAAAAACACTTTCAGTTGTCCCGCAGACAACAAATCCTTTGTGGGACAGAATCACTTGGAGGTCACAGTACATGAGACTCTTGAAATGTGGTTTCTTAGTCTGGTCTTTGCTGAGCAGAGTTTATTGGTAATTTAAACAAAGGATACTTGAATAAGCAGATTAAAACTTTGCATAATAGAAACTTAACTAAAGCTAATTAAACCTGGCTAACATGAAATATTATACATAGAAAAGATGTATTTTCCAGCCAATGCCTCATTCTTCAACATTTATTGTATGTTTTTTCTTGTAAAAATCATGTAGGACTGCCTATACAGACAGAAATAAGTTTTTCTAAGGTATTTCTAAGTATTGCATGTGGTTCAAAAAAGCTGAGGTGGAAAGGCATCCACTGATCTGTTATTCCTATTTCTCTGTCAAAGAGAGCAAGTAAATATGTTTGAAAATAATTGTTTTTTTTTTTTTTATTAGTGTATTCATAGAAGTATCGTTTGATTTCTCGTTTATGAATGCTATAGCTGTTTTGCACAGTAAACATTCAGCTAGTATCTTTTCACTTGCCAAGAAACCCTCCAGAAATGTATTCCCAATAACTATTGTTTACACAGAGATGATGCTATCTGTAGCTGAAAATATTCAATAAACTTTTCTTATTTTGATCCAAATACAGATATATTAGGCAAAAATAATTACTCTTTTAACCATTGACTTTAAAGCATTATATCTCAGTTTAGAATAAAATTTATTAATCAAAATAAGGAGCATTAGCATCTACGCATCTTTCCCCAACAACAGACAAGTCTATTTTTTTCAATAGCATAGAATTCTGGGGTACTGGTACTGATAAATTCTTTGAAGATGTTTTGAGCTGCCACTTGGTTGTTGAAAACTTTCTCTTGCGGGAAATTGTTGAGATATTTGAAAATGTAAAAATTGTTGCTAGAGGTGTCTGGTGAGTAATCTGTGTGCGGCAGAGTTTTGTAGCCCATTTTGTACATCTCTGCTGAGTCATTTGCAAGAAATATCGTCAGGTGTTGTCCTGCAGAAGAATTGGTCCTTTTTGATTGACCAATGTTGGATGTAAACATTGCGGTTCCTGATGCATTTTGTTGATTTCCTGGCGATACTTCTCTGCTGTGATGGTTTCTCCAGGATTCAAGAAATTGTAGTGGATTATTCTTCTTGCCATATTACCACTATGATAAACAGGGATCATAACCTTCTTTAAATGCAGATTCATATTGGGGAATTATTTTGGTGCTTTGCCTTGGTCCAGCCACTGTGTGAAATGCTGTGGGCTGTCATATAGAATTCACTTTTTGTCACATGTCACAATATGGTCAAAAAATGGATGATTTTTGCTCTGCAAAAAAAGCTCAGAGCAGACTTTGTAGTGGCAATTTTTCGTTATTTTTGTTCCACTTGTGCAGCACTCATTTGTCAACCTTTTTAGATTTTCCTATTTTTGGTGCAAATGTCAAACAACTGTCGAATGGTTGAAGTTCAGTTCTTCCACAACCTCTTCAGTCATTTTGTGTGGGTCCACTTCAATACTGATCCTCAACTGTCTGTCTGTTGCAAAATGACATCCGTGACCCTCCTTATCGTCAAAGCTATTGTTTCCATTATGAAATTTTTGGAACAAGTGATAAGCTTTACATCATTGATGGTCCTCTGGCCAAATGCTTGGTTGATATCAATAGCAGCTTCCACTGTTGTATGTCCCTTTTCAAACTCACTCACCAAATTTCTAGAATTTGCTTTTCCCCCATCTTTTTTAATTTGGCAGCATAATATAAAAATGAATGAGCAGTGAGAACAACACCATTAGCACTAATAAGTAGAGCAAACTTTGTTCTTTAAATGATGTACTACATGAACACAGTTAAATGAATGTTTAAACCAAAATATGCTGCTTACGATGACAATAACAGCAATTATTTTCTCACCAACTAATAACATGGTGAAAATGTATGGCTAAAAAAACGTGTGTAGGGGGGAGGGGAGCTGAACCTTGGCATGTTCCCTTCCATGTCTAGACCTCTCTGAGCTCGCTCAGAGTCTGATGTGTGTGAGAAAGACAAAACATGGCCCAGAGAGGGAAAACAACAAAAACATGTGGAGCTGTGGGTTGATAAATAATAGAACTGTTCTGCAGAAGAGACTCATGTGATCAAAGTATAATTTAGTCTGGAAGGGACATCTGGAGCCACTCTGCCCAAAGCAATGCTAACTCCAAAGTTACATTAAATTGCTCTGGGTTTTGTTCAATTTTTTTCTGGACATCTCCAAAGGTAGCAATTGCACAGCATTTCTGGGCATCTTTTCCAATATATGACCACTCTTATAGGGAAGGATGTTTGGTTTTTTTCAACTAACTGGATTTTCTTTTACTCTTGCCTAAATCTATCCATCCTAATGAGAATTGTCTAATTTACTTCTGTAATGAATAGAAAGAAAAGCCATCTCCTGAGATCTTTTTTGGATGGGATTGAACATCCTCAGGGTCTGTCTCAGAAACAGAGGGAGCCCATATAAGATGGAGAAATGGCAATAAGGCACTTCTAGATAGTCCAAGTCAGGTGAGGAGGATCCTGTCTGGTCTGACAAACAAATCTCTGTGTGTGCTTTGAGCAGACTCCCTTCATGAAGAGTATTATTGGAGCACCTTCTCACTGAGTATAAAGGGCTCAAACTACTTGTCATGATTTAAACCCAGCTGGCAACTGAGCACCACACAGCCACTTGCTCACTCTTCTCCTGGTGGGATGGGGGAGAGAAGCAGGAGGGTAAAAGTGAGAAAACTCAGGGGCTGAGAAAAAGACAGTTTATTAGATAAAGCTAAAGCTGCATGTGCAAGCAAAGCAAAACAAGGAATTCATTTACTACTTCCCACTGACAGGCAGGTGTTCAGCTGTCTCCAGGAAAGCAAGGTTCCATCACATGTAATGGTTACTTAGGAAGACAAAACTCCTTTGCTCTTCAGCTTCTCTTCTTGGCTGTCTGACTCTGAAACATTAAGCTGTCGGAAAGTGAGCCGTTAGGGAGTTTACTCCACAAAATAAATCTGTAATTTGGAAGTCTTGATCTTTTTTGACTAGGCATTTTTTAATGAGATAATTATTTCATTATACAGTTCATTCGTTACTCACTGATGCTATAAATGGCTCATTCTGTGGGTAGGTGCCATATATATTAGCATCCTTTTGGAATAGTTTTAGTGCTATTTTTTTCAATTTTGTAATGCTTAATTATATATTATATATTATATTCCATGCTGTATGCATGTTGCAAATGTGGGTTTTTTTGTTTACCATTTGTTGATTCCTTATACTTTATTGTAGATTAATTTCTGTTTCATCTCAGTGTGAAATTCTCAAGTACTGGAATATGAGCAGAATAATTTATGCCATAGGTCTGGAAGAATTAGTTTGATTTCAGTATTTCTTCTAGTAGTAGAACACTTTCAGTTTTAGCCCAAATAGTCTTTCTTTATTTTTTTTTTACTTGCTTATTTTTTTATGCTACAAATTTTACTTTGTGAGAAAACAGGTGGGTTTTTATACAGTAAAGCACTAGAAAAGCAGAAAACAGCATCAGTAAAACAGAGAAGGAAAGAGGCAGTAGGCTAGCTTTTGAGAAAGAACTGGAAGATGAGGAACGATTTCAGTGAAGGGCTCAAGGTCCTTGCAGAAGCACAGCAGACTTAATGGAGGAGCAGCAATAGCACTGCCTGCATTGTCAGGGTCACATCCTCTGCGTGGGACTTGCTTTAGCCATAGGAGATGGGCATAGCTGCTTCTCTTTTCTGAGTAGGAAAGACAGTCTCAGATCACTAAACCTGTTTTCACACTTCAGGATTTTGTGAGCCAATATTCATGCTTATTAGTGGTAGTAATAAAAATACTTAGCAAAGTGATAATAGCAATAACATCCTTTTCCAAATGACTCGAAAACTCAAGATAGCTAAGATCTGAGTGGGACTGAATCATGAAGGGCAGGCTGGTTCATGTTCAAGGGCAGTAATATGCATTTGACTTTTTCTTTTCATAGACTCACTAGGTTGGAAAAGGCCTTTGAGATTTTCAAGTCAAATCATAACGGTCCACTACTAAATCATATCCTTAGGCACCTCATCTACCTGTCTTTTAAATACCTCCAGGGGTGGTGACTCAACTGCCTCCCTGGGCAGCCTCTGCCAGTGCTTGATAACCCTTTTGGTGAAGAAATTTTTCCTAATGTCTAATCTGAACCTCCTCTGACGCAGTTTAAGGCCATTCCCTCTCATCCTATCACCTGTCACTTGGGCAAAGAGACCAACACCCACCTCTCTACAACCTCCTTTCAGGTAGTTGTAGGCAGTGATAAGATCTCCCCTCAGTCTCCTCTCTCCAGGCTGAACAACCCCAGTTTCCTCAGCTGCTCCTCATAAGACCTGCTCTCCAGCCCCTTCACCAGCTTCGTTGCCCTTCTCTGGACACTCTCCAGTACTTCACTGTTTTTCTTGTAGTGAGGGGCCTTCAGAAGGGAGTCCTGTGTGACAGTGACCCATCTTTTCTTCTTAACAGAGACCATTTTGATGGATGGCTTAGGTTGTCTTAAACTAGGGAACGTATCTAGGCTGAGAAACCCTCGTTGAGGTTTGGTTCCACTTGTAGAGCTTCGTATCTATTGTGCAAGGGAACCTGGGAAGCTGAGATTTAGACAGAGGGAACATGCCTGCTGTGCTGGGCAGGATCCTGCTGTTATTCTCCTCCATCTCCTAAATTTCTCTCTTCAGCTGAATGCAGAGAGGATGGGGTGTCCTCTGTTGTACAAGGCATGCCTGCCTGTTGTGTTTGAGAGAGGGAGCATAAGGTGTTATTCCAGTGATCAGTCTCCTTCTTACACTCCCTGGTGACCCTCTGCCTGTTCACCTCCTCCCTGAGTTCTGTCACCAAATGGAGGAGTTCCTCCACCTGAGCACAACTCCCACAAGTGAATTCCCCAGTGGTGTCCAATACCAGTGCAAGTGGGGGACACTCCCTGCAGCCTAGCATCAGGGTGGCAGGGTGCCCCTAGCTCCCTCCTGGGCTTCCGTCGCTCTACAGAGTGTCTTTTTGCCTTGGTCTAGTGCTCAGCTGCAGAAATTACTGTCCTTGACACTGATTCTCACCAACTGAGCGAGGATTTTTTATACGTGTTGTAGAGTTGACGAGGCAGTTTGTAAATTTATTTCAGAAACAGACATCATACAAGAACATACAGAAAACATTCTTGAATTTGTTTTTGTGGTGATCTGAATCTACTTACGCAATGGCAGAAGTAGTCTAGACAAAAGCTTCCACACTGAAAATTTTGAGGGAAAGATATTTGTCTGGCTTTCACTACTGGGTTAATGTGCTAGTTTATATGGCTTTGCTTCTGCAGTTATTTGGGATTGTTTTGGTTTATGGCTATGTTGATCAAAATAATATTCTTTTTTACTATCCTCTTAGGTACCAGGGAGTTTAATTAAACAGCAACAAAGAAAATTAAAACAAAGCAAGTCCAGACTTGATAGACCAGACACACTTGTGCTGGGAAAGGAAGGATAAATTGCAGCTCTTTTCCCGCACAGGGCTCTGAGGAAGGCTGCATGGTGCTTCCACAAACAGCTGTCATTAAAGCTTCCCCTTCTGGAGGCAGCATCTGTTCCCAGACTGTTTTCTGTGTTCAGCCTGCCAAATTGATACAACAAACACATTCGCTGCTCGCAGCTGCCATGGTCCTGGCACCAGGCGGGGCAGGCAAGTGAAGGGAGCACAGCTGACATCATATACATGGACATCTCCTTCAGACATGAGTCCTTGTTGCAAGTGCACAGATGGGAGAGTGTGTGCCTCTCTCTCTCTGTCCTTCTGGCTCAGCCTCTTCAATTTCAGGCTTCCTCCCAGCCTGGACATACCTGTCCTCAACCACATGCCCAGGATCCTTCCATTTACTGCAGGTCCTTTCTCCAGTCTTGCAATTTTACCTTTATTCAAGCTCCTTCAGTCTTTCCTGACCCTTCCCAGTTGAATTCCCCAACCTTTTACCTAAGTCCCACAATTCCACTTTTTATTGTTCCCAGAACAATTTTTGCCTCATCTGAGGTAGGACCCAAACCAATATTTAGTAAGAGCAAAACAGGAACTGGCAGAAGCAAAGCCCTCTGGTAATTTTAAATTATTTTTGCAGACAGGCAGGTTATTAACTGCTTGTTCAGACTGATCTGTTGAAACATAAACCTAGTAGGAGTTCATTTAGGACTAACATATCCCAATCTAGTTTAAAGCTCTATTTAAATATCTGTAAGTAGCTATGCTCATGAACTCAGGAGGCAGCAAAGAAACAAACAAAACCAATAAATAAAACTAATTCTTCGTGAGGAGGTGTGCATAAACTGGTCTATTTGGTCTGTGCCCTGTTTGGAGGAGTAGATAAAAGGCATTCTGATATAATTTGCCGTTAGTATTGCTTTTTTATCTTAAGATTATGGAAAATATAATGAAGGCTTCCGATTTTACTGACTTTTCCCTTCTGTAACTTTCAGCTTTGTGTGAGAGTCTCATTTCATTCCCCCTAACTGTTCATCTGTTACAAGGCAGCAATACAAAAAGGATTATAAGATAGATAATGCATCTATCAGGAAAAGACTGTCATAACCATGATTGGAAGTCATGAGATATTGCACATAGATACACAAGGCAATTAATATTCAAACTTCCAAGATAATTGTATATTTTTAAGACGAGGTTAGTTTAAAGAATAACTTGACTTGAATATTAAACCAATGTCCAAAACTACTCTTTAAGTAAAAAATCCAACCTAGAAGACAGAGAAATTTCAAAATCCTTTTCAGGGAATAGTTTTGAAGAGCCAAGACCCTACCTATGTCTTTTACATCCAAAGAGATATAAATCTCAATATTTTTCAGGCTTTTGAAGATCTTCCTTTAAATCTACGTAAGCAGGAACTAATGAACCATGCCCCACCTACTCTGCTGGTGGAGACAATGTTGAAGTATGCCATCCCTTTTGCCAAAACTCCTCAGAGGAGGGCAGTTGCTAAAAATTCTTTGTCTTATGTCGATTCCTTGTACCCAAAACTTTGGAGTAGGTGCAGTTAAAATTTCTCATCACATGACCTGTAATTCCAGGGATCAGATAGGATTATTATAGTGATTTTATTGGACCTTAGGGTCTGTTAATCCTGTCCAAAGCCCTCTGGTGCTTGACGTTTTCTTATGAGGCTCTTCACTTATGCAATAGTGTCTGCTGTCAGCAGAGACACAGCTGTAGTGGTGCTCTTTAAATAGAAGCACTTTCTTGCGTTGGTGTGGAGCTTGTCTCATGTCTTCTTTCATAGTCATTTTGCCACTCTATACCTGAAGGCAGTTTTGTATATAAAGCAATGATATGTGCTTGATATTTTAATTACTCCATTGGCCATGAGGTTCTTCTTAAGCAGAAATAAAACTGGTAGCAACTGCTTGAAAGTGATGATGGCAAGATTGGAATAGCTCTGTAGTGCTTAGGTGTCTGAGAAAAATCCCTGTCAGCCCAGCACTAATGATATTCAGAGATGAGGTTTGTAGTCTGCTGTCTGTGGCTCTGTGGCAGCCTACCAACAGACTTAACTGAAAAATGAGGGGAGAAAAAAAATGTGCTTGTTGTTAATGAGGGAAATTCTTGATGTAAACAACCATTTTTATACTAACCAGTGAGGCTTCTGGCTTCCAACACAAATGTGCATGCAATGCCTGATGTAAAATCCTTACACAGCCACAGTATGGCTAATGTAGATGGTATTCTAAAATCTGTAATGACCATGTCTTAACAGTCCATCAAATAGCAAAATACTATTTTGCTATTAGGCTAATAAGCAATTCTTGACTACAGAAAAACATCTTGGGTGATATAAATCTAAATTAAGGTGAACAGTGAATAACAATTGATTTTGTATGCATAAATCCCAGGTAGCTACCAACAATATAAAATATTTATATTATGTAAAAATATGTTTTTATCACTTTATTCCATTTCCAATTCCATGTTCTTTTATTTTCCTGCTTTATTCTACAAAGTCTTTTGATTGTTGCTTGGTCACTTAAATAAACAATGTACAAACCCGTACAAAATAATAAAGGGTTTGTGTCTGGCCTAACTTTTTAAGGACTTGTACCTCTTGTCATATGTAGTATTTTATTTTATTTTACATCTGCCTTCAAATCACTCTTTTTAGTCCTAAACCTCTCAGAAAAAGAGTAATCTTCTGAAGAGGAAATTTACTGGAAATATTTAATAGCTATTTGGGCTCTGTGCAAAAGCATCCCACTGACAGCACTCTCTGTGCATTTCTCTGTAATGATACTCCTCCTCTTTCCACTCTTCCTACTTGTTTGTTACAAGTAGTAACATTGAAAGAAAAAAAAAAATGAGGTGAAAAATCCATGCTTTAAAAATCCCTTGCAATGTGAGGATTTCCCATTTTTACAAGTTTTCTTGATGATCTGTTATGAGTAGCTCTAAGTCAGTTTCTTGTGCCAAATCATCTAAAAATCTTTAAATTTCATGACTACTGTATTACTGGGGCTAATGTCAAACATGATGCTATTGCTTCAAGGAAGAAATAAGTTACCATGCACCTGAGGAGTTGTTGCAACTGGAAAACACTGTCACCTCCATCCCCAGGCAGCTGTTACTGCATCTTCCCTTCTATTTGATGCAAAACTGAGACCCTGTAACCATGGTCATCCCCTTGCAACTCCTTAGAAATTTGCTGTTGCATCAGTGAAAGGTGCCTGTAACTATGGGTAGATTGGGAGGAAGGAAGGAAGGGAGAAAGAAAGGAAGGAAAGAAGGAAGGAAGGAAGGAAGGAAGGAAGGAAGGAAGGAAGGAAGGAAGGAAGGAAGGAAGGAAGGAAGGAAGGAAGGAAGGAAGGAAGGAAGGAAGGAAGGAAGGAAGGAAGGAAGGAAGGAAGGAAAGGGCAAGCTCCTTTCACTTACTTACGTAGTAGTAGGTATGTAGGTATGTCCTCTGGATCAGGTCACCTGCTCCAGCACAGGGCTGCAGAAGGTCATCTTTTTTTTCTAATGTGATTCCAAGGATGGAGAATACATAGATAAGAAATCTTAAGTCCCAGAAAACAACACAAATGCAAGGAAACTACTAGTTCCATGTGTTGCTTCTAAGGTCCTGAAGAAAATTCCAAGGGGTCTTTAATTCAGGACTATCTTGACTAGACTAGATTACTTGTTCACACTGATGTGGATGGTCTGTACAAAGCTCATTTTAATGGGAAAGCTCTTCTGTGTACAGTTTCTCGTCTCCTTCTGTTTTTTTTTTCAAGATATTCTTTGCTTCTACTTCCTTTGTAATGTTTTTATTTGCAAGGCATACTCAGTTTGGTTGTTGATTTCTGTTATTTAATACCCTTGCATAGTTTACCAGTAATAGAAATAAAGGATTGCTTCTTTAAACTTACTTTTTCTTGGCCATTCGGAAGTGTAAATACTTGTAGCTTTAGCAATTCAACTTCAGTGTATAAATAAAAGTGTCTCAAACCCAGCCCACACCTTGGGCTTCCACATGCCGTGGAGAACCTATAGAAACTAATAGTTGTTGAACCATCCTCAGAACTACTGCAAACACTAGACAGTTTATGACAACCAACTGCCCATTGCCATCTGAGGTTGCCAGATAACATGGTGCCACTTAGAACATGGTAGTTCTCAGATTGAGATTTTCCAGTCCAGATTATTCTGCCATTGAATAAGTGGTGGGTTTACTCCCAGTTCCTGTTCCATTTTACCAGAAAGGTATGGCACAGGGGACCCAGTGGCGTGATTTTAGCAGGAGGTCTTTTCCTAGTTTAAGTAGAACATATCCCTATTTCTTTAGTTAAATTGTATTCATCACTATTCTCCTGTTAACACTGTGTTCGAGATAATGGAATCATTGCTCAGCTGAGTTATCACTGAACAAAAGAATGAAAAATGCTCTTAAATACGGGACCTAGTTTGAGTAGAGTGGATATAAATACTATATATTGTTTAAGGTCACTTTACCTTGTTAAGAATAATTTTTCTACAGTGTTCTTTGCAGTTATCTTGTAAATTTAAGTAATTTTTTTCTTTTACATTTCTTGAGAAACAATATTGCATTTTCTTATTCCCATTTGATGATTGCAGAATTGAAATCTAAAACTTACAGTTAGATACAGTCTAAATGACTAGACTTGTCTCAAATTGATGGCCTCAGTTACAATTACTTTGTCCTGAACTCATTACCATTTGATTCTTTACTTCCTCAAATTATATATGATAACAGAAGTTTCAGAGTATACATGATTAAAGAGCTTAAGTTAGCCAGAAAAGAAGCTCACACATGTCTCCTGTGAATTTGATGGGGAAAATGCAAGGAACTTGTTTAGTTAATTTTGCTTTTTTTTCTCTCAACAGTATATGAGTTATTAGCAACCTTTTAGGCAATTTGTTTCTTCATAAATGTCTTGGAGGAATACACATTTGAATGATATCATGGCTTTATACAGCTAAGAATCAATAAGGGAAATTACTCTGAATCTTAATTACTAGTTGATTAACAAAATAAAATATTACAGACTCATTAAACTGTTGGGATTGAGACTATATGCCAGTATTGTTGAAGGGTATTGCACTCAATGATTTGTAAATTCTTCTGCTATCTTCTGTTCTAAATTATGAACCCTGAAGTCAGCGACTGAAAAATCTTTTCTTATGATGCTGTTATTAAAAGCTCAGAAGCATGAACATCTAAGCAAATATTTCAGCTACTTATGATAATACTTACAAGTATGAAAGGATGTCTAAAACATATCCTTATATGTCGAAAATATCCTCTCTGTGACTTGGTCTTCGAGAAAACACTCTTATTCCTCAGTACAATTTATTTTTTTTCAGTATCAAGAATGTTTCTGAAGTACAGTAAATGTAACATCTTTGAAAAATTAAACTGTTTGTAGGCAGGGCAAGAGGTATCCATGCTCTGAATGGGGAGACTGTGTAATATATCCCACAGCACGTTGTTTTGAGCTCCATCAAGTAGTGCTAACAGGAGGTTGCAGCCCTTCTCCCATTTCTGCATTGCATGCAAGCCCCCAAATTCAAGGGAAAAAATATCAGTCACAGGAAGAGTAAGTTGTCAGTTGGAAGACTACAGTGAAAGGCAGGAACATAGACATAGTTTGAAAAGGTGGTTTAGTTGCTACTCTTCAGACCTTCATCTGTGCCATGCAATAAAACAGTGTTTTCACTCTGGGGTTGCTTAGCTTCTAACGGTA
Organism: Cuculus canorus; assembly: GCF_017976375.1. Lineage (NCBI taxonomy): Eukaryota > Metazoa > Chordata > Aves > Cuculiformes > Cuculidae > Cuculus > Cuculus canorus. The sequence goes on along the minus strand of NC_071401.1, from coordinate 175,418,309 downwards.
CAGTTAAGCAATACTGAGCTACTTGGCTTCTAGCTTTTGAGCAGACTTGATTGAGATTCAGAAAGAAAGCATCATTCTGCTTTTTACCCTCCCTCTGATAACAGCTTAAAACTCTCTCGGGATTGTCTGGTGGATCGAGCTCCACACAAAATGCAAAAGCAGTATTTGCAGTCTTCAGTAGTGGGAAAGATGTTTGTCTCTTAAATACCCTGAGAAAGAAGGAGACCCAGCTTTGACACTCTGGTCAAAGATGTTTTTGCAAGAAGGTGTTGCATCAACAGATGGCAGATGAGCTAGGATGTAAAATCTAGTTTCTTTGAATGAAATACACAGTAAGGGAAATCTAGGGCCTGTAATGTTAAGTTACTAGCAAGACAGATGTCTAAGAACTCTTCCCCAATAACAACCTATGTTATGATGCTTATGTTAGTGGTTAATATGTTACAGAAGCGCATGCCTTTATGAACAGTCTAAAGTCTTTAAGTAATCCAGCCAAAGAAAAAAGACCTTTAAGCACAGAGTGGAGATTGTATGCTTTCCGGTTCTAGGATAACTTGTACAGTTGGGAATTCTCCTACAAAGAGGCAGGATCAGACCTTCTCCACAAAAGAAATTAAATCATGGTTTCCCAGATTCTGGATGAGTATCGAGCTCCTTTTTGCTGCTGCACACGGCACAAACACAGTCCAGTCTCCTACTTCTGGGACCAATGGAGGGGTCAGTTCACCAATGGTGTAAAGGATGAGCCTCATCCAGGAGAAACCAGCGTCCTAACCATAATGCCTCTCAAAGAGATTCCATCTCAGGTTTAGGCCAGTTTTTGAGTAAGCTTCAGAAAGCCGTTTTAGTTATATCAATCGCATTGTCACACAGATCTGAAGTGCCTACCTTCAAAATGGGATTCGAGTATTGAACTGTCAATGAGACACCTAAGCTTCTCTTTTCAGGAGGATTTGTCTGTTGATTAGTTAGATAGCTCCCTCTACAGCACAATGCTTTGTGTATCCCCTCTGAGACATCTGCTTGTCTTAGGTTTTGGAGTACTGGAAGACCGTAGTCCTTCCACCAAGAACGGAGGGCTGAAAGTCAGGTGCTGTGGAAAATGAGCTTTGATCTTGAGACTTGCCATTTTGGAGAGGTACTATGGGGGATCACTGACACAGTGATAATGATGCTTGGCTTGAGCAAACTTAGGGTGAAGGTTTGATTCCCTTTTGAAAATCAATCAACCTCTACCCATTAACATTAGCTGGAGAATTTACATTAAAACATCCCAGTGGAACATTCAAAAAATTGCCAGGGTTATCTTTGGTAATCTTCATCTCCAAAGTGCTTTACGAACATTAAAGTCTAGCTTTTGGCTGAAATATTTAGAAACAGAGCTGGTGCAAGGGGTTGCACCCACACAGCATTCCTGATGCCCGTGCCCACGTAGGTAGTTTGAGCTCTCTGAGCTTCTATGATGGGCAAATTGAAAGCCTCCACTCCAAGTATTAGTGTGAAGGGAGAAGGAATATCCCCATCCTGTGTGCTGTGGTGGGAACAGTAGTTTCCAACCATGGGCAGCTCTGAGATATTCAGAGCGTGGCTGGTACACTGTCTGATTTTTGCAATGGAATCTTACCTATTCTTCTGCATCATAACTGGTTTTCATTCACAACTGGAATGAAGTGATATAAAAATTTCCTTGAAACCAATAATTCTAAGTGTCATGTACTGCTACAGTCCAGGGGTGCAAGCTTCAACTCTAATAGTCATATCACACAAACTTTGTTTTGGAGGGAGTGTAAGTCCTGAACAGTGTTTGAAAGATAGATATATATCTGCCTCTCTAAGTTACACATTACATCCTTATGCTTTACCCTTCTCAAGATTTACTGATTTATACTGTACAGAAACAGGCTTGATGACAAGGTCCATGAATACACTTCTCTCAAGAAAATATATTCACCAGCTCCCTGTGTTTATAAGAATTATCATAAAGTGGTAATATTTCCTCCAGACTGGCAAATCTTTTTGAGTCACGTTGCTTCTCCTGCTGAGAGCCTTGTGTTGTTAGTAAGTACTTTGTTGACCCAGATCTCTCACAGTGTAATGGGCAAAGCTAATATTCACTGTATATTTCTTTTAATAACATTTTCTTGTATTTTATTTTTCATGATGCTGTGTTAACAAATTTATTAAGTGGCCTCAAGAGAACTTTTTGTTGTGCCTTGTTCACACTTCTAGTGTGATGAAATTGTTCAAATTTGTTATCAATGCACTTGTGCAAATGCATGGTGAGAAATGATAAAGCACTGAAAGAAATTCAGCAGGTGTGAGGGATTCAAAATGAAGGCCGTCACCCAGGTGTGAAATAACATAAATTTCATGAGGTGAAAAGCTCCTTATTATTTTCCCAAGCCTCATCCCAGGTGAAAGTTAGTATCAGAGGTACTTTACAAAATGCCATGTTTAGAAAACAGATTTGAGCAAAGTGCAAAACTAACAAAATCTCCTTTGAGATTTTCCGTGTTTGAACATTTTATATATCAGAAAGAACTTTTCATTATAAAATCTAAGCTAGCCAAACATTAAAAAAAAATAGGTGAAAGAAAACACTGAATCCAAAATATATTTTTGAGGAGAAGGGTGCAGTCCTAAGCTTTTGGTGCATTTTACCATTTTACTCCAGTGTGTGATAAGAGATAGGTTTAAAACCTGCCAAAAAATTCTGTGATAGGTAAGCCTTCTCATCTCCAGCTCAGCTGACCCACCATGATACATTAACCTGATCGGTGGCGCTATGTTATCCTTCAATCCTAGAGAAGATAGAAAAGTCAAATCTTGAAGAGTTCTACGAAAAAAAATAAAAGAACTGTGAAAATTAAGATACTAAAAAAAGATACATATTATATATTTTTATAGAAACTAACATTTTAAAATGTTTGAATCTATTGAAAAAACTTTTGCATTATTTATCTTTGTGTTTTATCTTTGTGACTTTATGTAAAATCCTACTCTAACAAATTTGCATTTGAGTTGCAAGTTAGTGCAGAATATGGCCCATTTACTCCATATGATGTTGATTTTTCAGAGGTTTTTGATTGTATTTTTTCTATTACCTTGCTAATGGGTTTCAGAGGTCTTCTGCAGTTTTACATGTGCTTAAGCATGTAAACACCTCAAAACCTTGTCCTTTCTTTTAAGTTCCACAATATTCTTTTCTTTTAGTCTTTGAACTCCTGAAAAATCTGAGACAGGTTTTGTTGGGATTGTCAGGTCTTGATTAGTTATATAATTCTCTTCAAATGTTTGAGGCCTTAGCAAAGGAGAACAAGCAATAAAGGTGTAGATATGTAGACTAAAATTGTTCTCTTCTTCATTCTTCTGCTGTCAAACTTGGATTTCTTCTGGACATTTAAATCATAAATTTATGGATGGACTAATATCTCAACTTCACATACAAAATGGGATGTTCATAAAGCCTTTGAGGATGCCTTCAATGATGGAGAAATAATAAAAGGGTTTCTGTTGCTGCTTTAGGATCACATTAGGACTAATTCTTATCTAGGCAAACAGAGAACATTTCAACCTTAGAAGCTAAAAGATGGAGCTTGGCGCTAATGGTATTGGATCCTGCTGTGTGAGCATTGCTCAGGCAGAAGTGGATGGCAAGGTGAAAAATGAAAGCTGAGTAAATATTTGTGCTTTTCTTAGTTTGTCAGCCAAACTAGACAAAGGCAGTAGGAGAGGAAGAGTAGTAATTTGGATCAAACCACATGTTTGAACCTCTTCAGGATTTTGTCTAAAGGAAGAGATTGGAAAGAAAAAGAAAGGGCTTGTGTTTAATGTGTTGTCCGGAGAGTGCTGGAGGAAAGCATCAGTGGCTGCTGTCCCCCCTTGCATCCCTCATAGCCAGAGTGTCCTGGGTGGGGCCAGTAGGGTGAGGGACAGGGACTGTGTCAGTTTCAGGCATGGCTCAGGGGCTTCGTGGCTCTCACTGTCTGAAGGACGCTTGGCCATTCACAGACCTTCATCTGAAGTCAAGCTGAAGTTATCCAGTTCATTTATTCTCCTTGTATTTTTCATGTAACTAAGTAAAAGTTATTGAAGATTAAGATGTTGTCCTACCTGCACTTCCCAATAGGCCCGAAACGGACCATTGCTGTATTGGTGAAGATGACATTATGTAGTACAGAACAGGTCTAGAAAACAATGAGAACACCCAGACCTAGAATTATCTTCATTTAAACAACTCTCCTCAAAGACGTGACATGTGGCTTCTAAGTCCTCAAATGCAGACACAGTCTGTAAACACTGAGCAAGTGGCCTAACTCTTTAGCCATTAAGACAATCTTTGGATCTGTCTGAAAAAGTTTTTGAGCTAAAGCTACTTGATAAATATGACCCACTCTTGTAAATGGCTGCAACATCATCAGAACACATCTTTAGTGTGTGTGCTAAAAATAAATCACTCGGCTTTAGGCTCTCGCCTTTTCTTCTTTACTGCCTTCAGCGGTGGAATTGCTTTGGGGCAACGAGCGCCACTTCACCTAGCCATGAGACAAAGTGCTCTGTGCACATTGTGCTGACATAAATAATAAGGTTGTCTTTATAAAATACCCTTTGATAGGGCAGAGACCTGCATGCTACACAGAAGTACAGCTCCAGAGGAGAAATACAAGTTCGGTTAGAAATCCAAATGAGTCCTGAACAGAGATGAAAGCTGCTGTCTTCTTCCTCTGAGTCCCCAAGCTCTCCAGAGAGGATGAGTAATGTTTTTGTTCCAGCAGAATGCTGTGCATATCATCTCTCACATATTCTGTTCTTTTGTTTCTGCATCATACAGGGAGAACAAGGAGAAGTGAGAGTGGGAGGACAACTTAAATGAATGGTTTGGAGACGCTAGTCATCATGTCTGAAGTAATGGTAAAATTATCATATTTCCTGCACCACACTTAAATATTGGGGTCAGAAAAGGATGGCAAACTTCCCTGTTCCTTCCTGTAGTTAGCTTCTTGCCTATGGGTAGATCTAAACTGTGTGTGATGAGGCACAGGAAATCATAACAATATAGCAAAACCATCAGCTAAACTAGTGACTTCAGAACATACATTAACCCTTTGTAGCCTGGACACACTGCCAGATCTGTTAAAGCATTTCTGTTACAGGCAGTAATACCTTGAAGGTCTCAGTAAAATTCTTTATAATGGGTATCCTGCTTCCCTATAAGGAAATTGTTACATCAGTCAATATTACTCAATAACTGGATACCACAGTATAAATGAGAAACGTTTATTTTCTTTAGAATGTGACTTTCCAGGTCCATTGTATCTTTTTAAAAAACCCAAAACATTTGACTAAATTACAAGAACAGTTTATTGCAAAATCAAACCTGTGTGTTAATATGAAAGAGAACTTGCTCCCTTATGTTTAATAAACTTTTGTCATAGGCGGTGAAAGTCAGTGGAAAAAACCAAAACTGATACATGGAAAAGAAAAACTGGCAAACTTCAAGATATGTTAGCCATATGTGTATAAACACGTTACGTTATTTTTTTCTGTTTGCCTCAGTGTATAAATATTACAATAGGGCAAGATTTGTTTTCCCAATCTTTGTCTACAGCTTAGAAGATAGAAGTTCTGTATCTTGTGTGGCAACAGAAAGCTGTGCTTCTACTGAAAAATTTCCATGAAACCTCCTGCTGTTGTCACCACATGTTCAAATCCAGTGTGTGAAAAAGCCATTGGCTAATTGCAGCCCTGTCAAGCCCTGTTCAGCTCAGAGCAAAGTCGGTCTATGTGTGATGCAGTGGTTTAAACCCCAGCAGCCACAGTCATCTTACATTTGAGAGCTCCTGCTGTTGCAGCAGGAAACTGTGGGGTTTTCTTGAGGAAAAACTTACTTCTTGTAATGCTTTCCAAAACTGTTTTAAAAAAGTCTTGCACTGCTAAGGATTTTGATCATATTTGGTCTCATTTAATCCAGTGAAGTAAATAATACTCATCTTCCTAAACTGTTTATTAATTAAAAGATAGATAGCTACATGAGCATATTAGACATGAGCCTTGCCTGCTCCTATCTCTGTATCCTTCTTCTGCCTGGCTCCAATCACACAAATATGAACATCCTAGAAGCTTCTCCACACATTGCATGATCTATCCCTTCATTTAGTGCTTTCAGAAACTTTATTCAAACCCAAAAGCAAGAATAACAATTTTCCAGCTATTTAAACGCCAGAACGCTCTTTCTTCCATTGTAGTGCCCTTTCATTACCGGTATTTTCTCTGGTTGACAAGTGGACAAGCAGTTTCACTGCTTTTGTATTATTCAATACTTTCATTTGTGGAAATCCTGAAATATTTATAGGACATATAAAAAAACCACTGTCATGAAAAGACAAATGGTCCTTGTGATTCTCTTGAATTTGGAAAATGATAGTTTCAGGGAAGTGAATGTCTTTGTTCAAGGCTTTCCTTAGGGGAAAAAAAACCCCAAATATCAAGAAGGTATTGTAAATTTTGCCTTTCTTCTAGGTTTGGGCACTACCCTCAGCCCATCTCCTTAATTAGATTTGCTGTCCAGGATCTTTGTTCCTGCAGAGATGCTGCAACTAGAAGAAGCTGATTTAACTTAATTTTCAATTTAAAAAATTATGAGAGGATAGTACATTTCCTACAACATGTATTTCCTTGTCTAGCTCTCTCTTAGGAAACCGAAGGTACTGACCCACTAGCCTTAGTCTATACCTAGTGAAAAATTACCATATGACCATAGAATCATAGAATCATAGAATAGTTCTGTTGGAAAGTACCTTAAAAATCATTGAGTTCTAACTGCCCTGCAATGGGCAGGGACACATTCCACTAGATCAGGCTGCCCAAGGCCACATCCAACCTGACCTTGAACACCTCCAGGGATGGGGCAGCCACAGCTTCCCTTGGCAACCTGTGCCAGTGCCTCACCGCCCTCATCATGAAGAAGTTCTTCCTAATGTCTAGTCCAAATCTGCCCCTCTCCAGTTTATGTCAATTCCCCCTGGTCCTATCCCCACAAGCCTTTACGAATAGCCCCTCTCCAGCTTTCCTGTAGGCCCCCTTCAGGTACTGGAAGATCACTGTAAGGTCTCCCTGGACCCTTCTCTTCTCCAGGCTGAACAAGCCCAACTCTCTCAGCCTGTCCTTGTATGGGAGGTGCTCCAGCCCTCTGATCATCTTTGTAGTCCTCCTCTGGACCCGTTCCAACAGTTCCATATCTTTCTTATCTTGAGAATTCCAGAATGGGGGACAGTACTCCAGATGAGGTCTCGGGAGAGCAGAATAGAGGGGCAGAATCACCTCCCTTGGCCTGCTGGCCACGCTTCTTCTGATGCAGCCCAGGATACGGTTGTCCTTTTGGGCTGTGAATGCACATTGGTGGCTCAAATGATCAGACTTACTCGGCTTTGATCTGGGGACAGTTTTCCTCCTCTTCTCTTGTTTCTCCTCCTCACCCACTGTGAGCGCTGTATTTGTGGTCCTGTGCAGAAGAAAGTTGTGATTCCTGAATAGCAGAGGAGAGACTTTTTAATAGAACAACCAAGTAGGACAAGTTTAGTCTTGGCTTCAGGTATTGCTTCTGTACTTTATTGACTGAAAAACATATAGATTAGCCTGAGGAAAAGAAAGGGGCTATGTTTTTCAGTTTGGGTTTCATATTAATCTTGTATGTGTTGTACTTTTGTTCAGGGATTTCGAGAGGAATTTTATTTAGGTTAATCTAAGGAGAAGCAAAAAGTTAGTTCTTTTTGTTTAGCTCTCCCCTGGCATCAAGAAACATATATTCCCTGCTCTGCCACCCCGGAGTTTCAATAGAAAAGCTAGAAAGCTAATACTAGGGCAGGGAGATGAGGGAATTTTACCAGACAATATTTTGACCTTATTTAGGCAAAAAAAATGTATTAAATGTATGCCTACCACATATTAAGCAGCATTTTAAGTAGTCAAGGATTGTATGCCATCAACCATGCTTAAGCGGGGAACTCAGAACTATGGGAGAGGGTAGAGTGAGGTGAATGGCTGTTCTTAATGGTAACAAGAAGAGGGGAAATTTATTAAAGCAAGGATATCTGGGATCAAAACATATTTTTTTATGCAATTCTGTTGTTGGTTGTGGGTTTTTTTCCTTTTATGAACTGTGAGGAGATGGGTAAGGTGAAGTGGCCAGAAATACTGACTTTATGATAGTTCTTGTCTGCGGGAGCTAATTTCTTGAGAATTATCACAGACAGCTGTGCAGGATACTTTTTTAAGGGTGCAAGTAGTAGCAGGTATACTCATGTTCAGAAGTTGAAAGTTGTCGCTCTGGAGGGTTCTGACTGGCCTTCTCAGAAAGTGAGGAGCAATTGTAATCTGTACAACTGTCTGTCAGTAACCATGATAAAAAATAGAAGACACCACAGCAACAAGTTGGAAAAGCGACTAGATAGGTCATACAGCATGTCTGTAAAGTTTCAAGCTTTGCTAAATAGAGCTTTCATAAAGTCTGTATCACCTTGTCTTTACTATTTCTGGCAAGCCCAAGTTGGCTATATTTTGCTGTGTAGGTAACCTGAAGCAATTAAAAGACTAGAATTTGAAAGATCTTGGACTATCGTGTTGCCTGTCAGTCCTTTTCTCACAGCAGGCTCAATGACTTCAATATCATTCTTGACAGTTCATTTGGTCATCATCGCTCTCTCAGAAGGAGCTTAGCTATGATATCCATGTGGCAGAAAGTTCTGTCCTCTCTGCTCACCAGAATGGATATGGCAACCCAGACAGAGCTCCTACAGAAACATGCAGCCACCCAGGTCACAGGCTGCAGGGAGTGCCAGAGCCTTTCACTGGTGATGGAGGGCAGTAGTGGGAACAGCTGTGTAAGGTGTGACTAAGTGGATTATCTGCTCAGCATGGTGACAGAACTGCAAGAGGAAGTAGAAAGGTTAAAGAGCATCAGGGAGTCTGAGGAAGAGGTAGACTGGTGGAGCCATGCTGTGCCTTTCCTGAGTCGGAAATACGAACAGCTACCAGAAAAAAAAAACAATATCAAAGGGATCCTGTATCCTACCCGCTCCAGTCTGAAGGCACTAGCTCAAAGGAAAGGAATGAATGGAGGCAAGTCCGTGCTTGGGCCAACAGGTGACCCCCATTCTTGCCCACCTCACCTTCCCAGGTGCCTCTGTACAATAGATATGAGGCCCTGGGTGGGGGAGAGCAGTCAATGGATGATTTGGATGAAGGTCCATCTACACCAGATGTGCTGCCAAAGTCATAAAGGCTTATACTCCTTATCACAACCACTTCCATGACAAAAAAAAAGATGGGTTATAGCTATAGACGGCTCCCTTCTTAGCAGAAGAAGGGATCCAATATTCCAAACAGACTCTCCCCTTAGGAAAGCCTACTGCCTCCCTGGGGCCCAGGTTAAGGACGTAACTAGGAAACCTCTAGCCTGTTATGGCCCTCAGAAAATTTCTGCTCTTCCACGTGGGTGGCAGTGAAATTGTTCAAAGGGGATCAAGAGAGACTTCAGGACCTTGGGATTGTTGGTAAGGGAATCTAGAGCACAGGTTTTTTTTTTCCTCTCTTCTTCTAGCTGCAAGCAGCGACATAGGAAGAAACAGATGGTCCCAGTCTACTAATACATAGCTTTATTGCTGATGTCACCACCACAATTTTGGGTTTTGCTACAATGGGACAGCCTATAGCACACCGGGCTTGCTTGTGTCAGGTGGGATTCACTTTTCTCAAGGGGAGAAGAAAGCATTTGCTCATGAGCTAGTAGGGTTCATTGACAGAGCTTTAAACTGGACTTACTGGGGGTAGGATAATATAAGGCTATGACAAACTGTGGGATGACACACTGAAGTTAGAGGGATGGGGTGCTAACGAGGGCCCTCAGCCTGTTGCTCTGAAGCATGCTATCTACACTGCAGCATACTTGAAGTCTTACTGAGATGAACCAGCGCTCCTGAGGTAATAGGAGCCAACAGGGAAAAATGAGTAAAATATCTCAAATGAATTAAAGAGTGTTCCTTAGAGAAGGTGACAAGGTCAACAGCCCAGCTGAAAGTACCTCTACACCAATACATGCAGCATGGGCAACAAACTAAAGGAGATGGAAGCCACCATGCTTCTGGAAAGCTACAACCTAGCTACTATTACTGAAAACTGGTGGGACAAATCCCATGACTAGAGTGCAGTTGTCAGTCACTACAGAATGTTTAGAAGGGACTGGTGAGGAGGGAGGCATGGAGGCATTGCCTTCTACATCAAGAAATGGAGAGAACACTAAGACCTGTCTGAAGAATAGCCACAAGCGTGTTGAAAGCCTATGGATAAGAATCAGAGACAAAAGCAACAAAGCTAACCTTGTGGTTGGTGTCTACTACAGGCTGCCTGATCAAGGAGAGCCTATTGACAGAGCCATCTTACTTCAGCTACAGTAGACATCACACTCATAGGCTATTGTCCTACTGAGGGACTTCATCAACCTCAACTTTTGCTGGAAAAGTAGCACAGTGAGATGCAGGCAATCCACGAGACTCCTGGACTCCTTTGAGGACAGCTTCTTAGGCTAGGTAATAGGCAATCCTACCAGAGGGAATATGATGTTGGACTTGATGGTCACCAATGCGAGTGAGCTAATTGATGATGTCAGGGTTGGAGTCCTGGTTTGCAGTGATCATGCACCAGTATTTACAACCCTGAGGGATATGAGTCAGGTGAAGAGTAAAGTCAGGACCCTGAATTTTAGGAAACCAAAATTCCAGCTGTTAAAGGAGTTAGATAATAAGAACCCCCTAGGAAAATTTCATCACGAACATTTTAGTAGGGCCTGTAATGATAGGACAAGGACAAATACTTAATTTGCTGTATTTATTTACTTCCTACGAATGGAATACTGATTAAATGTATCATTTTTCTCATTGTACTAAGTAGGGCATTTATCTCCAAATATTACTAAATTCTGTAATTTATTTTATTGTAAATTAGTTCTGACAGAATTAAATAAGGTTTTAGTCCAAACAACTCTAAAAAATTTATCTTGTTCAGTATATGCTACTAAGTATTTGAAGCAAATTTTAATTGTGACTGTTGCTCTCAGAAAAGATTAACCGTGGACTAATACAATGAGAAAATTGCATGCTGATTCTAAATAAGGCAGATTTATGTGTTTCTTTTGAAATCAAAACAGCCGTTATAGCTCAAATTTATAATGTCATGGTTGAAAATTGGAATCTTACTGAAGTCTTCTACCATTATGAAGTTGAACATCCAAATTTGATTAATTGAATTTTTCTTTTTCATATTGAGTAGACTAGAAAATTACTAATGTAGTTTGTTGCCATCATGTATTGGGCAAAAAAGCAATTATGTATTGCTCAAGGTAAGAAAACATATGTACTGCTTTCATGTGCAGTAGAGCAACCACTGCTGAATTTCCACACGTGCTTGATTTTAAAAATAAATGAGTTCCAAAACAGTAAGGTGAAAATCTAAAAATTAACACAAGTACACAGCATTGTGACTTAATAACTAATAAAAAGGTGGCAATATCCTTCAGATCTATCCGTAATAAAGCACAGGACCAGTAGGAACTATTAGAGGTAGCACCAAACTTTAATTTAATAGATGAGACAAGACAGCAGCAATGCAGTGTTTAGTTTCTCTGTCACAGGGTTGCTTTGACTTCTCTGACAACAGCGGGAGTAGATAGCTGTTCTGTCAAAACCAAACAAACAAACTTTTATATACTATAAGTAGCTTTAAGAGTTTATACTTATCAATGCATAGTGCACTAAGGAGAAATAAAATGTTGAATAAGTCTGTGAAGGAAAATGATGGTAGGTTCTTCCCACAAGTAACTCTTTGTTTTAAATACAAAATGATTGGAGTATGACAGCCTCATAGTTTCAGAGTGGGAGATTCTTTTCCTGGTCAGCATTTTTTTTTGAGGGAATTGCTTCACAGATCTGTTCTATGGCGTGGTCTCAAAATCAGGGTAAGCTCAGGAAAGAGGGTGGGAAAACTCCAGAAGATGTAGCCAGGGTGGCTTTATTGCTGAATAAAATGTGATATGAAGCTGCATTCTGCCATAAATGTTCCTCAGGAAGGAGGACAAAGGCAACTGTGCTAATTGAAAGTTCAGAGTGGGATGCCAGTTCTTATTTCCTCAGAGATTAAGCTCAAATCTCAGGAAATTACAGCATATGGGAACATACTTTGAGCAAAAGAGGAAAGAAGGAACATAGTCAAAATGTTCTTTACTGCAGAAATAAGAGGCATATCAAATGACTAAGCTATGGCTTGCACGCTGCCATTGGCTTTCCTGGCTAAATAAACTGTGACCTATAATACATTATGCTAGAAACAATTGTATACACAACCACCAGTAATCACATGTAGTCTAGAATCCATTGTGGTATTTGTGGATAATGCTTCAGTGCAGGAATAAGTATAGGTCAGTTCATGAGACTATGAAATCTCTAGCAAGTTCGAGTGAGTTGGTCCTGCTGGTACCTCTTAGTTCAAATCAGGCAGAAAAGAAATGTAAGCATCAACCAGTTGTGGCCCAGGTAAATGGTCTGATTGTTGAGGAGTGAACTTCTCTTCAGTGATATTCTTCTCTTCAAGTGAAAGTTTTTCTTTTCCTCAGACTGAGAAATCTTGTGCATTAATGGAAGAAATTTCATGTTTGATGCATGGACATTTTTTGATGGCGTTTTATTTAAGAGTTCTTAATTAGGTCTAAACAGTTGTCAATTGCTCTAACTCAGATGCTCAGCTCCCAGCTCTGCAAGCCCCTCGTCTGCTTGTGTGTGTTTGCATCAGAGTAGTCCAAGTGAAGTCAGCGGAAATACTCTTTGGCTTAAAATTATTCATGATTTATAACATTTGCAGAGCTTGCAATAAAATAAAAGAAAAGAAGGAGATAAGATTAATCTAAACCTTATATATGTGCATAATCTAGATGGATACTCTTCTGTTAAAGATAAATGAATGATGAATAACAGTTCAAAGCCCTTACAGAGCTTATTTTTTAACCTGTTTTCATTCTACTCATTCAAGCATTGTGCTTGCTTACATGAGATAGCAGATACAACTAAAAAGCGTTGGTATCCAGATGGTAGAGGAACTATAATACACCATATCATATGAAACAATAGGAGCCGTATGCATGGTGATACTATATGACTACTAGATTTCTGCTCTGAAATTATTTTTGGAATCTGTGCTGACAAATCTTAAAATAATAGCAGTAATTTATTGGTAATTTAGTTATTTTAGATATAATTGATTTACTTATTTGCATTTACAAATAAATGTACTGGAGTATAGCATCAAGAGAAAATAAAGAAAAAATATATAGAAAAAGTTAAATGGAAATAATTAATAATAAATTATATAACCTGATGTTATATATTTTCCTCTTTCAGTGAGTGAGTATTTTCTTCCAAGAAAAGCCTTAGCTACTTTTCAGAACCCTTGGATGCACAGCGTGCTCCAGCTCTGCCATAAATCCAGCAGGTGAGAGGTCCCTGCATCTTTGGATGATGTTTGCTGGTGCTTATGCAATTTTACCTGGACTCACTCTTACAAAAGGATGAAATCAGCTTTTTGTGTTTCATGTGAAGTCATTTATAACTCCAGAAAGAGCCAAACAAGGCAAAGTCCTATCTCCGCAAGTTCTTTGATTAGTTTTCAGTTATAGAAATGTAAACAGGGGCTCAAGAAAAATAGCATATGAATGTGTCTTCCATCAATATTTAACAGTAAGTGCCTTTCTAATACTCAGAATAGCTTAGCTAAGATCCTCAGTGCTTGTCTTATTATTAGAAGTGTGAATTTAATCCAAATAGCAGCCCTTATTTCCTGAATGCAGACTTCAAATTGTCTCATCTTTTGTCTTGCTTGGGGTGAATAAGCAGTATTTAGTTTCTTCTTGTATTCATAACATATTTTGGAGTAATCACTTTTTTCTCAGACTCACCTTCTTGGTAGGATGTCCTTTTCATTTCAACTTCAGACACTTCCGCTGGTTTCAGGTAGCATCATAGAAAGAGTAAAATCTTCTTTTTACATATCACGGAAAAAGAGAGCATTGGGAAACAATTCTGCTAAGTAAATGGTATGTTGCTGGCTTTTGATCAAGATCATGTATGACACATTAGCCAGAGGCAATATAGGCTGAATAATTAGTCACTTAGAGCAAGTCACCTTCCCTAAAGCTGTCAGTTTGCTGGATTGGTTTTTTTTTCAATGTTTTTGTGCTGACAACAGGGCAGCTGATCACAGTTTGACATTAATAATCTAGAGGTTATCAGAGCCTCATCTCAGCTCTCAGTCGGCTACTGTGTGAGCTCCTCTTTACTGCTGTCATTGACTGATAGTATCGAATAATTATGTCACCCATGCATTTAAGTGCATGACTAAATGCATTTAAGTGACCAGAGCCCTCGCTGATCTGAGGACCTGCATAGACCTGCTCTTTGAAGACAGGGTAATACTCCTCAATATTAACAGATCATCTGTGAATTATTGAGATGAAAACATTATTTCCACAGTGGAGCAGATGGAAGAATCTTGCTGCTAGCACCAGCAGAACATCAGCTTCTGGATGCTATTTATACCACAATGAGCCAGAAACAGGAGTAGCTTCTGTCCCAGCTTCTTCATTTCTGATTCTTCTCTCACATATCTGCAGCCAGCACAGCAGCTTTGAGAAGAAACAGAAAAAGAGAGTGTTTAATACCTAGTCTTCTAAAAATGATGGACAAAGAGAAATGCACGCAGTCCCCGGTGAGATCATTAACAGCTGTCTGATGTAACATATCAGGATCCTCTGAAACCTAGAAACTTTGTCATCTCAGGATGGACTTTGTCTTCCACAAAAGTTTTGAACTTTGATATTTAGCTTTTTCAAAGAAAGAATACATTTTACTTTTATTAAAAAGCATTTAATATAAAACTGTTTCTAAAAATGCTTTTAATAATCCCCTTAAAAATTTTGCCTTTAGCTCCCTGTGACATTGGAACTTGAAAGTGTTTTCTTTAGAGTTCCTTTTTTTAATTTGGAAAATAGTTCAAGAATATGCCAGCTATTTTTTGTCAGAACTTATTTTTTACCTGAACAAAACTGCTGTTCATTGAAATAGAGCTTATTATCATGACAATGCTTCTACAAGTCTGTAGTCCCTATTATTATGGGAAATTGCCATCAGGAAACTGAAAGGATTCAGTAGAGATTTCTGAAGATCATAAGCTTGCAAAATGAATCTAGTACTATCTATGCACTTTTATATGAAATATGTGACAGTGTTTCTCATAAACAAAGCTAATCTTGTTAATTCATTTAGTCCTTTTAATATACCATATTTATCCAGGAGTACTTCAGAAATACCACTTTATTGTACAACTGCAATATGTAAGCATATCTGGACTTGCACATTTTTATGATTCTGCCTTTATATTCATTTAATCCTTATGAAATAAAATAAACCAATATGAAGAAGGATAAGGAATCTTGTTGAGGATAAGCTGGCCTTTATTAGACACAAGATGGATGGTAAGTTTTGTGTTCCCTAGTCAGAGGAATATATTTTAGGCTTAGGTTCCTGATATGAATGTGTAATGTAAGGATTTCTTCAGCGATGTTAATTTTGATGTAAGGATTTCTTCAGCAATGTTAATTTTAAATGAGCTCTTTTGATGATGATCTCACTGTTTAGCCCTTTAAGTCAGAAGTGCATTTCTGTGTGTGCTGTGTGTGAAGGGGCAGTGAGATTGAAAGCAGAAATCATGAAAACATGGGAAATGGATCTGTTTAGGATATTTTAGAGGATTCTTGCCATGTTTTTCCTCCTGGTTTTAATGCAGCTTTGATAAAACAAATAATGTCAGTGGGAAAAAAGGGCTAACTACATTCAAAGTATCAATTTATGAGGCCCTCATCCTCTCAAGGTGAAGTCTGCACATTTAGTTTCTCTGAAGGACAGTATTTCCAAATACAGAAGTTGCTCTGAAAAGTGATTTATGAAGAAATATGTTTTATGAATATTTATGAAGAAAATCTCTGCCTGTTTGTGCTTCTTCAAAATGCACAGACGCAGTTGCTTCTCTTTGTATAATGTCTTGCAGAATCGTTAGCATTACTACTAATACGTTTATCTGTCAGGTTTTTCTCTGACATGCTGGGGGATTCTCGGTTGTTTACGTGTATTAATCCTTAAAAAAAATATCTGTCAAGGAATATAGATTAGATATGTCTTTTCTTCTGATTTGTCTGGCTTTGGAATTCAAATAGTAATTGTAATGATGAAAAATCACACCCTCAAGTTTCTTGAATTTTATGTGGAAGATATGTGACTATGAGGGAGTTATTTTAACTGTATGGACTCTTATAATTCCCCTTCTCAAGTCAGCACTGTCTAAGTCTAAACTGTGGAACAGGGATACCTCAGGAATATTTCCCATCTTCTTAATCTGCACAAATATGTCAGTTAAATTCGGACTTATTTTTTTTATTCTCGGCTCCACTTCTCTTCCTCAATGGGCTTTAGTTTCCTTAGGCAGCAAATACGGTTATTTTGCATAAAATGGAGCAAAGTTGTGGTCTAGCTAAGTTCAGATTTCAGGAAAAACTGTGTAGCTTACCAGTTCAATATCCTAATAGTTAAATATAGACGTAACCTTCCAAGATAATGAAAATCTTTAGCTTGTAATACCAAAAAAAAATCAATTAACCTAAAACAACAAAAGTGAAATGCTATATTTTGTTGTTCAAAAATCTTCTAGATTCTTTTAGCAAAGACAATAAAACCTCTGAAAAAATCACCATCTTTTAATTCTCCCTTTTCTTCCCCTTACCTTTAAGTCTGGCTGGGAGTTGCAGTTGTGTTGTATTCTTCAGTACAATTTCAGGCTGTTTGCAGAAGCTGCATTAAGGTTGTCACAGCAACCCAAGGCTAGAATTACCTTGCCTTAGCAGATTCTAGCTTCAAACCAAGTATTATTGTCAAATAAGAGGAGGCTAAAGTTTGTGAAACTTTATAAAAGCCACACATCTATTAATTCTTCCTGTTGCTATTGACCTTCTCTGCTCAAAGTGCTCAAAATCATGTTTCACTATAGCTAATGTAACAGCTTACTCACTTGGCTGCAAATAATATTTACTCAGCTGAATGAAATGCACAGTTTATAGACCAAATTAGTTTGTGAAATGTTAACCAAAGATACTTTCCTGTTCCCTAGATGTTTGATACAGAAGCAGAGACTAATGAGTCCCAAAGGCCAGACTTCCAGTCTATTATTCTTCTTTCCCAGATCAATTAGTGACTTTTCCTTCCAGTTTATTTTTAGGGTTTGTAAAATCCAGAAATGCACGTTTGTTCACATTCCACAGAGACCATAAAAATAAACAAATGTTACAGCTTATATATTTCTTTTCCAATAAAACAAAACAACAAAAAATGCAGTAATCTTGAAGTTCTTCATCCAGTCATCCTAGAGTTAACACCTTTGGGCTTAACTCTCTTGCTCTTTCTTAATTAACTTTCCTTCAATCCACATGTCTGGGTTTTCCCCATAAAGCTCTTTTCCCTACGTATGTGCTGAGCTTGGTTTTCATCTAGTTTGAGGTAAATTTGTTTCACATTTATGTCAGTATAGAGAGATCTTAAAGTGAAGGGGAAAGGTTCTTTAGCAGTGTAAAAGAGCTTAGCTGTAAATGAGAACACGACCCTTTGTTACGACGTGGATGACTTTATCTTACAAGGATAATCCATGCAAAGAAATACAGAATAGTACAGATGGCAGATATTTCAAATGAAATCTAATTTCCTCTCAGAATGAGGTTGTAGTCCTTGTAGCCCTATTAGTTTGATACCAGAAACTGACTCCACCACATTTCTCTCTCCTGAAAATCTCTTGAATTTCTTTTTTTGATTTAGTTTGGATTTTGGTGTTGGGTTTTTTTTTTTTTTTGGGGGGGGGAGTAGTACGCTCACATTCTGCTAGGCAGTGATTGAGTCACAAACTCATATGCAAGACGGAAATGTTGTATATGTACTTAATCATATACATATATAATTTTCTTACCTCAAAGCTGGCACTTCAATATTTTTTTCAGTTTTAGGAGGTTGACTTATTGTCTGTATTGATCTCTTCCCTGTGATATGCTCCAAGCACTGTTCCTTCCACCACTCTTCAGAGCAACAGTCACTTGCTGGTTTGAAAGGGCTTTAAGTCCTTCATCTTGTAAATGTTGTAGCAGAAAAAAAGCTATGAGATGGCGGATGGTGGTTTTTTTACATAAAAAAGTAAATATTTTTTTTAATTAAAAAATTTCCCTCTGAAGTTTGATTGTAGTAGGGAACAAGCGATTTCATTTTCCTCCAGAAGTATGAACATTGTTATATTAACAAATAATTAAAAAAAATGCAGTTTACACATAAGACCTGTCTTCTGTACATCTGTGTTTTGCAGCTGCTTCCCCACATTAAGAGAGACCTGACAGTTCTTTATTTATTGATCAATGATACTCATACTACAATAAGGTCACAGTCATATCTAGAGAGATACTGAGCCTAATGAGATATCAGAATTTGCAGTAAATAAGAAGGAATTGTTTTCTTTTGTTTTCTTTGGAATAGCAGAATACATTTAAAATAAAATGTTTATACACAGAGTAGAAAAGAATATAAAGCTGTATTCTTTAATTCTTTGAATTTGGGCAAGGAATGAAGTTGTATTGTTGGATATTTTCACTTGTACCATGTAATTTACGAAGTTTTGAAGATAAAATGGGTTATTGTGCAGGCAATCTTATCTCCTTCCAGTTTTATTTTTACTTGTGTTTTGTTTATGTTTATGAAGCTAACAAACTAGGCTGCTTTAGGCTGTTGCTATAAATGATGCCCTTATGGAAAACCTGATATCTATTCTTTTTGCTGCTATTGTGACTAGGATGAAGAGCAGGGATATATGAGCAGCTTTTAATTGTATAGCTTGAGTGTGGGTAGCAGTCTTGACAGTAATTTAGCCCACACTGAACTATTTATTGTTGCAATTGGACTGTTGACAGTACCCAAGCTTGCTAGGTTAAATCTAGTATTCCTACACAGTACAATGTCATCTTCTGTGACTGCAGTTTAGAAATAACTTTGGTCTCCTTTCGTAAGATGAGCATGCTGTTCCTCTGAGCATCCTAATAATCCTTCCTTGAAACAAGTACAACCTAGGTCAGTTTTTCTTGAACATAGGTGTCTGGTATGTCAAAAAATGTTCCTGAGAAGTTCAGCTAAAACGGCATTAATATGTTCCTACGGCCATTGAAGGTGCTTCTGCTATAATAACATCTACATTTTCATGTCTGCATCCTTTTGAGTCTTTCAACTATTTTGTCATTGTCCAGTATTGAGCTATTGTTTAAATAAATAATCCTTATCAAAATATTAATGAGTTTTCATTCTTGTGTTAATAAGTTTGCTGATGCTTCTCTTGCTGCCATCCTTGAGGTTACCTAGATCGTTTTTGTTTGTTAGTCCATTCTTACTCTGCATTGGCTGTGTTTCACCAGCAGATTTCAATAGCACTTTTCCAGACTTCGTGTCTCAGTTAGTAATTGTAAGAACAGGAGAAATACCTTACTGGGTCAGACCAGCAATCTGTCTAGCCCAGTTTTACACCTCCAGCAGTAGCAGGAGGAAACGACACTTATGGAGCTCATGTTCATCTCAACACTGACTGTGGTCTATGCAAGAACCAAAACTAATTCCTCCCTCCAGGCTGATCCTATTCCTGTGCAATTTTTTCTCTCTAATAATATTCCATGTGATACTAAGAGCCATTGGCACAATTTGGATACATGATTCCATATTCCCATTTATTTGTGCGTGCTAATGTATGTGCTTGTGAACCCATACAGCACATTTTAGTGTCCAAATTCTGCAAATAATTTTATGAATGAGTGCCTTGCTTTTCTTCACCACCTGAGGCGAACATCATATAACCTCTTCCCTCTTCAACTCATTTAATGAGCAGGAAGTCTCCCTTTTTCTAAGAGAGCTGCAATGGTAAAGATGTATTGAGATCTAAAGCAGCATCCTGGGGTAACGTAATACATGTCTTGTGGGCTTAACTCTAAATTTTTAGATGCTTATAAGCTGGAAATGCAGCTAGTTTCCTTGCGTCTCCTTTTCTCCTGGGTACTCTTTCTTAATGCAGGATCTATTAAAGCATTTAAATTTATAGGAAATTAATGGAGGATCTGGTATTTAAAAATCACAGCTAGTCCTTACAGAAATGACAAAGCCATTTAGCCCCCATGGAGAAGACTTCCCCTGTCAGTGGCTAAATCTGTGATTCTAGAAGAGTCATAGTGATCACTGAAATTAATGAAGTTTCTTTCTGCTTGCTTCATGCTCTGCTCTCGTTTGAATGTAACCCAAAAAGCCTTAGAAAATTTTAAGACATAATTACATATAATAAAAAGTATTTTCTACTTTATTCACAGTATTTTATGATAAAGAAGAAATATTAGTTTGCCTTAGCTGTATTGTTTTTAAGTTCACACAAGACCAGGCCAGTCGCCTATGTGTCATGAAAGGGGCTGGTCACCATACAGGCCAGTAGAAGGCATTCCTGATGGTATAGCTTCGGTTCATTAACATAGTAAATTTACCCTCATCATTTTTTATTCCATCAACTTTACTGTCATGCATAATCCTCCTACTCTAAAATATATTAAAAACTCAATAAACTCAATCCGTTTATGGTACATTTAATCTAGACTGTTACATAAACTTCTAGTTCCAAAAGTTCATTTATCAAGAATTGTCTTTCTAACTTTTAGCAAAGTAAACCTTTGCTTTGGCTCTCTTAGCTTGGCTGCAATTCACAGGTGGACTCAATTCAAACTGTTTTGTAACAAATAGTTGCCTAATTCCCCTAGCTAAGTGTTAACATGCAGCAGATTACATTTATTTTCAATTTTTTAATTGTATAATTTGTTGAAAATTGAAACTGATTTCAGCTGTTCTATTTCCAGCTGCCTCCACCACAGGGTCAGCAAGTGCCTTCACCCAGACCCCCAAAAACCAAGTCAAACCTTAATTGTCCCATGCTGTGAGTATGACTGTCACCTGATTCAAGACAACCTGAGGAGCCTGAACAAACACAAATCAGTGGGACCCAGGTACATACATCCCAAGCTCCTGAGGGAATTGGCTGTTTTAACAACCGAGCCGTTCTCCATCATATTTGAAAAGCTGTGGCTGCCAAGCAAAGTCCTCGATGATAAGGAAAAAGGAAAAATCACACCCATTTTTAAAAAGGGTGAAAAAAAAGGACCCCAAAGATCTACCTACAAGTCACCCGCTTACCTACTCACCTCCATACCCAGTAAGATCATTTCTTTAAGAAATGAATCTCAGAGGGTGATTAGAGGCAGTAAATGTGGTTTCACCAAGTGCAAATTGTGCCTGGCTAATCTAGTGTCTTCTACAACGCAGTGTCAGCATCAGACAACAGGGGAAGAGCTACAACGTCATTTACTCAGACTTCTGTAAGATCTTTGATATGGTTCCCCACAATATTCTTGCTGCTAAGTTGGAGACAGATGGGTGTAATGGATGGACTGTTAGATGAATAAGGAACTGGATGGATCACTGCTTCCAAAGGTTTACAGTTAATGGCTCAATATCCAAGTGATGTCTCTCGAGGATCCTTACTAGTACCAATACTATGTAATATCTTCATTAGTGACATAGGCAGTGGGATTGAGTGCACTCTCAGCAAGTTTGCAGATGACATCAAACTGTGTGGTACTGTTGATTCACTGGAGGGAAAGGATGCCATTCAGAGACCTTGACAGGCTTGGATAGTGAACCTGTATGAAACTTTTGAAGTTCAAGAAGGTAAAGCATGAGGTCTTGCACATTCATCATGTCTGTTTTAAACGCAGGATAAAAAGTTTCATACAATTTGTAAAGTATGAGTTTACATTTAAAGTAAGAGTTAAAACTATCATTTCCTTCACTTCTCTGATTTGCTTGGAAAGACTAAACCTTCATCAGTTCATGTTATAGTTAGTTGTTGTATGTGGCTTTTTCCAATGGAATGGCATTTTGTGATAGTTACTAGAGTTAACTTTACGCAAAAGCAACTTTTTTTTTCTTTCTGGAGGCTTATTTTCCTTTATTAGTCTTCATTAATTTTAAAAAGGAGATTAATGCTGTGTATGTGAAGGTTCAGCTGTGGCTATATGAGACAGTTAGAAAATGGTATGGTAATTGCCTGCTCTTTCTGTCTCACTGCTGCTGAAAAGGAAAAGAAATGAAACCATAACTTCTAGTATCTGATTACAGGAAATTCTTGATGCATACATTTGATGTTGCTGCATTCTTCTTCATTAACCTAATACCATGAGTCTGGCATAGAAAAATTTGAGTATATTCTTTATCAGGCAACTTGAATAGTGCTTAAAACCCTTCCAGAGAGAAACTGAATCTTTCCTGCCCATGTTAGCTTTCATTTAGATACAGATTCCTAGAAGAACCTACTCAGGTGAAGCATTTATATTACCTATATGCATTAAAAGAGCTGCAGTGTGGGTTAGGGGTATATATGTGTAGGTTTCAAGGAAATTGAAATTGATTTCAAGCAGTACGTCACATGAACTAACAATGTTTAGACAAATGCTATAGTTCTAGCTAGAACAGCTAGTGCTTATCATCTTGATTCTCCACTCTCTTACGCATATATGTATATATACTTCATTAACTGCTGAAATATCAGGTTAGGTTTGTGGCTTTTCAGAGAATGCCTCTGTTTCTTCTGTGTCATTGCATGATTACATCTATGTAAGGTTTGCCATATACGTATTTGTCACTATGTGGTTTCTTCTTATGTCATGGTAGGTTTTCTATCTCCATTGCACCTATACTCTGGAATGCATAACAAGAAACACTCCATATCAGTTTACAAATTAACTAACTGTCTTCTGAAAGCTGAGACCATGCAATAATACCTGACTGAACTGTAAATTGTGATACAGTCTCTCTCTATTTTCTACACCAGAATTCCTTGTTGGGCACTTCTGATTCTCTTTAATTCTGTTCTGGAAGGGGGATGGAAGTGGGAGGTTGCACTTCAGTTTCTGTTTTGCCATGGGGCTCATCGCTAAAATCAAGTGGGTGATTTCAGTACAAAGCTCTTTGATTATGCAACATGAAATCATGTAACAACACAATTGCTTCAAATTCATGGAATTATTTTAATTAAGTCACAGTACTGCTTACCATTAATGCATTCAAAAACCAGCAAAGAATTTATGCAAATTAGGAAAATGACATGGAAAATGTTCTTATATATTATCTGATTTTCCTCCGTAGGCACTCTTGAGTCCATTGTTGCCCGAAATGGCTGTGTCTACAATATTAATCTCAATGAGAAATGAGGTTCAGGGTATTTGTAAAGCTTGGCCAAAGAATACAAAAGTGTTGGTGTTGCAATTAAACTAAGAATGGGCCAAAAAGTATGAAAGGAAAAAGGCTGTATGGAAACCAGTAACACCTAATATATGTTTACTGATAATTTCTCTGATGATTTACTAACTGGAATAAGGCATTGCATGCAAAGCTGAAATTTCAGGGTGAAACAATACGAACCAATTTTTTTCCTAGGAAAATAGTAAAAAAACCAGGGAGATTCCAGTAAATTAAATAAACCAGCTGTGATACACACCCTGGGGCAAGAGAGAGCTGATTCAGCGTGTAGACAGCTGTATTTCTCTGATTTCTGTGGGAAATTCCACTCTAACATGGAGAAATGTTTCAGAGGGAACTTATATATCCATATATATATATATAACAGAGGGAACTTATATATCCAGGCAGGCATGTTCCTATGAAAAGCTTTGATTTTGAGGAGTAATTTTTTTCCATCGACTGTCTCCCTCCCCAGTAATGCCTTTTCCTTTATAAACATCTTTCAACATCTTCAACTGTAAGCAGGTTTATCAGAAAGTGAAGGATTTGGACCCAAGGTGATCTACTCCTTTCTGGAAAAGACATGATGCTACTGCTTGAGCTTGCAGAGCTCAAGGGCTTGAGCTCATGGGCAATTTTTCAGAGCTCCTTGGAGGAGCTGCATTAATCATGCTTATATAGCAATGTTACTTCAGTCAATGTCAGTGGTGTTCTATTATACATCTGAACATGCTGACACGTTACATAAGAGAACTTTGAGACGCAAGGTACAGAGTGAAAACTACCAGACATGTCTAATTTGTGTTAATATCTTAAAGCCAGAATATTTGACAGAAAAGAAGCTAACTGAAAGTATCCATGAGAACTATTATTTATTAATATTATTTATTAAGCTTACACTTTTCTCATTCACTGCCACATGTGAAAAAATACATATTTTAATGTCAAAACCCAATCAATTATAAATGATTTTTTTCCAAGTATGAGAAAGTCTGTGATAATACAAAAATGTATCATATTTTATCAACACTCTTTCTGTTTCGTGCAGATGACTGTGAAAAGGTCATGCTAGAGGCTACCAAATATTGCTTTCTGTATCATAAGTCAAAGTAATTCAAAGTAATGATGACATTTAGCTCTGGAATATGTTTTTCTTTAGGTGACCAGAATTTTTATGGTGTACTTGGCAGATGCTAATTTATGAAAAGCAAAAGCAATGATCACCATTTGATTTATTTTTGCTACAGGTGAACCCTGCAATTTAGCTCTTGTCAGCATGCAAATTAAAATTGTCTTATGCTATTTAGCTTGGTTAGATAGCATTAATGTGATTGCTTATGCACCTTCTGTCTCATGGACTTGAAGTGCTCATTTGAGACTCATCAGCAATGAGCTATCTTTGGTGACAGCTACTGTAAATGTACTCTGGGAAGCTGATTTAAGAAACTGCATCTTTTCAAGGTAAGCTTTTTGTGGTGTTTCATTCTAATCCTCTGTGAATTCATCAGAATCCTATTTAAAGATCACTATCTGCAAAGATTGTGGGCTGCCACCTTGCAAGTTAATTCTCATCTTGGTGCAAACAAATATGGCCTTAGGAAGAGTGAAATGAAGCACTTGCCAGAGACCCAACCTCTCATGAAAAAATACCCCAACAGATCTGTGTTAGAGGAGCTTGTTTAGAGCACAACAGAAAGAGTCAGGACTTCATATAATGCAATTTATTACATTCTTTCTTGCTTAAAAAAGAAAAATTTTAATTTTGGTGACTTTTAGGGTTTTCTTACTGAAAGGCAATGAGCTTCATTTAAGCTTCATATGCTGACTTGTTTACTCAAGTAAAAAATATTTTTTACCCATGACGATTGTTCTCTTTATCTTATTCTGTTTATCTTTATTTGTAGTTTTATGACAGAGGCTATTGAAGGGCCAGGATATCTCTTTGCTTAACCCTGGCGTCTGGGAGTGATGGTATTCCCCTCCTTCCTGTGCATGTTATAGTGGAATAAATGATGCTGAGCTGCCATCCTCTTGGTACGATGTTAGTCAGTAATCAGAAGATCATATTCTTTGGGAACTTCTAAAGTTCTGAATATTTCCTACTTTTGGGGGAAAGAAAATTGAAGGTTTTTTTTTTAATTTTTACTTATGGAAATGTTTAAATTAAATCTTTCAAAAGTGGAATCAAATCTTTGAGCTTGTTGCTTGGAGTTTCAAGACCAGTTATAGCATCCTATCAGTGTTGTCAGGAGCTGGGAATCTTGAAGCCACGCAGAGTGACAAATGAGTGTTGAGCTTTGCAGCTGACCAGCTCAACCCCAAAGGTGCCCAGCCTTCTGCTGTTTCCTCCAAATGGGAGGGAAAGCCTGCTTAGTTTGGGGTTTGTGGTTCTCTCCAACACCTTGCTACACAATTCTTCTAATATTAGGTGTTCCAAACCTTGTGACAGGGTGAAGTTTTGCCATGAATGCAAGGAAAAACTTCTGATTTCCAACATGAGGGCGTGATAGGTGATGAGACTGTCCTGGAACCAGGCAAATCCAGGCCTGCCAGCATCTGAGAGATGATGAACTGGCAAAAGCAGTGACAGATTTCTAGCCAAACTCTGTGTCTCATTAACTGCGAGTTTTTGGGAAACATCATTTTCCACAAATTAGCCTTTCTCATGCATTTCAGAAGTAGCCAGGAAATTCTCCACCAGCTGTAGATCAGAGTCCTACGTGGAGTCCCACAGGCTGGTACTTGCTGTCACCTTTGCTTGAGGTTCACATGGTGCCCCAACGTGTGTGGATGTGGGAAAATAAATGGTGGTGGAATATTATCAATCTGTGGAAAATAAGTGGTTTTATGGGGAAAACCCATTCAACTTCATCAAAGTAAGACTGGAAAAGGTACAAGTGATTGAGCGCTTAGAAGACTGAGATTCTGACATTTTGAAATTACTGCCTTCTGCTTCATTCATATCAAATCCAAGTGGCGTGGCTAATGTTTTCCACTTTCTAGCTAAGGCAGTATCTTAGACAGTAGCAAAGTGCCTGAAGTTTAAGCTGTAAGGAGAACGAATGATACATCATGTGAAGGGAGAAACACTGAACACTTGGCAAGTATTCCTCTATCTATTATGGAATGTATCCGCAGTGTTTTCCAAGAAAGTCATAGCTTGAATCAAAGACAGGCTTTTTTTTCTCAGAGATGCATAAGCTCAAGGTCCAACGGCACCTATTAGTTGAGGCACATACCTAAGTATGTGCTTGACCTCTTCTCTGGATGCAGCCAAAGCCAGAGTGATGCTTCGTTTGAATGTTTCATTGTGTTATGGCAGCAGATAAGCAGGTTTTCAGAATATCTGAAAAATGTAGCTTTTTTATTTATCTACATTTCCTAAAGGAGTATATATATTATATTTATTTCCTCCCTCATATATAGAAAAGTTCATCTAATAGCATCCTTCATATCTTAATTTCTCCTGATAGTAAAGTGTATATCACTCACTATCCATAACAAGGTCAAAGGTAAGGCACAGGATAGATCTCATCATCAAATTAATTAACCACTATGTTTGAGACACACAAGACACACATGTACTTTTAAAATGCAGGGATATGATCATATTTATCATATTAAATGATCAAAACTGTCTCTCCTGTTTGGCTGGGATTGTTTTTCACAGACAGTGGAGCTTGTTAGTTTGCTTCCAACAGTTAGTGCCAGCTTGATGCTTTTATGAAAGCTATGGGAAAGAAGGCAGTATTTGATCTGAAATAATTTGTATATGGTTTATGCCTAGGAAGACTTTGCCTCTATCTAATCCAAGGCCCATTTTTCTTTCTAAGTGCATTGGTAGCAGACAATTCCCATATCAACAACCACCATAGGACATTGATTTCCGTTTAAGTAGTAAGAAAACTACAGACCTGGTCATTTTAATTCAGCTAGTCCAGTGATCAACAAAGTTATAAATATTTCTTGTTTCTGAAGTGGGAAAACCAGATCAAAATCTTGCAGCTTTTATTCGATTAAACAATCAGTTTCTATAATATTAACTTCAGATTAGTTGTTTTGGTACATCCACACAAAGAAGTTTCCAAACAAATCACAAATGTTCAAATGGTGAATGCAGTGAAAACATTACATAAATGGTAGACTAATTTAGCATGTTTTCTTTATATTTTTAATAGGAGGCTGTGACAATCTTACTGCTACATAGTTAAAAAACCCACATTTCTAAAGTTTTACCTTTAGAAAATGTCAGTTAACATGAAACAAGTATCCCTAAAATACTTAAAGACATTCATGAAGCTAGAAATACAGGCAGTGGAAGTGACCATTTGACCATGTATTAGAGAGCCGTAAATAGCACTTCAGGTTTTGTTTGCCTTCAGTATATAATTTTTTGCTCAAATTTCTGAAATAATACTAGAAAATCTTTTGATAATCTTGCCTCTGCTGGTATACATTTGTAGCACTAC
This sequence comes from Cuculus canorus, assembly GCF_017976375.1. NCBI lineage: Eukaryota > Metazoa > Chordata > Aves > Cuculiformes > Cuculidae > Cuculus > Cuculus canorus. The sequence goes on along the minus strand of NC_071401.1, from coordinate 175,390,348 downwards.
TGAAAAATTAGTTTTTTAAAAAAATCAAGTCCACTATAAGTCAAGGACTATAGTCCACTATTCACAACTGAGAGCTACCAGGAAGATCTGCCTTGTTGTTTGGGTTTTGTTTAGGGGATGTTATATCTGAAGAGACTTTAAAAAAAAATGTTATGGCTGCTGTGTGTGTGTGTTAAAAGACTGACCTGTGTCTGTGTGACTGTTCCCATCAATCAAGTTGAGGAACATTATGTTTATTCACTCCCCAAAGGCTTGCACTCTACCAAGAGCCCAGCAGAGATGCCTTGTTAGGTGAAGACACTGCTTTCTGACCACAGGATGGGGGCAGAGATGTTACAGCTCATCACATATGCTGTTCTTTTTTGTGTCAGCTTGGTGGGAAAATGGGATAACCCTAAAGATATATAAATTTCAAAAATGCATTTCAAAGAAGATCGGGCAAACAACAAGAAGCAATCTTGCAATCTTGCCTAAGATTTATGAATTCTGAAGTATATTGGATTCTGAAGCAAAGGGCCACCCTGTAACAGCTGTAACTACTGAATGTAAAAGAAAACTATTTTGTCATCACTAGTCAAGAGGAACTGAAAAGATATGAAGCCTCACAGGCAGAGACTTTTGTCCTCTCTGTTGCACAAAACAGATCATGACCTGACCACTTGAGCACACACATCTGTGGGCTTGTAAGTATATGGACATGAGAGCATGAATGAAGGGAGGCTGTGAGAGAATGAGCCTGAGTGGGTAAAATTAACCTGCCCAGAGAAATAAATCACTCCATTATTTCTCCAGTCTTGTCCTTGAGTTTTGTTACACTAATTACCTCCAGATCAGTTCTACAGATAAGATGTACGACGTTGATGAAGAGTGAAGCTAGCACAGGCAGGAGAAAGCATTGAATTCTCCAACTATTTCTCCAGCAGATTCTCTGTCCTAAGGAGATAAGGATGCCCTGTGAAAGCACACTCTGAAGCTTTCTTTTTATTGCAGTGTCTTGTGGAGCAGAGGTGAGTGCAATCAGAAAGACTGATGGTTCTCTCTGAAAAGCCCCTTTAAAGCACCCTCCCACACACGTATTCCTGGTATATCACAGTGAATTTAGTTTGTGACTCCATATAAGTAACAAAGAACGATAAAGTCTGCTTTACTGCTGTATTGCCCTAAGTCTGGACTCAATTGAGTTACACAGGCATAAAATTCAATAGTGAATGAATCCATAATATGTGCCTACTTGTATAAGTCATCTCCCAAGAAAATGCAAACAACTTCAATACGATCTTCTCCATAAGCAACAAAATCAGAAAAAAAAAATGAGTTCTGCTTATGACCATTGTTGCACATCCAGAGACACATTTTAAGCTGTTTCTTCCCTGTTACATGGATCCTACTATGAACAATCCATCAAGCAACTCCCGCATATGGATATTGTCTCAAAAAGAGGGACTGTAGAACTATTTCCAATACTTATTCGATTAAAGATTTCCACCCAGGATAAAGCAAATGTAACACAGCTGCTTGTCCTGACTGTACTCATCATACTGACTGTAAGCAGATTATGGTAATTATGATGGAAATTGCAGGAACTTGCCTTCTAATTAAAATGGGAATGGAATTTACAAAATAAATATGTAACAAACTGTGCTTTCTCCAATAGCAAACTAAACTCAACTAAAATAAAATCTGCACAGTGCTGCCAGATGTTATTTTGTGCTGACATCACGAGCAGGAAGGTTAGGCTCCTTTCTGCAGTTTATCAGCAATGGACAGGCTGAAGAGCAGCAGGCAGCTCCTCACCTGGAAGAAAGCTTAGCCAGGGAGTAATGGCTTTTCCCTTTCTTTGAAATTCAGGTTGTGCAGCATTTCTATAGGAAATGTATTAATGCTCTCTGGCTGATAGGAACTGAATGGAGAGAAAACAATTGGCATTTATCCTGAAAGGGTATTTTAAGTAATTGGAACAGTATGGGAGGAATCAAGAAAGCTGGAAGAAAGGAGCACTGAAGCAGTGGGAAATGGCGTAGAGAAGAAATTAAGGAATGACCTGGGACAAAGTCACTAGCTAGGAAGGGCACTGGATGTCCCAATAAAATATGTGTGATTGTAGAAATCACTTTTGATGCAGATAGTGAATTCTATTACAAAATGGTGTAAAAGTGTTCTGACAAACAAATGGCATAACGAGGGTTTCATCAACAGTTTCAACTACAGAGCAAAAAAAACCTCAGAACACCACAACAGGGGAAGATACCTGCAGCCGGTTTTCAGTGGTACAGGGAAAGAGAAGGAGCTTCCTCGGTAACAAATTTTGAGGCTCACAACAGGGCTGCCATAAATATAGCTGTGGAGTTCACTCTTCCAGCATAGCTCCTGCTACTGCAAAGCCTGTATCTTGTCCTTGCCTTCCTTTCCTGCTTGAAAATGCCTGTGTTATTGGGTTGTAAACAAAGAGCATCTTTGCTTTGTTTCCCACAGCAGGAGTTGCAGACAGCTGGCTCTGACCCATGTGGGTGATGCCAGAGCTGCTTGCTACTTCTACAGATGCTGATAACCGATATCTATACTGATAAAAGGGGGAGTAACCTTATGCTTTCTTTGGGAAAGAAGAAAGAGGAAGGAAAACAGAAAAACAGGGCCTGTGAATGCTAACATAGGAATGCCTTGGGCGGCCTGATCTAGTGGGACGTGTCCCTGTCCATCGCAGGTGGGTTGGAACTAGATGATCTTTAAGGTCCCTTCCAACCCAAACTATTCTATGATTCTATGATTCTAAATGAGCACATGCCTGTCTCTGAGACAGGTGTGTTATCAGTCATCATATTGATTTTAACTACCATTTGTCATACAAGGCAAGCCTTTTCTATTTGTTCCCCTAAAGAAGATATGTAAAATACTCAGACTGTACCGCTTTCAATTCATAATTAAACTGACAAGCCAATACCAGATCGATAACTTTCTTGGATTCAGAAACCTTGAATCATACAGTGTGAGAGCCTGGTTTATCCACTCACAGATTTGCCACGCTTTGCCTTAGGCGAGCCTTCTGTACCCGTATGAACTTCTCTCTAAGATGTTATACAAAACAGGAGACAAAGGTGTGTTGGTTTTATTTGAACTACCTGAAGTGTGAACTCACCTGGATTTTTTTTCTGACAGAATATTTTTATTTCATGAGCTCCAGATGCCTTTGATATCACTCTGATTTAGCCCGTCACTAACAACTTCTCCACTTGTTTTCTGCACTGTGATCCAACTTCAATAGGAATAAGGATGTCTCCACTTGGGGTAGATCACTCTCCTCCTAACCAGAGAGATGAGAAAGGGATTTGAATTCACTTGATGAAGAAAGGAGTTTTTTCAGAAGTACCCTAACCTGTAGGTTAGTATAGAAAAATGGGGCACACTCTCACATCCAGAAAAGATCTCAGTTTTTGTAAAGACTGGTAATTTCTACCCCAGATACAACCAAAGAACTGATTTCTTAGTAAAGCATGTGAATATTTTGAGTCACTATTTTATAGAGGTCATAAAGGGTATGATCTACTTTATCCAGCAGCCGACAGAGTTGCCACTTCCTGTGTCACTGAAGCCAAAAATTAGTGTTAGAAATGAAGAATTTCTTTCTGTCTTGAAAGTACAGTGAAGTATTGAGAACATTTGTAGATGGTCTCGATTTGTAACAAATCAAGAAAACATTGATTCAACTAAATAGTTGTCTTTTTGCCTGACTACCATGCGCCACAATCTGCCTAAACTCACTGTGACACAAATCAAATTATGATTTAAAACTTATTTTTTGTGAAAATAGATTACTTAGCAAAGTAAATTCAGATCCATACAGATCCTACTAGCTTTTCACTGGACACAAGTGTTTGCCTCTCTAAAGCTTGTGTTTTCCAGCTTGATTATATCTGAAACTTTCTTGAAATCCTTCTAAAAATAAGGATTCATTCAGAAACTATGTTAAAAATTAAAGGCCAATGGACCTATTTAGTATAGTTTGTTTTAAGGTTCCCATGTTATCTGGAAAATTACTTCTTTTATTGGGGAGAGGTAAAAAACTATGCTACTTTTTATTATGCTAATAATAGTTACTAGTAGCTCATTAACAGTGGGCCAGTTAGAGAACTGCCATTCTGCTGATTTCTTATTTAATCTTTTATTTGCTGAAGTCATTTTCTACTTTCATTTTTCCTCTGAGATTCTTCCTCTGTTCATATTTAGGCTTTTTACCTTGTGGTTTTGGCAGGTGATCACTCAGCACAGCAGATGACAGCTTTAACTTTTTTCCATCTGCTTAACACTGATGACTGAGTATTTTTACTTTATTCTGGTTTGTTGAAATAATATCAATTCTCTGCTTCACGACTCCATGTAGATATTTCTGTTTCAGTGAAAATACTTTTTAATTCTAATTTTGAAAACTGTATTTCATATTTCATGTACTATTTAAGTTTCCTGAATCAAAGAAGAAAATAAATATGGACTAGCAGTAGTTTTTAAATGACTAAAAATCGATATTGACTTCTTCTTATGATATCATAATCTTGTCCACTAAGTGTTGATACAGAATACCTAGAAATAGTAAAATTAATTCTGAAAGTATCTTTCGTTATCATAGAATCATAGAATCATAGAATCATAGAATCATAGAATTACAGAACATCTTGGGTTGGAAGAGACCTTTAAAAATCTTCTAGTCCAAACCACCCACTATGAGCAGGGACTTCTTTCACTAACTCAGGTTGCTCAAAGACCTGTACAACACGATCTTGAACATTTCCAGTGATGGAGTATCCACAGCTTCTCTGGGCAACTTATTCCAGTGTCTCAGCACCCTCACTGTAAAAAGTTTATTCCTTAGGTCCAATCTAAGCCTACCCTCTTTAAATTTCAAACCATTTCCCCTTGTCTTGTCACTACAGGTCTTGGTAAAAAGTGTCTCTCCATCTTTTTTTGTAAGCACTTTTTATCTATTGAAAGGCCACAATAAGGTCTCCCCGGAACCTTCTCTTCTCTAGGCTGAACAACCCCAGCTCTCTCAGACTTTGTTCACAGGAGAGGTGTTCCATTCCTCTGATCATCTTTGTGGCCTTTCTCTTGGCCCATTCTAACATGTCCATGTTTTTCTTGTACTGGTGATTCCAGACCTGGATGCAGTCACTCCACCAGAGAAGGCCACTAGGTTAGTCAGGGGCTATGGTCTCCTCAAATACAACACCTCAAGCCGAATGCTTTAGGGGTGGGTTGTACTTGTTTGGCTGCCAGGTGCTCGCCGTGTCACTCTCACTGTTTCTCAGCAGGACAGAGGGAGAAAATGCATAGGGTGGTTAGCGAAAAGCTTTTAGTAGAGCAGCTGCTAGTTTCTTCGCTTTTTTTACACAGGACGGAATTATGTGAGAGACTTTTTGTAGCTAGCTGCCATTGCATGGCAAACTTCATCAACCCAAGATCACTCTATATATAATTATTTTATAGTATTTGGTATTAGATCACTATTCAGATTTTGCCTGGAAGACCTAATCAAAGTCACAGTACTATAATCATTAAAATAAGAAATCTTGAGACTTTTTCCTCACTATTTTGAACTATCTATTATTAAACAGACCATTTTTAACGGTAGTAATGCTGAGGATATTCAGCTGTAATCCAAAACTGGATTGTACATGATGCAGTATTGGACATTATCAGCTTTTAGAAATAGAAAAGAGTAAAAGAAAAGTAATTATTAGGACCTTATATTTGCACTCAGCAGAAGGATAATGGGCAATGTGTTTGAATACAAATTACTGGCTATCAGAAGAACTACAACCTCAGGAAAAAAAGCAGTTAAATGACCTCCTGGGACAAACAGACAGCTCCCCATGACATGAATCATAGAATCATAGAATCATAGAATCATAGAATCATAGAATCATGGAATCACTAGATTGGAAAAGACCTCTAGGATCATTGAGTCCAACCATTCCTATCAACCACTAAACCATGTCCATGAGCAATGAGTCTTCCTGAGAGCCCTAAAAGCTTTCCAGAAACTTTTTCCTCTGAGAATTTGATGGGACCCTTGCTAATCAAGCTAGTTAAATGTCCAAGTACTGTCAGATTACATGTAGTTATTCCTGTGCAGGTATCTGATACTAACAACTCTTCTGCTGTTCAGTACAGAGAATTTCTGAGTATATCCTGCCACTTGTCAATCCTTAAGCCACTCTTGTATCAGTTTGGAGGGACCACTCACCAATTCTATAATATCCGCACAGCACCTTGAGAACCAGATCCTTCATCAAGCTATGTTTGCCCTTCCTTGCTATCCCTTTTAAAACTTATTTTCTCCAACATTAGAGGACAGTGACATATAAACCCATACATGTCATGCCATGAAAGGCCTCTTTATTTATTTTAAAAGTACATTTCTTTTTCTTGGATAAAATAATGTAAAATGTGATTTAACTCTTCTCCACCTTTACAGGTGTCTGATTTCAACAGGCATCTCCACATGTCTCTAGAGCTGTCTGCAACTGCTGAAGGTGTACCAGGGAAAACTTGGGTACTATAGCATTGAAGCTGTGGCCCTCTAAACATTCAGGGCTAAGCTCAGATCCACTGGTCTGCTGTGCACTCAGGCAGCCAGAATGCTCTTGCCCATCCCTATACTGAATAGTTTCTGAATGGCTATACCACTATGGCTACATGAGTGGCAACCTGAATTGTGATAGGAAGATACTTGAAATGAAGAATGTAAGGGCAAAATTTTTGCTCTGTTAATACTGTTGAGATTTTTCTATGTGTCTTTTGGGAACTAAGAAATTACTCATACTCTGTCTTCATATTGCCTTTACTGCTGTCTTGTTCTGGCCTTAGATTTCTAACGTCTGTGAAAGCAATGGGTTATGGCCTGAATGCCTACCCTCATTCACACATGGAAACGTGTGTCCTGTACCTTGTCAGCCTCTTCTCCCATGGAGTTACACCCACAGCAGTGTTTTTGTACCTCAATATATTTGTACCTGTGCCAAGCCTCCTATGGAAAATGAGGACACTCACAGCGTTCTGTGGCACACATGAACTGAACAAGGAGGGATGGCATGCAGCTGCCGTACACATGGAATCTCGAGTACAAAAGATTGTACTTACAAGAAATACTGTTTCTGGGGATGTCAAAATGTGTCTGTTGAAATGCCAGTCTCCTCTGTTGCTTCAACTCCATGCCCACAAGCACAATCACGCAGTCTTGGCCCACGTTCACCAGCATCAGTAATACAAAGGGATTTCTCTCAGTCTTGCTTCTAAAAATAGAAATTGAGACTCCACGTGGGCTCTGGGAAGTTGTTTGCTTGCATTTCTTCTTTCCCCTTGGATTTTTTTTTTTTAATTTTCACTTTAAGACAGGAATAGCAGCAGATGAAAGGGGAAGTCAAGACACTAAATGTCAATAGCAGGTCCTGCATCCGAAGCAACATCAGGAGCACAAGGATTTCTTCAAATGTCCCTTATAAAATCTCATCCCAGAAGTGCATTCTGACATGCAATTGTAAGTAAAAAACTCACTTAGCAAATAAGGTGCTGAAATATCTGTGGTCTTGCCGACTTAAATGATTGAACAGCTGTGTCTGTGTAGAGCAAACATGCAAAAATATTCTTTTTCATTTTGCAAATACACCAGAATTCTTTCACAAGGCAATCTTAATGATGCTTTTTGCTTTTTTGTGATTTTTAAATGCTGGATTTGCAGCCATCCAAACTTGTGAATTAGTGTTCCTCCCACTGCAGTGATAATACAGTCTGTAGATAATGTCAGCATATCATTTAATTTTAATCAGTCGCTCAAGGATAATTTCTGCTTTCATTAGAATCAAAGTCTATCATTTAAATAACCAGAGTTACTGCAGCATCAGCCCCCCAGTGCAGTCCTTTAAAAACACATTCTTGCCTTGGTCATTGGGAAAAAAAGAGCATGAGCTATCATGCAAATGTTAAGCCCCTTCTGACTTTCCTGAAAAATCCTCACAATTGAAACGTGCTTTAGCTGAGTTAGTCACGCAGTAACACGCAGTTATGCAGTGTGACATTAATGCATACGAGGGTGCATCCAGTTTCTTTGCCTTGCCTTTGTTTTTAGCTTGTGCTTCATTGTTTCAAGACACAATTATTCTAACAAGTATACATTTTTGTCTAACCTGTCTTGAAGCAAGGTTTTCATTGAGACTTCTCTAGAGCCTCCCAGCTCTTTTTTCACTCCCTTCTTATCTCAAAGACAGTCCTAAACTTTCCCACTGTCGCTTCTGACTGACTAAGACCTGCCTGCAGGTCTTCAGACCAACGCTGCCTGCAGTCTTCAGAGTACTTTTCCTCTTCCACTGCAGGCTACATTTTACTGCAGTTTTCTGATCCTAACAGACCAAGAGAGCTGGATTTTGATGTTTAACTTCAGTTTCCTTTGCTTTGTGCCAATACATATTCAGCCCCTGATATCACTTTTTCTCTATTAAAAAAGGTAAGCCTAGATTTGTACTTACATGAATTAGCATCCAGGAAAGGATCTGCTTTCACAGGTTTATGGTACCTCCCTTTCACTAGTACAGTGCAGTTTTTGTCAGGGCCTTCTCAAATGACCTACTGTGCAGGCAATGGCAGATGCTGTGTAAAATGCTCCAGCTAAGTGCTCCATGTGATCTGTAGAGCTGTAAAATGATGTCAAAGAAATGAATTAAAGCTGTGCTGAGTGATTGAGTGGAAGTTTTTGCCTTCTACTGAAAAAGGTGAGAGAGGAAAAGTCTAAAAATGATATGCTTTGTTCTTATCTGCACTACCTTGTAATGTTTTTAGGATTTTATTAAAAAGCCTTCTTTGGTTTTATGTGGTAGGTGGTGATTAAATGAGCACTGAGGTAGGTAAATGAATAACGACATGTCACCCTGGTTGCAGAGAGCTGTTGTACCCATTGAACAAATATTGACATATAAAGAAATTCAAAGGTTTGTGTGCAACTAGATTGTATTTGTAGCCTGGTTGCCTAAGAAAGTGAGACTAAAGTCTATTTGTGTGTCTAGTCATCCACTTGTCTGTCAGTCCTTTCCCCTAATAGTTTCTGAACCAGTTAATGAAATGTTTACTGTCTTGTTTGAAAAGAGGAGTAGGATATTGGAGGTCTTTTAAAGTTTATCTGAAAATTGGTATCTGGGTAAGGACTGAGAGAGAAGTCTCCCCCTCCCTAAGGAAAGGCAAGCAGAAATGCTGCCTTTACGCATGGTAGGCAGCAGTGTGTCCCAGCAGTTGGCCACTGGCGATGAAGTCCTGCATCAACCTCAACACAGCTACTTCCAGTAGCGTTAAGTGATATGTCTACATGCCGGCAGGGGAAGGAGCTGAGCTGTTTGTGCTGATGGAGTAGAAGGCAGGAGAAGTTCTGATTTGATTCTGGCACAGTGCAGCTTTGTGGACATCCTAAATCAGAATATGGGGCTTTTAATCTAGGCATTTGACCTAAAATACTTGCCCATGCTTTTTCTCCCAGGGCTGAAATGTAAATTACGAACTCTGAGCTTCTGCTCTATGTTTTTCTTTGAACATCTGTGTCCCTCAGATGGGTGCTTCTTCACCGAAAAGTAATGTGATATAATGTGATACATTTAGTGTGGGAATTTGAGTCTTTGTTGCCTTTAAGACTTAGAATTTGCCAGAAAATTGGCCTGCTGTCACTATTTGACTTTCTAAAGTTAATTAATGTGTTTAAAATAATTACACTGCTAGCTCTTCAGGGCTCTACAGTGTTTCCATAACACTGCAAAGCTGCCATCATTTTGAAACAGTCATCCTCAGGAAATGCAACTGCTGTCTTTACATCGGTGGAATACCACATAGCCAAATAGTGATAATACTTACAGATCTGTTAACTAGTTAATCGTTATTCACTTCAGTAAGAACATTCTGGCAACACATTTGCTTGACAATATGTGGTTCCTGAAACTTCCATCATCTTCCAGCAGTCCTGGCTGACTGGTGAAGTTCCACTGGACTGGAGGCTGGCTGATGTTGTGCCCATCTGCAAGAAGGGTTGCAGGGAGGATCCGGGGAACTACAGGCCTGTCAGTCTTACCTCCATGCTGGGAAAAGTCATGCAACAGGTGATCTTGAGTGCTATCATGAAGCACATGCAAGAGAACCGGGTGATCAGGCCCAGTCAACACGGGTTCACGAAAGGCAGATCTTGCCAAACTAACCTGATCACCTTCTATGACAAAGCGACTCAACTACTGGATGAGGGAAAGGCTGTGGATGTGGTCTTCTTGGACTTCAGTAAAGCCTTTGACACAGTTTCTCACAGCATTCTGCTTCAGAAACTGTCAGCCTCTGGCCTGGACAGGCGTACACTCTCCTGGTTGGATGGCCGGGCCCAGAGAGTGGTGGTCAATGGAGTTAACTCCAGCTGGAGGCCAGTCACAAGTGGGTTTCCTCAGGGCTCGGTACTGGGTCCAGCCCTGCTCAAAGTCTTTATCAATGACCTGGATGAAGGCATTGAGTGCACCCTCAGCAAGTTTGCAGATGACACTAAGCTGGGTGGAAGCGTGGATCTGCTGGAGGGTAGGGAGGCTCTGCAAAGGCATCTTAACAGGCTGGACTGCTGGGCTGAGGCCAACGGCATGAGGTTCAACGAGGCCAAATGTCGGGTCATGCACTTGGGGCACAACAACCCTGTGCAGTCCTACAGACTGGGGGAAGTGTGGCTGGAGAGCTGTACAGAGGAGAAGGACCTGGGGGTGTTGGTTGTCAGCCAACTGAACATGAGCCAGCAGTGTGCCCAGGTGGCCAAGAAGGCCAATGGCATCTTGGCTTGTATCAGAAAAGGCGTGACCAGCAGGTACAAGGAGGTTATTCTCCCTCTGTACTCAGCACTGGTGAGACCGCACCTTGAATATTGCGTTCAGTTCTGGGCCCCTCACCACAAGAAGGATGTTGAGGCTCTGGAGCGTGTCCAGAGAAGAGCAATGAAGCTGCTGAAGGGGCTGGAGAACAAGTCTTACGAGGATCGGCTGAGAGAGCTGGGGTTGTTTTGCCTGGAGAAGAGAAGGCTGAGGGGAGACCTTATTGCTCCCTACAACTACCTGAAAGGAAGTTGTAGAGAGGAGGGAGCTGGCCTTTTCTCCCAAGTGACAGGGGACAGGACAAGAGGGAATGGCCTCAAGCTCCACCAGGAGGGGTTCAGGCTGGACATCAGGAAAAAAATTTTCACAAAAAGGGTCATTGGGCACTGGAACAGGCTGCCCAGGGAGGTGGTTAAGTCACCTTTCCTGGAGTTGTTTAAGGGATGGGTGGATGAGGTGCTTAGGGGCATGGTTTAGGGATTGTTAGGAATGGTTGGACTTGATGATCCAGTGGGTCCCTTCCAACCTAGTGATTCTATGATTCTATGGTTCTGTGATTCTATGATTCTGCATGGCTTCTCTGGGACTGTCAAAATATTTACCCAAAAATATGCATTTCCTGACAGCATACATGCTTCAGTTACTCATTTTCAACAACAATAGTGCAATGCACCCCTCCAAAAAAAAAAACCCAGCCCAAGCAGAAAATATGCTATACAATTAATTTACTTGTAAATCTAGTGACAGAGGAAATAGCCCAAATTTTAGTTACCAATGGGACTGTCACAGAGTCATGGGTACTTGCCTTGGAACTGAGTACTTCTCTTGGAATTTCATCAATGCCTTGTTATCCAGATAATGGCCCAGAACTCAACTCCAGTAGACATTCTACAATTTCCTCTATGTGTAATTATGAGATACATAACATTTTTCTGAAGGAAACCTATTTGGCCAAGAAATAGAAAATTTATTACAGTTGTATCCTAGTCTTTATTTTTCAAATCCTCTTGCTCCTATGTGTTGCTTCGATCTTGAATCTGCACTTGTAGTGTCACTAAGGTAATTACTGTAGCAATCTCGGAGCAGGGTTATATAGCAAACTGAGATGTAAAAATCTTATTTTTGTGGCATGACAGTGCTTTCTTTTTTCAGGCATATTGGAAGATGATCTGAAAAGGGATGATAAAAATGAGGACAGATAGTCTTCATCTTTATAATCACATCAAAATAATCCTCCAAGAATTATTACCACCCTCACTGGATCCTGCAGCAGAGTGGAGCTTCACTTCACATCTAAAACAAAAACCAAACCAAGCAAACCACAACCAAATCACATAGCACTTAGGGATAAAAACATCAGAATTTTCTACAGAACATTTTTCCAGTAACAATAAAATTGAAGAAAGTACCAGAGCAGTAACAACAAAAATTATTTATTAAAACACTCTTGGTCATATTTTCAATGTATAATTACACTTTAGAAATGGTATAAATAAAATAGCAACACTGATCCCTCAGACAGTGCATGAACTTGTACCCATATTGAGTGAAGAATATTGATCAGAGGGAAAGCCAAGGATGCTCAATGCTTTTAAGAGGTGTGTTCTCCCAGACAGCTTCCCTGCATTCACAAAGCTCACACATTTGTATAAATACAGAAAATTCAGTTACTGACAAGTTTGTATGAAAATTAGGCTATTAATCTCAATTACACATCATTATCAGAGATGAAAGAACTGCTAATTTTTGTAAAAGTGTATGAAGGATTAACTTAACCTTGTGAGTATGAAAGCAGTCAGCACGGACAGATACAATACCTTGCTAGGATGAGTAAAACTATTTTCATAGGTATTGATAGTGATGGAAAGATGCTCAAAGTGGTTGTCTGAAGATCCCAGGCTACACCCTGGTCCCTAATTTTTGTGGTGTGAGGCCTGGGATACAGTTTCACTGGAGGTGATCCCCTGTGCTGTGTTTTCTAACATCATTAACTCAGGCTTTTTTGCTGTCCCCAATGCAGCTAATATGCTCTTAGTCCCAATCCAGCTAAGGAAGTTTAGCAGCAATTTTTATGCCCTCCAGAGAGAGAATGCTGAAAAAAGCCAAGGTCACTTAGAGCCCCAGGGCAGAATCCCTTCCTGCTTACAATAAACTTGAGAGGTTATCGAGAGCTAGCTGTGAGCATCCGATTACTATTGATGCTACCTGATCGACAACTGCATAGTGTGGTAGTGCTTGGATTCACTGCTCTGGGAAACTATGAAGAAGAAAGAGAAAATCTATGGAAATCCTGTTCCAAAGGATGAAAGTTTTGCTACTTTATGGTAATCCTGTGCCATTGCCTCCTACGCTGCCAATCACGGGCTGCATTCTCTCGAGAAGGGGCTTAACATTTCAGGAGTATTTCAAGCAAGCTGGGCATCCCCGTGTCAGGTGATCCTTCAGACACAGCTGAGGCTTGCTTAACTTTCCTAGGAAACTGGAATGTCTGTCCCAGAGCCGGCAGACAGCTAAACGACATCTGAAGTCCCTGTCCTGGAGGGGTCATGATGAAAGCTAGAAGATATCTTGTAGTAGGCTTTTGTGAAAACCAAGAACACTGGATATTTGAGAGCAAACCATTATTTTTGTTTTATAGCTAGTGACTGGAGTCTACTGAACTTCGTAAGGCATGAAGAAGACTGTGGTGACTCACAATAGGATTGTGTATTTGTGCTTAAATTACATAAACACAGTAGGATATCCATATGGCTGAGTAGAAAGAGATATTTAGTAACTGAATTCACAAACAAAGTGCCCCTTATGGAAACTTTTACAGATTATTGTACTGATCTACTGCCTAATGTCTTGGCCAGATGTCTCCTTCTGCAGCAAGAGCAAAAGGGAAAAGCTACATTCAATCTTTTCTCCCTTATTTCTGTCTCCAATATGGAGCCCTAACAATGACAATATTTTCTGTCAACAGTGCTGTTTTCCAGGGACTTGTCCTTTCTGGAACACGTGCCCTGGCCAGCAGAGTGCTTTTCATTTCTTACAGTGTCTGAAGCTGGGATCAGAAGGTGTTCAGAGGGCTGGGAAATCAGTGCTGGGCACCTGTGAGACTTCCCGGTTTTGGAAAAAGCTTGTCTGATGAACATTGACCTAGATCCTTTGCACTCTTCGGTTTTGTAGTCTGATTTGTGATGTGTTCAAAACGTTACATGCTAATGTTTATCAGCATAATGATCACTAGACCTTTAGTTAGGACCATTACACCTGATGCTTGAGGGCATTACCTCCTCACCTTCCTGTCTCAGGCATTGTTGAGCATCAGTGTTTACATAACACTAAAGTATCATATTTGTGTTGCACGTGATTAGTCATTTGTTCTAATGATCTGTTTGTTCTTTATAGTTTGTTAAAAGCAGATTACCCTTTACTTTTGCCATTAAAAAATCATATTGAACTCAATGTAAAAGTCTCATGAGAATTTCAGGCTCCAAATAGTTCACCTTTTTTTTTCCAAATGAGTAAGCTTCACCTGGCGAGTCTGCCCACATACTAATATTTACAGATGTGGATATGTGTACCAGCATGTAGAAGACAGGCATTTTTTTACCTTTGCTTCAGTGTATAACAGGGTTTTTCTTAAACAGAAATAGAAGTTGACCTCTGACATTAGTCTTCACTTTCTTAAAAAACAGTGTGTATCAGCTTATTTTCTTTTCCCAACGGAGCTGGAATTTCAAAGGGAATTTTCTTTCATTGTGTTGATAGTTGGGGATTGGGGACAGTGTTGTTTACAGGGTTATTTTGTTGTTACCTCTCCATAGTAGATGAATACTTGGGATTCAACTGCCATAGTACGCTTACCATGTGCCACTGTTGGGCAATAGTACTTTGATAAGATTTTCAGGTTATCAAAGTTGTCACAATCAATCAATTCTTTTCTTGTGAAAATATGATCTTTAACCTGATGGGGTGGATTTATTTCCTGAATGGCAGGATTGGTAGTAAAGCAAACTCAGAAAATACTTTGAAAAGTAGAGAATGCACTTGTGTGTTGTGACTTTCCAACTACAAAATGCTCTTAAAACAGGATTTTTCCAGTTTTCACAGTTTAGACTACAGCAATGTTCACCACATTGCTTCCTGAAGTCACTGTAGCAAATGCTTATGTGGAACAGTGTCCTTGAAGGCAATTTAACAGCTGGAAACATAGAGGAAGAGCCAGTCCCTTGTGAGCAATAAGCTCTCAGCAATGATAATTTAAAGCAATTTGCCAGTTCCTCAGTGGTTCAGCTATGAGCATGTTCTGGGGGAGTAATGGGATAGTTATATTTGTATTATCTAAACGATACTCATAATGCCAGAGAAAATAGCTACTGCAGCTTCAGAGAGCCTTGCTGGTCACTTCATGCTGCCAATCAGCAATCCCTGTGGGGCACAATGCTAGTTAGGGGCTGAGTATTCTCCTTGGGGACAGGGCAGCCGTGTACTCCCTTTCCTTATGGAAATCTATCAGTTCCCAAATCAGCACCAGGTATTTACTGCATAAGATGAGACATCTGAAATCATTTTACCTGTTAATCAGGGCTCAATTTTGTATTTCTTGAAAAAGCTACTAAATTTGCTGAATAGCATTCCCTCTTCAATTCTTTTGTAGGAGTGCTTGTAATTTGGTCATTGTTCCAGCAATTTCCAAGTCGCAAAATATGATTTTTTGGTTGTTTTGGCTAGAAGAACTTGCATTTTCTGTTAATAAATTATTTGTATTTTCATAAATAATAAGCTTCTATTTTCAAAGACTGAAAATGATAACACTTCCAGGTAGATATAAACCTATATTTGAGTTTGCTATATGTACATTCCTGCATGAGAGGCCATTTGCTGAGTTCTGAAATTATACTTCAGCTGAGACTTCCTCTCTGGTTTTGGGTTCCTTTGCATCCGTGTCTACAAAGTGGTGCAGCTGTAACAAGAGCGTTAGAAAAATCACTCTCTGTCTAGTGTGTCACTGGATGGTTAGGACAGCCTCCTGCAGACTTACTAGGGGCAGAGGAACTAAGTTTTTATGTCTGGACCCATTAAACATCACCCCTCACCTGCTATTTCCTTTAAACAGTGGTGAGCAGGATGGATGAATCCTGTGCTTCAGGATGAACACTGAGAATACACAAAAAAAAAAAGGGATGTTCCAGGAACATAACTGTGAGAATCACCTAGTGTGCAACTCACGAGACTTTAAGGAAGACATAAGACTCATCAGACTAAGCAATGGGTTCTTTTGGCATGTGCGAAAGCACAGCTTTATGGGAAGAAAGCAGTTTTCACTGAAAAATACAAATACATGTATTGATTCAAGCATCTGACAGAGCAAAGTAGGGATTTTTTAGTTTCCTTCTCTGAATTTAAATACCTAGCTTGAGATTAGGCACACAAGCAATATTCTGAATCCTGTAATGGGTATTTGGTTTCTTTTCATTTACAAAAAAAATACATTATTGAAAAAGGTGAACCATTTTTGCTGCTCAATTCTCAAGCTGCCCACAAATTGAAGAAGCAGTTGGCAGCTCTGTATGGTCAATAAATAAGCATTGCATGTTATTGTTTCAGGTAAATGCAAACAGAAAGGAAATTGGTTATTGCAAAACCACTAGGAAACACAGTGGTACAATCTGAGGTGGGTTTCTGGCATCAGCAATTGCAGTTTTATAATTATGTCCAAACAGCTAACAACTCAGAAAATAATTCACAGTACAGAGCATAATTTGTGTAGCACACTCATTTCTTACTTGCTTCTGAGACCTTAATAATTAGAACTAGGAAAGAAATTATAACTGTCATTCATTTAATGTACATTTATTAAGGGTCATGCATGACAAAGATAGCATTTTAAAATTCTACATTAAAAATAGACAAGGGCATTCTTGAATAACATATCTTTTTATTACAAGTGGAAATTGTAGTGAGGTGACAGAAATATCTTGGTATTAATTAGATAATCATAACAAATTCATATTTAATTTGGCATGTACTTTAGATATCCAAAGCTTTTTTTCTGGGAACAAAACATTTTTTATAGTTCTGTACTAATTTTAGGATTTTAAAGGTGACAAAGTATGTTAAAAATAAACATTCATTGTTACTAAGCAGCAACTGAGAAAAAATAATTGATGTCATAGCTGTACACTTTGCTCTGCTGGTCTGTGTTAGTGTGATAAAGCTTGAAAGAAAAGTCATAGATTGGTTGGAAAGGGACAAATGAGAAGGGCAAAATTAGGTACCATGCTTGCAAACCTTATAAGAAAGAACTCTGCATCCAGGACATGATAGGTTAAAGACTGCATGTTTCCCTTTAAATCCACAACTTGTTTAGCGGTCATATAGAAATGGTTATATTCATACCTGTCACTTTGTTGAAATTTCATTCGCTATTTTAGCATTCAATAGCCTCTAAAGCAAACCTAGTGAAATATTTTACGAGTTATGAAAAAGATTCATTATCAACTAAATAGAACATAGTGGTATAATCTAGAGAATTAATTCAGCAATTCCTATGTTTTACTAAGATCTGTGATGTTTTGGAGTATAAAACTATAAAGGAAATAAAAAATAAAAAAAAAATAACCACAAAATTCTTCATATGTTCCAATGAACAAGTGAGATTAAGCTAAGCCCTGGCTATTAGACAGCAATGCTATCTTCCTTTCATGGTTACTTCACGGTTTCGGATTTTTTTTTCCATGACAGTTAAGCAATGAAAAATTAGGGTTATATAAAATTAAGACACTCTGCTATTATTGTGAAATAATATTTTTGGAAACACTCATGAATTCCCTGGCACAGAAATGAGGCACCCTCTTTTCTCATATGATCCTAGGACACAGGAAAAAAAAGTGACCAAAATGGAATAAAATGATAACTTTGCACAGGAAAAGTCCTACTAAGGAAAATGTTTGTATTTGCTTTAAATATTGGGATATATACTACATATATAGATTAAAATTAAACCATAATTAATATATAAACTAAAGAACAAGCAAGCATAAAGTGAAGTGGTACTGAAGAGAAAAACACAAAGAAAGAAAATGTTATGTCTTTCCTTTCCTTTTTTTTTTTCTCCTTCTTCTCCTGTGTATATATATCGAAGATCCTTTACACTTCTCTCTTAGTTTCTCAGCTTCCTGGCGCTGTAGCTGGCTGTGGAAACGGAGCAAGAAGGCTGTAGTTCAGCTTTCCGTCAAGAGCCTAACAGAGCCCATGTTTGTCATTTAAATATCTCTAATACAAGCTGCCTGTGGGAAGAAATATGAGGGCACAGGAGATGCTAATCAGAGAAATATGCCTAGACACAAAATCCTGCTGCTGCTTTTAAGGTACAGGATTACACATCTCTGATGAAATGTGGAGGAAAGTTGAGAGTGAGAAGATTTCTACTGGCACCAGTAGAATTGCCCCTCTCCACAGCAACTATTGCTGAATTGGCATTGTAACTGTGACTGCAGCCTGGCTTGAAGTGTAGGTTCAAAACATTCATCTACGGTGAGGTAAGGATAATACTAGCCAAGAGCTAAATAATGAACTAGTTATGCTGTAGCCTTCTGAATAGCAAAGGTAAGGTTGAAGTAGCTGTTCTCAATGGAGTAGCTGGGCCACCCATATGCTTCCAGCAGATCCCTATGCTCTGTGAGTGGTGATACCTCCTTGATCCTTCATCAACCTTTACATAGGTTCTCCTCATTTAGCAGATGCTGATGTGACTTAGATTTGGCTTCTTGTAGTGAATTTGGAGAATGTGTCCTCCACCGACAAATTTTTGCTAGGCCAAATTATAATAAATTATGATGGGTATAAGTAGGTAGACATAAATATTTAGTGGTAGGTATCCCCGTTTTAGAGTGAGTTGTGCAGGTCTATACTGTTTAGCTGTGTTGTAGCCCACCTGTAACCATTTGAGTCAGTCTTTTAAGTTAGTAATTTAGAATAGTCAGTAATCTGTGAAGTCAGGAATATGTGACCATTAAACCTTCCTTGGTGGCTGATTTTCTATGAGGTATCTGGAAAATCACTGGAGGTTGGATTTTTAGAAGTGTTCAGTTGCCTAAAATCCTCAAAAATCTGACTGCATGGTATTGAATTCGCCAAAGTTGTTTTCTTCCAAATGCTGTTTGTATACAGCGGCTGAAGCAGGCGAGTGCGCAGCAGGATGCTGTATAGGTGTTCCTCAGATTGTTACAAGAGAACTAATGAATGCTCTAACAGGAATAACAAGTCCTTTGTATTTTATCTATCATTTAAAGTGATAAGTAAAGGTGAATGCATCTGATTTTGGAAGGGCTTATGACCAGCACCTTCACTGGATTCAGGAAGGACTACAGTTTCTTGTACCTTTTGAAACAGGTTCAAGCTATTGTATGTTGGGCAAGAAAACTCAGACACTCTGAAAACACATTTTTACAGCTTTTTTCTTCTGCATAAGTAAACATATCTCAATTACCTCACACACGTGCTTCTGGGATTAGTTATCTACCTAAGAAAGCTCTCTGAAATCCTCACATCAACCTCAATACTAATATTGCAAGTGTTATTATACAGTCACTGCATTGGTAGCTTAAGTGTTTATAAATGGCTGTAATCTGTGACAGTTTAGCAGGATGGTGATAACCTTCTCCATTATTTACAGTCCTGAGCACCACTTGCTGCTCCAGGCATGCTCTGTAGCTGTGGTATCTCCCATATTGTTCATAGCCATTACACCACCTTCTGTCCTAAACGCTGAATTTTTCAGGACATGGGCAGAACTTCGCTACAAAGTCATAGTTATACTTAGCTATAAAGTTACTTCAATTTTCTGCAGTTAGTGCTACTGTAACTATTATGTTTTCAAGTTTCATGAAGTAATTTGTTTGGGGCTAATTCAAAGACTCTTAAATTATCAGTCCCTGTAAGAAGCTCAATTTTCATTTCCTTCACACAACAAAAAAAATGCAGAAAGTATATAATTATTTTCCTTGAAATATACCTTTGAAAAGTCAAACAGCTTGAGATCTCTGTAGTATTATACCACGGTGAGGGCAACCAAGCAAGCATCTAGTTTCTCTGTCAATGAAGAAAACACTTTGTAACAGTCAGGTTTTATAGGCAAAATGTAATTAGAGACTTGGTATCCATTGTATAGTACAGAAAGCTGTCATTACTTGAATATTTACAGTTCTATAAATTAGTTGCAAAGATCTGCTGGAAAATAGACTATAGTAAATGTATTATCCAGTTATGTGGATTTAAGAAGACAATTACTTTGACTATAATGAGTCCTTAATAATACAGGACTTTGTTCACAAGCAGAATTAAGTGGAGGGCAGATAGAAGTGGTGTACAAGTAGGGATTGTGCATCCTTTGCTGATGCTCCACGTTTTCAATATGGTCTGCTATACTCCACATGAACAAGTCCTTCTCAACTCTCTGTGGTTCAGTTATTTCTTTACATCCAAATCGGGAGTATGGCCATACTCTGCTACATTACCATGGTGGAATCACAGCTCTTTGGAGTTCATGGAATGATTTCCGTATCATATATAATGGAAATAATGCTACAGACAACACCAAGTTTAGTCAGCAACCTATATTTTAGTAATACTTTTATACTTACCAGCTACCCGGAAAACATCATAAAAGCTTGAAGTTTGGAGGGATTTGAAGGAGATTTGAAGCCCAGGTCACATCAGTTGCTTAAAAACAGAAGTAAGACACTGATTAGCCCTACCGGAACTCTGGGCAAAGTGCCACTTCCAGCTCCTGTTGCATTGCTGGTAGCAGGGGAAGCTTTTGCCCATGCAGAGAGAATGTATAGCCAGCAAGCTGTTCTCCGAATTCCTGTAGGATGTAGTGTTTTGCCTTTGTACAGGAGAACACTTTGAGTTTCTGCAGGAGTACTAATTTGAATGTCGACTTTCATATGCTCCCCCTTCAATAGAGACTGAATGAGTACAATGCAAGGACTCCTGAATACATGTCAATAAGTCGAGTTTACCCTATAAGGGGCCTGTTTATGTGTTTGAGCTTGGTTTTAGCCATGCATTTGCATTCCAGAAGTAATAAAGTAAGGAAAATGAAATCCATATAACATCAAAGAATAAAGACGCATACTGCTTTCAGGATTTTGGAAAAAGAACTATGGCATTTAAAAGACCATGTTCTGAAGAGAGGATATGTTACTCAAGGGTGGACTACTGCATGTGGAAGTGACCATCACACTGCAGCCTTCATGGCAGCCCAGAGTTTAGGGAACAATGCACAAAGGGCAGCAAATCAACATCTGCTCTGTGATTAGTTCAGTAGTGCTAGAATAGAGCCTCGGCACTGTCTGTCTTCCAACTGCCAAGAGCACGTTTACTTTTCTGGAGTGGGATTTCCAAGCTACACAAATATGCTCATCAAAAGCTAGGGCAAAATTGTTTGCTGTCCCCATCAATCTGAAATCAGCTAGATGTTTTTTTGTAAAGTGAAGCTCCTCATTATAATTTCCTCTGGTGGAGACTGACAATGTGTGACAGTCTGTTGTGATTAAGAGATACAGTTTGGAGAGAAACCAAGGCTGTAAAATATTTCAAGTCAGCACTAGAAATGTGAAAAAGCCTTTAAGCAATTGTCAAGAAATGACATTGGAGAGTCTCAAACTTTCCTCTGGATTTCAGCATCTGGAGAGCATATAACTTCACATTTCTAAGGAGAATACAAACTTGGGCTCTCTGCCACGGTGCTGATGATTTATGCTAAATAGTTCAAGACATTTAGTTGTTCCTAGAGTTTACATTTTGGTAGTAGCATAGGTTGTGTTGCACTTTGTCTCTATTTTCCTTAAAATTTTCCTTTGAAGGAAAATGTAAGCATGATCTGATGCTTTGTGCTGGGCAATTTTCAAGACTCCTATGGTCTGCCAAATGTGCTATAGAATGGACTGAGAAAATTTTGTGTGTGAGCTCGAAATTGCAGAGCTCTGTGTTATCTTGATAGTCTGTGTCGGGACCATATCGATTTACAAAACCAAATTATACGATAACATATTGATATCTTATCAAAATTACTGTCTGTTAGTTGTTTGGGTAGTAGGTGGGTTTTCCTGGTGCTTTTTGTACAGTATCTACTGTCTTATTAGATTTTCTGTTTACATACTAATATTTTTATTTTATATCAGATTGCTTTTTTTTTTTTTTTTTATCTACCTGTTTCTTCATCTGAAATGCTGGAAGCTATCCCTTTCACTTTTTCCTGAAGGTAAAGAACAGTTCAAGTCTTTGATCCTGTCTTCAGAGCTCTCTGTTGTCCTGATGCTGTGCTGTTTGACTTTCTATTTCACTGAGATAATGTCAGTCTTCTGTGTCTTTGACTTCATGAATTTGTAATTGAGCCCTGGAAGAGGTCAGAACTGCACTATAACTCAAGCTGGGTACAGTCATGATATTCAATCTTAAGCAAATCGGAGTTTCTTTTTTAGGTGATGTAATCTTAAATTTCCTGATACCTTTCTGTCTTTCTGACAAGTTATGTTGGGCCCCTTTAGGAAGATTTCCAGACCGTCTTTTCTATTCCGTGTTGGCCGTATGTCATCACTGCAGTGTGAATGGGCTACTTGGGGTGGCCAGTGTTGGAAAGGAAAACCTACTTTCATCCACATTGCCTTAAAAATTTATTTAAATGAATGCTAAAGCTAACAAAATTCAAGTAGGGATTCTCCTTGGCATTCAGCTGTTTGACCTAGACTGACCCCTGAATTAACTCCAGAAGGTAATAAGTGTGATTAAGTTTAGAACCAAAGTCATTGATCCTAAGGATTTTATGGTAATCACTTTTTCATGGTGGTGCTAATAATGCTTCTGTCTGTGAAATGAACTCGTAGGCTTGAACCCATTTCCTTTATTTCTTTTGGGAGTATTTGCATTCTCTCCTAGACTCTTTGTTTGGCCCTCAATATCAAAATCTATATGAAACCAAGAGATGGTGTGAAGAAAGTCAGATGGAAACAGTTTAGATTGAAAAAATTCTTTTGAAAGGACATGCCATTAATTTTTTGAACAAACTCTTTAGGATCCTGCAGCTGAATCATGATCCCTGGAGAGTTGCAAAGATAGCTAATGTCTTCGGTCTTCAACTTATCCCACCTAATTAATCCCACTCCATGTAGCCCAGCTGAGAATGTAGTCATCCTATGTTGAACTTTGTAAATTCGAGGTCAAGGTATTTTTGAAATAGAAGGTTTTATCTATGATGTACAACTATTTCACCTTTAGAAATAAATCACACTACTGATGATTTGATGCAAGAACAGGAGATCACCTTAAGTTTCTGTTAACACACCTATTTCTATATTTTCAAATCAATCAATGGGTGCTCTACTTAACTGTGAATTAAAGACGTTATCCTACATTAATTTAAGACCAGATGTTCAGAAATGTTTAAGTGGTTCATTGCTATTGAAATCAGTAAATTCTGAAGTTCTGGACCTTTGTGATGAACAATTTCTGTAAAGATTGGCCTCTATTTGTTGGACTATTGCACTTAATCCTCACATAGGATATTGTACGAATAATAGAAGTCATAGCAATATAATTTGTATCTTTCTTCTGTGATCGTAAATCAAACATAATCAGCAGAAAAGTATTTCTTACCCTTCCATATCCTGTTAAAAAAAGGGTTATTGCTCTGAATGATGCCAGCTGGACAGTCAAGTTATCATCATACCATGTATTTCACCACGAGGAATCTCTTGTGAAAGCATCAGCAGGTCGTTTGGATGCTACCAGACTATCATATTCCACTTCCTCCAGCTAGACAGTTGGTATGACATGTCTTCAATTTTGGGGTTAGTTTATTCAGCATAGCTTCTTTATCTTTTGATTAATCTCCCCACTTTTCTGGTTGAACAAATCATCAAGAAAACCCTGTGGCTGTCCACTGCTTTGTGCTTGAACATCTTAAGAAGTGATTCTGGGAATTGCTGGTGTGCAGGGCTTTTATGTTAAGAATTTTCATGGGAAAGGAGAAAGAACAATGTTTGTAATCTGGAGACAAATTCCTTGCTGTATACTTCCTTATGAGGCAAAGCCAATTCTTATCATGCCTACTTATAAGCAAAAGGACAAGAAAAAGAAAAAAGACCAAGAAAAGTCATCCTAGTGAATCAAATAACTGTTTATCTCTTATGTTTTTTTCCTGTACAAGTTAAAAAACGCTCATAATGAAGCAAATGATGCTAGCAAACCAGTGTTTTACTGGCACAGTATAGCACATAACTATTTTCAAGCTTTGTAGCTCTCTTGCTCATAACATTTCTTTAAATTGCTTTACTCATATCTTCATAAGTTTACCTCGAGGCCATTACAATAAAACTTCTGAACCTCAGTTGGGGGAGATGTAAAGAAGAGCAGAAAAACTTTTTTTTTTTTTTTAATTTACCATTTTACCTATCCCAGAATTTGCCAGAAAAAAAAACCACAAACCCTGAGAATGCACGATTTTTTTTTTTTGTTCAGAAGTTAAAAAAGGCTTTACATGTGCCCCTCATTATGTTATGAAATGAGGAAGAGTAGCACGGAGCCAGCTGCGTCAGTTCTCTAGTTTTGTCTGCAGAACTTTCGTTCAAGCCTCTGTTCCCTTTTCTCCACTGTAAATTGGCAAAAGTCTTAGACAAGAAAGCATCTTACTAATTCTAGACTCAAACTTGTAGTTATTCAAATATCTACCATAATCCTAGTTTCCCTTTCAATCATTCATTCAACTCTAATTTAGTGTTTCTTATGTATTCATTATATTTATTGTGGTCAGAGTGTTCATTTTCTGTCTGTTACCACCACATTAAGAACTACTTTTATTATACCGGTCCTATCCTCATGCAAGTAATGCCTATATGCTATTTTTTTCCCCTCCATGAATAATGGCTATCCAAGAAATAACTTCAAAAGGAAATAATTTTAATTTTGTTTTATTGTGTTGTGGGTCTTTCCACAAGATTAAT
This sequence comes from Cuculus canorus, assembly GCF_017976375.1. NCBI lineage: Eukaryota > Metazoa > Chordata > Aves > Cuculiformes > Cuculidae > Cuculus > Cuculus canorus. Next base: position 175,365,495 of record NC_071401.1, on the reverse strand, counting down.
TTCCTATTAGGTTCTGGGCTGCCTCTGTGTTATCGAGATTCTCAGGCCTATCAGTAAATTTACACTCCGCAGTGATTTTATATCTCATTTTGCCTCGGCTGAATCATTAACCTACAGTCGTGTCATATACATTGGGCAGCTTCACCAACTTAATTAAAGGCAGCTTGACTACTAAGGAGGAACTGTTGTAAATGTGTCTCATCTGGAACTCAGTTCCTCTGACAACAGAAAATGTCTGAGCTGTAATATCAAGATCTAGTAAAAATGAATAATTTAGTTTGCATCTGGTTTGATTGCAAAAGCTGTCCTTACTTTTCAGAAGTCTTCTGTGAAGGAGCATTCTGTTTTGCAATATTGTAACCTAAATAATGCTCTCTGAATGTGATAAATGTATGTTGAACAGACATGCTCATTTTTTTTTGTACACTAGCATTTCTGCAGCTGTTTTGTATTAAAAAGTGACCTTACATAAAAGAAGTGAATGTAATCAGCAATTTAAATCTCCTCTGTGTTATCCAGAGTATTTAAGTTTCAAACACAAACAATTTATCTTTACTCTTTTAACTTTCACCTAAGGTGTTTTTCCAGCAGTTAATGCTATTTCTAGTGATTATTATTCTAAATGAAAGCAGTTTATTTGTCTGTAAAAGTGATCCCTTATGGGGCTGTAAGGTATAGAATCATAGAATGGTTTGAGTTGGAAAGGACCTTAAAGATCATTGAGTTCCAACCCCCCTGCCAAGGGCAGGGACACCTCCCACTAGATTAAGCTGCCCAAGGCTCCTTCCAACCTGGCTTTGAACACCTCCAGAGATGAGGCATCCACAGCTTCCTTGGGTAATCTGTGCCAGTGCCTCACCATCCTCACCGTGAAGAATTTCTTCCTAATGTCTAATCTAAATCTTCCCTCTTCAAATTTAAAGCCATTCCTCCTCATCCTATCACTACATGCCCTTGTAAAAAGCCCCTCACCAGCTTTCTTGTACATGGCCTTCAGGTACTGGAAGGTTGTTACAAGGTGTCCCAGGAGCCTTCTCTTCTCCAGGCTGAACAAGCCCAACTCTCTCAGCCTGTCCTCATATGGGAGGTGATCTAGTCCTCTGATCATCTTCATGATGCTCCTCTGGGTCTTTTCCAATGGTTCCATAACCTTCTAATGTTACAGATTCCAGAACTAGGCACAGTACTCCAGGTAGGGTCTCACGAGAACGAAATAGAGGGAGAAAATCACCTCCCTAAACCTGCTGGCCATGCTTCTTTTGATGCAGCCCAGGATACATTTGACCTTCTGGGCTGTGTGCACTCCTGTTTTATTATTTTGTCTACATTTTGATCCATCACCTTTCCAAGACACCTGGAGAACTGAACACAAGGTGAGTCCTCAGAGCTGAAAACTCTAACCACTGAGTGTCTTCTGTTTCAAAACAGAACAATAATATAATTTTCAAAACTTGTGATCAGAATTCTGATACACTTTCAAAATCTCAGTTTCACAGATGAAAAACCGTTGCAACTTTTAAATTATTAACTAATATGAAATATGTTCTTTTCTATTTCAGTTTCTTCTGTAAAACCAATTTTTCTTCCTCCTGACTCACATTCATAAGAGCTTACCCTTCTCCTGTGTGAATATAATGTTTAAATAATATTCACATGGAGTGAAAGTCATGCTATAATTCAAAGGAAAAGAACAAGACTGAAGACTGAAAAGAATGTAGAAGCGCACAACAGGTGATTCTTATTTCTTTTTTTTTTTTAATCCTGGAGATCTACAACATAAAATGAAGATTAACTACATGCTTGTTTTTTGATAAAAGAAAATGACTTCTCACTAGGAAGACCGAGATGAACATAAACTCCCAACTTCAGAAGCAGACTTGATTCAGTCAATTAGATAATCTCATTTTGTCCCTGGAAATGCCTATAATATGCATATACAAAACCATGGAATAAAATATTTTAGACTAATAGAGATTGGAGACATAGCCACCTGCCTTAGATCATGGCCTGTTTGTCCTCCCGCTCTCTCCTTCATCAGGCAGTCATCTTAAGCTAAGGTTTGACTAAATCTATCCAGCAGTTTTTCTATGGTTTCATTTGTTATATTCAGATTATCTCATTGTGTAGAGGTTTAACCAAAGAAAATGGGAAGTCATGTGGAAAAAAATCATGTGAATATAGCAATTGTTTCTTGACAATGTATTCTATTTATATAAACAGAGGTTTTGTGTTATAGAAAATTACATTGCCTTCCATAACAGAAACTTTTAACAAAACCTGAAGGTATTCTCATTTTGCATTCTGTTATTTTGAAAGCTTTATCCTGCATCAGAAGATTTCCTCACATCTGTGCTGAGTACTGAAGTACCCAGGATCTGAAATGCTCTTTGTATAGTAGTAATAGGATCCTTAGATATGAGGGGTTCTCCATGTACCTGTTGTCATCAAATGTATTTCAGCAGACCCAGATTTCATATCTCGTTAGAGGACACTCAAAAATGTGAGTTCAGGTGGGCACATTTCCACTGTCTCACAAATGTAACTCAAAGAGGAAAAACTGCTTTAAGTTGTGTCTGAATACAAACACATTTACACAGTTTCATCAATTAATTGATGTAAAATACTACTCAGTCTTAAAGACAAAATGTGAAGCACTGAGTAAAGTAAAGGCTGTGTCTATGTGATCAAGCTGCAAATGTTGGAGGAGCACAGGTGCCGAGGAAACAGCTGCAGCTGTACTGCTGGGGACCATCTTGCAGAGTCAGAGGGCTTCTCCTTCAGGCTGCCCCCTCCAGCTCTGTGAACTGGATTTCCATCAGCAGCTGGAGCACAAGGGATGATAACTCCTAGTGCATTCTCCCTTCATCTTATCCAGGAGGAGTCCCAGTCCTGCACTCTCAGAGCACCCTGAGCTGTGAATCCAAGCACAGCAAGCGTGCACAAAAGGAGGGCCCCCTGAAAAGCAATATCTAACACTACCATAGACACTCCCAAGGTCTATAACCGTGATAGATGAGGCTTGCTTATCAAACTAACAGGCAGAAACATAACAGGAAACACAATATCTCGTTTCAAAAGAGATCTGCATTTTTACTCTGGCTGTGGCAGAGCTTAAGCAGCTTTAACTTGAGTTGACAACTTTGCTTTAAGTTGCTGTATATGCTTGTACCAACATCTTGAATACATTACATTAATTTCCTGACAATTTGGCACTGGGGAGGAGTCTTCCAGTGATTCAAACTGCTTAGTAGCAAGCAAAGCAAATATTTCCTCTTGCAGAGCTTAACAGAAAAAGAATCTAGAGTTTTGTAAAGTTGCAGAGTCAAATTACTGAATTACTTTCAAATTTCAGACCCTCTCAAGAGTACTTTTCATGTCCTCTCTTGGAGTTATTCCTTTTTTTAAAATGTGAAGTGTCATCATCTGGCCAGCACTGTCTCTGCTAGGGATTGATAAACAAGAATGACAATTACTTTCTTTGTAAAATGCAGAATCTTTAAAATATGCTTTGTCATCTCTTTGGTTCATTAGAATATTTTCTGGTGCATGTCAACATGAGTCTAATCAGATTACCAAAGGAGTCAATCCCTGCTAATTTCAGTGGGAAAAGATTCAGTTGTGGCTTCGAGCATTTAGGAAAAAAAATAAAATTTTCTTTCTTTATATAAAGTCATAGGAATTCTCTTCCTGCTCCACTCTCTCATTCTCTTTCTGCCTTTCCCCATGAGCTAAGCAACTTTCTTGTAGCCCATATCTTTTCTTCACAGGCGCAGTGCATCCTGTCTTATGAGAGGAGGATCTTTTTATAGAATTCGGTATTTGTAGGGTTCTAGTTATAAATTCTCTGGATATAATACATTATACAGTTCCATCCTTTTTCTTATTCACTTTACTTACATTCTGACTTTTAACTACAGTATACTTTACACTAACCATAAGATGCCTGAAAAAAAGGTAATGAAGTCTAAGAAATGTTTGATGAGAGAGAGACACAGAGAATATTGCAATACATAGTTACAGAAGGAATTTCTAAAACTAAAAACCAGCTTTTTGTGTGTTACAGCAGATTTAAATTTTCAGAAAAACTGATCTTTCAATCATTGAATTCCACACTAGATTTCAATTTTGTGATATTTTAAGATTTCCCTTATTACAAAAAATATTTTCTGCAGGCTCTAATAATCTGCTTACCATGTACAATCTAAAAGTTCACTTGGATTGACGACTTTTGTTTGAAATAGTCATAGTCTTTTCTAAGTTATTTCCTGAACAGCCATAACTCCTTTTTATGTAATTTCTTATTATCTTAATTTAGGAAGATTTTCCTTGAATTTAATGTCTCTGATCATTCTGGGTCTTTATTTCTGATAATAACTTATTTCTTATTTTAAATCTTCTTTCCTCCTTTAAGAAGCCTGACACGTTTAAGACTTTGTATTGTTTCTTAGCCTTAAATGCTTTTATTTTTCCCACTCTACTCATGTACTCACATTTCCTGTTTTAGAATCTTTCTCTCAGTCCAAGGCACAACTGGATGAATTTACCCCTGGGTCAGTCTCTGTATACAGGTTAAAACGACAGACAACAAACCTTAACCAGCAAGGAATGATACTCGCTTCTTGCTTTAGGCAAAAGAATATTCTTGCGTGTCTTCAGTCATGTTCCACTACTTCAGTGTTCAGTGAGCGCATCCAAACTAGATGTAAATGATGTAATTTGAGCATGAATAACAGAGCATCAGTGGTTCTCAATGCTTTCTGAATTTTAGAATCTTTTCAGTTCTTGGGCTGAGGCACCGGCCACTTTGCAGTGCATTTAGCCTACTGACAACAGGCTTGCTTGTCTAGATGCCTTTTAATGAAAATCCACAGTTTTTCCATTGCTAATGGATCCTCTCTTGCAATAAGAGTGTAGACTTGATGATCTTGATTTTTCTTAAGTGATTTCAGTTGTTTCAACTTTCTTCCTAGGTAGGAGACACGGATATTAAGTGCTTTACGATAACAATTGTTCTTTTCACAAACAGAAGAGTGTCCTCGCTAAGAAGCTAGGAAAGTAGAATTCTGGTTTTTTTTCTGAAGTGATATTTATCCCTCTACACCTGAGAGAGCTTGCTGGCACTGATATCTGGTAGAGATAGAGTTTACAGCATCACAGAATGGCTCAAATGTTGGTTGGAAAAGTACCACTGGATGTTAATATGGTACTTCTCTATAGATTAGATATTCTCTATAGATTAGAATTCTAGTGAAATTAGACAGTACATTAGAGCAATTGTATACGGTGATGTAATGTTTTGCTAGTAATCTTTGCTTACAAGATATTTTTTGCTTCTATATGTCTATTTGGGGCTTGAGTTGTGTGTTATAGGCATGCCAGAAAGCGATGTAAATAGAGGTCCATCCTATCATATCAAATAAATCTGTGTAGAGAAACTCTCCAGCTAGCAAGGACCATGCATAGGTCCTTTGAGGTTGTAACTAAAAGGACAGTCCAGATAGTATTTCTGAACCTACCTGAAAAGTCAAATTCCTCAAAGAAATGCTTTCGTGGCACTTAGAGAGGTAAGAATCCCTAGTCTCACCTGTAAAAAAAACATCACTGTACCCTTCCTCATCAGTTCTTCTGAGAGTCCTTGCAGGCGGAAGCTAATAAGCTTGATCTAGTGACACCTGCAGAGCTCAGCTTTTGCCTTCTGCTTTGAAGCTGTATGCTGGGAGCTGACTTGATTATATCCTATTGTGTATCCCATGGAGATGCCTTTGGATAATCCATTCACCATCCTTCTGAAGAGCTTTCCAAGCCATGAACCATGAAAGAAGTAAGTGCAATCACAAAATTTTATGGATTAAACTTTGCAGAGTGTTACACGCATCAGACAGTTGCTTTTTTATGCCATGTTTGTAAAGTGAGAGCAGTAAACCTAGCAAAAGTATTGATAAGTATAAGGGATTTTTGGTACAATAATTAGTGCTAAAAACAAACAAATTGAAAAAATATTTACAAATTAAGTCTTCAGGACTTTACAGCTCAATGTTTTATTTTCTGCTGGCCTGGAAAAAAAAGTGAATAGAACTACTCATAGTGTTAGTACGTACATATGTCTGCATATACATTTAATGTGTATGCGTATATTCACTCACGTGCACATACGTGTTCATAGGGAATTTTCAATATGTAAATTGGTTCAGTTAGGGAAGTGTCAGTGCCCAAAGTATATGCTGATAATGTTTGCAAAGATAAGAAACTGGGTGGCCTGGAAGCATGTAAATCTAAGTGATAAGCAAATAAAAAAGTAATAAAGAGTAGAAAAACATCCCTAAGAAACTATTTCTGCTTGATTCTTTGCTAAACATAACCAATCAGGTAAAAAGCTTTGAAATAATTCTGAAAATCTCTACTTTACTGACAAAAGCAAAACCTTTCAATTTTCTTCATTTTTTTCTGTGCAGCAGATATGGGTGACCTTTTTTTATTCTTCTTCCTGAGAAACTCTAACATCTCCACTCTTTGCAGCAAAGCTTTGAAATTTTGCAGGAAGGATAGAAAAGAACAGTCTTTTCTTTGTCCCAGAATATTCTGCTTCAATTTATCGGAGCTGTCACCTCTTAAATCAAACCACTGGGCCCTGTAGAACAGCCTGTACTAAGAACCTCCTGGAAGTGTGAGATCAGCCGTAGCACAAGAAAAGAGTCAGCTTTGTTATTGAGTGTATATCCTCGGCCCACGCCATGAGGCACAGCTGCCTTTCTTATTCCTGCCCGCATTGCACCTACATATTATGGTACCAACATCAGCTACAGGATTACCCGGGGCTTTTTTCCAAGTGACTTGAACCCATTCACCAAGAAAGCTGTGTGCAAGTTGGAGTCAAATTAATGTTGCTCCTTCATGTTATGTATAACTTTGGCTTATTGTTTATATGTATATAGTTATATATAATTATTTATATATACAGAACTTCAGCTTGTTATGTTATATATAACTTCTGAATGCCTGACTTTGCAATATACATAACTTTTAATTCTGTTTGCTTGTGGATCTGTGTAAATAAGAGGATGCAATAAGATATGAAAAAAAATCTTCTAGTATCTTTACAGACTGAAGTGATTGAAAGTATGAAGGATGTTCAGTTCTCATTATTCTGCTTCATAAACAACAAAAAACTGCAGGAGCAGGAGTTATGAAAGGCAGCCTATTAAAGTCTGATACTTTCCTTCTACTTTCCTTCTGCTGTCAGATCTCTAAACTAACACCAATTTACTTTATATTTCTATGCTCTGGAAATTATTTTTACTTTCCCCAAATTGTGAGCGGTTGGCAAGGCTGATCTCAGAACTGGAGGGACAAGTGCACTTCTAGGTTTCTTTTATCCCTGTTTAAAAAGTCATTTACTGTTTAAGTGAATTTAATAAAACACGCCTTTAGTTATAAATATACAGTTTAATGGGATGATTTTCAATAATATAACTAAAACCTTTGTCACAGTTAATCACATAAATCTGCTGTAAAAGTTTAATCAGTTTAATCAGTTTAGTCTTGCTGCTATAAGCTGATTCAGAGGTCCCTGGTCATCTGCACAGTTCACTGTAGTGCGGTAGGTTAGAAATTTGCATAGATGTACATCAGTAACCCATAGACTTATACTCTTTCTCCCAGATATTTGAGGGCTTGGGTGACCCTTCTTGTGGAATGTGGTTCAGAGGTTTTCTTCAGACAAGAGATGCACATAACTTAGAGTTATAGAGAGATTCAGAGAACCAGGGTGATAACCCAGAGGGTAATAAATGCCCCTAAAGCAAAGTCTGAAAATTAGTGAGATGTTCACTGCCTATGCATCCTACAATCTTGAGTCGAAAAGAGTTGACAAAAGAATTTGAAGACCTTGCGCAGAATAACAGTGCATACCATCCTCTTACAGCTACTGGCTAGATTTATGAGAGGACTTTGTCTTGTAAAGCAAGGTGTAGGTAAACTGTAGGCACCTAAATCATGAGCTGCAAGCCAAACACATAGAATCATAGAATTTTTAAGGTTGGAAAAGACCTCTAAGATCATTAAGTCCAACCATGAACACAATACCAACATGCCTACTAGCACACGTCCTGAAGAGCCCCATCTACACGTATTTTGAGCACCTTCAGGTACTTCAGGTATGGTGACTTCACCACCTCCTTGGACAGCCTGTTCACACTCGAGCCTTCCTTCCAGCTGCAGTCTTATGAGGGAAACATCTGAGCACCTTATGTGCTGAGCATCCCACTTCTCACATACTGCCCCAGCTTGAATGACTTGGAGACACCTCTGAAAGTGTCATTTGATATGCTCAGCCTCAAGAGATACAACACTTCCTGCCCTGCTGATAGCTTAAATTCCCTGAACATTAGATCCCTCGAAAAAGGATCTATAACAGCAACTGGATGATGAGGGACACAATGTAACCATAACTAGAAAAAGCTAGTGACCCTTGACTGTTTTCTAAGTATAGACATGAATGGATAAATACATTCTGGACTTAAATACAAAATCAACTACTTCAGGAAAAGCAGAGCTAGTACACAAAACCTAAAGTGCCTATCCTTGGCTTTCATGCATGAACAACTAGCCTTGCTTGTGCTAGTGAAGCTTTTCAATTCCTTTTTCTCCATCAAATTTAACTTGAGAAGATCCAGATGCTATAGTTTATTTACAATGTGTCTTTAAGAACAGATCAGGGGCGGTCTGCATTTGGCAATGCTCAGCTTGAGATGCTGATGCCTAACCATCTCTGTGGGGCTTGTGTCTGCCTCATCCATAGTCCTTAGTGGTTTTATACCATCATAAGTAGGAGAAAAAATTAAGAATTGGAGGTCAGGATTTCCAATCTGGCCTTGAAATTCCTGGCTTCTTTTCATAAGAGCTTTTGGCGTGTGTATGTTTTGGCATATGCTTGAACTCATTGGATGTAATAGGATTAAATGCTGACACATTTAATTTATCACCTTGCAAAATTTGGGTTGCAGTCAGGAGCATTTATATTGATTTCCTCTGGCTTCTTTCTATCCATTGATGCAGTGGTACGTGGGTTTTATTGAAAGTCTTGCCTTCCCTTGACTACCTACTGCTGAAGAAAATTACCTTTATCTGTATAAAGACTGGCACATTTTCTTACTAAACCTAATCGGAGAGAAGGCAGAAATGCTTATTTCAAGAGAGTTGGGGTCAGTTGGTTTGCCAGCCTTCAGATCTCTGGGAAACAGATTGTTACTGCCGATTGCTTGCAAGAGGATTATTCTTTAGAAACATTTCTCATCCAACTGAAAAGAATTCACTTTTGGTTTCTTTAGATAAGAAAGTGGTTATCTGAGGTTGACAAATGACAGTGTAGTAAAACAAACCATACATGGAACATAAAATCTTTCCCTCTTGGGAAAAGAAGATTACAGAATGTGTGAACTCAAGTCTGAGCACCTACAAACCATCTAGACACATCTGGCTCTTCCCACTGGCTTTGCAGTAGGTTTTCAAAAACTGATATAACAAAAAGTTAGGATGAGAAACAGTCCTGTAATGAACAGATTATTTCCTGCTAATGTTTCCTGTTATCAAGAAGTCTGTATTATGCTTAGTGACTGTGAGTGGATTTCTGGGTCTAATTTCTCATTTACATCATTCTTGCACTAATGCAAATCTTTTGGCTTTCACTGCATTATTTTTGACTGAGATCAGTTTGGTGGAAGAATAAAGTTCAAAATACGCCTGTTACCTGCACAAAAGGCCTTCAAAAGTCATGGTTATCTCTCCTGCTATCTTAGTTGATATTCAGGAGACAAATTTAAAAAAAAAGCAAAAAAGACTATTTTTATATTGAATCAGTTATTCCATGGTATCTGTCCTTCCGTCAATTTATGGCTAACATTATGGAGTTCTCTCGCTTCCAACAGAACTTTTCTTAGATGCAACAATGACTTGAATAGGGTTAGGGACATGGTCGCTCCCTCACAGCAGCTTCTCATGTCTCTGCACTCTCAGATACTCACATTTGCTTCTCAAGGAGAAGTCATCCACATATTTTGTGTTAGAGCTGTCAGAACATTTCAACAAAATAGAAACATTCCATTGCAGCATTGACACTGGCAATGCTTAAACAGACATACTTTTAAAGCAGCAGAATGAGAAGTTATTTTTAGTTGAGAAGTTAAAGCAGGCTGAAAATATTGGGGGTTGTTTTACATAAGGAAGAACATTGCTGTAATTTCTGGATGTCATCTGTTCTTGAATAGGCTGCAGCTTCTGGTAGAGGAAAGTTCTGTATTTCTTCTCTTATTTGCTCTGACTTTCTTTTCATTGTCAAGCATTAATAGTCTGTTTATGTTTGTAGTATTAAATCAGTGTAAGTAATCTTGAAATTGTTTTTAACTATATTTTCCATTTTAAGTCTGAAATAAATATTTTTAAATATTGAATCTTGATCAGAATTATATTCATGCTGTGAGGGGAAAATCTAATTTTAAAGAGATCCAGTAAAATCACATCCTGGTGTTAAACTGACAAAGAGCAAAGTCCATGACAGTCATAAATGAATATAGCTCTGATTCTTTACATGTCTTTTACAATGTAATAAATTAAATACAGAGTATACAGAGGCAGTTCCCCAATAGGCAACAAACACACCCTCTTTCTACCTAGCTACATTCATCAGGAAACCAATAAGGATTTTACACTATTTCTCTTCATTCACCTACTAATCAAAGTGTATCTATGCTCTGGAATGTTAATTGATGACAAAAGTTAACATTGACATTGGAATTTGAGTAATTCTAGTAAGTGCCACAAGCATAATGAACTTATCATACTGCAATCAAATGAAGAAAAAGTAGCATATCCTAAAAGCTCTCAAACACTGAACTTAGATTCCTAGTTTCTTCTGGCCAGAAAGAATGAGGGAGCGAAAATATGTGGAAGTCAAAAGACCAATCAGTCTTCTGGGAATCTGAATAGATGGAGAAACACAAGCTTTCAAACACTGAGCGCTGAGACAGCAGGAACTTGGTCATAGTGCCCTCACAGAGCAGTGTAACAGTACTTTCCCCAGTTGACCTTAAAAGGTTTACTGGGACATAAAACATTTCATTATCTTTAAGCTCCCATTCCTCGCAATGAAACTCAGGGGAGCATGATGTCACGATCATCTGTCATAAAGATTTACATTCTAAATTAGAGTTAACTACAATATATGTATGATTTAACAGATTGTCTTTAGTATTATATTGTGAATGCTGGACATTCCATGCTTCATTTGTCTCTAGCTAGAAGATTTAAGGGGTAATAATCAGAGGCTGGAGAGGACTATAAATCATCCACTTTTTTAATCAGCATTTTTTCAAACCAGAGGTAAAATGGAGCTTGAAAACGTACTGTGGCTGACCTGGCCCAACTTCATTCCCATGTTAAAGGGCAAACACTTTTCTCTGCTTATTTATGGTCCAATATAACTGAAGAATGTAGTTGTACGTTATGAATAGAATATATTTTGGTCGTGGGACCAAAATCTTTCATGGGAGATTTTAACTTGTTTCTTAGTGTTGTTTATAAAGAGACTGTATCAATAAGTGTTATTGATGGTTATTGAGTAAATGCATCAGTAACCCAAGTAACCATTACATTCTAGCAAATCTAATTTTGTTTTAAAGACCCTCAGCAACTGTATAAAGTCTGGCACAAAATAGGTTGTTCTACTAAGGAACTTAAATTACCTCCCACCTCTACATGACACACAGATCACATCAGTCTTGCTCTTTGCTTGGCTGGTTTTCATTGCTTCCACCTGAGCCACTACTTGAAAAACAGAAATCCTAAGTCAGCAATTATCTATCTAGAAAACAGACTAACTCTGCAGAGGTTGGGAGAGAGAGTTACTGACAATGTTTTCTGTTGTGAAGCAGTAATCAGTGTCTATAAAGAATGTAGAATCTGCAGTGTCTCTGTACACCAGAAAAATCTTCACAGAAAAATTAATTTGAACTGACTTTGACAGAAACATTGACACACAGGCAGAGAAGTTTCTTTTAGAATATAAATGGAAGGTAAATATTGGCACTTTGAGGTATGTAGGGACATGTGAAGAGATTGGGTTATGCCTGGGTCAATTTAAACTTTTTTGCAAGTAATCTGTCACAGTCAATTACCCCATAAATTATTATCAGCTTTACAGGGCCTGTCATATCCATAAAAATGTCTAGTGGTACATACAGAAGCCATTGCTGTAAGACATGGACAATTTCTAAGATTTCAGGAACAGTGCAGCCAGGGACGAGTCCAAAAGTTTCAGGACACTGAACAGTTGTTTTAGAATGAACTTTCCTTCAGGAGAAGTTCTCTCCATCATTGTTCACATTGGAACTTTTCATACTCAACCTGGAGGCTTCCATCTGTGTGCTGAAGGTACAAAAATATCCAAGACAAAGTACCAGTCTTCTCACATGCACAGACTAATTTGGACTATGAGCATGGAATAAAAAAAAAAAAAAAAGAAAACCTATTTAGCTTGGGGGAAAGTTTTCACAAAGCAGTTTTTCTACAGTAGAAAATAATTTGGAAAAGCACTAGGGCATGGATATTGTAAACATTTGAAATCTGTTTTCTACAAGAAGGTCATGTCATGCAGAATAGACACATTACATTGCAGTGCCCTTCAGATATTCAAATCCTCAATTATCCACATGTTTTCAATGCCCCTTGTGATATTTAGAAAGACAGGTTATGCAGTAACTGCAAAACTTGAACACTTAGGGTGAAAAAAAGTGTATTCAGTAGCTACAGAGGAATAATATCACATATTTCATAGTGAATGATGCTAAAACGTTGGGCTTAGTCAAGCCACAAAGTCCTTTGTTCAATTCAGTTAGCCAGTGGAAATAAACAGCCTTCCTTAAAATTAAAAATTCCCATTTCTACCATGGAAAAATACAGCTCATTGGATACTTCCTAAGCTTTGACAGCAAAGAACATAATACATAACATCCCAGTAAATTCAACAAAATTTCTCACAAGGCTATAGCTTTTTTGAAGTGCTATTTCACTCTCAAAATAACAAGTGTTAAAATCTCTAACCTGGAGCCCAGAGATAAGGTGCATTGCAGATTAATAAAAGCTCTCTTAAGGATGTCATAGATGACAACTATCTAGGTGCAGGTGTTCATTAATGAGAACTCGCTCCCAATTAATATCCATACCTGTGACTAGATAGGATAATGACATGTGTCTTATTGGCTCAGCTGGTCCTTTGCCAAGGCTTGACACTGATAACAGATCTCTGTATTAATTTCTGTAGGGGAAAGTTTCTGATTATAATCTGCAATGATAAGAAAATAGTCATTGACTGTTTCCAGAGAAGTGATTTTATTTTTATGTTCAGGAAGGTTTAATGTTAGTCAACATTTATAAATAAATAAGATATACAAAGTCTAAGAAAATATACTGCTTTCTGCAGTTCTGCCTGTATTGCTCCAGCAAAGAACAACTGCAAAATTCAGATGGCAAATAAATCATCTTTTGGTCTAGTGGATGTGTGATAAATAGTTTCAACTCGGTAACTTAATTAATAGCTAGGAAGCAGAAAAATGTAATTGATTCACTGAGTTCTCTAGAATGAAGGATCCCTAATTATTTTTTGTTTAGTCAAAATATTGAGCTATGCTGTTTCCAATACTCACTGACATATACATTTGATTTGTATAGATGAAGTCTAAACAGCAACAGCAGCAGTAACTCTGACTATTAACATCAAACCCCGGAATGAAGGGATTTACTCAGGTGAAACAAAATTCCACTGGTTTTGGTAAGAATGAGGTGATGACTCTAGACAGATAACCTAAAATACATCTCGTTTCTTTATCTGTGTAAATCATTACTTTTGTCTCAAGATCCTGCATTCCGGTTAAAGAATGCCTTTGAAATAGAGATTACACAGCAAAAAGCCTCAGCTGCTCCCACAAAACTGCAGCTGAGGCCTGGAGGCAGGCAAAGCCCGTGTGATGGTGAGGAGCAGGCAACCGCCTGCCTTGAGATCTGCTACGTGCAACCCTATGAAATCTCCTAAGGTTAGCTTATAAAAAACCACATAGCCCCCTCCTCCCCCCACCATAAACTGATGTTTTGCTGTGCTCACAGGGGACTGTGCCTTGTCTGTGCCGTAACAACAGGCTCTATCCCTGTTTTCAGGATGTGCTGGAATAATTATGCTCCTCTCAAATAGCCTGAGAGACCTGTGGTGAACAAAGGCTGGGTGGCAGCTGGAGAGTGATGTCACAGCTTTGGATTAGATGCTTAAGACTGGGTACAAATGGGCATATATGGCAAATGAAGCTGGGAAATAAATCTGATGCTGTAAGAAGGATTCAGCCTTAATCTTACCAATGAGGTAGTGATATCTTAATTTCCAGACTGCCACCTCAGGGGTCTTTTTTTCTACCAATTCTATCAGCTTTCTCTGCCAGATACTATTTCTCATTGCCCTCTGTTCCTGTGCAGGAAACTAATGCAGTGCCCACAGTACACAACCACAGGAGGCGATTGCACTATAATACAATGTGGTCTGGAAACCAAGTTCGCCTCGGTGTTTGTAACAGTGTGAGAAATTAACAGAGTAATTTTACCTACTTCTCCAGAACTGCCATTAAGCACACTTCTGAGAGCACAGATCATTAGTTTTAATAGAAAATCAGACAAGTGAACACTGCAAGTCTTGAGTATTATTGTTGTAGAACTCCTAGCAGCACCTAACATCCTTATTTTCTCCCCTCAATGAACAGCGCTAATATTTTATATCTAAAATATGCAACACTGACTTCAGCTGTTCACTACTTTACCATGTATAACTTTTTTAATATGAATACAAGACATTTAGGAATGCCAGTGGAAACACATTGGTTACAGTTTTGGTCTACAGTGAAGCTACTCAACTTTCTTTGAAATTGGTTTGTGTAACGGAGCAAAGTTTTATCACATAAGTCAGAATTCAAGCCTGGATAACCAGCTGCTGCTTTTTAGCCAAGAATTAATGGAACTATTTACTGGCTGCTTCCACACTTAGTGTCTGCTCTGCTGTGGAGAATGTTTTGGGTCTTTGGCCACATTGGAGTGCTCAGATACTAAGTATGGCCACAAATCCATCTTTAAATCTATACCTAAATCTGTACCATTTAAACACATAAACACAGTGCTAACTTTTTTTATTTTTCTAAAGTAATCCTTTCTGTCTCTGGAAAATAAATCTATCTGCTGTGCATGAAGGTTTAGCTTAAAAATATTTGGAATGCTAAGCAAGTGCATAATACAAAGGCTTGTTCAGTTCATTTCCAGAAACAATTCAAGATTTAGGGTTTCAACCTATAAATTTTTATGGCTAACTTCTAACTTTTGGGATCTTACTATGTTTACTTTTGTGTAATACGAAGTAAGTGCTCAGCAATGTGTGAACCGGAGTTAATAGTCACCCTCTTTAAAATAGGAAATACTTGTTTTAAGTGTTTCTCCCAGTGTTTTGTTCCAGACCTTACTCTTGTTTTGGCTACATACACGTGTTCATTGATGTGAAGTAAAATCACAAGGTTATTTTTTCAAGAGGATATTTTTTCAAATGAGCATCAGTATAGCAATATCCTTAAGTGCACCATCAGAGATTCAGGAATTAACACCTCATTGCCTTTAAATACACTTTTGAAAATAAATGAAATCTCTAGTTAGTGATTTAATTTTAGTGATGTGAGAAATCTTACCTAAATTCTGTGTTTATACATACCATTTCTCAGCTCTGAAAGACCTCAACAGACTGTTAAGTGCACTACCACTTGCTGAAACTTAGGTGAGGTGGTTTTCTCTTTCTCCTGTCCTCTGTGATTAAAGAAAAATACCCACAGAGAGTGATTCAGAGCAGCAGGCTAGCTGTAAAAGCTCTGAATCATCTGCTGGAGGAGTGCCTCTCTCTCCAGTGATTCCAGACAGAATTTACCGACCTGCCTCCCCAGTCTAAAATTAGCCTGTGTGGCTCTTACCTGCTTTTTTTTTTCTGAGGAGTTTGGTTCTTCTGGCTTCACGAAATGTTGAATACTGATGAGATAATTTCGTCATTGGCCCCCATTACCAGGTTTTTGCTAGTCAAAGTGAGTTTTTCTCTTGAAATTTTTTTTGGAAATTTTGATAAATAGGGGTTGTCATCACCTCAGATTGGAGGCTCTCTGGGGAAGAAAATAAATAATGCTATCTTTTCGTTAGAGCTCCAGCACACTGTAGTCATTGCTGTGGTGCATTTAATTTGGTTGTTGTCAGTTTATAAATGATGTTGTGACGTGGCTTGCTGGGATGATGGAAACTTCTTGGACAGGAGAGATTTACTCCTGCCCTTGGGATCTTCTCACCACCTGACGAAGGAGAAAGTTCCACTCTCATAGACTGCAGGGAAAGAATGGGAGAGACAAGTCATGGGGATGAGCAGGAAGGTTGCACAGGGTTCCTGAGGTGTGTATGGAAGAGTGAGCTAGGATTAAAGGGAGGATGAGAAGGAACAAAAAAGCTTAGGCAGATCTTGCTCAAAACTTTTCCTGCTTTGCAGATCCAGCACATATGTACATGCAGATCTCATTGGATTATTCAGCAGTGAAGCTGAACATATTGGGATATTACAGTTAAAATCCCCACAAAATAAAGCTAGAGAAAAGACGTGAGAAAATGAAAACCATGTATTTCTGCTGTATTGAGTTACGTGGTGCTCTCCTACTATTGCAGAAAACTCATAAGACAGCTCTCAGATTTGGGGATGTGAAGAAAAACATGAAGATTACTGTATGTAGGCAATGAAACTTTCATATCCATCTCTGTGAGAAACTGAAATATTACCTAAACTGGACAAGAAAAAATACTTGTTCTCCAATAAGTTATAATTTTGAAGGAAGATGATAAAATAGCATTAGAGAAAGAAGGTAAAAACAACTTTAAAGATTACCAAACTAGAATTTATCTCCTCAGATTCCTTAATTAGCATGCCCTGCTTATTTTGTTTTCAGTTCTCTGTTTCTTGTTCCATGACACATTATCACTACTGGTAGAAAGGAAATTAATTGCTCCTGAAGATTTTACAACAGAAGTTACAGACAATGTATTCAAATTTAATGAAGTTGTCACTCAGGGTCTTCTTCTTCTTTCACCTAGGGGTATAAATGAATATTTGCTCTCACCATGGTTATATCTGTACTTTTTTGCATGCAGTCTTCCCTGACAAACTGAACTGTGCAAAAATAAAATTTTAGTCTAAAATTCTTGGCTTACTAATTGGTATCTTTTAATGTGCCTTGTCTAAGGTTTTTATTGTTCTCAGTGAACCACTGAACTGTTTTGAAGTGTGCACTAAGAAGAACAATCTTCACTTAGAAAAAAAAGGAGTGCTAAAGTTATGTGAGAAATGATTTTGTCTCATCTAAAAGGATCTCTCTAATTGCATGTTCTCCAGATAAATGGAAGTTCTATGAAATTATGGTACAAAGAAAAATAAAGGTCAGAGCAACAAGTGAAATCGTCACATTCCATTGCCTACAGTACTAAAATATTAACTATGCCTGCCAGGGGTACTTCTTGTGTGTTAATAAATCATTATGTTTGACTCTGTTGAGGTATAGCTGTAAAACAAAGCAGACCATATCCTCAGAAAATGACATCATTCTCTTTCAGAGCAGTGTATTATCACTTTCCTTGTTTTGTCTTAAATATATTTTACATTATATTTTATATATTTACATTTTATTATATTATTATATTAGTATTATATTACATTATATTATATTTACATTTTATTTTATATTAATTTATTTATTTTAAATATATTTACAGTACACTTTGCTATTGTCAGATATTGGATGGAAGTTAATTATTCTGATGGTTCAGTGACAGAAGCCGCTGATACTTTGTTTTACTGAATTGAATTGGCTTTCCACAGCATAAGTTCTGTTTTGTGCATTGTTCCTTAAATACCACATGTCCCAAAGATCAAATTGCCATCTAAAATTCCCAGTTTACTAATTTGATTTTTTAAATTTTGCTGCTACGCTAATTGATCTCTTCGTTGTTAGATCATTTCCTTCCTGAGCTGAAATTGATCATAATTAGATGCAGAAACTGTGGAGAAAAGATCAGCTTTAGAGGAAAGTCAATTGCAATTGTATGGGTGGATGATATATTTAGTTACATTATCTCTGTAATATGTATCTGTTCAAAAGCTTTCTCTATATGCAGAAATAGTTTGAGAAAGGGACATTCTAGAGAAAACCAAGGTACTGGTATTTTGTTGGAGACTTGATAGGAAAGAGCAAAATGAATAGAGAACAATTTTATTCAGAAAAAAAAAATCATTTCAAAAGTAAGTAGAAATATTTTTGCTTGGCATCTATATGACCATTAAAATTTTTACAACTACCCCTGGCTCCATGCAGCTGTTAGAGTTATAACCCATCTGCGTCCTTACAGAGCACTTCTGCCAGTGGATTCCCAGAGCTGTCAAGTCTTGCATTCTGACTGCGAGACTCAATACAATGTACCCTCTTTCACACTCCCCTGTACAGTGCATAGTTTGAGCATGTTTGTCATGCAGGCCCCCAGCCCCTCAGGAACCTGCAAACCGGATGTATTCAGCACATCGCTGCCTTTATTCATCTGAGAGGTCTGAATTCACAGTGTTTACCCTCTTGAAATATCTTTTACTTGTATTAGATGGCTAGAAAGAGCCAGGGCTAAACTGAAGTTCAGAGGAAAATCAATACTACTTCATATTTCATTTTGTGGAGCTACAGAAAGAACTCCTGTAGATCATTATTGTGATATTGTGAAGAGCTAGAAATAGTTCTACTCGTATTTCTAAAGGATAGACCCATTTTACAACATTCAAAAATAGCCCAAATTAACTTCAGATTTAGGGCCTGGTTTCTAAGAACAGCAAGAGAGGATTGGGGAAAAACCCTCTCTTCTTAGTGCCTTTTCCTAAGTAACTGTGCCTACGTGACGTCAGGAAGAGGATATGGACCTACATTATTGCTTTATCTGTCAATTTTATTGCAGTTCTTGCACAGCCAGATGGCTGGTTGAAAGGGATTCACTGTACTTAATGAAAATTCTCTCCTCCTCACATTCCCTGGCAGAAATTGTAGAAATGACATTGTGCCCTATGACCTTTAAACAAAAAACCACTAGCCCTAAGGAAGGTGCAACAGAGAGCCCGCTATTTTTATATACACAATCATACACACGATAGAACTCTTCCTTTCTTCTTGGAATGGGAAGGACTCAAAGAGTTATAGAATTCTTACATTTTGCCTTTCTGCAGGTATGTCATTGTTTAGCCCTGATCCAGCTAATTTCAGCAGCTAAAACTGAGCAGTTGACTACCAAATCCCACCCTCCCCCCCAGAGAAAGGGGAAAGGAAAAAGAGTGGAAAAAAGACTTGCAGACTGGAAACTAAACCCACAGCTTTAATGAAAGGATAATAATGATGAAAATAATTAGAAAGTAATAAAATATATATAAATATGTGAGATCACACCCCCACCCCTCGATGACTATATGTCACCACAAATACTGAGCAGACACGAGGGAACGGGTCCGTGGCTAGGAGGGAGCTGGACTCATGAAATGGATTCATGAATGCTCAGATCTGGGATCAGGAACAACCAGACAGATGAGGTCCTCATAGGACATCAACCATCACAGAAGAGAGTGAGACCCTTGCGATCTCTCAGTCTTATACGGAGTATGACATATATGGGATGGAATACTCTGTTGGTCAATATAGGGTCACCTGTCCTGTCCGCCCCTTCTTGAAGGTATGGCCCTTTTTCACCAGCTTGAGGATGGCCTTGGTTACTATAGGAATAAGTATAAACATTGGCCTTTCTGCATACCAATGTCCCATATCATCACTTCTAGAGAGAAATTGTCTGAAAAATATGTAGTTAGCTTTCAGAAAATGAAGTTACTTAGGTGAGACTGAGTTAGTCACAAAACTGACTTTAATTTACCTCAAATCACAAGGTAACATTGATTTCAGCCAATGGCCTTATGTTCCACAACTCCTTCCAATTAATTTTAATGATAAATCCTCAAAAGAAGAACACATGTTTAATTGCCTCCAGAGTTACATCAATTGCAATGAAAAGGTGTAACAAACTAGCAATACAGTGTATCTAAGAAAAGGAATCCAAAATGCTGTATTTTAGTATCTTCCATTGTTATTGATAACCAATTCAAAAGCCAGAGTAAAATTTACCTCTGTTGCATTAATCCTTTCTCTTCTCCTCTGGTAAATGACAAGGTTTCTTCTCTTCATGAGGAGAAAATTCTAATATGGATCTAATTTGAACGCATTTCCTTTGCCTCCCTTTATCATAGAATCATAGAATCGTAGAATCATATTATCATAGATTCATAGACTAGTTTGGGTCGGAAAGGACCTTAAAGATCATCTAGTTCCAATCCCCCTGCCATGAGCAGGGACACGTCCCACTAGATCAGGCCAGTGCCCTCAGCGTTGCCAGCACAACACTGGATATTAGGGCTGATAAACTGCATTCTCTCTTCTGGCTGGCATACCATGTCCTGAAAATGGAACTAAATACTTCGTAAATAAATAATGATTACCTTTTTACACTGAACTTCTTTATTATAATGCACATATATACAACTAAGGATGCATGATTTAGGCTATCTTTGAGTGTCTTTGTTGTGCTTTCTGTCTATGAAAGATACCCGAATATGTTATTTTGTCGTGAAGTACTGTCTTCTCACAGACAGAGTATATTGTATTAAATTGCTGGTAGATCATTTCCACAGCAGCACTACCATGATGCCCTGAAATTTCGGCTTTGATTTTTTTTTTTTTTTTTTTTTCACATTAGCAAACCACCTTTGTTTTGAAGAAGATCCCCAATCATTCTGAAAACTGTAACATTAAAACACAGGCTAGGCATACAGCTTTCAATTCTTGTGTACAAGCAGCTTTCTGTGGATAAAGAGATGGAGGAAATAGAAATTACTTGCTTGGTTTTAAAATAAGATTGCAAAAAGAAAGAATATTGTGAATTCTTAGAGCTTCCAGTAGTAAGTTGGAATCTCTCATAATTGTGTCTGGCACGTCACCAATGAGGATTGTTTTTTTTCACGTTTTTGGAAGAATTCGAACAGCTGTCAGCAGGCTCTTACGTGGAAAAATAATCCAAAGCTGAGAATCTTCTAGGTAGTTTTCAAACCCTACTTTGAAATTGCTTTGTCACCATAGTAACCTCCTAATGGCTAAAAGTGAAGAGTAAATGTCCCACATTATCAGAGATTCATCTTAAGCCAAAAACTTTGGCTTTCAGCCAGGAAACTCCACATCTTAAGCCAAAAACTTTGGCTTAAGTTGTGGAGTTTCCTGGCTGAAAGGCAATTTGATTGCTCTCTGGAATCAACATAAAAAAAAGCACAAGGTTTTACATAATAGATTGGAAAAGGTACCGAGATGAGGCCTATAACACTCAGACATTTTTTTTTTCAAACCAATTTCTAGTAAGCATTGTGGAGCCAAAAGATTTTATTGTAAAGTATATGGTTTATTTGCCAAAACTGTAACTGCCCTCCTCCTTGTCCAAGATCACCAAGCACATTTACACACTGCACGCTGGAGACTGACAGCAGGAAAAAAATAATTAAATTCATTCTGTGCTTTATTTCTTAGAGAGCTTTAGGGGATAGGCAGACAAGAAGGTTACAAACCAGGCAGACAAATTTCTGCTGCCATTTTTTTCCCAAGCATCTCAAATCACTTCTACCTTGCTCACTCAACGACACACCAGCAAAATGGAAGATTTTTCAATGTGGATGCATGACTTTGGTCCTGCACACATACACACACATGCATGGACGTACACAAACAACAGGTCATAAAAGAAGATATCACAACCAAAGCTCCAGTACATGCACATGTGTACAGGTTTAGGAAGAAGTCACATAGCCATCAGGTGACATAGACTGACACACATGTGAACCTCATATAAGGAGTGCATGTATTTCAGGTCACATGGAGGTACTCATCTAATAATGTTCATGTAGTGGGTTCACATTCACTGAAGTCATGGGAAAAGGAAGCAGATAATATACTTTGAGAGTTTCTCTCATATGCCATGTAGCTTTGCTGCCATATATCTTCTGTTTTACTGAACTCCAGCAGACAAACACTTCAAAGAGGAAACTTTTAAAGATTTAGCATCTTTTTCTCATTCCCCTTCAATCAACATAAGAAAACATTTCAACTACATTTTTGAGTATCTCATCAAGACTTTGAATGAAGTCAAGCCTAGACTTGATGGTACTTCTAAATCTAAAATGCAGAAAGTTCTTTAAAATTTTGCCAATGAGAAAAGCATAAAAAGGGCACAAAAGCTCTTAAAAAAATTATTTACAGTTCACATTTATTCAGATTATTAAGCGAAGTTATGGATTAGTATACCCTGCTGTTATAAAATACGTATTTATGAAGTTTGGATGAATAATTCACAGAACTAATGTACTACTTTGCTTCTGAAAGGATATTTGCAAGCAGATGATTTTTTTTTTACTTCTTTGTTGTTTGAAATTACTAAATCAATGCATTTGTGATTAGACATTTTAATCAAAGCCTTGCCTGTGACTGGTGCTCAGCATACTTGATATTCTAGTTGCTTGGTAGAGACAGGACAGATAAATCATGTGATGCTATTTCCTTATTCTGATTTGATTGACAAATGAACCTTTCTAAAATAGAAATGTCATGTGGGAAGACAAAATATTCAGTTTCTGTGAATGCTTGTGCATTCACTTTGCAATTTGTTTTCCTCAAACACTTGTGCCTGTGTTTTGGTCATACAAATATTTGAATAAAATTAATACAAGCTGATAACAACCAAAGCAAAATGTGAGCAAATATTTTAAGATATTTTCTTGTCCTGTATTGCTTCAGCTTGAAACAAATAGAGAAAAACTACAGAAATTTTTGAAGCCTGTTCTATGTAATGACTAAAAACCAGTTTCTATTCTGCTGTGCCAGAACTACCTACTTAGTGTTTTTTAAAGAAATAAAATTCATGCATCTGTATGCGACTCACTTTTCTTTATTATGCTTAGAATGGGTCCAAGAGGATGACTTACCACATGCATTCATAAAGAGGAAAAGGGCCATTAACAGCATCCCTTTCAAATGAATAATTAAGCCAGGACTGCAAATGATACTTTCCCACATTGCTGAAATGGAGAACACCAACCGTTATTGGTGATAATTGGCAAGCTTAACATTATTTTAATTTTATTGCCCAAAGGATGATATAACATGGGATAGTGAATGGAAGAATTGGTTTTGGGGTTTGAGTAGTGTTGTTATGGGTGTCCTGCTTTGTGCTTTTTGTTTCTGGACTTTTTCTTTCCCTTGGCTGTGAGTTCCAGCAGCTGGTTACAGAACCTTGGAAGCTAGGTTGTTCAGCAGAAGAGTGGGACATCACTCTAAGAGAATGAGTGACTAGCAGGTAAGACACTGAATGAGGTCTCAACTCCTCTGGTTTCTGTGTATAGTCCTGCTTGGATTTTCTATGCTAACTCTGGAATCTCATTTAAAATTTTTACTCCTGTTTCCTATCTGTAAAACGATGGTAATAATGCTTACCTATTTTTTGTGAGAACAACCTGATGTTAATGAGGTGATTAGCTAAGTGATATAAAATGGACTGAAGATTGAATCCAGATGATAAATTCAAATCAAACTTTCTGTAGAGATGTCATTGCCTGGCTCAGAGTCAGCCGAGTGTTACATTACCTGAGTGTTGAACCATCAGTCTCTCAATGTCAGACTATCAATATTGCACAAAACCAGAATCTCGTAGAGTGTTTTAGAACACAATGCATTTTTCTAGTACCTTAGGAATATTGTCATGAGATCTTCCTTTTTATTAGATGAAATTCTGATAAAAGCCACTTAAATATTAAGGCTTGTGTTCTAGTTTTGTAACAAAGCCAGGTGGTACAAAGAGCCATTTCTCTCCTTTGTGTCTCTTTGTTACAAATTTTTCTTCTGTCTTTGAGTGACAAACCTCCATTAGGAGCTTTCAGGAGGAAGAGTGACCTCCCTTGGGTGACAGGCTTGGAGCACTGCAGAGAATTCTGTATACAGGTGGGCAATCACACTGTAAGCCTTTGCAAATGGCAGCAAAGTGGTTCTCCTCCCCAAGGCTCTGCAAATTGCTGCAGCGAGGACAATAAAGAGGATCATTTGAACACCCTTTGGAGACAATGTTCTTCTCTGCCATGGTCACCTAGCTAAGAAAATGAAACGGAACGTGATGAGCTGATGCTATCATGTGAAATATTACAAAGCACCAGGCTATTTTCCTCAAAACTGGCTTCAGCTATGCATGTGAAAGAAATGCATTTGACAGAATGAGAGCATTTAAAATGTTTTTAAAAAACTCTAATGGTGGCAACAGCTTCATATTTTATATTAGACTATGAGGGTGGCAATATTATTAGCTGATAGCAAGTGACATTTTTCATTACAGAATCACGAGATAGTTTGCTACTGGAAAGTGATACTATGTTCAGAATCAATTATATACATGTTCCCCCCTTATAACTTTGATCACTTTACATAAATACATATGTATGTGTATATACACGTGTGATGTGCATATGTCTGTGTATGTGAAGCTAACATGCATGTTTGGTTATTAAAAAAGAAATGTAGAAGCCCTGATGTGGGCTGGGTTTCATTCATTTACTTTTTGGAAAAAAGCTAGTATATATCTTGGATGTCAGTACCATATATCCGTCTATTATAGTGTGTGTGTGCATGTGTATGTGGAATATGTAACAATAATCATCCTCAGGTTTGTTCATACGCGTGTATGTGAACTCACCCCAGATGTTCACCTCATAAGCCCTTAGCCTGACTGTACCCACACACGCCTGTGGGAGAAAGGATGACGGAATGTGTATGAGATTTTTCCTTGATTGTTTGTCACAATGTCAAAGTATTGGCAGCTGTTCTAGTGGAGATGTGAGTAAATCTGGCAGACCATAGTAAAAAATTAGTTCTCTCTCTATGTAATTGTCCTACTTTTGTTTGCAACTTTCCCAGCCATACTGAGCTTGTACACGTATCATACAAGAGCCACACTCTTTCAGGCTGTTGAATATATTTTCTGTAGTGGGGGTCGATAATTATGAGTCCACTATTTATTCACTTTCATAGACATTACTAGGCAAACACTTCTAATTTTTAATAAGTTTAAGGATGCTTACTGTACTAGCACAAAAAATGTGTTGCCCTCGATGAACTCTGAAGTCTTTCCTCTGTATTCGTAACTTACATAAAACAAATTGAATGCTATGAAGGAGGATGGCTGTCAGTCTGTCAGTGGTACAACAGAGTGATTAATGTCAGACTCTTGGAGGGAATTATATCATTCTTGGCCATCTGTATTCCTGAGCTTATATTTGCCACTCTTCTACTTGAAGCAATACCTTCAAACTGAAATTATTGCTTCTTCCAGTAATTGCAGACCTTGCTGTTTTCAGAATGTTTGGAATGTTAAAAATGTCTGGTTTGTGATCTGCATATTCTCTACCAATCTGAAGAGACTATGCCTGCTCAAAAATTATGAATCAAACTTAAAAATAATTATATTTAAGATGAGGGGGGAGGAAAGATCACACTGGTTTTCATTTCCCTTAACTTTATTTTATCTCTAAGGGAAAACTTCCTATTTGCAAGAACTGCAAGCCTATCATTAGATGCATGTGTATACACCCACACCTACAGATATATGCTAGCCTACCTCTTTCCTTGTTTATGGAAATTCCAGCTAGACAGCAGTAAGGCTGCCTGCTGTCTCACACAACTAAGGCCTACATCTACATAATTAAATTTGGTCTTGTAAAGGAATATTATACAAAATTAGGGAATAAAGCAAGTAGCTTTTCTAGTGCCTGTACAACAAGGTTAGCATCTCCTCCCTAGTAGTTATGTTTGTAGTCTCAATACCACCCAGAAAAACTCTTGAGACTTGATGGTTCTACAGAATGCTGCTTGCGAGGTACATGACCATGACTCTTTGGCTTCTGCTTCCAATATCTAGGTATCCTTAAGACAGTCCACATGTCTAGTGTGTTGCAGGCTATTGTCCTCCAAGAACATCTTGGTTTATCCTAGCTCACGATACAGAAAAAAAGTTAGTATAGAACTACTATTAGTAAGCTTCACAGTATTTTTTTCAGAGTCAACGAAGTATACTGAAGTCCTATAAAGCTAATGGAATAATCTAGGGCAAAAAAGGCATGTAATTCTCTGCCCCAGGCAGATTTGCAGGGAAAAACATTACAATCTAATGAATACCATTTACATACCATTACATTAATGAAAGAATAATAGAGAGAAGCAAAGTGCTTTCATTAATGATAAATTTTAGAGTCAATTGAAAAGACAGATCATCTGGATTTATGGTCAGCTTCCCTTTAACAAATAACATGAAAACAAATTAACAAGAAAATTTATAACTAAGGAAACTGGTGGGTCATATTTGCACATTCAACATTTCCATGTGTTGTCTAACTGAAATGTTTTTGCAGAGAAATAATGAGTTTGCTGTTTAGTGATTTATTCCTTTGTTCAGTGTAATCTTGACTATTATAAGCAGCTATAGCAACACTTTCTTATTCTCCAAACAATTTAAATGTGTGCCAATTTTAGTGAGATTCAGAATATACTTAATTATTTTGGTATATGGCAAGGGTTGGACCTTGTGGAAATGTTTAAGACTATGCAAATTTTTCATTTCATTAAAGAACTAGGCACCAAAAGGTCATCTGTGTTTATGGTACTTCCTTTTCTTAACATCAAATTTCTATTGTTACTGATTTGTTTGGTGGGAATAATAAATCATTACTGTGAGAAGGCAAACAGCCTCATTTCTCTACAATTAGAAAAGAGCAGCTGTGTAGGCTGCCTTAATTTGCAGGCAGGTGAATAAATACTAAAATGATACTCAGATATTTTTCATGCTTTCCATACTCAGAAACTGAGAGATCTCTTACACTGTGTAGTCTGTTTGTTTCTACTTCTGAGAAACTCTCATTCTAGTATTTAACACAGGCTCTTTCCACACTTTAAAACCGCATTTTGTGTTTTGTGAAGACTACAGAATGTCAGTAAGTAAGAATATTGCTATATGTCTGTTTGACATAAATGCAACAAATTCCACAAGAAAAAGTTGCCACTCTCTAGCCAGGTAGATGTTTCGACCTTTGTTTCATTTTAACTGGGCATTAATTGGAAAGTTACACCATACATGATTGCTTTAAAAGATCAGTTTTGCACAATTCAGATTTTTCAGTTGTGGGAGAGGCACAGAATCATTTAGGTTGGAAAAGACCCTTAATATCATCAAATCCAACCACTGACCTAACGCTGACGGTCCACTACTAAACCATGTCCCTAAATGCCACATCTATATATCTTTAAAACACCTCCAGTTGTTTAAGAGAATTATAACGATACAGGCAGATTTTTTTCTCACATGTTCACAGAAGTGCCTTAAGATTCTTCCTGCCTTAGACCTAGCGGTACTAAAAGATTATAAGATACTTTACTTTCAAGCATTTAAATTTAGTCTTACTCACGAACATGAACTTATATGTAGAGTGACAACTCTTAATATAAAAATGAATTTCCAGCTTTGCAGAGGCATAATACTGCTGAACTGGGCATAATTTATCTCTGTGTGAGGTCTCTAGCCAAGCTATTTTTTTTAATTCAGAGACACAGAACTGCTGCATACAGATTTTCCTATTGTTTTTTTTCCTCCCAGTGGGTGGTAGTGAAATTGCTTCATATTTATTTATTTATTTATTTATTTATTATTTACTATTTCCTTTGTGACCTATTAAGTATATAACATTGCGCACGACCTGCTTAGCTCAATAGTCAGTCCAATGTATGATGGATACTTGGATAATTTGGATTAAGCAAAAATAGCAATAAGAAATTGATTACAAGCTAAGCAAAACCAACCCAGCTGCCTGACACTTACGCAGTTCATTCCAGATGCTCACCCTCCAGTGTAATTCACTCAGCGCTGATGAACAACGTGTGACGTGGCAGCCTTATTTGGGGGCTGCTGGAGCTGATGATCTACCAGCAGCTCATGGAGAGTGCTTCAGCACCACAGACCCCATCCTACGCCACCGCCTTGCCCCACTGGGCAGCTATGACAGCTAGGATCTTATCCTATATTTTATTTTCTTCTGATGACAGCTGTGATCACCACTGTTGGCTCCAATTTATGATTTCAACCAATAAAACAAGAATGGAGGACTGAGGAGAAGCTCACACCTCAGACTCTTCAAATTTTCATGATTGTTTTAAAAATTGGAAGGTTGGAATTTTGAGATTGAAGGACATCTGACCTGTGAGCATGAAGCTTTCATGAAGGATCTGTCTCTCAAGGAAACACCAGGCTTTCACAAGTTTGACGGTGTTGAGAGCAAGGAGTGTTCCTTCTAGTGACAGTAGCATTATGCCCAGATATCGCAACTGGTTGTACACTGGCCTCTCAAAATAACAGCAAGCACATGAAGGAATTTGGCCTTCCAGTGTTTCTCCAGAGATGTTGTCTGTAAATTATCCCAGAGAAGACTCCGCGGCTCAAAGTAGTTAGCCTGTAGTCTCACATGTTTTAAAAATGAGATCTGAGCATATCTTACGTAGATTGCATAGCTTCAGGATATACAGGTAATCTAGTCTTTTATTATTATTATTTTTAATCCTCCTATCCCATTAATCTTATCTAGATGCGTATCAAACTGGATGGAATACCGTTCGAAGAGGATAGACGTATTTCTTATGTAATGGTGTCTCTTTGGTAGCTCTAGTATCCAGGTTTCACTTTTGCATTCTCTGCTTTGAACCCTACAGGCTTTGGTGCTGCCAATAGCCCACTGTTCCTGACCGTTTGTAAGAACAGAGACGGAGAAGGAATACTTCCATTACACTTTTTCCTTTCATGGCAGCTTCTCATTGATTTAGCTGTTAAATAATTCAGAGGCAACAACCATCTGTTTAAGTCAATGTCCTGTTCCATATCTCCCCAGAGAAAAGACAGCAGTCCAGAAGGAAGCATCAAGTGTAATTTGCTGACTTCCTTACATAAATACTACTAAAAACTAAAATATTTTGCTCCTACATTTTCTTTCCCTTGAGCCAGAACAAGCTAATTCAGACTTTAATGAACCAGAGACTAATTTTAAATGGGAGACAATGGCCTTCCCTTAAACTAATTGCAAGGAAAGAGAAAGATCATAAAGGTTCAGTCCCTTGAACAGTTTTGGGAGTTTGAAGCAAAAAGAAACCAAAAAAACAACCCAAAAGAAGAGGGATTTCAGTTTTAGGGGCTTTCATGTACCTACTACATCTGTGCACATTGGATGAAATATTTTTTCCATGTGCCAACTGATTTAGTTCTGAAGCTGAGTCAGATTTAGATCACTTTGACATCTGCTTCACTCTACGTCAATCAGAAAGCAGCTTTTAAAAGCTAACATGTAATTAATGATCCAAAGTTTTACAGAATAATAGCAATCTGAGTCCACACTGTAGAAAATTCATTAATTCTGCATTTTTTAAAATTGATGATCATGTGAAATAATGATTCAGTATGTCCGTTAAGGCTGATAATATAGACATCCTTGAAATGCGATAGGTAAGCATGTAAAAAATGTCAATGTTTCTGATATTCAAATTTCTTTCTACTTGGTTTTGGCAGGAACATTGCTTAATTATGTGATGGACTCATGCCAAGACTCTCCCTTCTTTCTGCCACTCCAAATCTGAATAGATACTTCAGGTAATTTTGCCCATTATTTTGTACAGGGTTTCTCTACGTGAAATAAATTTTGAAAGACTGGAAGAAGGTAGAATCCTTGCCTGCGTTCAAATACATTTTTCAGTAATGGGAAGAGACAGCAAGGACAATCATGCATGAGAAATCTGATCAAAACAGGAGTAAGAAAACATTACTACAATTGTGATAACATTTTATAGTTTAGAACTTAGGTAATGCTGGACCACTGCATGGGTTGATCAGTAGATTGTTGGTTACAGACTGCTTTAGGTAGCACATGGGGAACCACGGCTTTTTCAAATTTTCTATGTCTCAGCAATTCCAAATACCACCTTTCAGGCTAAGATTCACTTCTCTTAAATTAACTTATTTAATGGATAGGTATCTAGCCTTCTCTAGTTGCTTGACTTCTGTAGTTAATGGGGAGGGACAGACACTTCCAGAAGGCAACTCATCACATCCTGACCCAGAGGATCAAGGTAGAGGGAGGGGCTGAGTTTCATTAAAGAGATGCCTGTCTCTCTATATTAGTGACTGTCCAGAACTCATAGGACTATTTTAGCCTAGAATACTTAATTTGAGAGGTATAGGCTTATGCAGGATAATCCTACTTGTTTCCAAATTTACATGAGACATAACAAACTGAAAAGAAGGTCACCAGAACTGTAGAGGCACTGGTTCCTTCAGTTTTCCTAGTAGCTTAAATCCAGATTTTCTCAGAGCTTCAGTATGATGGTGTATACACAGTTAAATAAAGAGATACAATCCAATTCATGTCAGCACCCACTGCTTTCTTTATTGTTATGGACTGCTCCTCCTAGCAGGTACTAGTGTCCATTCAGGTTTCTAAACCATTTCTTTTGGGTCCCTTCCCTCATGGCAACTCCTCTGAAGGTTGAGGTGTTATCACCTTATCTTTCATCCAGCTTTCTTTGATCTTTGTCCCGTAATCCAACAGTTCACACATTTGTTTCCGACTTTTCTCCCAAGCTCCCTTTTTTATTGCCATCTTGATAGAGACTTTTCCATTTTGTATATTTTTTAGTTTGTATTGACTTTTCAGATGAAATTGGTGAAATTATCTTCTTTTATTTTTTTTCATTACATCGCAGAATCACAGAACGGTAGGTTTGGAAAGGACCTCTGGAGATCATCTAGCCTCCTCATAAAGTGGGTTTACCTAGAGGACATTGCAGAGGAACATGTCCAGACAGGTTTTGAACCTCTCCAGAGAAGGAGATTCCACAGACTCTCTGAGCACTCTGTTCTGTCAGCCTCAAAGAGAAGAAGATTTTCCTTGTGTTCAGGTGGACCTTCCTGTGTTCCAGTGTGTGCGCATTGCCCCTTGTCCTGTCACAGAGTGCCATTGAAAAGAGTCCGTCCTCATCTCTTGACACCTGCCGTTTAGATATTTATAAGTGTTGATAAGATCCCCTCTCAGTCTTCTCCAGGTCAAACAGACCAGTCTGTCAGCCTTTCCTCGTAAGAGAGATGCTCCAGTACCTCACTGTCTTTGCGGCCCTCCTCTGGACTCTCTCCAGTAGTTCCTTGTCCTGCTTGAACTAGGGAGCCCAGAAGGGGACACAATATTCCAGATGTGGCCTCACTAGTACAGAGTAGAGCAGAAAGATAAGCTCTCTCATCCTCCTTGCCACACTCATCTTGGTGTACCCCAGGACACCATTGGCCTTTCTGGCCGCGAGGGCACATTGCTGGATCATGGTTAACTTCTTGCCTATGAGGACTCCTAGATCTTTCTCCACAGAGCTGCTTTCTGGCAGGTCACCTTCTAGTCTATCCTAGTTCAGGGGGTTATTCCTCCCAAAGTGCAGAATGCTTCACTTGTCTTTTCTGAACTTCATTAGATTCCTCTCTGCCCAACTCTCTAGCCTGTCTAGGTCTCACTGAATGGCAGCTCAGCCATTATTCCCAGTTCTGTATCACCTGCAAAACTGCTGAGGGTAAACTCTTTTCCCTCATCCAGGTCATTGATGAATACGTTGAACAAGACTGGGCGCAGTACTGACCCCTGGGGAACACTGCTGATCAGGCTTCCAATTAGACTCTCCACTGTTGATCACAGTCTTCTGAGCTCTGCCATCCAGACAGTTCTCAATTCATCTCCCTGTCCACTCATTTAATCCACAGCTCTTTATAAAACATTCCCATTCAATGTTCCAAAAGGCCTGGCACAGTTCCGCTGTCAATGATAATGATTTATTTTCTTTTTTTCTCAGATATTTTTTAGCCTGGGGCTGACTTGCTGCACATTGAGTCCATCAAGGACATTGCAAATTCATAACATGAACATTCATGCATTATAGATAAATAGTTTCCCCAAATCAGCCCATTGTATCGTAATGAATAATCTGCCTGAAAGAACAATTACAGGCATCAAAAAAATGTTGGAAAGTATTGATTTAGTTACTCAGTAAGTGTGAAATTTGTTTTAAATGAGAACAACTATCTCAAAATACTGCAAATTTCATACAATTTTTGGTTTCATCCTGGGTAATTCTCAAAATAATAATGGTGCTTCTTTTACCACTTGAAAAATACTAGGTTATTTCTTCACAAGATTTAAATACTCCTTTGGCCCGATAGAGAAGACATTTATTTACCTGAAATTCAAAACAATCTAAGTAATCTTTCTCATTATTCAACTCGATGTTAACTAGTTACCTGAGCATACATGAGTGTGTTTACCAATACCTAAGACTCCAGAAGGAGAAATATCAGAAATAACTAGCTTTTTAGTGAACAGTTTAGAAAAAAATGACTTAAGGTGAGGATTGATCATCACAGTGTTTCTAATCTAGCTACTGTTGTCAAGGCAATGAGGTTAATGTGGAGTCTCACTAAAACTGAGGTTTATTTTTCATGTGATTTTTCAGTCTAATATTATGGTCTTTGAACCTATAAGGAGATAAATGAGGCTTCATATTTGAAAGAAGTATCTGCTTAGAGATGGGGCCAAAGAGCTCCAGCTTGTTTTGCATTGCTAGCTATCCCCAAAGAACAACTTACTGACTTCTATTTTCTATTTCAAGTATATATTTTCTAATAGTGTAATTCCCATGGTAAGGGGTGCTGTCTATCAGGCTGCTCAGCAAAAATCCCTGGATCTAAGCGGGGGCATCTGCTTAGTCTTTTGATTTCTGAATTTTATTTAAATGTTCCTATCACTTTCAATGGATTTTTGAACAGGTTTAGAAGATCAGAGGACCTAATTGTACTTTGTTATCACGATAGTGACTTAGAATAATAGATTCATAGAAAAATAGACTTACATGGGCTGGAAGGGATCTTAAAGATCATTTAGTTCCAACACCCCTGCCATAGGCAGGAATACCTTCCACTACATCACATTGCTCAAAGGCTCATCCAACCTGGCCTTGAGCACCTCCAGGAATGGGACATTCACAACTCCTCTGGGAAACATGTTCCAATGCCTGACCACTCTAAACAGGAAGAATTTCTTCCTTGTATCTAATCAAAATCTACCTTCTTTAAGCTTAAAGCTGTTGCCCCTCTTCCTATCACTATACTCCTTATTAAAGAGTCCTTCCCTGTCTTTCCTGCAGGCACTCTGTAAGTATTTGAAGGCTGCTGTAAGGTCTTCCCAGAGCCTTTTCTTCTCCAGACTGAACAACCGCACTGTCTCAGCCTGTCCTCATACAAGAGGTGCTCCAGCCCCTTGATCATCTTCATGTCTCTCCTCTGGACCCACTCAAAAGTTGACCATTCTTGAGTCTTTTAGTTATAGTAATTCATGGATTAATGAAAGACTGATTATTTTTATTTGACAATCATTAGGAAATGTTCATTTTGGTTCTGCCATTTCCCATTTATTTTAATCTAATATAGTCTTATTTTTCTTGACAATATGAAACTTAATAGAAAGGGATTCTTAGATGCACTTCTCTTTTGGAAACTGTGTGCTCCAGGAAACATTTCCCTAAACTCAGTAACTAAGTTAAATTACAGAGACACCTCAGATGAAGAATCTTATTTTTTTCTTTCTAATGTCCTGCATTAAATGCTTCCATTTATTTTTCCAAAAGATGAAAGAGGTGTTCAATAGTGAAATACATTTTAGACTACTGAAACCCTTTAATCAGCTGCTTATACTAATATCATTAGCTTTCCTTTCTAGGAAAAGCCAGAATAAATATTTTGAAAAGTAGGGTTCCCATACACAGAGAATGTAATAAAATCTGTATCAGAATACTACTGGGCATCAGAGTTGCTTGGAAACAAATGGGCATGCTTCATTGCTATTTATCAACTTCCAAGACAGAGTTCTCTGAAAGAAGTTTAGTCAAGTCTGAGAAAAAAAATCCATGAGCCTATTTCTGTTCAGGAACTGGTAATACATTAAATCTGTCCTGTAGAATCTACTTATCTTTAATATATGCTTGCTCTTATTGTTTCCCTGGGAAAACTGAAGACATCTCAAACTATATTTTTGGCTGAGTTTTTTCAAAAGGAGGCTATTTTTCTCCTCTGCCTAGAAGACTCTACTTGCTTTCTGTTGTCTTCTGCAGTCAGAGGTATATGTAGGAAATAGAAGTGATTTAGCAATTTCAGGTTTTAAAAACCATTTAAAAATCCCTATATTTTTGAGTTTTGGTTTGCTGCTTTTCTGGCTAGTTGTAACAAAACATCGGTTATCTTGCTTTGTACTCAAAGCGCTAAGCTAAACCAGAGCATATTAATACATGGTGGTGATTTGAAGGCAGAAAATAATCTCACATTTCATTTATATTGCTTTTAGCACTAGGATTGGAACAACTTCAAGATTTAAAACTAAGTTGAGAATTCATCACTTCTATCTTCACTCATCTTGAAGTTTGGTATCTATCTCACACTTGTTGTCTGTAGCCATAACAGGTTAAACCTTCCTTATAATGTTTAATGCCATTTGGGATGGTAGAATGAGTCTCTAGATGTACATATGAGGGGATTTGAACTTAATTTGCTAAAGTTGAACAGGTTAGTTACACTCTGTGTTTCTTTTGATATGCTTGTTTAATTCCCATTAATATCAGCAAGAACAGAATATATTGTTCACTTGATTTATACTATTTTTAATACTGCCTGCCAAAATCATTAAGATTTTACATGATAGATATGAAGTATGGAAGGTCCAGAAAAGCTCAATTCTGTCACAACGATAAGTGAGAATTCAGACAGTTTTTAATTGCAATAGTTTCTCACAATTGAGAAACTTGAAAGTTGAGTCACTGAAATTTTTTTTAGCAGGACATGGTCAGTGTTACTGTTTACTCTTTTCTTTACATTTAGAGTGTCCAGGTAAACAAAATCTGTGGCAGCAGTTCAAAACTGGGTCAAAAGTTAAGTTAATTCAAAGTTAAGTCGATAAACAAATCGTAAAATTGGTTCAGGTATAGACGTATATTTTCATTGGATTCCAGCAATTTATTTTGGAAAATAATTTTTGCTCTCACAAAACTTTCAGATTCTTGATTTTGCAGCTCTATGATGTGCCATTTTTTAAATCTCAAACATTACTTTGAGAAATCTCTTTAATTTGTATTTTTATTCTCTATAATTTTTACCAATAATTGAGATTGTCTTAAGTGGTGGGTTAAGTTTGGCTGGCTGCAAGGTGATCACCAAGCTGCTCTCTCACTCCCTCTCCTTAGGAGGACAGAAACAGACAATAAGATGAAAAAGATCTAGGGTCAAGACAAGGACAGGGAGATTGCCCATCATTTATTTTCACAGGCAAAGCAGATTTAGCATGAGGAAGCTTAGTTAAATTAATTGTCAACTAGTGAGAGTGTAGGATAGTGAGAAGCAAAAAAAAAACAATTAAAACCACCTTCCCCCCATCTTCCCTTGTTCCCAGGCTGAACTTCATTAATTCACTCCTGACCCATCTACCTTGTCCTCCTGAGAGCGCAAGGGGGACGGGGAATGGTGGTTAAGGTCAGTTCATAACATTTTGTCTCCACCCCTCCTTCTTCCTCATGTTCTTCCCCTGCTCCAGCATGGGGTTCTTTCCACGCGATACAGTCCTTCATGAACTACTCCCACATGGATCCTTCCCATGGACTGATGTTCTGCAAGACTGGCATGGGTCCTTTCCACAGGATAAAGTCCTTCACGAATGGACTGCTTCAGTGTTGGCCACAGCTTCTGTCAGGAGCCTGCTCCTGCATGGGGTCCTCTCCATGGTCTTCATTTTCCTTCAGGGTACAACCACCTGTTGCAGAATAGGGTCCTCTATGGGCTACAATGTGGGTATTTATTCCACTATTGTCTTTCATAGGCTGCAGGGAAACAAGCTGCATTACCATAGTCTTCTCCATGAGCTGCAGAGGAACCTCTGCTCTGGCATCTTGAGCACCTCCACTCCTCTTTTTTCTATGACCTTCACATCTGCTGGGCTGTTTTTTTCACATTTTCTCACCTCTCCTTCTCACAGATCCTGTTTATAATTTAACCCCTTCTTAAGTATGTTATCAAAGACATACCAGCAGAATTGTTGATGGGATCAGCTTTGGCCAGCATCAGGTCCATCTTGGAGAGGCCTGGAACTGGTTCTGTTGGACACAGGGCATGTATTTTCTTATCACAGAAGCCACTGCCGCAGCCTTCCTGTCTTCTGCCCCTGCCAACGCCTGGAAACGTAAACTAAATACACCATCTAGTATTATAAAACTTTCGTGCGGGTTTGCCTGGAAGATAACAATAGCATCTGAATATCTCTAAGCTGCTAGACGGAAGTATTTTTCTGC
Source organism: Cuculus canorus (assembly GCF_017976375.1). Taxonomy (NCBI): domain Eukaryota; kingdom Metazoa; phylum Chordata; class Aves; order Cuculiformes; family Cuculidae; genus Cuculus; species Cuculus canorus. Next base: position 175,328,812 of record NC_071401.1, on the reverse strand, counting down.
ATTAGAAAGATAAAATGATTGATAGTACCAGTTCTCCCATTATACACTGAAGAATACGGGAGAGAATTTGGCATCTTCTTAGAGAAACTTAAAGGTTAACACTGCATACTGGTTATTTTGAGCATGCAAAATCATTTTAAACAGCTCTGAATGAGTATTGTAAAATGATTTATTGCCTTCTGTCTGCACAAAAACTATATCTCTTCTCTGGAGATCATCACATTCTTTTCAGATGTCAGAAGGTTTCACAAATAAACTTTGAGATGGTGATAAGTGTTATTCCTCAGCAGGCACTGTTTTGGACTGCTGTATTGCAGCACTGATAGACATGAGCTGATGTCCATGTGTAACCATATCTTTACCTTCCCCTAGTGATAAGGACTTGCAGTTCGGTGTAACAGTTCTTAAAGAGTTCAAAGTAGGGGTCATCAGCTTATTTCTATAGTGTATCTAAGTATGTGCTTAAACAAAAATCGTTCATGTCACACTTACCCTAAGATCTTTTGCAAAATAAAACTGTCTTTTACATGTTGTGGCCGCATCTTCTAAAAGAATACACATTTTGAATGCATGCTGGACTATAGCATAGTCAGCTAACAAATGTCAGTGCTGGAGCTGATCTCACTTATCATCACCTATCTTCCTCATAATTTTGGTATTACTTGTCTGTCTTCAAAGATACCAATTACTTTCTTGCTGTAGTGTCTGTTATCTTGGCAGTCATGTGAATGTTGCAGATTAGTGTTTGAATGTAATTAAAAGCTAAGCGTATTTGTTTTCTACTATTTTCAGTCAAACTTATCATCTGGCAGCTAAAAGAACATCTTATTCTCATCTTTTATAGTTAAATAGTGCTCTCTTCCTGGAATGAAACCATAACATTTGGCAACCAAAAATCACCAAAGAAAATTTAATAAATAAAAAAAAGAGCAATTAATTTTGGTTTCTTTTCCCCCTCCAGCCCCCATTAGATACAGCTAGCTACATCCTTATCATCCCAAAAAGTTCCATCTGCTAAATTTTCTCTTACAAAATATAAAATAAATATTTACTACTTCCTCAAATTTGCAACCTAGCAGTGATTTTTTATACAAAGAAATGACACATTTTGAAGTGTGATGCTCTGTAAACTCATTGAAAGGGAGTGTACTTGGGGTTATCACGGAATTTTGATTGTCTTTCTTCTGCAGTATGCTGCATGACTCCTATGGTTGCAAATGCTTTCATTAGCAATAAAATCATCAGAGCTTCTTTTAGACAACTCATTCCTGTTAATCTAAGTCTTTTGTTACACCTTAAACTCTCATTACAATTTACAACTAAATCTAACCATATATCTTTACTCCCACAGTTTTTTGCTCTGTGAGTTTTGACGTGTTATACAGTCTAATCTCCTTCCGTGAGTCTTTTTCTGACTGCAGGAATCTCAGAGACAGAAGGATCCTTGAATCAGTGCAAGACACCTATATACAGAGAGTGAGGGTTCTGTATAAGGAAGGATATCAGAATTTGAATCTGAGGCCCAAAACTGAACACAATATTTGAGGTTGGGCCTCACCAGTGCTGAGTCAGGGACAGAATCACCTCCCTGGTCCTGCTGGCCACTCCGCTTCTGATACATGCCAAAATGCCATTGGCCTTCTTGGCCACCCAGGCACACTGCTGGCTCATGTTCAGTCAGCTGTCCAAAACCCCCAGGTCCTTCTCTACCAGGCAGCTTTCTAGCCTCTCTTCCCCAAGCCTGTAGCACTGCGTGGGGTTGTTGTGACCCAAGTGCAGGACTACACTTGGCCTTGCTAAACCTCAACTTGCTGGTCTCAGCCCATAGATCCGGCCTGTTCAGATCCCTTTGTAGAGCCTCCCTACCCTCAAGCAGATTGGCACTTCCTCCCAGCTTAGTATCATTCGTGAACTTGCTAAGGCTACATTCAATCCCTTCATCCAGGTCATTGGTAAAGATATTGAACAGAACTGGACCCAGCACTGAGCTCTGGGGACACCACTTGTTACTGGTCTTCAGATGGATTTAACTCCATTTACTCCAACTCTTTGGGCCTGCTAATCCAGAGAATTTTTAATACAGCAGAAGGTGTGCCTGTCCAGGCTGGTGAAAGTCAGTTTCCTAAGCAGATATAAGAAACTGTGTCAAAGACTTTACTGAAGTCCAAGAATGCTATACATCCACAGCCTTTCCCTCATCCATTAAGATCACCTCATCACAGAAGGCAGTCAGGTTACTTTGGCAGGATGTGCCTTTCATAAGCCCATGCTGACTGCTCCTGTTCACCAGGTTGTCTTGCATGTGCTGTATGATAACACTCAAGATGACCTGCTCTGTGACCTTCTCTGGTGCCGAGGTCAGATTTACAGGCCTGTAGTTTCCCAGATCCTCTCTACTGCCCTTCTTGTAAATGGGTGTAACATCTGCCAATCTCCAGTCCAAGGGAACTCCCCCAGTCAGCCAGGACTGCTGGTAGATAACGGAAAGGGGTTTGGCAAGCACTTCTGCCAGCTCCCTTAATATCCTTGGGTGGATCCCATCTGGCCCCATAGACTTGTGAATGTCTAATTGGCCAAGCAGGTCTTTAACCATTTCCTCATGGTTCATTGGAACTTTGTTGTACTCTCCCTCCCTGTCTTCTGGTTCATGAGGCTGAGCAAACAGAGAACATCTTACCTTACTACTAAAGACTGAGACAAAGTCATTAAGTATCTCAGCCTTATCTTCATCGTTTGCCACTAGTGTCTCCCTTGTGTACAGTAAAGAATGGAGATTCTCCTTGGCCCTCCTTTTGTAGTTGTTGTATTTGTAGAAAGACTTTTTATTGTCTTGCACAGAATTGGCCAATCTAAGGTCTAGTTGGGCTTCAGCCCTTCTGATTTTCTCTCTACTTAACCTCGCTTCATCCCTGTAGTCCTCCCAATATGCCTGCCCCTTCTTCCAAAACTCATATACTTTCTTCTTTTTTCTGATATCCAGCCAGATCTCTCTGCTCAGCCAAGCTGGTTTTCTCTCTGCCAGCTCATTTTCTGGCACACGGGGATGACCTGTTCTTGTGCCTCCAGGATTTCCTTCTTAAAAAGCACCCAGCCCTCTTGGGCTCCTTTGCCATATGTCCTTAATGACTGTCTTCCATGGAACTCTATGAACCAGCCTTCTGAACAGTCCAAAGTCTGCCCTCCGTAAATCCATGGTGGCTGTTCTACCAACCCTCCTCCTTACTCCTCCTAGAACTGAGAGTTCTATCTCCTGATTACTATGCCCTTGGTGTCCTCCATCCATCACATCTCCCACAAGGCCTTCTCTGTTCACAAACAACAGGTGCAGTGAGGCACCTTCCCTAGTCAGCTCTCTCACCAGTTGTGTCAGGAAGTTGTCTTCCACACACTCCAGGAACCTCCTAGACTGTTTCCTCTCTACCGTATAATATTTCCAGCAAACATCTGTTAAGTTGTAGTCTCCCACAAGGACAAGGGCTAGTGGTCATGAGATTTCTCCCACTTGCTTGCAGAATAACTCATCAGCCTCTTCTTCCTGGTTGGGTGGTCTATAGCAGACCTCTGATATCTGCCTTGTTTGGTGCTCTGCTGATTTTTACTCATAGGCACTCAACCCTATCATCACCATCGTTAAGGTCAAGGCTACCAAAAAACTCTCTGAGGGCCACCCCATGACTTCTCCTTTCTCACCTATCCCCCATGACGTGTTTACAGACAGTCATAGCAGCACTCCAGTTATGCAAATCATCCCACCACGTTTCAGTCTTACAATTACTTATCATTCCTCTTGTTTATTGCCCATGCTGAGTGCATTGGTGTATCTGTACTTCAGCTGGATTGTCGATCCCACTATGCTCCTAAGGGGAATAGTCCTAATTCCTAAGTGAACCACTCACTGAATTTTCTAACCCATCGATTATCTTTACATATATGCTGCGGTTTGGAGTGCTATTCTCCACTTCCTGTGAGGTAGCAGACCAAAGGTACTCACTGGCACACCATTCCTCAGACACTGGAATGCCATTCCCAGGCCTTTTTCTCTGAAGCCTGGTTTTGTCCCCCTCCCCCTTCACATCTGGTTTAAAGCTCTATTAATGAGCCCCGCTAGCTTTTTGCTTATTGTCCTTTTGCCCCTTGGGGACGAGTGAACCCCGTACTTGCACATCAAACTGGGTGCTGTGTAGGCCAACCCATGATCAAAGAACCCACAGTTTTGCTCCTCACACCAGGTTCAGAGCCAGGTACCTATTTCTTGGCTCTTCCTATTCCTTCCTTCATCATTCCCTGTAGCTGGAATGACAGATGTGAACATTACCTGTGCCCCTGATCTCTTCACTATATGTCTCAAGGCCCTGTAGTCCCTGTCAATTGTCCTCAGATTACTTGTTTGGATTTCATAATTATCTATTTGGAAAATCAATAGAGGATAATAATCCATGGGCCTGACCAGAGTTGGATGTTTTCTTTCTACATCTCTAATCAAGGCTCCAGGGAGGCAGCAGACTTCCCTATGTAATGTGTCTGGTCTGCAGACTGGTCGTTCTGTTCCCTTCAGAAGGGAGTCCCCTATGACAATAACATGTCTTTTCTTCTTAACAGAAGCCATTTCGATGGATGGTTTTAAGGTGTTTTAGCCTAGGGAACATTTCTAGGCTGTGAGACCCATCATCCTCATTTAGGTTCGGTTCCACTTGCAAAGCTTTTCCTGAGATTGTGCTTGTAATGCTCATACGTTGCTGTCAATGTTCAAAGCAATTCTGCAGATCGTTTTCTGAAAGGCTGTTGAGAACCTCCATCATTTTTGCTTTTACAGATTCTATAGAAAAATGAGTTCCTTTGAATCTGGCAAATAGTGTGGGTGCTCAATCACAGTGATATTGTTATCAGCGAAAATCTACTTCACAGACAAAGTGCTGTGGGCTGGCACATTGTCTTGATGCTAACTCGTCGTTGACTTTTGCACACCAACATTTTCTAACCAAGTGTCAGAAAATGTCTATATTTGAACACCCGTTCACTCTAATCAAGGGAAGCAATTGTGTTGAGTCTTGTCTTACTGTAACATGTGGGAACATGTTCTATGACCATCTCTTTGTCTCTCCCCTGTTGTTCTTGGTTCCCTAACTAGCATAACTCTTGCCCTATTTTGTGTCAGGCTTTGTACATAGGAAGTCCAGTCAGCAGGTCAGGACATCAGGAGACAGAGCCAGAGTGACAGAAAACTGAGAGCCCAGGCTTGGGCTATGTCTGGCTTTGGTTTGTTTGTCCTGGTAAACCTTGAACACAAGGGACAGGAATAGATATGAGCTGTTTCCTTGAGCTCTAATTAATTGTCAGTTGTCAACTATTTTCTAACATGCATGAATTTAGACTAATTTGATCCTCAGCTTGACATATACATATTTCTTATTAGTGGAAGCATAGCTGTTATCTGAATGTAAAAATTTGGCAAAGCACTATTTAAACTGACTATCATTTGAAGACAAGAAGAGTTCAGGTTGCCTGCATTATAATCTGGATTTGAGCGGTAGATGTTATGTGATATTATTTTACTTCCTTTTAATAGAAAGCCTTGCAAAGTATGCTGTACCTAATCAGGCAACCTCATATGAACGGAAGCTTAAAAAAGTTACCGGTGAGGATGATTCCAATCTGCCTCAAATATTTTACTTATCCCTGGAGTCAAGAAACAAAAGGAAATTAACATTTTATGGCTGTCCCTATGTCTCAACTGCTTCAGTCTTCTCACTCCACTTTACAGCACACAGATGGAATGGGATCATTCTTTGTGCAGTTATATTGTAGAGTAAGGCAGGACAGATTTGTGACTGAGCTGAGGGAGCTATGACTTTCATAGTATTTTACTCCTGAATGGATTACAGTGTTAAAGAGTAGGAAAATATTTGCATTCTCATCCTTCATTTTCTATTGACAAAGTGACCGTTCACAGCTCTCAAAGCTGTTCAAAATATGTTGAGGCTTGTAACTCCAGATTGAAAACATTAAGTTTTTTTCACACTTAGACAATTCCCTAAATCCCGATGGGTTTTCACTTGCATAAAAATTCTGAAGAACAATCTCAATGATTTGTTTTCAAGTATATCCAGCCACACTCTGTCAACTTGAATTTTGTTCTGCCACTCCAAGGGGAAGGCACCAGCCCTGGCCCCTCTGCAGTCAGTCATCCATGCCAAGATCACAAACTACTACTTTGTACTATCAGTCCAAAAGCAGACCTGAGCACAGCACATCATTGAAGTGTTGTCTCAGACAATAATACGGTCAGTAAGTGTTGCTTAGTTGGGTAATGACATAGTAGTTGTACTAGAAGACAATAGCAGTTCATGCTTCATAATTCAGAGGATCATCACGTGTCTGGATGAGATTTCTATACTGGATATTGAAATACTGATGCTGTAAGCAAGCATTTCAGTATTTTTTTTTTTGTTTTGTTTCCACTTGGTACATACTTCTGATCATTAAAAATAGTATAAATATATCATTTGTCTTTAAATAGAAATGAATGATAGAGTTCAGATCTGACATTTAGGAGCTCTGGGAAATACTGCTAGAAGTGTAGCTGGGTGGAAAATACTTTTCTATACACTATATTTTTCATAATTTATATTTAATTTATATTTATACTCCAGAGTATATAAATTAATTCTGACAGGTTTTTTTATAACTTAAAAACCTGAGGAAATATTGTTTAAGATAACTTAAATATTTTGTTTCAAATACTTTGAGAATCCATACTTTTTCTGTATTTCAAAAATATTATAATGAACTTACAGCTGTGCTCCTGCAGTCTTACATCATTAAATTCTAAACAGAAAGTTCCTGATGAAAATTTTGAATTGCAAGATTGTCAATTTAAATTTTGCCCATTTCCATACCTTTGGTAAGAAAAAAAAGAAAAATAAAACAAACAAACCCTTTCTGATGAAAAAATTGTTTATTTCTGTAGATGGAAAATGTTTCACTGAAATAAATCCCAAACTGTTTAAACTAGAAAGTCTTTGTTTTATACTCCTTAGGAGTAGCAGCATTTTGTGGAACATCTAAAAGTTCATGTTTCAAATGGTACTAAATGTTCCTTGTTATCCATTTCTTCTTGAGCCATGGTGTAGATAAACAGTATTTGCAATATCTTCTTAATCAGTATCCTCATATCCCAGTGGATTCAACCCTTCTATCAAGTTGGTTCCTTTCTGCAGAAAATTCTGCTTATTTGTAGCATTACAATAGCCAGGAAATTAAGGGATTCAAATCTCCTATGTTCATCTTCTAAGCCTACAATACTAACTTTACCATACCCAATAAAATGAGAAGACAACCTATTTATCATCCCCTGAGATCTCTTTTTGGCAACCAAATTCTCATACTAATAAATACTGCAAAATGAATTTATTTCATGTCAATGCTTTCACAATACAATTGTTTTGCTGAGCACATTGTGCAACTTGCATAGCAGAGCTTTGCTTCCTATTTCATTCCTTGTCTGTCTTTATTGTTATTTAGTGCTGTGCTCCATAGACAAGTGTGACCCTTCCTCTAAAGAAAAAGAACTCTAGAGACTTGAACAGCACGCTCAAGACTGCTGTCAAAATACTTTTTTCCATCCTTATTACAGATATACAAGGTGAAAATTCAGTCTTAGTTCTGAATCGCCCTTGGAGTCCCAGTGTAGGTCCAAGTGCTTGTTCATGGAGTAGATCATTCGGATCAAGTCACATACAAATGGAGCAAAGCATGCACAGATACATCCTGAAGAACCTATTCTGTCCTGGGGTTTTCAAAAGCCCAATGCACACCTTTTGAGCTGAAAATCAATTCAAGCAAACAGTTAATAATTATACAGATGGAAAAAGACTGGCAGATAGTGATCCACTCTCATGCTTGCTTTTAATTTTACACTGACAAGGCCAAGTTGTGAGTGCAGTCAGTGCTTCCACGTTCAACGTTGCTCCCTCTGTTGTGATGGCATCAAAGAAGGGAATTTTCCTCTTCGGTACTTAGATTCAGAGAGTGATTGTCAGCAGCCGGGAAAGATCTCATGAGCTCTCATCAAAACTTCAGTGACCCCACTGAAGGCAAATAGTCCACAAGGACTGTTAAACTGATCTTTCCTTTTAAGAAAAAGTATGCCAGGGAGCCCACACCAACTGCTGGGTGGTGTTGTGCTGAGGCTGTGTTTGAGAAGGTGGTTACATTTTGGACTGGCTGAAGTTTTTGAAAGGTTACAATACCTAATCTCAAGTTCAATAAAACTTCAGCAGTCCAGTTGTCTGTCATAGCATGCCAATTTGGAGAACATTATATCTGGCCCATTATGCAAGCAAAAATCATTTTTTTGAGAAGTGAAAAGACATTCATGATTAATACCACACAAAACGAACTGTTGAGAAGCTGTTATGACAAAAAGGAGGCTACCCTTTTTTACCAGCTACTTTTGCAAGGGATAAAGGCTGTGGTTAATGATGTGGAAAGCAGTTCTTGGTATCTCAGCATCACTGCCTTGACTGTCAAAATAACTACCCATTTCTGTGGCTTGAAATGGCCTCTCTACAGCTGTTTTATGAAAGTGCTTTGAAAGCCAAGCATTGTTACTATTATGGAACTCACAAGGTAGCCTCAAAGAAGAATTAACAGAATTTGAACTATATGAAACCCTAACCAGAATGAACATTATGATTTAGAAAATTCCCGATGGTCTCCTATAGAAAATCAGACTTTGCATACATTATTGTACAATAAAATCACTCAGCTACTTCTGTGCTTTAAGCATTTGCCTGCAACATAGCAGTTGTCCCTTTAAGCACTGCCCTACTCTAAGGCTAATGACAATTTGGATGTGATTGCAATGTACTGATCTCTAATGTTACAACTGTCATACAGTACTTTGTGCTCCTCTAATAGTTACGCATGATACCGGCAGTGAATAGTGACAATGGATATCCCATGGAAAATCAGTAACCCATCTGTGCTGTGCTGAATCCTGCTTCTACCAAGATCAATGACAGTTTTCCCAATTATATCAATGTGAGTAGTATTCTGTCTGCCTGCATGGAAATAAAAATCAGAGGCAAAGAAGAAAGGATCTGCATGAATCATGCATGAATTAGCTTCTTGGTGCTTGATTTTAATACAAAATCGTTGGAGAAGGAGGAAATGGGTAAGATTAGAAGCGTAATTTAACCTTGGTTAAACTGTTCTTGTCAATGCAATTTCACCATGTGAACTTCCTTTCATAATAAAACAATAGAAACATTAACAATTCTCCTGGCTGATGTCTGCCTTCTTCTCTCTCCAGAGTGTGTGGCTCACCAGCTCAGGGACTGTTAGTTTTATTCTCTGGCTCTGTGAAAAAGTACCTGGTGTGTCTGTGTTTGTTGCTGCTGCTGTGTGAGCTGGATTTGTGATCGGCTTCCACCCCGTCCTGACAAACACGACCATCTGCCTGCAGTGGCTCTGCCTGCTGTCCTCATTACCAGAGATCTCCCTGGTCTGCCTTGTGGATGGTCTTTCCTCGTTAAAGTACTTCCCCTTCCTTCCCTGCTCTCTCCAAACTCTCCTCTTCTCAGACTCCTAATCCCAGGGATGCTCTCTCGCATAGTCAGTTGTTTCTTCAATGTTCTCTTACTGCAGTAACCTGCTCTTTGCTCTTGGCATCTACCTCCCATCTGGATGGACTGTGATGTTTAACAGAGCACCATTCAGGAATAAAGCAGAGCTTACAGGTGAGATAAGACCCTATAGGTTTCCAAACCTATGCTGATCTCTATAATCTCTATCAAATTCTCACCTTGTTCTTAATTCATGTGAAATGTCAAAATCATGCCAATGTTAGGGTTCAAGTTGTACTCATGTTTTTGCAACTTTATTTTAAAAGCCACCTTTAAACTAAAGTTTTATGTCAAATCTTTGTAGCTCCCATTTGTGCATGATGGAAAGTGAAAAAAAAAGGAGACGGCACATGTGGGAATTCAGATCAGATGAGATTTTCATAAGGAACAAGGCACAATTCGAATGTAATTCTAGTGCATCAAAATGGAAATTGTAACACAAAGTGAATCAGCCAAAGGATCAGAAAATCTTGGGGTTTACTTTCTTACTTTTCTAGCTATTTAATGTAGCATTTTAGAAAGTCCTAGTGCTATCACGCATCAGACATTAAGTATTATTAAAGCACAAAGCAACATCTTATTCTTAACTTTGAAGTGCTTATAAGGCACTGTAGACTTAAGAACATACTTATACATATATACATATCAGATAATATTTTTTAAAAGACAAATGACAATAGTTGTAATTCTTTTACTTTATTTCATAATAGGTTCCTATAGGATATTATAAATTTTTTGAATTCTGCCTTATGAGTATTTCAAATATTTGACTATCAAACTGAAAAAAAAGTACAAGAAAGGAAATGAGACATCTTGGCTAGTTTTCATTGTGAGGAAAACCCAAGTGAGCCCAATGGCATAATCTGAGATCAAAACAGACAGATGACCCTTCAGCTCTTTCAGATGAGTTGCATTTGTTCCAATATTCCATATAAACATGAGACACAATCAAAATTCAAATTAAGCAGAGTCCCACAAGCCTGCAAGGCTAATCCCATGCTTTGACAAGGCTCAGAGCAAATCCACTTCAGACATTTCCTGTGTGCTGCCTCGCAGACTTAGTGACATGATGTGTTCAGAGGGATTTTCTCTGCTTCAAAATTAAACCCAAACAATGTAAAGATCATTCCTTCATCCCCTCTAAGAATCAGAGGAAGTGGCTAATGGCCAAATCCTTGTGAAGCAGGAGTTGGATGCAACTGCACTGTAAACACAGGAACGGAAATTGCAGTGATGCAGCAGTTGCATTAGCCTGTGAGACAGAATGTAGGCTGTGTTTTGAAACACTGTGGTAAAGGTCAAGCATTCTCCACTGTGAGGGTTTCAAATTTTAAAACTTCCTTATACTTCAGTGACAGGTAGATGACTTCTAAAAAGAGATCACATCTACACCTTTCCTCTCCCCCATGAATGCGTCTAGCCACCAGCACACAATGCCAGTGTTAGCTTTCCATTTCTACTTTTTGATTATACTGAGATAAATAAAATAATACCGAGCATATGGAATGGTTGAACTCAATGACCTAGTGGGTCCTTTCCAACCTAGTGATTCTATGATTCTGTGATTCTATATTCTGTCACTGACAAGTGCTTTTCAATGTTTAATTGGCAAAGGCAAACCTGACATTTACTTTCCATTAAAAATTGCTCTCACACAGCTGTAAGATGGCTGGAAAACTGTGGCATGATTTCCTTGATCAGCTATTTTTCTTTCAAAGTGCCTTAATTTTTGTTGTGATTATTGGTGGAACTGGAGTGTCTTTGAAAAAGAGACCCTGTAACATGTGGCACAGTGCCTACGATCTACGCTTATGCACTGGCCTTTCATGGAGATCAGTTTCAGGTAATGTGTAAGGCTGGATTGCAACTGGGTGCTTCATTCACTCGGTGGGAACCTTAAGATGTTTAGAGAACTTCTGGGTACAGGAAGAAGTGCTCAGTGCCTTTACATACATGCTGACACTGAGGACTGTAATTTTGGATTTATCATCTAAGTTAGGATTGTGATTTTGGAGTTAATATCCAAGCTAGGATGAATCCTACCTAAACTTTAGCCATCTAAGAGTTAGCTGTCCAGTCTAATACTTCTTAAGACTCACTTTTACTAGTTCTGTTTCTTCAATTGGAGGAGCGTTATGTGCACTATTTAAGGCAGTTTAACTGCTCAGCTCCACCACTCTACCATGCCAGCTCTGATACTTCTAGATCTAAATTCCTCTGCATTTCTTGGCTGTTATTTCTCCGTGTCACGGTCCTGTAAGGCAACAGTCTAGCCAAAGACAGAGACAACTCTGTCCCTGAAAGATCTGTGATAAAAATGCCCTGCAGAGAAGGATCTGGCTAGCAAAAAATATCCTGAAGAGCCTCACACACAAACTAGGCAGGTCTCTTCCAATCCTTTGTAAACAATATGTTGACATCTACCTTTAGGCCTCGGATTTTCTCTAAGTGACAGCACAGGGAGCTGAGGAACCTCACTTCAGGTTCCACGTGAGTGTAGGATTACTTAGAAGACAGATGATGAAAGATGAGCAGTTGTAACCGAAGTTTCTCTGGAATTTAATACTCTTTGATTTGGACATACACTTCTTCAAGTAAATTAGTAATGACATTGATGAGCAATATAGTGATGTTGTTATATCCCAGTTCATGTGGACTCATTTACTTGATTTACAGCTTTATTTTTTTATCTCTAAGTTAAAGTTAAGGCAATTTCTCCTGCCCCCTTAATAACTGGAATGTTTATTCTCTGTAAGATTTTGTTGAGTGAAAAATACCCAATCCTTTCCTATGAGAACAACAATAAAGCAAGAGTTTGATAGGGTCTTTACGACCTAAATTGACCAAAGTTCCTTCTTGATGAGACAGCTCTGCAACTCATTTTATCTTCAGTTTGCAGGAGCTAATTGAACTAATTTGAAGACAGCTCCAAAATGCAAAGACAGACATGATTGCTCCCAGAGGAGAAGAGATAATATTCACAATGTCTTCAGCCAAACTTTGATAATTATCAGAGTTAGGCTTTAATGCAGACACCTCTAGAAATAACTAATTATTTGCAGGAAGTCTCTGCTTGAATACTGATGAAGGTATCACTTTGTAAAAAGCATAATGTTTTCCATTTAATCTCTCAACAATTGATTAGCAGTGTAGAAACTGTGTGCATAATAACAATTGATTCACAAAAGGGTAATTTCTTTTATTGTGCATTATTTCCTTAAATCAAATGTTCCAGTCGTGTGTGCCACATCAGGCTATCTGTTTTCTGAACTCAGTATTCTTATTTACCATAATTAATATACAAGTAATTGATTTCTGCCAAGAAATCTGCCATCAACTTCAGAAATCCTCCAGTTGTCATTAGTAGTCATTGCCTCAAAGTAGTCATTAGCTTGGTAGTATTGATGTTTAGCACTTGAATACAATAGGAACCTCTCTACTGATGTCAATAAACTTTTCATTAGACACTTTTGTCAGTGATGAATAGCGTGGAATCTTAAATCAACATTTTAGCATAATGCTTCAGCTTCTTATATTTTCACTAAACAATAAAAAACTTCTGAAAAAAATACTTCTGAGGAAATTACTCCAGCACATTCAGTTGCACAGAGAGGAAAGAGTATTTTTTTCTGACCATCGCACACTCTCCAGAGTGTTTCAGTTCAATGTATATAAGATACCACATGCAAAGGCAGAGAGGGAGTCCTTTGTTTTCTGTGTCTGTTAGTGTCATTAAAATGTTAATTTTAATACCCATTTATTCTGTACTCTCATGCGCAGCACACAGTAAACTTAGCTGTTGAGTAGGTGGGCAGGTGGAATTTTGAAACCAATCCAAGCAGTTTTCCATGACTGATGAAAACTGTCATGAGTGGACTCTAAATGAGACAATGTGTCACCCTAAGCACCTGTATGATTATAAAACAAGTAGCCATTATTTCTCCAGAGTTACTCTTTTCCCCGTGAAGTTTCTATGACACACTTTAATGTATTTGCAGGGCATCCTCTGTAAAAGCTGTCACATGAGAAGACCAAGGTGTCAGTTTGGAATAAAAAGATTAGGGCACTGTCTCGAAATACATCAGGAACTGGAAAATGGAGAACTAGATGAGAGCAGAGTTTGACTGTGAGATGGTTTTCCACATTCTAGGATCAGGGTGATAGTGGAAGCACATCTGTTTAGATGTTTGCTGTACAGTCAGGGCCAAACTGCACCATGAATTTTATAGACAAATACTTATTCTCAGTTACACTCAGAAATAAAAAGAGAGCACAGATACAATCTTCCTGCAAGACACTTGCCAATAAAGTAAGATATCTTGCTGAGCAGAGGGATGGCTTCTGAATCCTCTGTGAGCTTGGTGCACTGAAAAAGTAACATAACTCCCTTACTCTGCGGCTGACCCCACCAGGTTCAGCTGTCTGTCTTCCTATGGCTCAGTGCCATTGCCGGCATGTCCCTATTGTATAAACTTGTCCCAGACTTCTGAGCAAGTTACTAAGCTCTGAAAAAGCCCATAGGAAAGCCTGTAGAGAGAACTATGCAAAATAAGAAGGGTAAAATTGAGGATAGAGATAGTGAACACAGTGTTTGTTGGTAGCTGACAGATTCAAAAGGGAAAACATCAACACGGAAAGGTATAAAACCCTAAAGGGAGAAAGGCAGATGTAGATGACAAGTCATTGGCACGGAGGATCCAATCCAGGTGCAGGGGTCAGCTTTTTCTTTCTTGACCGGCACTTTCTGACCAGCAAATCCTCTTCAGGTGTCTCTTCAGGGTGGTGAGAACACTAAATCTTAGACTTCTTGTATTTGGTTATGATACCCAGCAACTGCTTTACACTATAAATTTGTGCATATCTTACTTGTAGAGTCTCTTTGCATGCAAGTGAATGAGACAATGAAGTCACCAGAAAGGGACGTGCAGAGGTGCGAAAGGAAACCTTAAGATGAATCCATGAAAGCTACCTCACTGCTAAAAGGGTGTACAAGAAGAAGAGAAAAACATTTTTGGAAGAAAAGGTTGTTGCCATTAATCCCTGACTCTTTTTTATAGTGACTCACCTCTTTTCAGTGACTGTCCCTCACAAATGTTTAGGTCAAACCTTTTTCCTGCCCCAGAGGTCCATAAGGAGGAATAAAGCTATGACAGCCTGTAACAGCAGTTAATTTAGTGTGGAGAACTGGAACATCTTGTGACTGTGGTTCAGGTGTAAAATTACCCCAAGCCAAAGAGCCAGGTGTTAGTCTGCAATGACTTTGATTGAGTCTGTAGAGAATTTAGTCTCCTGCTGATCACGTGGCTAATCCTTACCCAGAAGACATCCATCTATATGAGTTTAATGCAGACAAAAAGAAAAAGCTCCTATAAGCTAGGATGTGACAAAATGGGTATCAGAAGAACAGAGCCACTAAATGAACAATTTTCCCCTCTCTTTCTCTTCAGAAATACTCCTAGGTATTTTTTGCATGGTGCTAACACAGCCAAAAAGCCAAAATCTGCAACCAAAGTCATGCTGTTTTCTAAATATTGAAATAATAATGGCTTTTAAATTAATGATTTTTTATACCATTAAGCCACATCCAGTAAGTCTCCTGATCGTCATGTATTTTTCCTTTTCTGTTCCGATTACACAAAATAAAATAGATGGCATGCCAAAGATATCTGTTTGGAAGGTCTTTTGGACAGAATATTGTTAGCAATGGAAGAAGATCTCACACTTCCTGTTGATTATATACAAGCAGATCAGCTAGGTCTTATTAGAGGTTTTTTTTTTTGTTATAAGTATTTAGACATATGCTATTGTATGAATCTGTGCTGTCTTGAAAATTTCATGACTTTTACTAGCTGAAAAGCTTCTCATTTTTCAGACATTATTTATTAAGCCCCGTGAGGTTGCAAACTACATGCAGTGGCAATTAAAAGAAAGTTCATGTATCAAAAAGTATGAGTAATAGAGATAAATTAGACATTGCGTAGAGCTTTAAAATTAAAACCGACCAATATTTGTCTAATAAATATTGTTTATAGAAAAATTACTTACATACTACAAAAACCCCAACTTACAACAGGAGATATTTTCCTAGGGCAAATGAGCTGTATACGAATATACAAAATAATTGCGTATAAAATATACCACCGAAACAGCATTTAAACCATGGAAGAATAATTCAAGAAGAAACAATTTTCACAAAACTGTCATTAAAAGCAGTGGTTCATTATAATCAGTAAGTAAAACTTTTACTTAGCATCATCAATTCTGACAATTAGTCTTCTATCTTTTTTCATATGGTGTTTTTAGCATGATTCATTGAATCAAGAACTTTATCATGATAGTAATTTATTTATAATGGTACTCTATTGGTTTATTTTGCAACTTCCATTCATTATAAGAATTTAATTCCTTCCTTTCTAAGAGACTCCAATAATGAATGCATGATTTAAATAAGTACCTGTATATTCTAAATACACATATAAATAGAAATTAAAGATTTGTTTACACTCACTTCAAAATAAATGATAGCAGGAATATATCCCAGTATCTACTTATATCAGATCAGAGCAAAACTCAATACAAATTTGCAGGAATAAAACAAGGTATGTTTTGATTAAGGAGCAGATATTGCTCTCCTTCATTAATCTGGAAAATAGCATGACTAGGGGTGACAGACTTAGGCTCATTATCAGTGCTAGTATTGTGAGAATACATTTTTAATCAATGGCAAATCGAAAGAATAATCCTTCAATGTAAAGCGATTTCTTCTTTTTTCTTATAGAACATTTTTTCTCTTCTCCCTCACTCTGTGGAAAATAATGATGAGATTGAAAACAATTTTTCTGTGGTGGAATAATTGAAATATATTATGATTTTTTCATCATTGTATTTAATTATCTTCAACTAAAAGTATTTTTAAATGCAGCACAAAAATTATTGAATAAAAAATTTTGACTTTAAAAACAAAATTTCCTGCTCCTTAAAACAACTCAACTCAATTCTGTGAAATTTTGACATAGACTGAATTATACCAAGTGAGCTGTTTGTCCAATACATACTGCTAGTTCATAATCTGCAGCACATTTCAGAATAGCTGATTTTCACATCTTTTCCTATCAGCATCCCTTCAGAATGCCACCCAGCATCACTTCTGCAGTAAGCTGCACATTTTCTGCGCTTATCCAAATTGCTTATAACAGATTCCCAACAATGGTCCTAACTTGGACATCTCAAAATGTAAACTTTGAGATTTTATAGCTCTTCACACAAATAACCACTTCTCATGATCAGTAGTGCTGTAGTTTCTTTTGTAAGAAACCAATGTATGTAATTCAAGAAACTCAAGTTAAAACAAGCTTCCTTTAAAAGAAACACATTATTTGTAAGCCACAAATCTTTGGGTTTTGGTGCAATACCTTTGATGCATCTTTTGCTAACAACTGAAATTATGGATGGAGATAGGGAACAAAAAAAAAGGACAAAACCTAAGCTTGTGAATAAACTGACCCTATCCAAATGCTAATGGTTCAAAGGAATAACTAACTTCTCCAGAAACAACTCATCCTTCTTTTGCTGTGTGATTCTTAGGCATATTAGGCAGGATAGGTGACTTTTTGTCAAAAGATAAGAATTTTCATTTTAAAAGAAATCAAAGGGAAAAAAAAATGAAAAGGTCTGACAGTCACTCAAGTTACTTGAAGCTTATCCATCCTGTCACCTAGTAAAGTTCCCAGCTGAGATGTTATGTTCATTTATGGCACTGAGATTTACATTTTGACATGAGAAGAGCTTCAGGCTTGTCCTTGTAGCTTGGGTCTGTAGAACTACATCTATAAATGTGCTCTAGTAAAAAAGCAGCAAGGAATAGGTGCTGTTAGACAGCAAGCATTGCTCCTGTTATGGTTTTTGGTGCAGACATGCTCACTTACGTTGTCGCAAGGCAACACAACTAGATCTGGCAATGGAAGCCTTCTTGTAGCCAGGCTATCAGGGAGAGGAAGAGAGTTCATCTGCCAAGTTCCAGTGTCATCTGGCTGTATTGCAGAAAACAGTCTCCAGCCTATATTATTTAGTAACACAGCTGTAGCTTTCACCTCTGGCACATGTCTGGAGTTTTAAACTGACAGGCTCTGCTCAGTTCCCGTTCAGGCTTCTGAATCCTATTCACTATAAACAGACTTTTCCTATATTTTACTACCCCTCAGGCAGAGCAAGGTGAAATTTCTTTTATTTTGCACTTAGAGAGTTACCCATTTCTCAAAGGACAAAACCTCCAACTTTGGAAATGCTGTACTTCATTACCCGCCCTGAACATGCGGGAAGGTAGGAGCAAGGTGTATTGCTTTCTCTTTAAGTACCAGAAGTACCTAATGGAAGGTCTAATAACAGAGGTACTATTGTGAAGTCAGCTCGTATAACAGCTCATATTCCTAAGGGACCAGAGAGCAAAAAATGAGATCTTAACCTTGTCTCTTTTCTTAAACCAAAGCAAAACAAAAAACATGAATCTAATATTAGTTTTGTGCACACTTGCAGCTGTCAGCACAAGGGTAAATGTTCATTGCAGGCTAACAACTTACCTTTTCAAAACAGTAATGTAGCCATCTAATTTCTGAGTTTGTGAGTTTGCATTCAGTATTTCATAGCATTCTTTTCTTGGGTATAATTCTTGTGTCAAAGAGGAAAAGCCTTATGTATGTTGTGGCTGTGTAAATGTGTGCCAGTTCTGAGTCATGTTTAGACCAGACAGATATTCATACTTCAAAAATCTAATTCCCCAAACATTGACATAAACAAATGTAGAAAATGTATTCTAAGTGTTATAATGAGACTTTCTTATCAGAGTGATTCTCTTAAGAAGCTAATAGACATTACATGAAATAGAAGAGGGTGTACAAAATGACTCATTTTCAGAGTTTGAAGGTTTAAAAAATAAGATTACCTGGGTATCCACAGGCTTCACGAATAAAGACAAACAACCTGCAAATTAGCAACATTTCAGAAAGCTGACTATAATAATTTAAATATTTCCTTAAAGTGTAATGAATTGGTTTTCTTCACAGTAAATAGAATTTGTAAATTGTAACCTGACAGATGCCCTTATAAAACTTAGAGGAAGATTTAAAGACCCCACAGCAAAATCATGTCTATATGTCTATATTGCAGTATCCTAAATTATATGAAAGCAATAGCACAACATTTATAGTTATTTAGGTAATGACAGCTTGTTAGGGGAAAACTGCCATTCTCTTCATCACATCTTCACTTGCTGCAGAAGTGTTACAGGTCTTGCTTAACATTGACATGAAGCAGTAAAAATTAATCACAGCAGAGGAGTTGAGCATACCCCTGGCTGGACGGGGCTAGGATTTTGAATGAAGACACATCTTGCAGAGCTGATACACGTGGTGGGAGTACAAGAATGAATAATGACAATTTTAAGAAAACAAGTCTTCCCTTGGATCAACCCCTCTATTAAATAATGGCTCTTGATGGCTGATTTAACTCACCGTAAGAGCACTCAGCAAGTTGTACAGGAGTGGTGAGAGCTTCCTCCTCCTCAGTTGCCATCAGGTCTTTCATGGTGTTAGGCACCAGGTGGAAAATAACTGTAAGGATGTCACTCTAAAAGTGTTATTTTTAATCTTTTTTTCCCTTCATTATATGGATATGAGTGGTGATTTGCACACACACAAGCAGATTAAAATGATATGGTTGCGTACTGTGCCTGTTTACCCACCGTTCCGTCTCATGGTCACGCCTTCCCCTCTCTGGCAACAAATGAATCACGTGCGTAGCTCCTGACTCAGCCCACATAACTAAATCAAGGCTTCTTCTGGGCTGTATGAACATGCCATGCTGTAGGCTAAAGAGATTCAGGAGCTGCTTTGTGTATGAAGAAAAGCTTCCATTACAAGACAACTTAGCCTAATAGCTTCTGGACAGATTCAAGTCTCACATCATTATCTGGAGGCCTTTAGAAAGAAGTTCTCCATCCTGTCACGATTGATAGTCACAAAGGTACCACAACTGTTGTCTGCTTGCCTCTGAACCAAGAGTTTAGTAGTTTAACAGGTCTAGTGATCTGACTGGAAGGTGTTTGGTATTACATATGAAGTTTCCTGGTCTCATTTCTCACACTGCAGGAGTGATATCCAAATATATTTTGTGTTGGTACAGTCATACATGACTTGAGACCAAACCCCTGGGACCATTAAAAATTCTAAGGTGTGGTGAATAACTCAGGAATGACATTTACACCTTCAATTTAAAGAAATTGCAGTAAATTGAATGAAAATAACTTTTACAAAGTCAAAGAACAAGCTATAGCATTCCTGAGGTAGTTTTGGCCATGTTGTAGATTAAGGGTTGTCAATTACTGGAACAAGCTGGTGAGGAAAATGGTTGAGTCATCATCCCTGGAGGTATTTAAAAGATGTGCAGACATGGTGCTTATGGACATAGCTTAGTGGCAAACTTGGCAGTGTAAGGTTTGTTGTTGAACTTGATCACATCAAAGATCTTTTCCTACCTAAATAATTCTGTGATTCTCCAGCTAGAAATTACAGAGATTTTTTTTAAAAACTTGGAGATGGTTCAAGGAATTATGTAACAAAATTTCAGTTTTCACAGCACACTATTTCAGAATAATTTGTGTAGAGTTCCATTCACAATTTATCTTTGCAAGAGTTAATATTGCCATGAAAATATACAGAAGAGATGTTTCTCTTATATGTTTCAGGAGCTCTTTATTCCACTGTGTAATGTGAAAATTACTCACAAAGTGATGGAGATATCATCACTTATAACAGCAATGCAAAAACACTTAAAATGGGTAAACTACATGTCACCGGTGAAGGGAAAGATATAAGAATCAGATTTGGTGACAAATACAAATCTGTTATCTTGTTGTGTGATCTGGTTTATTTTTATACCATTTATTGCTTGATCTGTGTCTGCTGTTCCAAATTATCTTAATTAAGCAGAGCTGTTCTGCCAGAAAGCAGAACTCTCTTACAAACATGAGACCTAAAACAGTTCAAAGATAGGATTCACACTAATCCACAGGCTTTGAAGACTGAGTGCAATCAAAGGTGCTCTAGGCTTCACACCTTACTTTAATTCTCTTTTTTTTATTCTCATCTATTGTTTACGGATGGACCTGATGCTCTTTTCCAACCTAAATGCTTATCTGATTCTATGTTTCTGTTTCTTGATAAGGTTAAGTGTCAAAAGGTTGTGGTGGAAAATATGTACTGGGAGACACTATAGAAATCTGTCAGGCTCATAAAACTTGCCAGGACAGTTTAAGCATTACAAGGAGCATTTTGGGGAGAAGAAAATCAGAGGTACTGAAGAGCTTGTTAACCTGCTAAAACCAAACCTAATATCTGGAAATTAAGCTCACATCCAGCTAGAACTTAGCCACTGTCCCTGTCAGTGATGAACTGGAATTCAGAAATCATGATGGAAGGGAAGGCGGTTCTCCAGATCACATCTAGACGCTTTCCTGTGATCTGCTCTGTCTGAATACAATTATTGGTCTCAATACAGGGACAGGAAAAAGAAATCTAGTTTGTTGTATAAGGGATATCTCATGGGATGACGAACAAAACCAGTGGTCCTGAGCCACACGGCTGCAGCCTTGGTGGCTTCAGGTCTCTGAGTGAGGTGTAGCCTTGGGAGGAAGCTGTGACAACCCAACTTCAGGCTGACGGGTATGGGTATGTAACAGTGAAGAATGCAGAGATACTTGAGCCAACACTCAGACTTGATGAGAGAAAGTTGGCAGCTACCTTTGGCTGCCTGGGCCACAATGCCATACTTACATTGCTTCACGCATCAAGGTAGTACTTTTGTACTCCTGTACCTGGTGATTGGCTTCTTTAGAAGGGTGATCAAATTCCTTCTACACTTTAAAAAATATTGGTTAAAACTAAGCTTGGATATATGTTTTTTATGACTTTTATGTAGAGACTAGAGGACTGATTCATGCAGCAGTGAGTGAAAGATGTCATTATTTTTCATATTCAGTTCACAGACTGAATTTCACCCACACCTGCATATTCATTTTTAGAGGTGAGTCAGGTAATAATGGGCAAGGGAAGAAAGAAACTGGAGGCTTTAGCTACCAGTGGAGCCCAGAACAATTCCCTTCACAGTGTGATACAGACAATGGATGCACACAGAGCATGCATTGTAACGAGGAGAGGGCTGTATTCTTGGCTCAGTAAATTCACATCTAATTTTCTATTTAATGCAAACTGCAGTGTATGCCGAAGAGATTAATCAAAAAGATGAAGTAGTTTTTGTATCCATTCAGGAAATGCTACATTAATAATTGATTTTCATTTACATTACAAAAAGACATTATTTGAGAGGTCTGACTTCAGGCATTCAGTTAGAATTTCTTATATTTGTTGCTAAGTCTAATAAAAATATAAAGATTGCTTTTGTTTTGCTGCTGCCCCAGAGCCACCTATTTCTTCAAGGCAGTACCTGTCTCATATACTTAACAGTCTGTCAACTTTTTTAGTTCTATTTAGCTTTTGAGATCAAATATTCAGAGACTTTACCTGTTCTTTCGGACAAGATCACTGCTTCAGGTGCCTCTATTAAAATAATGCAAATTTAATATTTTGTTATAACTATGACTTCATTCTGTACTTTTGATTCTAATTAAAACCAGTAAATCTGTGAGAAAAATATAATTCTATACCTTCAGAATCATCATTAAAAATGAACATTTCATATCTCAGTTTTGCTTTCCAGTAAATCATCTTTAAAATAGGAAGGAGAATTTTTTAATGACAACATCCCAATAAAGAATACATGTTAGTGTCCTGTTCTTAAGAGGTCTTTAATAGTACCTTCTCGTATTAAATCACCAATAGTTTTAAGTTTTCCATTAAGGTTGTCCATCTTGTGCACTGCCAAATTGAAGCAAAGTGAAAAATAAACCCAATGAAGCCACAGTAGCCATACTCAGGGAGGTTTTATATAATATTTTCCAAGTGAACTTGATGCCAACCACTAGTTTTAAACAGCTTCTCCTACAATGTCTCCGAGAGGAAGAGTGCTAGGCGGGATTAAACACAATATGCACTTCTCCTGCTGCCTTGTTTTGTATTCATAGTAATTGTTGTTGCTATGTATTTGTTAAATCTTTTACCTACCAATTTTCTGTGACTCTCTGCAGAGCTGTTTCAAAGCCAGAGGGATAGGTGTGGAGCAATATCCTCCAGAAACTTGACATGATATTTGTACTTTATAGCTTAAAGAAACAAATATTTTGAAACAGGCTATGAAAATCTATCAGTAAAAAGGAGCAGGCATTTTGACATATCCTTATATACCTGATAAGGTGGGAGTAATCCTTTTTCATACCCAAAAATCTCACAATGGTGGATGTTGCTTCTGCCAATATCTATATAAATCCTTCTAATAGAAATTGGCAGAAGCAACATCCACCATTGTGAGATTTTTAAGGGCAGGAGACTATCAGCGAACAGGAGTTATCTCTGAGTATATAGGACTGGTATTAAACTCGTGAGGTTCAGGCACAAAACCGTTCTGCCATCAGGTGTGGAAACAGATACCAGGGCACTCCACCTCCCAGAAATTGCCTCTCTCAGGGAAAGTTCTGAGCGTTACATGAAGAATTCGCGTTTTCTGTTGTCTACTTTCTCTCTTGGGTTATATGCATCCCAAAATCCTGAAAAAAAAAAAAGTTGCAGGGTTGCTCTTAAGGTCTCAAGGCCAGGCCAGCTTTGAAGCTAGGTCAGGTTGCTTAAGGCCATATCTGGTCAGCTTTTGAGTATCTCTTAGGCTGGAGCTTTCACAACCTCTCCGAGCTTTAGTGTTTAACCACCTTCACTGTGAACATGTTTTTCAATACATGCCGTTATTTCTCTTGTTACAACTGTTACATTGCTTCTTACTCTATAATGGAAGAGATTTCCTTCGTGCAGCTATGAGAAGAGTATGGCTCTACCTTGCCTACAACTACCTTTTAGGAAGCTGAAGGCAGCAATTAAATGCCCTGAAGCCACCTCTCCTCCAGGCTGAACTAGCCCAGGTCCCTCAGACTCTCCTCACAGGTCAAATGCTCCAGCCTCAACCACCTTGGCAGCCTTCTGTTGAACTTGCATCAGTTCATTGATGGTTCTTGTGTTTATAGCCTGCAAATGAATCCAGTAGGACACGTGCAACCCCATAACTGCTTAATAGAGACAAAGAATCATTCCCTCGCCCTGCTGGCTGCATTCTTGCTAATACCTTATGAGGCTGGTCTTCTTCACCACAAGGGCACACTGCTGACTCAAGTTTCAACATTTTTCCATCAGGAAAACAACTCACAGATCCTTTTCCTCAAAATGGTTTCTAGCCAACCAATGAAGACGCTGAAGGCCAGTTTTCATCCATTTATTCATCCATCTTGTAGCCTCCCCATTCAGTCTACAGCTCCTGAGCTTTGCTACAAGGAATTTTGCATCCTTTTATGTAAGGAAGCCTGGCTTCAAGATGAAAATTACTTTCTTCATTCTTTAATTTCTCCTGTTCCTTTCTGGGTTTTATTGCAGATCTCTCACTGTGGGTGAGTGTTGTAGCCTCCCATGCTTATATAAAAGGTAAGTGGCAACGTAGATTTTTGCTATAATTTTTGAATGAAAGAGACTGTAATTCTATGCTGTTGCTGTGAATCCAGGGAGGTCTAAGTATGCCTACTGTAGTAAAGACATCTGCTTGCTGTGCTATATTTGAGCTGGCATTGAAACTCTCCCACGCATTGAACGTGGCATTGATGCTGAGGCATTTTCTCTCTCTGTTAATTTACATCTGTTCATGGATTCCTGTTGTGCTTAAAATCACGCTGGGCAACACATACTCTTGTTCCCAGCACATGGTCAGTTTTCCATCAATCTACTTCCTTCTCTGTTATCATAGATAGATATAGGAATCCACTCTGGGAATATGGATTTTGTGCTACAAAACAAGTGTCTTGGTGATTTCTCCAAGAAAATTACTTAGTTTAACAGGATTTCCAGCAGAGGACCACCACAACCTGGTAGTCTGGGATTTGACCATCCAGACTGGAAATCTGCCTGGAAGCTGCTGTATGTTCTTTTTCCCCTCAATTTAGGTTTTATTTCCCCAGGAGGAAGAAGGAGAGAGAAGGGAAAGAGAGCATGAACACGCACTCATGTCAGAAAGTCAGCATTTACATCAAGATCTGCTGTAGGTACAGTTGATATCAGGCAAAGTGGCGTTCTGCAGACAACATCATGGGTTTTTTTTCCATCAGTATCCTCGGTTTAGCACAATGCTTTAGATATGGCATGTGGCCCACACTCTGGAGACTGCTGCTCTAGCAATCAGTCCAGCATTTATGCAGTCATGAACTAGTTATGAAACCTATTTTCAGCAGCTGAACAGAGATCAAGTTTTATACCTTTGCATTCTACCATGTTCTTCCACATCTTTTCAAAGTAGACAATGATCCATGACCTACAAGTGCTTGAGGTGACCAGTAGTCCTATCTTTTTATAAATCTGAATTGTAATGACAATTTCCCCATGCAGACAGTATTTTCTATGTTATTTAGCAGATGAGTTTACACCAGTCTGTGTCTTGTTTGGGCAGTATGAGAAGAGAAGCTTCTCAAGCAGTTATTAAAAAGTGTAGAAAGAGGCATATCTTAAGCTCCACTTCCTTACAGACAGCACCACCTAACAGTGCATTTGGTTGGAATTCCTTCTCTGCCTGGGAATTACAACCATTTGCTTTCTCCTAACACTCATTGCCATTAAAACCCCTCTATAGGAATTCTTTCTCTTTCTAAAAGGATGTCAGGGTGGGACATCTTCTGTTCAACATAGTAAATAAGCTAATGGTCAGGTAAAATATACCTGAGATGGTATAGAGCTGAATTCAGGTTTTCCATCTACCCAAGCTTACAATTTCTGCTGTACCCCATCAGACTGGACAGTAACCTTCAGGTGGCAGGAGGAGAAAGGTACCTCCAACTGTATTGGCTGCTGAAGGTTCTGCTCTCTGCAGGCAAAAATGTAAGAGAAGTTCTTTTTACCAAATGGTAAAGAGGAAATTTGGTGTATTACAATTCCTACTTTAATATAAATCAGGAATTTTATATGACATTTAATAACATCATGCAAAGTGGAATTTTCAGAAAGATTTAGGACCCAGTATCCCACAATGTTCTAGGGCACAGGCTTGTGTTACAGTGATAAAAAAAAAAATGAGTTTGAACCAGAATTTCCCATCTTAATGCTCATCCACTGTGACCTTAGAGTGCATGGGGACATAAAATTTTCTCTTGAGGTACGGTTAAAATAAAGGATTAGGTTCTATTTTTAGGGGGGATAAACAAATATCCCAAACTGGTTTCAGCTTCAGGTAAATGTTATGCAACTCAATCTTGCCCAGGTTTGGCAGTTCATATGTACCCACTGGGAGAATCTCAAAATGATTGTGAAAATTCAGTAGCAGAAACTGATGTGCTGAAGAAATTTTACCTCATAGTGGGGAAGAAAAGAGGATTTAGGTTCCAAATCTTCTTGGGTTGTTAGACATCCAAAAATGCTCTCTCCCCTATCATTGTTTTATGTGGAGGAGTCAACATGACTGATGATTTTTTATGTTTCCTCTACTGCTGAGAAT
This sequence comes from Cuculus canorus, assembly GCF_017976375.1. Classification (NCBI taxonomy): domain Eukaryota; kingdom Metazoa; phylum Chordata; class Aves; order Cuculiformes; family Cuculidae; genus Cuculus; species Cuculus canorus. The sequence continues at coordinate 175,302,509 of NC_071401.1, read as the reverse complement.
ACACATATATCACATTCTCCGAATCACCAATATGCTACTGCGCTTACTGAATGTAGATAGTAATCATTTAAATAATTAAACCAGAGAATTATTAAATTACTTGAGAGACTCCAGCAAGAATATTGGAATTTTAATGCCCTAGGATAAAAAGCATTCTTAAATAAGAACATAAAACAGCATTAGATGTGCTCACAAGTGCAAGTTGTACAAGTCAAGAAAGCCAAGTGTAGAATAGTTTGTAAAGGAAAAAGCCAGACTTAATTTTTCTCCTAATTTACTTTCAAAGCCTGGGCTTTTGGGCACACTGCACTGTGCTCATCCTGATTTACTTTCATTATTTTTGTTGCCATTTTCTCTATGTCAGTTTTTCTTGGGCACTTTTTTCCTTTTTTTTTTTTTGTTTTTTGTTTTTAATAATACCTTTTGTATATTTCTTGTCCTTAAACATGATTTAGAAAAAAAATTACAGGCTACAAACCTAATTATGAGGCTGCCAGTCAGGTTATTATGACTTAGATATTCCTCCCTGTCTGTTTCTTTTCTAAATCAGGTTTAATGCTGCTTTTTGCAGCAAAGCTTACCAATCAAAGAGAAAGTCACAGTGCACTTTTTGGTGCAAAAACAGACTCTTAACTTCACCCTTATTTTTTTCTGCAGTGTAAAGATGCCATTAGTGGAAGCTATTCTATAAAGCCATGTAATGTTTTTGCATTGCTTGCATTTATATTCACAGATAAAGGGGCACTATGAGAAAAAATTGGTACTGCTCTGACTTCTTTTTTTTGTGTCGTGAACAAGACTGTAATGTAAAGTCCAAAGAAGCATTGAAGAATCACAAAAAAAAAATCACATTTGTCATGTTTTCACAAGGTGAATTTAACTGAGGAAAAGCAATTTTGAAACCACAGAAGTGAAATATGTGTATTGCATTTGGATATTCTCAGCTGGTGAGGAGAATGTGTGACGTATACAGTTCTATGTCTGAAAGCAGTACTTTTCATTCATTCTTTGTGTTTAGCAAACTCGCCTTTGCACAGAAGAAATTGTTGTGATTTCAACAAGTGTGGAAGTGCAAAAGATCAGACTTTGGTCTGACAGACAAAGAAGGGGTCCTGGTGCTCCATTATACCCCACCAGCTTTCCCTTTCTCACCTTGCTGCTCTCCCTACAGAAAAGCGAGCTCAGGCTGAGGTTTCTTCCAGGCCCTGTTCTGTGGGCAAAGTGGAAGAAATGGAGACATTTAGGAATGGCATTTTTCAGCCCCATGCAGCTTCATTCTTGCAGCTTTCCCTCAACCTATGCCTATTTTACATAACATTCATTCTTGCTGCATTCTTGCTCATTTAGCCTCTGGGTTAAACAGTGTGTAATAGTTCAAGCCCGTTGAAGATTGCTCTTTCATGCAATAAAAGTGCATTTGCTTCATTTCCTACGAAAGATAAGCAGGAACTTCTGCAAATCAAACACTTTTTCTTTATTTCTTTGTTACACAATGATTCATAACAATTTCATTTGGTACTGTATAAAAAGATTTTAATTTCTCCAAATGAAAGTCCATTTCTGTTCTCTCTTTCCCATTATTTGTTTTTGTATTAATACTGTAAAGACAGTCCAAGAAGGGAACTTTCATCTAAAATGCATAAAAAGTAAGAAAAGAGTGTGAATTAGATGATTTCTTCCTAGTGACATTTTTTGGCTATTATGTTGTAGAATGTGAAAGCACCAAAGTGCATGATGCCATTTTATGCTTGACTCTGCCTGGAAAAGAAGGGATGGAAATACAGACCCATCTCATTTACTGATAGCACAGAAGCAGAAAATTAACTCACTTGTCCCATTTTGCCTTTTACCAGAAAGGACAAATCCTTCCTCTCCATTTAAAGTCTTCTCCATTTGAAGGCACTCTCATGCATCTCCAATTATACTAACACCACATCTTCCTACTGGCTTTTCGCTGCCACATTTTCCTCTCATTCTGTGCTCGGACATTTTTCTTTTTTTTCTTGAATATGGTGTATTTTCAAGCAAGATTGGAGGATGATGTTGGGAGCTGGGGATGATGCTGCTTCAGTAGGCTCCTGGGAAGTGCCTTTCCTCCTGGCATACTCTCAGCTTCATGGCCACAGCAAGGTTCTCACCCCCTTGCTTCTGCCACGGCTGACCACGGATGTTCTCACTGCTTGAAGGCTTTCTTTTAATTGCACAGCAGCAGCAGCATTCCAAAAGGCTGTTAAATAGCACAGTTCTCTCCCCATCCAGCCAACAGGAGGAGATGTGCTGGTTTTGGCTCAGCTAGAGGCCGTTCTTTCCATGCCTTCTGAGGTACTTTCACAAAGCCCATGGCTTCTTCATTAGGAAAGCGTTCCGGCTCATAAGCACAGTTAATTAGCACTTATGAATAAAAGAAAAGTAGGAAGGAAAATTAGAGGAGCAAGAACAACAAATATGAACTGGAATAAAAACAATGTGAGTCTATGAGAGCAAAGCACTCAAAAAATAACAAAAATATATATTGAAGCTGTAGGTTTTCTAGTGGTTTTTCATTCCTAGTCCACCCAACATAAAGCTAATACTATATTGCATGAAGTCCAGCTGAACCAGCACACACAGTGTAGGAGTCTCCCCGTTACACAGGTACCTCTCTTGTGCCAAACATCCAAGAGACAGAAGAGTACTTCAACAAGGAGAAAGAGTAACCGTGCACGGGAGTGTCATTGCTGATATCACGAAATTTTTAACAACCAGCTGAACAAGAGCCATTGGTCTAACTTCACTTCCCTCACTGTGGCTGTGGCCCATTGTTAGATTTCTTGCACAACTCCGTCATGAAAATCTGAAAAACATGAACTGTGCTGCAGAGTGACAGGTTGCCACCTCAACAGCTAAATATCAACACCAGAAATTTTCCTAGAAAAAAGCCATAGTCGTCAAAAAAATCCACTGACCACAGAAGGATAAATACATTTCAAGCCTTGCTCCTAAAAGGTAAGAAATTGGGTGTAGCATGTAATTAAAGATTATACCATGGTATGAAAAGTACACAAATGGACTGAATAAAGGCTAAGTCTCACTTTGGCCATAACTGACATTGAGCTTTTTCAGTGTTTGACTTTGCAGTTCTTCATACTCTGTTAAGAAAGAGCACTGTTTCCATGATTGTATACAAAGACATTAGTAGTCTCAGCACAGCCAATGCATCCTATTAATCCATTAATCAAAACACACACGACATTACCTAAAAGAATGAATCAGAAATTAATCAAAAGAAATCTCTGCATCAGCTATTATGGCATTTCAATGATTCTGGGATAAATCAGAGCAGAAACAGCAGAGAGTTGTGGCAAACTGGTCTTCATTTTGGAGGAGGAGACTCCCGCTCTCTTATAACTTTTCTATTTCCTTTGACTCTGGATAGTACCAGTGAATCATTTCAGGGAAGAAATGAGCTAGGGGTTGGTCACCACTGTCTCCATCTGTCTGTTTATGCTGAGCGTTCGCACTCTCCCCATATCTAACAGTCTTGTGCTACTCTTCAATAGCAACAGCGATGTCTCAATACACATTAGCCTGGAACATCTATTTCCAGTTTGTGCCCTATCTGTGAGGGTGATCATTTTCCTCTTATATTGGTTTTTATAGCAATTCTGTGCAGTTCCAAACTTTCCTGTCAAAACACGCCTTGATAGTAGGCTGTTGGGTAAGCCAGGGTATCGAGACTCCATTTTTAGCATTAGGTTGAATAGGAAAAAGCAACACAATCCTGTATGAGAAGCCAGATGATCCGGGACTGGGTAATAAGAAACAAACATCAGACTGGGACTGAAATAATTGAAGACCCAAAGGTTTTCTTTGCTAGCAGAAATAATTCAGTGAAGACAAAGGCCTTTTGCTTTTGCGCTGCCAGTATTTCTTTGCCCTTAAGCTAGGTTAGACTCAGAGCTTGTCAAATAAATTAAATCAAATATAGCTCATAGCTTTCCCCTCACAAAATTCACTTCATAAATAGTCTGTGGATAGAGTCATAGAATCATAGAATCAGTAGGTTGGAAGGGACCCACTGGGTCATCGAGTCCAACCATTCCTAACACTCTCTAAACGATGCCCCTCAGCACCTCGTCCACCCATCACCTCCAGGGAAGGTGACTCAACCACCTCCCTGGGCAGCCTCTGCCAGTGCCCAATGACCCTCTTGAATCATTAAACTACCTCTATAATTAGAAAGGAAAAATGATATTTCATACAAATTTCATCAAATACTGTCTTCAATGAGTAGCACCCTTAGCTATAACATGAGCCCAAAAGCTGCTCTGAGGTTTTCATCTCCAAATTCTCAGTTTTCATCTGGCTCCTACGATATTCTCCTGTCCCACTAAGACGTTCCGCGCGCTAGCTCTCCCACAGACCTAGAGCTGCCTTCCGCATCAAGAGAAAACGTTTATTACTTTCTCCTGTCAATAAAGAGAATCTCATCTCTCTACTTAATTAACTCTGAAACAGGCTCATATGCTCCCCTTGCCGTGTACAGCAAGCGCTCTAGCTTCCCCGTTGCACTGCAATTTCACATGCTGATAACTTGTTTCTCAGGCAGCAGTGCCAGGACATGAGTGAGAGGTACAGGTACGATGATATGACAGAAGCTTTGCACCAGCTCAACACCCTCCAGTCGTCACTTTGGGAAAGCTGTGATCATGTTTATCTTTCTGAGTGCCAGCAGATAAAGACCCAGGTGAGGAACTTGACCTGGAGAAAAACTGAAACTTGTGCTTGCAGCTAAACAAACACTTGAGGTCTTTAAAGGGAATCTTACCCTGTTCAAAAGTGGGTCTCGATCAGAGGGGAGACTGGTGAGAGCCACAACACAGTGGCAGAGTGCCATCTCACCTGATCAGGGTGAAAACATCTCTAAATGGCTCAAGCCCTTGTTCTTTGGGCTACCTTAACCTTCTTTCAACTGCTGGAAGCGTGACACAGCAGGACACAAGTGTTGAAGAAGGTTTCTGCAGCCGTTGGGGAGAACTTCTTGATATATCTACCAGGTGGGCCAAGCAGGGCAATGCTCTCCAGCATCTGCTGTTCACTGTCAGGGAAGAGCTAGCTGGGGACATGATAGCTGGTGGCAGCCGTGGCTACAGCAACCATGCAATAATGAGGTTCAGGATTCTGTGAGAAGTGAGAAAGGAGTGCAGCACAGCCCCTGGACTGCAGGAGAGCAGACTGCCAGTTGTTCAACAAATTGGTAGGTGGGATCCCCCAGCATAACTCTAAAAGGATCTCAGGAGAGGTGGCAAACCTTTAAGCACAGCACCCTCCAAGCACAGCCAGGGCTCACCTTGATATTCTGAAAGACAGGCAAGTGTAACAGGAGCCAGTTTGGCTAAATAGGAGACTCATGGCAGACTTCCAACACCAAAAGGCAGCATACAGTAGGTGAAAGGAGCAGGCTTAAAAAGAATAGAGCAGTGATGGGGAAGAGAGTATTTATTGGAAATGTTTTCTCCAGGGAAGAGTATTTATAAGAATCAAGAAAAACAACCCACAAAGTCATCACAAACCAGTCTATCTTCAGGCGGAACTATCTGAAAAATATTTCCTGTGGGAAATCAAGTTCTCTCTAAATGTCTCAAGTCACAGATGACATATGGCAGCTCCTTTAATAAGTTTTGGCTTGAGACACTGAAGTGGCAAACCCAGAATGCTTTCAATAATAAAAAACCCCAATCTATCAACACCTGCAAATTAGCTCTTTGAGAAAGGTCTTCTAGTTAGCAGGGCAACACAGCCAATTTCTGCTGAAAGAGAGACTTTCCATGATGGTGTCTTTTCAATTTTCCACATGACTTTCAAACTTATCAAACCTGCTTCACTCCTTCATGAACCCAACAGCCATAGGAAAAAAGCAGAAGGATAGAACAGCACAGCCATATCTTACCAATAAAGTTGAAAACAAACAAACAAAAATCCAAATATCAAACTTTTAGGATGGCAACTGATTTTTAGGAAGGAACTTGCCTGAGGCCTGAGGCTATGCTCAAAAGTAAGGCAATTCTCAGCATGAGGTGATTCCTATAACCATGGAAGTTAATGATGGAGGGGCTTCACTTGTCACTCACTTCATGTCCTTGTTTTCCTTTGTTTCCCAAGCACTGATTATTCCAAGTGCCCATGTAGTCTGTAATAAAGCTGACCTAGCACTGCTCCCACAGGCTGTATAATGCAGCTGTTTTTTTCCCCAAGATTTCAGAGGCATATGGGCACCTAATTGTCACTTGTACCTTTGGCAACCTCTCAACAAACGCTCATCAGTTTGGAAATAGCCATCTTGTTAAATTTTGAAATCTGTCAATGTGTAGTACTGTACCTGGGAGAATCCTGTAGAGACGGAGGCTGAATACAGTAAAGTGCCTGGAAATGCAGCTGTAGTCTATTGTTCTTGCTCAATTCAACCCAAAATGTCATGGGCTGCATTCAGCCAGGAACTGGTAATGACAAAGAGCACAGGCGGGCTGAAGTATGGGAAGCACCAAGCTAGAGGGAATCAGGTGAGGGAGAAGAAGGGAGCGTAGGCTAGAACAAGTTCTGTTTTATTCATTAGGAAACTGGCAATCATGAACAAACTTCCTTTATAAAGCTACAAGGTTTGAGAATCTTAGGATGAAGAGCTCTATATTGTTAACCTAGTCAGCCTCTGAACACAGCAGCTGATGCCTATAATGTTATTTTGCATTGGCATTACTGTAGTTAGGAAAAGAAACCTTAGGAAATGACTTGGGACTGGATCTCTGGCAGTCTGCTATGGTAGCTTCCTGTTTCTATCAGTACAAACCACACTGGAATTGAGCAAGATGAAGTGCTTTATATGCAGCATGTGGATATCCTGATCAAACTAAATTTGTGAACCAGTAGAGCTGTTCTGACAGAACCTGATAGCAGGGAACACTGACTGGCAGAATCCGTCCTTGATACAGCTGGCTTCACGTAAACCCAGTATGTGACAGGCAAGAGCATGAAAGGACAAAGAGAGGGACAAAATGTAATTCTGAAAAAGGAAAGCTAGCTGAAGTAACTAAAACATACCTAGGGCTCAAAAAGGGCTAGCGGGGTTTGCTCACTTCCTCGCTTCTTGAAATCTCATGTTAAAAATACTCATTAATGTTTAAGCTTCATTGCAGTAGAGGGAAATGTTGAAAGCACTGAATATTGAAAATAAGATTGAAACTCCACTTCAGGGAAAATCATCGAGTCAGTTCAGACCACCCACAGAAATGGTTCTACTGCAAAAAGGGAAGTCTCTCCTCAGCCTCCCCAGGTATTCAGCCCCACATTTCAAAACAGTGGGGAGACTATGCTACACGTTGTCTTTTCAGGCAAGCCTCTGGGGGAAAGACTTACTCTGTGCTACTGTAAGTTAGCCACAAGCTGCTGGTACAACACCCACAGGGCATCTGCCCCACCCCAGGCTCTGTGAATGCCAGAAAGACAACCAGAAAGCAGAGCCCCAGAGACTCCCAAGGTTCTGTATTTCACTGCGCACAACACACTTACAGCCTGAACAAAGCAGGCAAAAGAGTTAATTTGTTTCACCCTGATAATACCTTCGAAATTTAAGAAAGAAATGAAACAGAAGTTGCTCCTCACCTCCTCAAAAAGGCTTCAGTCATGCAAGACCATATTTGCTGTGGTCTGTACATATCTTCAGGCAGCATTGAGTCACTCACAGTCCAGCTAGGGGTGGGATGCAGGACAAGGGCTCTCTTAATGTCAGAAGATCAAACCAAAGCTTGACAGTTTGCAAACCCGTGCAAGGAGCGAATCTTTTCTTTCTTTTGCTTTAGTTTTAATGTCTAGGGATGATAAAAAATTAAATAAAGGTGTTCTCCTTAAGCTCAGTTAATGCTTGCAGAGTTTTGGGTGAGAGACACCAGCTTTTCCAATCAATCAGACAAGCCTGTCCACAAAAGAATGAAACATGAAGCAGAAGAAAACCCCAGAGATCTAGCAAATTCATACATACTTATTTGATGTCCTTTCTTTGTTACAGATTGTACAGAAAATAATCTCTACAATGTTTTTACCCATCTATTGAAAACGCACACACATTTTCCCTTAAATACTGCATTTAATATGACGCAACTCTGTAAAAGCCTTGCTGATTTTCACAACCCCCACAATCCAATCACAAAACACAAAGAAATCTTAACACCGAGGACAAAATTGGAGTCCTCAAGGCTCAAGCACTTCATGGTATTACACGCAAGGCTTCAGCGTACAGCAGTAGCTCATTACTTCTTATTTCAACAATCTGAACTTCAGGCTATTTTAGAAAAAGTTGGCAACATTTCCATTCCCAAATGAAGACTCTGGAGTACACTCTTCTCAAGTCAGCAAAGTGTTCCCGATTTTTCCAAAAGTGATGGCAATTCATTATAAAACAAGTTCAAGCACCACTTGTCAAACAGAGTACTCAGCCTGGCATAGACAGAAAGACACCAGATTTCAATTTATGGAATTAGATGCTATTCTCTGATCACAATCACAGCTGGGAAAATCAACCATTTAATCCTTCTCTGCTTCTTGGTCATATTTGTACAGACTGCTGATTACTTAGAGAGGAAATGGTCTCTGACTACATACCCATTGTCACAGTTCAGCCACCCTCTTGGCCAGATAAGCAGATACACACAGGCAGTTGCGTCCCAATTCTCACTGACACACCCCCTGACCCCAAGGAAATGGAAATCATACAAATCCTTTGGGTTAGAAGGTACATTAATGATCATCCAGTTCCAATCCCCCTGCCATTGGCAGGGACACATCCCACTAGATCAGGCCACCCAAAGCCCCATACAACCTGTCCTTGAACATTTCCAGGGATGGGGCATCCACAACTTCCCTGCGCAACTTATTCCAGTGCCTCACCACCCTCGTCATGAAGAATTTCTTCCTAATGTCAAATCTAAATCTTCCCCTCTCCAATTTATAGCCATTCCTCTTCATCCTATGACCTCGTGCCTCTGTAAAAAGCCCCTCTCCAGCTTTCTTGTACGTGCCCTTCAGGTACTTGAAGGTCACTGTAAGGTCTCCCTGGAGCCTTTTCTCCTTCAGGCTGAACAGCCTCAACTCTCTCAGCCAGTTCTCAGAGCAGACGTGCTCCAGCCCTCTGATCATCTTTGTAGCCCTCCTCTGGACACATTCCAACAGTTCCATATCCTTCTTATACTGAGGATTCCAGAACCAGATGCAGTACTCCAGATGGGGTTTCAGAATGGTGGAATAGAGGGACAGAATCACCTCCCTTGACCTGCTGGCCACGCTTCTTTTGATGCAGCCCAGCATACTGTTGGCCGCCTGGGCTGCGAGCGCACCTTGCTGGCTTGTATAGAGCTTCTCATCAATGAGCAACCCTGAGTCCTTCTCTGCCCGGCTGCTCTCAATCACATCATCCCCCATCCTGTATTAAAACCATGGAAATGAGAGAGAAACTTGTGGGCAAGAAACTATAACAGCCTCAACGGAACAATAATAAAAGGAAAATAATATTAATTAAAAAATAATACATACAAATATATGAAATCAAGCCCCCCGGTGACTCCACATCACCACTGATGCTGTAGAGCAGGCACAGGGAAAGTCCTGGACCGGACTAGGAGCAGATGGGAACTGGATTTGGGAACATGGATCTGGGATCAGGAGGCAAAAGGACAGAGTTCTTACTGGACACCCACCATCGAAGAAGGCCTGTTCCTCGTGATCCCTCACTTTTATACAGAGTATGACTAACAGAGTATTCTATTTCATATACATCAGTTATGGGTCACCCATCCTGTCTGCTTCTCCTTGCAGGTGTGACCCTTTTTCACTGCTTTTGCTTATACCATTCCACCAACTAGAGGATGGCCTTGGTATCCATGGAAATAAGTATAAGCAATGGCCTTTCCATTTACCGATGCCCTGTTACTTTGGTGATAATCATAAATTTTAAGTGTTGTCACTTCTAGAGACAGACACTGTCTGAAAGTACATGCTGTTAACATTCAGAAAATGAAGTTACTTAGATGAGGCTTAGCTGAAAAGTTAGAAAATTGATTCTGCTTTAGCTTAAACCAGAATACCCTTGCAACCTGCAGTACAAACAGCCATTTCCGTAGTACATACACAGGAAAAAAAACATCTGTTGGTCTTTTTTTATTTTTTATTTGTTTTTTTTGTTTGGTTGGGCTTTTTTGCAGGTTTTTTCCTCACTTAGACCCTGATCTACTGCTCATCTTCTGTCAAAGCGTATGTAGCCACAAGACAGGATTTTAATAGTTTATACAGAACATTAATTTGTCATATCTCACCAGGCATCAGGACAACGAAGACTTTCATTTACTCAGTTTTTTTCAAGGTAATCAGAATTTGTGCCCAATGGTGCACTTCTTGATTTAAAACCCAGGTAGACTTACTTGGTATGAAGGAATGAGGAATTAAATTTATTTTTTACCCTGCCACCTTAAACCTTAGTAATTTAACAGCTGTCAGAATAGAGACCAGAAGGTCGGAAGTTTGAAGTCTGGAAAGCAAACACCACTTTCTGTTACTGTTAAGAAAGCAAAAGATTGTGTATCCAACCACAACTGAACTCAGCAATCACTTGAATAGGAAGGAAGAAAGAAATTAACAAGTAATTCCCTTAGTTTCCATGCTATACTTGCCTCAGTTTATAAATCCAGACACTGGAGAGGAATATTCCTACAAAATGGATCCTGAAGAAGCAGAGCTGTTGAAAGGAGCTTTCAAAAACAAGAGCCTTGAGCGGAAATTTTTAGAAAACGAAAAGCAGCCTTCAAATGACCCTTTTAGAGGCTTCACCGCTTGCAGCTAATGACAGGAAAGGGAAGAGAGTAGAAAATACAATGTTTGGAACCTGACAGACAACAGAAAGGGCACAGTGAAAAGACAGACTAAAATTCAGAAAGAGAGAATCAGCACATGGTGACAGATGTAATGAGAAAGATCTGATATAACCAGTTTATGCAAAGTACTGCAAAGAAAAAGGAACAGAGGCATAAAACCCACACAACTTCACTGCTGCAATCAGGCTAAACTGCATACTTAGGAGATGCAACAATTGTGAAAAATACTATTTAACCTTTTATTCCAAATGCCATTTTCTCTAAGCCTAACCAGCAAAGCAGATAAGGTCAGATTCATGCATAATGCAATTCCAGTTGCATTGGCAGACTCGCATCGTGCTGTATTCCCTAGTGATGGCAACTACAAGCAACTATTATCATTGACAAAGAAATATCTCTGTCTGGTAAAAGAATGGAATGGGTTAGGGAGTAAGTTTCCTGAAGTGAGATGTTCATAGGTACTCTGGATGCCAAAGACTCCTCTATAAGATCTGTTAAAGATTGACGTGTTAATAAGATATGTTAAAGGAGCCTCAAAGCCAGTAGCAGTACTCATATTTGAGAACTGGCGAGCTGAAATGCCTATTTTTAAACTGAAAGGTAGGGAAGAAAAAAAAGCAGCAAGAACGTCTTGACTAGAGTCAAGGCTATTAATTTATAATTCTAAAAAATACATTGGAACTAGTACTTATACTATACTCATTTATGCTTTCCACAGTAATTAACACAAGTTGGATGAGAACAAGCTGTGTTAAACCCCTTCTTCCCTGGTAATGTAATGAAAAATCAGAAGATGAAGTATCTTCACCCTGATGTCTATTCACCAGACATTTTTATAACCGAGACAGAGAAACAGCTCAGATGCAACTATTACTGTATGAATACAGATTTAGACTCATAGAATTGCTAGGTTGAAAAAGATCTTTGAGATCATCAAGTCCAACCATGTCCCTGAGCACCTCATCTACCAGTCTGTTAAAGACCTCCAGGGATGTGACTCAACCACTTCCAAGGACAGGCTGTTCCAGTGCCTTTCAGTGAAGTTTTTCCTGATGTCCAACCCGAACCATCTCTGGTGCAACTTGAGGCCGCTTCCTCTCATTGTATCACCTGTCACTTTGGAGAAGAGACCAACACCTACCTCTCAACAACCTTCTTTCAGGTAGTTGTAGACAGTGATAAGGTCTTCTCCTCAGCCTCCTTTTATCCAGGCTAAACAAGCCCAGTTCTCTCAGCCACTCCCAAGACTTTTCTCCAGCCCCTTCATCAGCTTCATTGCCCTTCTCCAGACATGCTCCAGCACCTCAATGTCCTTCTTGTGGTATGAGGTCCAAAACTGAACACAGTATTCGAGGTGCAGCCTCACCAATGCTGAGTAGAGGGGTAAAATCACTTCTGTGGTCCTGCTGGCCGCACTGTTTCCGACACTGGCCAAAATGCCATTGACCCTCTTTGGCCACGCTGCTGACTGATACTCAGTCAGCTGTCAACAAACAACCCCAGGTCCTTCTCTGCCAGGCAGCTTTCCAGCCACTCTTCCTGAAGCCTGTAGTGCTGCACGAGGTCATTGTGTCCCAAGTGCAGGACCCAGCACTTGGCCTTGTTGAACCTCATACTGTTGTTAATCAGAAGGAAAAAAAAAAAAAATAAAATCACAGTCTACTGTCAAAACAGAAAGCTGTAAGGACATTCCGCAGAATTATGTCCTAGTATGAGGTCCATTGATATTCTAACAACCCACATGAAGAAAACAATAGACAACACAGAGTTCTGAATCTACTGGAGCACAATATTCAAATTAAAAACATATCTTGACAAGTTAAATAGTGATCTAGAAAAATATCATATTTGATATTGATAAGTAAAGGAATCATTCAAAATTCAAATCTGAATCAGTCACTGCAGTGAACATAAAGCCATTTTGATTCTTTGAATGTCGTAACATAGCACAGAGCCATAAAGTATTTCACACTGTTTAATTGCCTCACGCTGTTTACTTTAGACTTTTCCCCTGAAACAATATAAATATAGCCTCTGAGAAGGTGTTTGATTAAAAAAAAAAAAATCCCCTACTCTCCCAAAAAACATTTTTTGGCTGCAGATCTACGTATTTCCTACATGTTTCATTAAACTCTTCTATTCAGAGACCTGGCAATCTTTAGCAATTTAGGTGGGAAGAACACTGCCATCTCCTGGAGCAAATAAAGCCAGCAGTTGTCTGAATACTTGCATTCTGCTCTTTGCCTTGTTTTCCATGCATTGAAAAGTAACCTCAGGGACTTGGCAGCTGTCACCATCAGATCTTGAATCTATAAATGCAAGCAAAAGGCTACAGAGTACAGTACTACTTGCAAGATAGATCTTGGTGGCTTAAGTTAAGCAGCAACATAAATCAGGTCTACCCACCCAGCTGACCAAATTCTACATGTGTCAAGAGCTTCTTTTCAGTCAGCCTTCCTTATCATACACAAATGCTGAAGAAAAATCACCATAAAAGTAGGAGTGGGACCAGAAACCAAATATAGCAGCTTATTCTCATTAGAAGCATAGCAGACTGAATCAAGTGGATTTGTAGGCGATTCCTGGCCTACACTTCTCAAATTGTTCTGCTGTCATCTTGCTTTTACTGTCAAGGGTCCACATTACAATCACCTGTTCTTATCCAATGGCCTTCAAGAGAATGTACCAAATGCTTTGTTAGTATAACCTAGTCAGGCATACAACTCTTGCTCTACATTGAACAACTCATAGCAGTCTGTAAGAATGTATGCTCTAATATGTGTATGAACTTAGTTTAGTAACTAGTCCTCCTCCCGTTTCTATTAGTTACGGTAGTATCCCTGATACATCGTCACAAATATGACGATGGGGAAGAAACAGCCAGTTACCAATTAACTCGGGACACACCTAGTATTAACAGTTCCTACTGTAGGTAAACTGCAAACTGCCTTCTATAAAAGCCCTCCCATTTCCCCAGTAACACTGGCTATTCTAGTGCTCAGTTCCAGGGCTAATTGAAAGCTACATTACGGATCCCGTGTTCCATTCATGTCAGTTGCTCCCCAGCCCAAAGATGTAGCTCAGTTATTTTTTATTTTTTTCAACCCAGATTTTATCTGAACTGAGACATTACATAGCTGCAAATGATTTAAAATTACTTTTCTAATACTGACTGCGTAAGAAGGTAACATTCATACCTTTTCCTACTAACCCATCTGGGAAGTCTGAAGTCTTTTTGAATGGTAGAGCACAATTACTAAAACAAAAACATTAATATCAAAAAGCTTCTGTGGTCAGATCAGTAAAGTACAAGGGCTGATGAAAGCAAACTGACATATTAGTATCAGCAGGACGAAAGACAGAGTAGTCAAGCCTAGAGACATATGCAAATTTTTAGACACCACTATTTAGATACTACAGTTATACATCTTACAACACACTTCACAAGTGCTGTTATTTCCTTCTTCTGCTCATGTGAACACTAATAGCAGTTGAATATTTTTCTTATCTCATTTAAGAATTTCAGGCAATTTTATGCCTTTGTCTTCTTCATACTGGAAAGGTATTCCACTTTCTTTTCTGAGGTTTAAGAGCTTTACCTGGTTAGGAACAATGGAGTCAAAACATGTATTTCATGAGATTATTTTAAAATTATTCTCAAAAAATGACAAAAAAGTGTTTTTCCTATATTTTTCGTTTAATACCTTCTATTCTACAATTACAGTTGAGGCTTACAAAAATACCTTAGCTGTCAATGCTAAAACTCAGCTTTTGGGTAAACTCAAGAAAAAGAATTCTGGAATTTTTTGGCCATCATACTTCAGGTTCTTTTTGTAGATTACATGTTCTGATGTGGCGTATCCTTAGAGAACAGTGATTTAGGCACCTCAATTAAAAAAAAAACCTTAAAAATTTAGTTTCTTCAATTCAACATTGTTTATTTTCTAAAAAAAAACAAACATGCACATTTATAATATACAACATTTGAATTTTACCAAAGACGTCTATAAATATTTATTTTTTAAAAAGATCTCTATCTACAGTCCCAATCCTGAATGCAAATCTGCCAAATTGTTCTTTGAAGCAAACAGATTTCACTGAAGATAATGTTGATCATGTTTCAGGTGCTAGAAAGCAAATGTACCTGCAGAACTAGATAATTATCTATTCAGGCACTTGCTATTTGGCTAAACCAAGTTTTAAGAGTTTCATTATTTATACAAAAGCAACAAAATTGCAGTTTTTATAGGCTTCTTCAGCTGATTTTCACGTAAGAGAAGTGCAGAAACAGAAACTGGTATGCAGGTAATTTCTCACTGAGATAAAATGCCATATTTCTTCTCCAGTTCCTTAACGGAAGTATCTTTCAATCCCATCTGGTTCACATGATTGAACAATACCTGTGTAACTGTAAAAAAAAAAATCCCAACATAAAATATTTCAGCTATTGACACTATTAAGGTACAACTTATTAAAATTTAATTTAAAGTAATTAATCTCCTCAGTGAGAGTAAGACTTGGATTATATAGATTAATATAATTTTTTAGTATAAAAAAATACGAGAGTATAAAAAAGCAGCAGCAAAAGGAAGCTCTCCCTTTGTTTTGATGCCCGTGAGCTGCTTAACGACATTTCCTTAAACAGGTATATAATCCTGACAACAGCTTTTATTTTGTTTACTATCTTGGCACTCTGCCATTAAATGCAAAAGAGAAGTTATTGCCAGATGGCAGATAAACCTTATATGAGGTTAAATGCACGAAGGCAATTCATAGGTGGAATTTACTTGCACTCCACTAAGTCAAACAAGCAATTTTATTTCAAGGAGACGCACATGTCAAAATTCTGAAAGTATAATGCTTATTAATGAAACTCAGCTGTACACAGTAAATTTGACACTTGGTCTCAAAGAAATGTTTTGCTTCTAACTATCTCACTGTTACACAATTTGCCCAGCGTGCCGAATGTTTGAGACTTTTATAAACCATGAACTCCAGCCTCTGCCAACTTGAACTACAAACTCATCTAAGTGATGCCTCAAGAACAGGAAAGACTAACAGGCTGAGCGCTTTAAAGACTTTTGTGTTCTCTTTGCCAACAATTAAGTCAGGAGTGCCAAGAAATGGTTGTAAATCGTGGAAAATGTGTAATTTGGATACCTGGCACAGATAAGACTTCATACAAATTCATAAATTTATAACAGTATCAGCTACAAAATGAGATCCTAGTAACGCTTACTTTATCAGACTAAAATGCAGTGCTATTACTGATAAAAACAAAAGGAAATAGCAGTAGTTTTCAAGTTTTAACCACTAATAAGGAATCAAAATACTAAGAAAAATTACGTAATATTCATACTAATTTCTAAAACAACCAAGAAGCTAGACAGCTAACCTTAACTGATTATTACATGGAATAAAGATGAACAGAACTAAATTTTATGTATTTCTTTCTAGAACCTATAGTATCACAAACAAAGTTTAAAAAGACGTTACTGAATTACTTACTTTTTTTCTCTAAGCCCGACATAAACATTACTGCCATATCAAATCTTTTCAATTCAGATAGCTTCTGGAGGATTTCAAGGATGAGCGACGGCTCCTCTTTCCTGAAGAAGATTATTAGAAATATAAAAATAACTACTGTTGATTAGAAAGATTAAGTAGCTGCAAGCAGTAAAGACTTCAAGAAAAAGAAATTAAGGGACCAATGGAATTCCCTTCTCTCTCTTCTATTGCCTTTCTCATCTTTCCTGTTCATTCTTCCAAACAGGAAACAAAAAGTTAACACCCAGAAATCTTTGTGCAAGCATCCTCCCGATACAGAACAAGAGTGCAGAAATGTTACCTAGACTGATGCAAACTGACTGCTGTTCATGTACAGAATAGCTATTATATGATTTTATGCTTACACCTCGACACAGCTTCATCATTTTTATAATGGGGGGAAGCAGCACCTGTGGTCATAGGAAGCCCAGCAAAAAGCACATTACAGTTGCCATCATTTTCATCCATGCAGAAAATCTGACATTCCTCTTATCAACAGTAAACAGGCACTGTCTTTTGTTAGAAATATTAACAACAAATAGTAATTTTCTTTCATAAATTGTCCTGACTACCGTAAAATGCCAGCAGGTAATTAAAAACAAAAATGCATCACAATAAGCACTGCACAAAAATGAATTCCCCTGTATTTCTCAGCTTTAGATAGTTAACATAGAAAACAAACAACATGCAATTATATGTAATTATATGTAATAACAGAATATACAAAGTAATATAAACAAAAATTATTTCATACAAACTAATAAAATTTAGTTTCCAATGCTGTTTAGCAGAACTGAATTCAGCAACTTACAGTAAAGGCTATTTATTTCTTTACCTCTTTTCTATCTAATTTTTCAAGACATGTTTAATTTCTTAAAAAGGAATAACTGAATCATACCAATTATTGCATCACACTTGTGTAATGCTGTGCACTGGAAATAATTTTGTAATCCCAAGGGCGGGAGAAAAAAGAAGGAAAACCTAGAACTGCAATAAGCAATGTAAAACAAAGGAGGAGTTACACTTACTCAATGTAGAAGTCATGTAGAATTTTCAGTATTTGGTTAAACAAATCTGGATCTAAGGATTTCTGGAACAGCTTTGGATAAAGCGAAGGCTCTATTTGCTTTGGAAAAAAATAAAAACTCATTTTTAGGCAAAAAAAATACAGTTCAGTCATGAGAATTAGATATGAGTTTTTAGGAGGTCTTGGACAATGCTGAAGTGCATAAAACAAAAAAAAAATAAACCAAATCACTTGCACTATTTGACATCGAACATTAAGTCTGGGGTTTTTGTTTGGTTTTACGTGGTGATGATTGTTAGCTTTTTTTAAAGATTTCTAAGCAATTTTTTTTCAAAATATAAATACGCAGACATACACATTAAGTAGACTGACGTGTTTCGAGCATTTCCTCAGTTTAAAGAGATAAGAATGTTACTATGTCTAATTACCCTAAAAACGATCATTTGAAAAAGTAGAATTTAACATGGTTAGTAAGGCATTAAAGTGTTTCCAGAGCCAGGGCCTGTGCTTGAAGAAGAGAGATTATGCCCAAATCGCACTCAAAGTGAGCTAAGTGAAAAGTCAGGCACAAGAGAGGAAATACTGAAATGTGGATCTAACTAGTTAGTATTATGTGAAGGCAATTAAAGAAAAGGACTATTGTTAAACATAGCCACCCCTTCCACCTACTTCTGTGCTGTTTACTCAACGTCAGTTGAAGAAACTACAAGCACTTACAATCCATACTACGTTTCATACCTTCAGGTACAAGTACATATTTTCTGGGCAGTCTTTAAACTTCCTGAAGTCAGACTCAAGCTGGAAAGAATTTGCAGGAACCGGGGGTACTGGAGTTGCAGACTGAAATGACCTTTTGGTTTCTTTTTCTCTCTGTTGGTTCACAGGTAAGGATGGATGCAACACTGATGAAGTTCCTTTCATGCTATCAGAAAGCCTGCAGAGAGATTTTGAGAAAAACAATCAAGAAAATATTTAGGAAAATCCTACATTGAGAGATAACTATGTTTTAATTCCTTAAAAATCTAAAATACTAACAAAGTTTTTAAAAATAACGTACTTTTGTTCAAGCAGGTATCTAGAAAGCCTCCCCTTCAAATTATGGAAGCTTTATACTTGATTCACCTTTTCTAATTAAAAAAAAAACTTTACAGATATATTCAACCTATTTCTGCAAACAGCTGCAGAGCTACAGAAGCATATTTTCCACAATTTCACAACGCAAAACAATAGCCATGTCAAATGAACAAACTGTTTTCAACACTGATTAGAGTGAAGCTATTTTTTGTCCTATAATTTGTCAGTTAAGTCCATTTATGTTTCAGAACTTATAAAATGACTAAGAAATACACTTTTTTCTTCAGCACTTCACAGTAAATCCATCTGACTGAGCTGGAAAAGATGAGTGCAGGACAGTGTTTCTCAGAAATTCTTCAACCATAACTCTACAAAAAGCATTTACTATTAACACAATGAGATGATGCTGACACATACACAGAGCTTTCCCAAGCAGAAAACAAGTAGGGTTGTAACACTTAGCCGGGATAAAAATTAGGATAGTGGCTTTTGTACTTCAGATTAGTTTCAGCCAGCCAGATTTGCACTCACCTAGCTAATATAGTGCAACTTGGGAACTTTAAGCAAAACAGAGTTACTGGTTGCCTGCTCTCATCTGCTCCTTTTCGCACACAACTGGTATGCAAAGAATGTTTGAACTCTGCTCATAATCTATTCTAAAACATGACAAATAAAAATCACAGATGGGAAAAATGAAGTGCACCAGGAAGAGAGTATAGCATACAAGAAAATACTATTAATTCCTTTATATTGGAAACGTAAGAATAAGACTAGTTTTCCATCTGAAACTAAACAGATCATACTTGTCTCAGCCACAACATGATGAAAGAGACAGATGTGCAAGAACTGCAGTTTCTTTCAACATTTTCTTTTTAATTATAATTCTAGAGAATATCATAGAATAGTTTGGGTTGGAAGGGACCTTTAAACGGTCATCTAGTCCAATCCCCCTGCAATAAGCAGGGACATCTTCCACTAGATGCAATTGCTCAAAGCCCTGTCTAACTTGAACTTAAACGCTTCCAGGGATGAGGCAGCTACCACCAAAAACTTTCTTCCTTATGCGTAGCCTAACTCTACTCTCTTTTAGTTTAAGATACCTTATGACACAGAAATCTGAAAATCAAGATTACATTTCAACTACATTTACATTTTAAAAAGAAGATCATAATTTTTACACTTACTGTACTGGTAATGTATCACTGATTTCTTCTATCTTCAAGTGCTTTGCTTTTGGAATATCCATTGTAGCCAACTGATCATCCAGACCTAGATTCTCTGTTGTTTCAACCCTGGTTGAAATCGTCCAGTTATTGACTAAAGAAGTAGTGCTGGGCATATCACTATTTGGTGTGTCATCATCAATTTCTTCAATGGGTATTCTTTGCAAAGGCTTCTGAACAGAACACATAGCTCATGTCATGTGTGTAGCCTCAACATCAGTGTATATACAGGCCCCAGATAAACATGCTTTCAATAAAGAAATACCAAAAACAAGGAAACATCATCATAGTCTACAGGAAGCCTCATACGATCATTCTCTGGCCTTACCCTCATAAACCAGCATATCCCTACTCTAGAAGATCTCAGAATCTGCATTCTGTTTTGCCAGTAATTTAAAAATATATATATATATGGTTTTTTCCTCCCCCTGCTAAGGCTCAATAGACAAAGACTGACGTATATTTTGACCCATGGATCTAGTCACGTTTTGTAATTCCGCTAAACAAGTTAGCTATCCAAGAAGATAGGCCTTGACCCTCAAAACTGAGATTATAAATACTGGTAACTTAGCTCGGCTTGCTGACCAAGTTACAAACATCATAAAGTAACAGAATAGCAAGGAAAACACAATCAGTCTAGTATCTCCACTTAATTTAGCAGCCAAACTGAAAACTGAATTTCCTATAAAGTACTCAATTTCCTATTTTCTACTAAAACTATTAATCTCAGTTATATATTTGAGGTAAACAAACATTTAAAAATCATCAAGAGCAGAACACTACAGTACTCCATATGAAGCGTGAGCACACTTTGTATTTGCACAACTCACTGCTAACACACAAAGAAAGCAGATACTACTTTCTGCATTATCATATTTTGCCATACGTAACTCATTAATCTGACTACAACCACCTACAGTTCATTGCCAAAAACTATGGCTATACCAATACTCAGCTCTTCAACATTCTATGTAGATAAAAATGCAAGCTCAAGACTCTTGCTGTAGCTCTAGATGACAGCAACATATGACACGGGAAGGCAACATGTCTTGTTACCACTACAGCTGCTACAGAACCCGTAAACAGCAGATCAAAAGAAGGGAAGTTCACCCAGAGCTTTGCCAAGTCTGCAATCGAACAGGGAAACTCAACTGCCTCCTCTTTACTCTCAACTGCAGTGTTTCCTACGGACCCAGGAGAGGGCTGTGGGGTTGCCTCCCCATTTAATATTATTATTACTCTATACACACATACACCACGTTCCCCACATGTGGTACTGTAGGCTGAATGCTTGCACCATGATTGCTGTTACACAAACATGGAAATGCCGAAGTTAGGTTCTTGAAAAATATCAAAGGGGTTAAATCTGTAAAAACTGAGCTTTTCACAGGCAAGATCATTCTATCAGGAGTTAATCTACACAAGTAAGCAAGAAGTGGATTTTAACTTTAAGATCTAGTTTCCCCATCGTTATTTAAAGCAATTTACAAAAAAACCCCAAAACTTACTGTTGATTTCAGATGTAATGGATTATCAATCACTTTCACTATATTTTTTATTTCCCATTCTTTTATCAATACTGTAGGATATTCTTGATGAGTCTCCTGCTCCTTCTCAGCTAATTCCTGAAAAGGAATGACAAGTTATCCAAAGGATCAAGTTTGAGGAATAATTTAAGATATTTTTGTTAAAAAGTACATAGTAGAGAATGAAAACATTCTATCACTATAGGCTTACCAGAAAAAAAAAATATCACAAGTATACATACCTTCTTTATTTTAGTGAGTTCATTTATTGCTTGTTTATTTCCAGGTTCCAACTTCAGAACAGCTTCAAAATCTGAGTTAAAAACAACATAGGAAAACTGTAGACATTTCAAGTTACAAAGTACCCCTGGCTAATTTTTAAACCTTCTGTTTTCCTTTCAGAGCTCTATATTAAAGGCAGGCAAGTCATCCTAATGCTTATGTCAAGACCCAGTTTTAAATACATTTTGCAAACTATTTCTTACTATTTACTATAAGTAACAGCTGTCATTTCAAACAATACTGTCTTCCAATTATGTTGGTACCAACACAAAAGGTTTTATACATATTCAATGAAACAACAAAACTCCACCTTTCTTAACTTTTGCACCAATAACCTCAATTAGTCAGCAATGGATTGAACTGCTATTGTAAGATAAAAAAATACCAGGATGTCTTCATACTCATCTCCTACCTATGACAACTTAGGCTGATTCGAAGTCATACCTTGAACAGCTTCTTTTAACTTTCCAAGAGCAACTCTGGCAGCTCCTCTTCTGGCAAAGGCTTTAGAATAGGAGGCATCCAAGAGCAGAGCTTGTGTGCAGTCATCTTCTGCCTCTTCATATCTCAGCAAAAGATTAGTACAAAATTAATAATCAGTTTCAAAAGAAGCAATTGCAACTGAAAACACAGAGCTACCCAAAACAATTAAAATATGACCACAGATATTAATTACCTATATACATATAAAAGCAGTCCATTGAACTAAAACTTAAAATAGAAGTAAATGTATAAAATATGATTTCTCAGCACCTTGAAACTTCAGCCAAATCTTTTGTTATTTCATGACACACTGCTGACTTATCAGAGAAATTCACTACTGCAAAAATAAGCGTGTAAAGCCTGTCAGACTGGAGTCCACTTTAAACACTAAATCGCCTTGAAATCCAAGTCAGCATCATAGCTTTGTACTTCTGAAAACCAGAAATACCATCACAAAAAAACCAACCAAACATGGAAAGCGAGTATAAACAAGAATAAATCTCTCTGCATCTGAATTTCTGTGACTTGTCCTTAACTATTTCAGAATAAGAAGTCAATATACGCTTGCCTTAAAGTAACTTGCATCAGACCAAAGTTTCCTTACGCCAGTTATACTAAATCATGACTCCACTACATGCATTTTGAAGTTCATCTTCTCGTTAAATCTATCATTAAATTTATGGAAACAGTGGGTTTTTTTAAGTTCTTAATAGTTCTAGACGTTTATAAGAATAACAATGAGCTTCTGCTGCATTTTATGCTTGGGCCCTCTTTGTAATGTAAAGACCCATGATACATTGATTTATCATACAGAAACGATTTTCTTGCTTGGTCATTCAATTAGAGTATCACTCCCTCCGACCCTCTGAGAACATTATCATGTCCTTTATGGCTTCAGTACTAAATTAAAAAATGCTGTGTCAGAAATACCACCTGTGCAAACTATTTTACAACCTCATAATCTGAGATCAATATATTGTTTCTACAGAAACCCAGCCACATCACGTCAGAAACATATGACCAACATAATGCTCGGCTCTCTGCTTCTTATGCTACCGGTTTGAAAGGTTTAAGACTACCATCCCATCAGGGAGGAAAAAGGCATTTGGATTATGCATTTGGAACTTCTCTCACTTGCTAAAAAGCATGCATTTCCTACTGTTACTGGATTATTTTAATATAGCTTCATTCAAAATAAACAAACTACATAAACATGTCTCCATTAATGAAATTACAGAAAAATATTTTAAAATTATGATTTCCAGAAAAAGCTCCTACCCATTCCCTTTGAACTCGGGAGTTATAGTCCACTTCTTTTTACAGTGCACCATTTAGTAACTGACTTTGTTTTACAGTCAAAAAGGAAGGAAAAGGACAATGGTTTTGGCAGGTCCTTTCAGAAAGGGGAATATCTAGAATTTTACACACATAAAAGAATGAAGAACTCAAACTTTACAAAGTGTAATTTCATAATGATCTTATTTTGTTCTCTCACTACTTCTTTCCTATGAACTGCGTTGTAAGATCACACATATTGAGCTGTTTTCTCTTTGTTAATGTTCTCAATATAATTTATTCTATACAGAATTCTAGGAGGAATTAGAAGTGACAGTAACTGAAGGTGAAGCAGTGACAGTAACTGAGCATGAGTGAAAAATCTACCAGATCATGAAAGAAACAGTACAGCATGTGAAATTCTACTTACTTTTCAATCTTTAGATAGGCCATGGCTCTATTAGCTGGCAAAAGTGCATTGGTGCCATCTGCTGCTATACCACGGGTATAGCATTCTATTGCAGCCTCATACTTTCCTTCTTTGAAATAACCGTTACCCTACAATATTTAGGTTAGAAAAAAAACAGTGTTGAGAAAGGTCAAATGCATTAAGTTTTTCTTATTATTTTTAGTAGACAGGGTCACAATATCAAGAAAATGGATCATGACGAACACTCACATCAGGGCAGACATTTGTGGCATATTTCATCATATCTAAGCTTGGGGGCTGACCACAAAAAATACCTTAATTTTTTTCCACTACTTCAAGGATAAAAAAAAAAAAGTTCCTACATGCATAGTTTCAGTGCAGACTTTTAAGTCTATAACACATGATTCTATTTTACTCTTGATGTGCTGGATAAACCACCTTGTACCTCCTGAATTTAAACATAAGCTGAACCTACAATTCCCCCTTTCAAGATGACTTTCTGTGATGCACAAATCTTTCTTTATCCTGATACACTCGTGAAACTTGTCTTCAAATATCGGGCCTAAATGCTGCTGTTATTTTCCAATTAATGCTCCATAAAATGAATTACATTTTTTGTTTGTTCCCAAGAAATTAAAATTTGCTTCTTAGTACTAATATGAAGTGAAAGTCACAGCTCAGACTTGACAGGGTCCATGTTGCCAGGAACAGGCCCACAGCGAGTTAACTCTGCTACCAATAAAGTACTGCACCAGAACAAAATGTCTTTTCCGTGTTCTGTTCAATCTTTTGTTCCTTTTACCTATTTAATGTATGCTTTCATTCTTTTCCTACTAATTACCTTTTACAATCGATATAGGAAACTGGAACATTGATAAAAAGCCAGAAGTTAAATAGCTTCAGAACAGAAAGAAAATTATGTTTTAGCTGACAATGTTATTACTTAATTGCAGAAATGGGGAGAACTCAATAACCCAACTGTGAGTCAAGACCATGTATCCAGAAATACATTATTGTCATTGTTGCCTGCACTCTCTGAATTCCTTTTTGTAAATACTTTTCACCACGTAATCAGAGGTTTGGAAACAGAAGAAACAGACCACAATTCTACTTGGACAAACAGGGGTCAAGATGCATATAATACTGGAGAAATGGGATTTCTCTGACATATAGTTAGAGCTTTACTTATCTTGCCAGGTATTTGAAAGTTATCACATACAATGTGGGTTGTAAAAGCTATCTTGAATAATCACTTCTCCAGAAGAGTCCAAATTGAACTCCCTGTCCCCTCCCCTCCATATAGAGCCCAAAATGGGAAAGAATTAAGGTTATTTCAAGGACGTTGTATTTATGAAGTTCAAGACAGTACTGAGTTGAACTTACACATTTGCACAACTAATAACAAAACAGAACATTGCTTTGCTAGTTCTCTCCTGTTCCACCACAATTTGTGACTTACCAGATCTTTTTCTATAATAGCCTTCTGCTTGAGCTGTTGGTCTTCAATGCACTTCTTCTCTTTGTCTGTTAGTTCTGGTCTGCCTGCAACTTCAAATTCCTTCTGTTCTGAACTTTCTTTTGATGACAAAGCCTACAAAGATGTTATCTTTTTCCTTAGTAAGTATTTCTCCAACTTAGACATTTTCATAATATAAATGATAAATTCTAAACTTTTAAGATGCAAAAATCTGCCAAGCATTTTAACAGACGTGCTCGTGCTGTAAATTGAATGCAAATTGAGAGGATCATTCTAAACTCTTCTTGAAAATTTATTTTTATGAGGGACTGTAAGTCAGAATATTAAGTAGTAAATAAAACATATGTAATTGCTGAAGCACAATGTAAAACGACCCATGGAACCTGTGTATACATACACCAATTCACAAATAATTTCTTTCTTCCATTACTGAAGACTTTGAGATTTCATTCTGAGAATAAATTTTTCAAGCACTTTCAAAACTACAGTTGAAAAGGTATAAGCAAATCCATGCAGTAGTGATAGTTGAAAGGGATCACGAAAGTCATGAAAGGGATCAGACTGGCAGTAGAGTATTATGTTCTGCTAGGCTTAAACATGCTTTCTGGCTTGGTAGACCACAGCAATCAGTGGGACCACAAG
The DNA here is from genome assembly GCF_017976375.1 of Cuculus canorus. Classification (NCBI taxonomy): domain Eukaryota; kingdom Metazoa; phylum Chordata; class Aves; order Cuculiformes; family Cuculidae; genus Cuculus; species Cuculus canorus. Next base: position 175,276,631 of record NC_071401.1, on the reverse strand, counting down.
CAGGTGAGCAGTTCAGCTTTACAGTCAAGAACACAGAGGTTTCTTTCATATGAAGTGCTACCTTACACCATAACACTAAGAATGACTGAAAAAAAAAAATTAACACTGGAGGTAGAAAAAACATCTGAGGTAAAGACTTGAAAAAACCCACAGATGTTGGTGCACACATCCAGTTTTAGTCTTCCAATCCACTATTACACTGCTGTTTGCACGCATGCTGGTTAAGCCAGAAGAAACTCTATTACAGATTTGACCTCAGCAAACTTCAAATGTCAGAAAAAGCAAAAGATATTTTGTTTAATTCAGTTCTCATTATAAATAAGTTAATACAGATACAAACTGAGCAGGGTGCATTAATTTTATTAGGGCCTATTCATCTTATTACCTGATTAATTTTCTTCAGTTCATTTTTTGCTTCAAAGTTGTTTGCATCCAGCTCCAAAACTTTTTCATAATCTATAAGAAGACCAGAAAACAATGTTTCAGCTAAATACTGCAGGCTAGTTAATCAGAATACAAAATAAGGGCATTCTTTTGAAATAACACTTTTTTGTAGTTACCTAAAAAGCCTGAGATATTACAAAGAACACATCATTCTAAGACAGTTAAAGCTGAATTATTCTAGAACTACTAATATCTACAGTAATCGTTAGGCTTGCTGCTAGAATTTTACCTTGCCAGAAGAATTTGCAATATGGTATTTAATTTCTTTGTTTACAGGAAAATCAAATTTCTACATCAAATAAGCAAATCACACAAGCTTTAATCAAGCAGATAGATCAACAATCTGTACCTAATTTAAGGAAAGAATTTTAAAAAACCTCACCTTCTTTAGCACCCTGAAGATTTTTCAAAGCAAAGCGAGCAGCTCCTCTTCTGGAATAAGCCTTTGTGTAATTTTTATCTAAAGCAAGTGCTAAATTGCAGTCAGATTCTGCAACAGAAAATCTATCAGAAATATGAACAAGTTAGTTTGGTCACATCTAGGTAACAAAACCCATAACTTCCGCAAGTTAGCTTACTTCGAAGATTTATGCTTCAGAAGCAACACATAACAAGTATTTAAACATTTCTCAACTCAGAACACATTAAAACAAGAAAGGAAAACAGAGGTCAACAATCTCTACTGCAACAGAAAGAATAATCAACTCTACTGTACCCTTTCTTTCCTCAAAACAAAGCCTTAGAAATAGAGCTCACAGAATCTGAAAAGCAAATTAGATAGTGAACCTTCTCTTTCTTTTGAGGTCTTACACTGTAACACAAGAGATGCTGAACTTCTCAGCGTGAGTGCAGAGAAAGAAGATCAGAGAGACTACCAGATACCCTATCCTGACAATTTCTATTTTACTTTGAAACTGCAAAGCAGCTTGCAACAGCAGTCTTACACAGACTGTAATACAGCATGATAAATAATATAATCAAAACTTAAAAGCAGACAAAAAATCTGAAGGTAGCATTTCAAAGAAGATAATATTAAGGATTTAACAATACAAGTCTTACTTTTTCATTCGATAAAAAGCTGATGCTCTGTTTGTTGGCAATACTGGATTGTATGGATCAGAATGCATTCCTCTAGTGTAGCATTTTATAGCTTCATCGAAATTCCCTTGTTTGAAGTAGTGATTACCCTGTGAATAGAAAAAAGTCTTATTTGCAAATTACTGTACATGACAAATTACTAACTTTTGGTGGAAAAAAATAATCTAAAGCTTGTATTTTAGAATGCTCAAACATTTTTGTTTAAAACCTCTCAAAGTAGTGCTTTATGGTGAAATATTTTTTTAACTAAAATATCCCATATTAAATATTTCTGATTTATATAATAAGCGGGTTTAATTACACGCTTTCAATATCTGTAGGTCATTTCCAGAAACCTACAGCAAGCACATACATGGCTGCTTAAAATTGCCACAGAGAATTACTGAAGTCTGAGTTTTTAATAACTAGATCTGGCATCTTTAATTTCCAAACTATATTCTCATTTGTCCTTGGCTGCTTCACTGCAACCAAGATGATACTGGCCAAAGACATTTCAGTTTCTCAGTACAGACTCCAGATAACACATCAGGAATTTCTACAGCAGCAGGGAAAGAAGGCAGATGTCACCCATGCAGACAACAACGACAGAAAAAAGAAAAACTAAGAAAGTCTACTGAAGAAAAGGATGGACTGACAGATAATGTTGGGTGATTGTAAACAAATATATTTCTCAAAACTACGGAAGCTGCTATACAACTTCGCCTATTTATCACATGTTGAAATGAAGCACGACATAGGTCTTGCCGTATTCTAATTGCAAAACAAGGTAAAGCTGAACTGGTACCAGCTTGCTATTAGCAAAGCAGGGAAGATATCAGTTCACCCATCATTCCCAGAGGCAGCGGCCTAGCAAAGGGATTAATCTTAAATTTTTAGAAGAATTAGTTGGGGTTATTCAGACATTGTGTTCCAGTAAATGCCAGTTTGATCCATATGGCAACTCTATACAGCAATCCAACTTCTCAAAGCAAAAAAAACATCAATACATTAATCATAAGAGGAGTACATTAAGTACAGTATGACAGCTTTGCTGCAAGCAGCGAAGAGGAGAACAGAAATGTGGTGAGAAGTGTGTATGTTGGAATAACGGGCAAGAAATCAGACATAAAAACTCCAAATAGGCACTTCTTCCACCAGAAGACTAGTTTCTGTGAACAATCTTTTAAAGGAAACTACAAATGCTCCTCTGTCCAAGTCCTACTTCGAAATAACAAACATTGGTAATGCTATAACCTTTTCCTTCTCTGCAAGAGCCTTTTCTGCATCAATACGAATTCCGTCTTCCTCAGAGTCTGATTCTGGAGATACAGAATCATGAGTACTATCCTCTTTGTCAAGTTCTTCAAGTATTTTATCCTGAAATCAGATAAAAATAAACTATTATCTTCATTACAATTTAACAACATGAAATAAATCAAGTAAGAATTTTAAAGAATATGTAGTGTGTTTTTAAAAACTTCTACTGCTTAAGTATTCTTTATTAAGGAATATTCCACACTTCAGAAGTGAGAGATCTACCCTCTAATACTGCCAGCTGTGTTTAGTCTTGTATTCTACTAGAATTATGACCTTTTAGTAGACCTATTGTTAAACCATTTTTTCACTCTGAAGTCAAATTCAATCCCCTGGAAGACAGCATAGCCAATAGAAAACTCAAATATTTCTCAACATTCCCAATTTTAAACAGATAACATTTCTAAGAGAAGGCTACTTTCTGTGTTCATACAAGGACTATATGAAAATCTTATTTAAGACAGAATCAAGACTAAGTTAACAAGCAAATATTCTGACTCACCACATCAAGTTTTCCCCATGCTTCATAATCGTAAGACTTGATCTTGTTCTTCTTGTTTTCCTCACTGGTTATCTTTGAAGGGACTTTACTTTTGCTTTTCTTCTTTTTCTTAAAAGCCTTGTTTCGAATTGGTGGCAAATTCTAAATTGAAACGAGTAATTTATTATAAAACAGACACGTGAAAGTCACTTGTATTAAAGAATCTATAATACCTATATCTAAATAGAGTACCTACCTACCGGCTGGTTTTATATTAGGAATCCAACCAGTAAGCTGTTCTCAGGAGCTCTACAAAACTAATATGGTCAGCAGGTATAAATCTTTCAATATATAAAATAGTGAATATTATATATATGATACAAAGTTAAGTTTTAGAAGACAACTTTCTGCAGAGTAACACTAAAGAATAACACCATTATATTAAAAGTGAGCAATAAATAAGAAATGCTGACACTACAGACATAAGTATTCTTCTAGATCTACCTGGAACTAATTAGAAACACACTGGCCCAATCACTTCCAAGAGCTACTGCCCCACAGCTCTGTTGGTGGACCAGTTTACAGAGGAACCTTTAGTATACTTCAGACGAGGAACAGTCAGCTGGGTTAGCTCATAACTTCTATTCAAAAAATTTAAATCAACAGACAATTTTCCTGAAGCAAAGAACAATTTTTACAAAAACTATCACATTATAAATAACTGAGTTACTACTGAAACTGGACTTGTCATTTTTACCTCTTCTGGGACACCACTCCGTTTCCTTAGTTCAGAATCCACTTCTTTAATATCTTTTTCCCAACTCTCCAATTCTCTCATAAAATCCTGCAGTTCTTCAGCATTTTGCTTCATTTGCAGCTGTAGTTCTAGTGATTTATTTGGTGCGCTCATTGTAATCTGCAGATTATGAGAAACTATGTTATTTAGATAAAACAAGGGATATCAGAACAAATAGTAAGTCATGCTTTCTAACTAAATGTAAGGTAAAGGGTCCAACAAGTCAATGAAAATCTTGACAGAGAAAACAAGATAATCTTAGTTTAAAGCAATTACTACTGTGAGTCTCAGATGACTGACTGAAGAAAAATTTAACCTGTTAACATTTAACTAAAAAAACCCAAATAAGATACACAGCCTGCCTTCTATCTTAATAGAAAAAAGATATCTGACAACCCAGACCCCAAAAGCATTTTCGTCTCCTGCGAGTAAGTACACTTAAATACACACATATTTTCAGCACAGGAATGAGTGAACACACGCAATGCGTTAGTATGAAGTCTAGGGAATTACAAGTCCAGAATATTCTTTGAAAGTTCTCTTTGTATATATGTAGCTCTCCAAGTCCCTAAAATACTGTTTTATAAATGTCAATATGTCAAAGTCTTCATAAATTTTGTTGTCTCAAAAGAAAGACGTTTTATTGTCACAGAAATTCTAAGTGACAAATAAAAAGTAACATTAAAAACATTCTTGGTAACAATTCAGAAAAAAAATCCATATTAGTACAGTTCATACCACAAAACAATGAAAGGATGAAGTACACATATTTTGAAAACAACCCTGATTAAATAATTGATGATGAACTAAATACAAACTCAGATAAAGAAAGCTATGGATGGTTGATAACTATAAACCCTTGACTGAAAGAGCCTCAGGATCGTTTAGATTCCTCACATAAGGACAAAAAAGCTATGTATAGAGGTAGTACACTTTTTTTAAGGGAGAAAAGGATTAGATTACTTATGTATTTAATTATTTTTAACATCTAGTAAGACAATAACTTAATAGAATAGAAACATAAAAATGTACGGGCAAGTGAAGCTAACAATTTCTACAACACAATATGCTGTCTATAATTACAAAGAAGAGTCTCCTAAAAGAGGGAAAAGTGATTACTAGTGAACTAATGGTACCAAAAGCAGAAATGCTTCTCCATCCTCAGGACTCAGCAGCTGTGTAGATGCCCGCTGCAGCAGTTGCTCTTCTCCCTAATTTATACATAGGTGGTAACACATCCTCCCTTGGCAATATATTTCTCCTAAAATCTTCTAAATATTTGGTTTATTTGAAACGAAGTGCAAAAAAAACTTTAGGTGAGACCAAAAATGCACATTTTTCATCCTATTTCCAATTTAGGTGCTTGTTATATTTTCTTTCACATACAACTATTGCCCCATACTGAACTGTCTCTGCAATATTCAGTGAGTTAATTCCACGCAGCCAGGGCACGGACACACCAAACACTACGCAGAGCTTAGTACACCCTGTGTACTAAGGCAATGGTAGCTATGGCAAGATGCTTCAAAAGATTACTCTCATTGACTAAAACAAACATTCTTATACATGTGAAAATCTAATATTAAATCTAGCTCCTTTTTTTCTGGCGTTCCAAACATTTTGCACAAGCGTGTAACATAAGCCTCCTCCTGTTACCTACCACCTGCTCACCCAGGCACTGTGAGGGTTCTTTGAAAAGCTCGACACGAGCTGGCAATGTGCACTTGCAGCCCAGAAGGCCAATCATGTCCTGTGCTGCACTAAGAAGTGTAGCCAGCAGGTCGAGGGAAGTCATTCTGCCCCTCTATTCTTCTCTTGGGAGACCCCATCTGGAGTACTGTGTCCATTTCTGGAATCCTCAACGTTAAGAAGGATATAGAACTGTTGGAACAGGTCTAGAGTAGGGCTACAAGGATGATCAGAGGGCTGGAGCACCTCTCATACGAGGACAGGCTGAGAGAGTTGGGGTTGTTCAGTCTGGAGAAAAGAGGGCTCCAAGGAGACCCTATAGCAAAATTCCAGTACCTGAAGCAGCTACAAGAAAACTGGGGAGAGACTGTTCACAACGGCTTGTAGTTATAGGACGAAGGGGAATGGGAGAACGGGGGAACTGGAAAGGGGCAGATCTGGACTACACATAAGGAAGAACTTCTTCACCATGAGAGTGGTGAGGCACTGGCACAGGTTGCCCAGGGAAGCTGTGGCTGCCCCATCCCCGAAGGTGTTCAAGGACAGGTTGGATGGGGCCCTGGGCACCCTCATCTAGTGGGAGGGGTCCCTGCCCATCACAGGGGAGCTGGAACTGGATGATTTAATGTCCCTTCCAACCCAAACTATTCGATGATTCTATGATTCCTTGGCAGCACAGCCCTTACACCCTCCAAGGCGGATTTATTCGAGCCTCCACGCTAGAGCCTTGCTCTGCTTCACCCAGAGCCGCCCCGTCCCCGCAGCTCTCAGGGGAGAGCGGCCGCAGGCCCCCTGCTGCGCCACCGCAGGCCCGGGCTCAGGCCGGAGAGGCCCCCGAGGCAAAACCAGCCCGGCGCGGTCCCTCCACCGCTGGCGCAGTTACAGACGAGGCCGCAGCTCTTTCGGGGTGGGCCGCCCTTCGCCTCGCCCCGCCGGACCCCGCTCATGGCGTCCCCCCGCGGCCTCACCTCCGCCGGGTCCTGCCTCCTTCTGCCGCCGCCAGACGGCCTCTCCGGGCAGCCGAGCCCCCTCGCACGGTGCAGCGCGGCTGGGACCCGGCTGATTCCCGCGCCACAGCGACCCTAAGACAGAGCAACCGGCCGGGGGAGACTGCGCATGCGCCGCCTGGCCACGCCCTTCTCGCTATCTGGTCACTCCCCTTCGCTCTGACTGGCCACGCCCCTTCTTGCTGCCTAGCCCCGCCCCTTCTCTCTGCCTGGCCACGCCGCGTCGCACTGTCTGGCTCCGCCCCTTCGCTCTGCATGGCCCCGCCCCCGGCTCTTCCTAGCCCCGCCCCTTCGTTCTAGCTGTCCCCGCCCCTTTGCTCTGCCTGGCCCCGCCTCCGCCCCACGTGATGCAGGTCCGGCCCGGCGATTGGTGCTGCGCCGCTGCCCTCGCCTCGCGCCGGGTGTGTGGCTGGCGGGGCGGTCAGGGTCCGGCCATGGAGCACGGGGAGGCCGCCTCGCCGCTGGCGCCCGAGGAGCGGGGGGTAGAGGAGGAGGATGACTTAGGCTACCGGCTCTTCCCGGATCGGAACAAGAAGCCGCAGAGCTTCCTGGTCCGCAGCCTGTTCACCTTCCACAACAGGTGCCAGCTGATGCTGAGGATGACCCTGGACACGAGTAAGCGTGGCCCTGTGCTCGGCCCTGGGGCAGAACCGGGGACAGCCGTGTCCCCTGCCGGGACACGGCCGCTGCCTGAGGAGCGCCCTGCTTTGCGTTGAGACAAAATACTGCTTCAAAAGCGGCCGTGTGCTTTTTATCCTATGGGAAGGCCGTTCTCTGCTTATTTCTCTTGAAAAAATTTAGTGGATTTGCCGATTTCTGGTTCATTTGTGCCGTTTTCCTTTTGTTACATTAACTGACAGTTACTGAAGACAGCATAGGCCATTCTGTTGATGTCTGTTACTAGTAAAATAACATCAGAAGTTACTTGATCCCCAAATAATTTTGGATATCTCACTTGACACAGCCTGAGCTGTAACAATTTGGTGCTGTCTGCGTTGTGTTAGGTTTAAGTACTGCAAGGTATGAATTTACATGTGTAGTGCTTTTTTTTTTTTAGTGCTTTTTATTTTGATTATAGATGACTTTTAAAACTTTTCTCTAGAGAAATTGATTGCAGCAATGTTTTTCTAGATCCATATGCTCAACTTCTTCTTGAGGCTATGAAACAATCTGGTTGGTATGTAAACGAATTCATCTTGTTCTGTGTAGTAACATCACTGTCATACAGAGCTGCTAGTCTTTTACAAGTTCTTCCCAATAACTATGTATTTGGGCCTTTCAGCACTGTCTTCAATGACCGGCACTTTTCTTGTGAAAACTGTGATGGCTGTGTCAGTGGAGGTTTTGATTCTGCCACATCTCAGGTAGGCACTGAACATTGTCCTCTTTCAAAGGATTACAGTTTTTATTAGTGTTTTGTTAGGAGGATTAAATCTAGTAATGCTGATATCTAAATTAGTAATGAAAATAAGATAAATGAAAGATGTTCTGTGATATTGAAACTTGTACACTGCAGAATGACGAAGCTGTTAATCTTGCAAAACACTGATGTAGAGTTCTAAATGCTGTAGGTGATGTGCGCTGGGTTTCTGCAAAGTAAGAGAGATGTTGGAATCTGGTAAAAAGACTGTCTCTGTCTTATATTCTACAGATTGTTCTGTGTCAGAACAACATTCGTCACCAATCCCATATGAACCGTGTGGTCACACATGAATTGATCCATGCTTTTGATCACTGCCGTGCGCATGTTGACTGGTTTAAAAATGTCAAACACTTAGCATGTTCAGAGGTAAGTTAAAATGCTTCCAATGTTGTCATTGTATTAATTACTGCTGATTATTAGGGATGGTTCATGTGTAAATAGATATGTTGTTATACAGATTTCATTTGGCTTTATCATGTTAATGCGTTTGGCCTTTCTGTCAGGTCAGCCTAAATAGTTTAATTCAGAAAGCAAATATTCATTTTTCACAAATATTAACAAGTCAGTGTCATATTAAGTAGAAAGTTATCACTGTGAGTGTAACCATAACAAGAAGTTACCAACAAATGAGAGTGATTAGAGATGAAAACACATTCACACTTCAATCAAACATTTATAGGGTTTTTCTCCCCTGCAAATCTTCATGTTTCTGGTAATTATCACAGTAGGAAGGTAACCTTATTTTTGGTTTGATTTTTTTTGGTTAAGTAACTTGTCTTTTCCTATAATATACACTTTTTGATTAATGGCAGTGTTGCTAATGGTACATTTTAGCTGTGTCCATGTCCGTTGCAGATGACATAGGACACAGGAATTTGCTACTTAAAAATAAGTGCATTAGGAGGTAAAATTAAACTGAGCACAGGCTAGTCAGGAGTCCTCTTATGTACATGGCTCATGTGTATTCACATGCTTTACTTGTTTTCTGATGTAATCCATGTCATTTGACCACAGAATAACTTACCCTTATGATTAATATTATGAAAGTACATTTTTGTGACTCTGTGAATTAGGTGCTTTCTGCTTAACATTCTTGAAAATATATAAAGCTATATAAAAATGTTATAGGAGCTTTGTTTTGGGGCATTGTTTCTGTTGTCATTTTTTTGTTTGTTTGGTTTTTTTTTAATGAGAATATACTTGATTCCACACTCGAGATGTGCACAGGTTTCACCTATGAACAATATGTGAAAGAAGCAAAATTATGAGTCTGGTACAGAGTAAATTAGATTTCACTAAAATTAATTCATTAATTAAATTCATATTTGCTGTGGAAGAGGGTCACAGACAGGTATTATCTTTATCTATTTATAGTTAAAACTTAATGAAGTACCCTTATGTGACATCAATAAAGCCGTTTTGTTTAATTATGTGGGGTTGACTGTGGCTGGCTGCCAGGCACCCACCAAGTCATTCTGCAACTCCCCTTCCTCATCCTCAGTAGAATGGGAGAAAAATTAGATGAAAAAGCTTGTGCATCAGGATAAGGACAAGAAGGTCACTCACCTGGTACCGTCATGGGGAAAATATACTTGACTCGGGGAAGATTAATTTATTGCAAATTAGTGACAGACTAAGATAGTGAGAAATAAAACTAAAAATATTTCCCATCTGCCTCTCTTCTCCAAGGCTTAACTTCACCCCTTCCTTCCTGACTCTCCTACTTCCTTCACCCTAAAGCAGCACAGGGGAGTGAGGGCTGCAATCAGTTTGTAACACTTTTGTTTCTGCCGCTCCTTCCTCATCATGCTATTCCCTTGCTCCAGTGTGAAGTCCTTCCCACGGCATACAGCCCTTCATGAACTGCTTCCATGTGGGTCTTTCCTATGGGCTGCTATTCTTCAAGCCCAGCTCTGTCTTGCGTCCTTTCCACAGTGTGCAGTCCAGGAATGGACTGCTCCATTGTCGGTCCCCCATGGACCACAGTTTCTGCCAGAAAACCTTCTTCTATGTGGGCTCATCTTCATGAGCTGCAGCTTCTTTCAGGGTGTGTCCATCTGCTCTGGTCTGGGGTTATCTTTGTGCTACAGTTTGTGTGTCTGCTCCATTGTGTTCCTTCACAGGCTGTGGGGAGACAGCCTGTATCACAGTGGTCTTCTCCACAGGCTGCAGGGGAATCTGCACTGGTGGCTGAACCACCTCCTCTTCCTCTTTCTTCACTGACCTTAGTGTCTGTGGGGCTGTTTCTCTCTTGGTTTTCTCACTGCTGTCTGTCACAGCTGCTATGTAGTGTTTTTTATCTTTTCTAAATATGTCATCACAGAGGTTCCACTGGCATTGCTGGTGTGGTCAGCTTTGATCAGTGACAGATCCATTTTAGAGCCAGATGAAACTGGCTCTATCCAGCAAGGGGGCAACCCCTTGTGTTGCCTCACAGAAGCGATCCCAACAGCCCCCCCCACTGCCAACATCTTACCATGTAAACAAATACAATGATTTAGAATCGTTAACTGTCTTCTTTCTTTGTCTAAGCGTTTATATAGCGCAGAATAAAGCGTGTAACCCTCAAACATAAAATTAGAGAACATATAAAACAAGATTGTGCATGTTCTTGCTCTTGTTGAGATTATTTAGTTGCTTTGGATCTTTTGATACTGATTTTATTATCTGGTGTTTACAATTTTTATTGTCAGCTTTTTAATTCTTACATTTCATATTTTCCATACGTTTATTTTCACTCTGGTGCTTAATTATAGGAAATCTAGTTTTAGTTACATTTCATAACTGAAGGCATAAGGCGTGGAACACTTGGCAGACAAAAGAAATTACAGTACACAGGTCAAGAGAGTTAACAGGCTGAAAAGTACATACTCATTTAAATGTGCTTTTTCCTAAAGTAGGTGGGTTACTGCTCTTCTGGGTATTACAGCCGCAGAGTTCGAAAGGTATCTGATTCTTGGATCAGCTTCTGGTATAGATTGAGGAGAATATTACTTCTTATGTTCTTTTAGCACTTATTTGTACACACATATCTCTTCTGCTCATTCATTTAAGCTTTGGGAATATGTGAGACTTGGTCCCTGGAGAAACTTACGGGTTTTATGGTAATGCTTGGCAGTTCATTGAGGCTGAGAGAGTGGATATAAAGGGTAATATGGATTGAATAAGTAGAAATGGCCCTGGGAATATTCTCTACCAGCAGTCACCAGGAAGATATTGAGGAAGAAAAAAATTTGTTACAGCTTTTTTGACTTTGTATTTCCTTGTGTTTCTCTGAACCTGTGGCTTTTTTTTCTCAATAGATTCGAGCTGCTAATCTCAGTGGAGACTGTACACTGATGAATGAAATAGCCAGGTTTAAATTTGGATTAAAAGGACACCATCAGGTAAAGACTGTAAAGTCTGCTGATTTGTCACGAGCCATCTTTGTCTATTTGATCTCAGCCTTCTACGGTTTCATAGCTGAAATCATCAGAAAAAGAAGTATATGCTGTAGACTTGCTGCTTTCTCTGAATTAAGTTTTAATACCTTTAATGATTTATGATAAATTTTTGTTCCACCTTGTTGTTTTTGTTGGAGTGAAATGCCTTGTCGCTTAGTCATACTATAGAGCATTGCCACTGACAACGGTTGGTTAACAAGAACTAAACAAAACACAGAGTTTGCAGGAAGTGTACTGGGAATAGCTTAGCCACTGTAAGTGGGTAAAACTCTAAAAGTCTTTGAAGACCGGAGGAAGGAGAATGACAAGGGAGTAACCTTGTGTTAAATCTTAGGGGAATTATTTTTTTTTAATAGTAATAAAGACTATGGGTTGAGTCCCAAGTAGCCGCTCATGTTAGTGTGGCAGTTAGCTTGTAGCTGGAGATGTTTGCATCTTTTTTTTTATCTTTTGGTAGAAGAACCTTGTAAGCAAAAGTTGCCATGAAGAGAGGTATCAAAATGAAGGCTAGTAGAGGAATCGTTCATTTATGTTTTGTAGCCTTTCAGTTGAAAAAGTACTAACCGGTATTTGTGTCTGTTTCTTTCTGACATATTTTGTCTTATGTGCAAGTCAAGTTGTGCAAATGCTTGACACCTACAACAAATGCAAAATTGTATTTTAATTTGTGTCTTTTATTTATCTGATGGTTTATTTGCACATGGAAAACTAAAACAGGATGGAACAAAAATGTATTTTAATGCTTATTAGGGGCATTGTTTGATTTTTCTGTGATACAAAATTATTACATATCTAGTAGGAGTTAATTCTTGACAAAATCCAGAAAAAGTATTTATACTTATAATGACATATTTTTCTTTATCTAATTCCCACTTTAGACTTGTGTACGAGACAGAGCAATTCGTTCCATTCTGGCTGTTAGAAAAGTTAGCAAAGAGACGGCAGAAAAAGCTGTGGATGAAGTTTTTGATGCCTGCTTCAATGATCTGGAACCTTTTGGAAGAATCCCGCATAGTAAAACAGATGCAAAACGTGCTTATAAAGACTTTCAGAACAGAGATCGCTATAATGCTAATTTGTAAAGGAAAAAAAAAGTGAAAAATTATGTTAATATCTGATTGTTCTATAACGTCTGGAGTTACAGTCTACGCACGCGGTGGCTGGTGAAATAGCTAATTCTGTCAAATGTGTCAATTAATTTTGTAAACTTTTTCCAGGAGACAACTTCCATGGAGGTAAACAAAGTAAATGAACAAGATTAAAACCCATGTTTCCTTACCTGTTATTTCAGCAAGATAATTCAGCACATCAAATGACTTGTCAAATAATAGTTTGCACATTTCAATGCACATTTGATACTGCTCAGTCTGATCAGGACTTGGTTTCTAAAAGTTTTGTTGTTACTGAATAAATATTTTCATATAATTTTTAAATTTCCACCGTTTTTGATACACAGTCATAAACTTGATGATCTTCATCATCCCTGATCTGCAGCTCTTGGATCTAGATTTAATAACTGTGGCTGAACCAAAATTTTATTAATAAACTGCCACATATATTTTTAAGCACCTCTGAAATTCTTGGTATTCCAGCCCATGTAACGTTAACTTTAAAGGCACATAAAACCCTTTGGCTTTTTAGGAATCTGGCTGACAATTCTGCTTACCAGATCAAACCTGCAAGCTGGATAAGCATTGATGAGAGTCTGTCCACCAGGCTGAGCCTTGCTCAGAATATTGCTGTAGTTTATGGACTTCTTCCTATGCTTGTTAGGTGGGTGACTTCGTCTGAGGAAAGCAAGAAGCTGTTAGCTTCATTCTAAGTTTAGGAGAAACTACCTCATTCCTCCATTATTTCCAAATATAGGGTGTGATGATTGTTGTTGTGAATGCAAGAGAACCACATTTTCTTCTCTTTCCTTAAATTAGAGGTGCAGTTCAACCATGGGTATGGTTCACTGACATAATGGAGCTGTGGCTTCCCAGTTGAAGGTTTGCAGGAATATCAGATGTAACAGTTGCTGGATCCAGACTCAAATAGGAAATTTAGTTCTACAAAAGAAGAAGTTGTGACATTACTGTTACTTTCTCATAAGCAGTCCAATACATTTTAGACAGGCTTTCAGCTTCATGGGATGTTCTGAGTAGTGGTGGTATTAGTTTTCCTGCACCACAACTGCAGAAGCATGAAATTGTTGAGGTTGAAAGGTACTTCTGGATTTCAGCCACACTGCACACAGCAGGGTCAACTAAAACATGTTGTTTAGGAGTGTGTGTGTTTGTGTTCTGAGTATCTCCAAGGATGGAGACTCTGCAGCCACTGGGGTTAACCTGTTCTTGCATTTCTTCACCTTTGCAGGTTAATTTGTTTGGGGATTTTTTTCTCCTTATGTGCAAATGGAGTTTCTTGTATTTTGCTTTGTGCCTGTTCTTCTTGTCCTTCCCTTGGGCACCACTGAGAAGACTGTGGCTTCACTAATTCCTCATTAGCTATTTATGCACATTAATAAGATCTCTGTGAACATCTCCAGGCTGAAGAGTCCCAGCAGCCGGTCTGTCTTAGTAGCTCAGGTACTAGGTCAGGTCTTCTGATCCATTTATCGGCTTCATGGCAGTTTTCTGGACCCATGTCTCTCTTCTACTGGGAAGTCCAGAACAACACCCAGCACTGCAGCTGTCTCACTAGTGCTGAGCAGAGTGGAAAAACACCTTTCTCAACCTGCTGGCAGCACGCCTCAGCAGCTCAGAAGGCTGTTGGTCTTGTTTGCTTCAAGGCTGTGTTGCTTGCAAACAAATGTCCATCAGCACTGCCAGGGCTTTTTCTGCCAAGCTTCTTTCTAGCTAGATGATCTGGCCATGTTAGGTGCTAGTGCATGTTATTCCTCCTCAGATGTAGGAGTTGGCATATCCATTTGAACTTAATGGGGTTCCTCTCTGCCATGTCAAAGTCTGAAAGACAGCGGAAACCTTTAGTGTGTCAGCCACTCCCCACACTGTTTTATTGTCTGTAAACTCACAGAAATTGCATGAGTCCTATCTTTCAGGTTGTTAATAAAAGGGTTAAACAGCATTTCCCCTGATACTGGTTAAATACCTGGGACACATCACTAATGCTTGGCCTTATTATATCTTAAGCTCCAGACACAGTTAAAGAATCAGCATGAACTTAGGTAGGTGGTTCGGATAGAGATCTGAGAGATCTAAAAAGTTTGGAAATATCAGCGTGAATTGTTCTGTTCACTTAGCTTAAGTGTCTGAAAACCAGTCCAGGCATATTTAATGTATTACTGTAGTTGTAGTAATAGGTCAAGTACTTGAAACTTGGGTCCCAAACACAAGAATCTACCAATCATGTTTTGTTCAGGTTGAATTTAGTCAGGCACTAAACCTGCTCTCCTCTGCTACTTGTTAAGATAAAACTAGCTGGAAATAGCAACCTGCTACATGGATGGGCTTAGAAAATGTGTGAGGTCATCAAACAAATTTGCAGTTTGAACCAAGAGCTCAGGTTTATGCAGCTGTTCTTTAAAGTGATTGTTGCATACAGACATCTTATTTGCTCTCTGTTTAATGTAAAATGCAAAAGCAGTCCTGGGAGACCTGAACGCCCAGGTCCTGCAGCCCAGGTTCTTGCTCCCAAGAGTATGACCCTATAACAAGGACACAATTTTGTGGTTCTGCTCTTGCTTTCCTTGATGCTGTGCATTTGGCTTTCTTCAATTCTCTCTCACAACAAATTTTGGAAAGAAAGACAGAAAAATTGGATGAGAGTGAAGTGATAACTCTATATCTTGAGAGATATCTTGAGAGAGGGAATTTAAGTCGTGGTACAAGGCTGAACAGGTATAGAACAGTCAGGGTTAGTTTAAATAGAATCATCCAAGCTGTTGATAAAGATATTGAATAGAACCAGACCCAGGACTGAGCCCTGGTCCTGTGGTGGTGTTCGTAATTGGAAGATCAGCAATGGATAATAATCTGTGGGCCTGACTAGAGCAGAAAGTTTTCTTTCTACATCTGTAACCAAGCAGCTGACTTAACCATCTAATGGGTCCGGTCTGCAGACTGGTCCTTCTGTTCCCTTTAGAAGGGAGTCCCCTGTGACAATAACCCACCACTTCTTATCAGAGGCCATTTTGATGGCAGGCTTGTTGCGTCTTAACCTAGGGAACATTTCTAGGCTGTGGGACCCACCATCCTCTTTGAGGTTTGGTTCCACTTGCAGAGCTTTGTATCTATTGCTTAAGGGAACATGGGAGGCTGAGGCTGGTACAGGGAAGACACACCTGCTGCATCGGCCAGAACCGATGCCATTCCCCTCCATCTCCTAAATTTTTCTCCTTCGCTATCAGGCAGAGGGCAAAGAGTATGCATTGTTTATACTGAGGATGAAAAGTTTAGGGAAAAAGTTGATCCCAGCATGAGAAATGTTAAGTCCTTTTGTATTCCAAAAAGATGAACTGAAACTAGGTTGTTGTGTGTTCACTTCCATGTGTATTTTATTTCTGTTGTAGCAATCCTATATTTCAGGATTTTTCCTGATCATTGGCAAAATTTGGAAAGCAAAGGGCTATTTTGCCTCTTTCATCCTGTCCATCTCCACAGACGTATAGCTTTGATCTCCAGTTCTTCACTTCCCTCCCCTATAGCAGTGAGGAGGCTGCAGTAATAGGCTGAGTGAGATTGCATTAGGATCAGCTGATGGCTTGGAGGTTGTAAAGCCGTATAGTAACACCTTAGAGTATTTTACTCATGTGCTTAAGGTTAAGCTAATCACCAAATCTGGGATCAAAAAGGAAGTTTTCCTTGATTAATGTGATAGGGATGACTGATACTTCTTTTTCCTTACTCCTTAGTATGGAGATGGAAGCAATGCTCTGAAGGCTTGAAGAGAAGTTATTTTAGTTACCGTAGCTGTCCTACTGAAGGAATGAGAAGCTAGATAGTGCGCAGGGACAGAAGCAGCTGAATTGAAGGACTAGCTAAGATCTGCAGCAGTCACCCGTGAGACTGAGTGGAGGAAGATGTTCACATACAGTAACATGTAGTATGAGAGGAACATAGTGCTGCTAATGGCTAATGTCTGCATGCATACTGAGAGGTGTGAGCAGAGCAGGAATGCCTAGAGGAGACCACAAACCGTAGGATAAATGGTGTGATATAATGTATAAGGACCTAATTAAATGCACATAATAAAGAGCTGTTGATGCATTCTTTGGATTTAAGCTATTGAGCAGCTGGATGCTATTTTGGGCTTTTCAGGCACAGCTTTAAATTTGCAGCCTGCAGTTACTGCTCTAAACAAAGAATCCTGTGCTGAGCTGAGCTGTGACAATGGCAAGGCTGAGTGAATCTGAACCTTGGAAATAAGGTCTGATACGGTCTCTGAAGCTGAGGTGTTAGTAGGGAGTTAGGCTTCCTGAGCCTATAGTGACCACTGGGACAGTGTGGTCAGTGAGAAAGGTAGATATGGAGGGAGCAGCCATCTGAATCGTCTGAGAATTTCATGTTAAGCAATGGTCCTTCTTGTTGCAGACATGAAGCTCATTCGCATGACCTTGAATGCTATCTCTTCCCCACCTTTGGCACATTCGTTGTAAATGGGAAAACTTTTATGACTTGAGTCCTTTATGCCCTGAAATGCTGCTCACGTCTGCATGTCTCTGGTGGTGAAGGACTGGCATGATGATCAGTGTTGCCTTCTTCTGTTCTGTGTCCCTATATATTTTGAGATGACAAGATTGACAGTGTACGAAGCTTTTTCAGGCAATACATAACTGAGATTTGACTGCTGTGGAGCAGCAGACTCCCTGGTGAGACTTGAGCAGGAGTGAGGCACTCAACTGCTCAGTGAAGGGAAAGTCAAGACGTGCACCGATTTCAAGTGCCTGACAGACAACAAGGTCAGGAAGGGACAGTCCTCGCAAGTACCTCCAGAATTAGGCAGCCTCTGACAGGGCCCTTTTTTGACTGCAGCTTTTAGCTCCTGCAATCCTCCTATTTGTTTCACATGCCTACATCATTTGGAAGTGACCATCAATTTGTAGTGTCCTGCTGAGAAGAATTCGGTTGTGTAATCATAGAATCATTAGGTTGGAAAAGACCTTTGAGATCATCAATTCCACCCATACCTGTCCACTACTAAATCATATCTCCAAGCACCTCATTGACCTGCCTTTTAAACACTTCCAGGGATGGTGACTCAACCACCTCCCTGGGTAGCCTCTGCCGGTGCTTGATAACCTTTTCTGTGAAGAAATTTCTCCCAATGTCCAATCTGAACTTCCCCTGACGCAGCTTAAGACGTTGCTCAAGAACAAACTGCATAAAGAAGGTGGAAGCAGAGAAAGACAGACACTTCTGCTGTCCCCTGAGCAGAGCCATTAGTATGTCACCATTTCATGAGCAGCAGCAAACACTTTGAAAAGATTCAAACATAAGCATTGCCCTCACAAAGGACAAGGCAGCACATCTGAGCAGCGTCTGAGAGATCTGATCAAGCCTAAGTCGTCTGAGTTGTTCTCTTCATGCTGGACTACAGTGGGTTGCATTTATTCCCAGGTGTGGTGCAACTCAAACCCACAAGTATTATTGCTTCTGCATTAATGCAGATCCCTCAGAATGTCATCCTAGTTGTCTTGGAGGAAGTAATGTCTTGGCCAAGATTCCCTTAACCTGTGCTATCGATAGTTTGGCAGAAATTTTAAATGGGGGTTTCATAATTTTGTTTCCTTGAGGTAATTCCAGCAGTGATTGACATAATCCCAGAACAGGAAAAAAAATGGATCTAATACCCTACATACCTATGGAGAAAATTACAGATTGAATTCTAAGCTTTCCATCTTCGATATAATCTAGATAGACCTTCTAGGTTTTCTAAAATCCCCTGAGGATCAGAGATGCCTTGGAACAGCATAACCTTGTGTGTGAATATTCCCTTAACCTTTACTTCTTTTCAAATCCCTATTTTTAGCCAGTATAACATATGACACTGAGCATTTTGTAATAGTTCTCACACATATTCCGGAAAAATAATTCCTTCCCTTCATTTTATCTTATTAACCAGTTTTCTGTAATGAATGTGTGTGTTTGCGTGGTCTGCTTTTTTATTGCATTTTAACCAACTCATAGTTTGAATATATACAGTTGTCAGCTACCTCATAGGATTTGTCAAGTCCATTTAGAGATGGAAAATACATCAAGAAAGACTAAAATATACAACATACAAGAAATATGCCTCTGAAAGAGGCATTCATAGTTAAGAGTACACTGAGCTATATAAGGACACAATTATTTAAAATAATGATCAGTATAAAATAAAATTTTAAAAATAAAATATCCAAGAAATGCCAGCTTAAGCAACAGATAAATTCCAGTTACACTAAGTCTAAATGTAACAGCAGAATATACAAGTCACTAGAAGGCAACCCGGAGAGTCTGGTGGGCTAATTGTCATTCCCCGAGGAAAGAGGGAACAATAATTACATGAAACTTCGCACACACTGTTTATCAATTCAAGCAATCATTTCATTGCTTTAGGTGCAGTTTAAATCTGCATCATTTTTTCTCGTCAACACAGAGGTTAAAAAAAAGTGAGTAAAATCTCCTTGCAAATGCGAAAACCGCCAGACTCGATTAAGCAGCAGAGGGAGCTAAAGGACCGCGGAACAGCATCCAACCGTGGAAGCCACCTGCGGACTACCCACAGCTGTTGCTCCTGTGCAGTTCAGTGCTGGTTTAAATCTCTGTTTTCAACAAATTTGCATGACTCTAATATTAAAATAGTTTAAAAATTAAACCTATATCAATTGCATTATTCTGCTTCTGCAGAATATTTTGCTTCCTTTGGAAGACCAGCTCAAAACAGATATGGAAATACTTTTGCCCTTTGTGTCAGGCACGTGCTAGGGTGTATGCGGCAGACCAAAATGTCAAGCTATAAAGACCCATCATCGGTAATTAGAATAATGCAAATTAAATTAGTGCAATTCCTTATTTCTCTTGCTTGAATTTCTACTACCGTTTCATTTTTTCTCTTAGATTTTGAAGTTTTCACAAAACTAAAACAAAGGGAAAGAGTCATTAGATGTTTTCTTTTTCCCAGCAAAGAAGCCAAGACATACTTCACTGAGTAGTTCCTTGGCAGAAGTTTTTTAGGGTTTGTAGTGCCTAGTTCTCAGTTTTATGAATGTACGCCAGTTACCACAGGAGCCTCCCTCTGTTGATTGTAGTTTTTCAAAACTGTTTTAGAGAACAGTAGCAATTATAAGTGAAAACAAAATAAATATCATCAGTAAGCAGAAAAATCCAACTCTGATATAATGAAAAGTTCAGAAGTTTTCATGAACTATGCAGTCTTACCTCTTGCTAGAACTGAAGAGTTCAGCCCTGAGAGGTTATCATCCACCCAGAACCCCATCTAAATTCGCTAACAAGCATTTGTCCTCTAGCTTGCCTATAAGCAAAAATCAAACTAGAAAACAAATATTTATGTCATCTTTTTACTCAATAGGGTTTGTGAGTTTTTTGTAGTTCTATGAGGACATGAAAAATTTATTCAGGGCTTGAAAGAGTGAAATCATTACTGACACTTTCCTTGAAAAGACCGTGGAAAGAAGAAAAAGGGGTAGGACATGCATAAAAGATTCTACATGCTGATGGGCAAGAAACCAATATATGAAGAGAGCTCTTGGTTTCAGCTCCTGCACTACTGAATGCTAAGCAAAAAGTATTGAAGCACTTGCTGGATTTACACCCATGGTCGCCACTCACAGGTATAAGCTAGGGAAAAGGCTGTAAACAAGGCAGGGCTGGGTGACAAGTTGGGCAGAGCGATGGCTGCAAGAGGGAGCAGGAAGCTTTTGGTACTCAGTAGCTTTGGTTAGTTCCCCTCCCTCTTTCCCAGTGCAGTGTAGCAGCCTCAGGGACACCTTTTCTCCCTCCCAAAATGCTTCTCAGTTGAATGGGTTTCCTTCATCTTAATTTTCATCCTGCTGTTTTCTCTTTGTTTGAAGGAGTTTCTTCTCAATGAACACATTACACTTGTTCTTTCTTACTCAACTTCCTCCCACGCATGTGTGTGCAAGTAAAGGATGTCCTTTATTCTTTTCCATTTGTTACTAGTTACATTTTTCTGCTCCCACTGTGCATCTCCAATGCACACAAGAGAAAAAAGAAATTAAAATACATTCAGGGAACCAGTCTGCTATATTGCATGTGTTGTAATGAGGTATATATCCTCCCAGTGCTCTCTTTCAATTTCCACCTCCTTATCACACAATGGTGGATTTTTTTGTACTAATTGGTTCAGCCTGGTCTGGTGGGAGCAAACTGGGAGTACCCAGGAGCAGATTGTGAATCCCCTTCCCTCAGCTTTATTTTTACTGAAATTCCCTCTCATCTCTGGTCATACACCAATGAATAGAGATGTGCGTATGTCTTGGGTGCATCTCCCCCAGTTCTCCCACATCGCAGGTCCTGCAACTGTCTTCCTCTGTTCCTCAGCTCCTTCATGCTCCTCACATCCATGGTGAACTGTTGTTGGTGCCAGCTGATGGTCTGTCAGGCTTTAGTCTGTTGATTTGACGCTGCTGGAATTATTTCAGGAAACCATTTGGGAATATGTTCCTGTAGCACAGGAACTGTGGCAGGCAGTGGGGAGTACCAGTCAGACCCTCTGCTGATATTGAGCTGAGCTCATGGCAGTCCTGAATATTCACTCCCAGGATCTGAGAAGCATTCTTGGGTATCACAGAACATATATTATACTTAGGTTTCATGCCTTCTGCCTTAGATCTAGTACGAACAGTAGGAGACTACCTGTAAGATGGAATACAAGAATAGGACACAGGTACATGTTTACATCTCAATTCCTTTTTCTGACTGCTGGGTAAGAGCAGACTTAAAAGACCAGCTATAACATCCTCCTCCTTCTACTCTTTGGATGCCTTCAATACACTGAATTTGTCCACTAGCCACTAACTGGTTACTATTTCAATTCTTTATGATTCCCATACACTTACTTCATGCAAAAAAAAAAGATACCAAGGGTGGTCCCTTGCTCCATTTCAGAGTACCATAGTCTGATAGGACACTTCCCAAAAGGTGGGAAGTCTGGTTTTCAACTGCCTCAGACTTTTCCTTAGCAAAGAAGAAATGTTCTGTGTTTCAAACATAGGGGTTCAGGAAGCCTTCCTGGGTTCAGTCAACCATAGAATCACAGAATCACTAGGTTGGAAAACTAGGACCTCCAGGATCATCGAGTCCAACCATTCCTATCAACCACTAAACAATACCCCTGAGCATCTCATCCACCTGTCTTTTAAATTCCTTCAGGCCTGGGGACTCAATCACCTCCCTGGGCAGCCTCTGCCAGTGCCCAATGACCCTTTCTGTGAAATGTTTTTTTCTGATGTGCAGCTTGAACCTCCCCTGGTGGAGTTTGAGGCCGTTCCCCCTTGTCCTGTCCCCTGTCACTTGGGAGAAGAGGCCAGCTCCCTCCTCTCTACAGCCTCCTTTCAGGTAGTTGTAGAGAGCAATGACATCTCCCCTCAGTCTCCTCTTCTCAAGACTACATGAATCTTGAGTACCTGAGTCTCTGATGAGGGTAAATTTTTAGAAATCATATTGTTCACAATCCTTTTTGATTGCCTATCTTGGGTAGATAATGGGCTTTTCTGAAGACGGTTTCTAGAAATCCACTAACATCTCTTGGAGGGGCCAGGCATGTAACTTGCACACTGCAAATACCACCATGAAGTGATACACCAACTGCATGTGCAATGCTACAGTCTTAAAGAGTGTGGGAAAAAAGTAATTATCAACACTTCCTTTAATGTTTGTTTTAGAAAGTATTACAAATCAGTAACATAAGTTTAAGTTGCTTTTGTCTTTCCATGCCGGCCTTTGTTGATGCTGGCCTTTGTTGAGACACATAACTGCTATCTTTCATGACATTTTTAACATAAGTAATCTAATTTTAATTCAAATACTGGCATAAAAGACAGTAGATGTGGTCCCAGAGGCAGGGTTTCCGAGGTTATTCAAGAGCGGCTAAGATTCTTGTGAGTGAACTTTAGGAAAATATTAGGATAATAGATTTTCCTGTTCAAAATCACCCTTCCCCATGGTGAATCTCCCTCTTACTTCTTCAAGACCCTCAGACATGCTCCTTATCTCCTGCAAGTCTCATCAGAATACTGCCTGCTCTCTCCATCACCATGAACCTTCAGCAGCTGTGGCTGTAGCAGCTATCATTTGCCTTCACCTGAGATACCTCTTAAACTAGTCCTTCTTATACAACCTTCAGCGCAACACTGGCAGTGTCTATAGAAATAGATATCTGTACAGTCAGGTTAACAACTATGTAGAAGTTTTTTAGTGCCCCGAGGTTTTTTTGATAGAACCCTTGTCCTCTCCAACTGTAGCCTCATAAAGCAAACTCTCATGGAATGAGTGAGAGAAAGGATTTAGAAGAGAATGACCTATTTCTGTCCTTGTAAACTGTGCCAGTGAAAAATACCAATGACTCCCACTGCTTCTGTTTTTCTCCTTCAGGTGTCCTGCTTTCAAGATGTGAGTGTTAGGCTCTCAAGGACACAGACTCTTTTATACAGCTTTAGAAGTTCTGATCAGTAAAGCAGTTAGGCACTTACTTGCCTTTAATCATGTAATTTTTACCATTTGTTTTCTTGTGAACCACAGTACTCATCACCTTAAAGAACAGTGCTCAAAGTACATCAAGTGCACTTGGCCTTGCTTAATGAGTTATTGGATGTATGGTCCTCTCAAAACACAAAAAGAAGGTCATTAAATTCATGTGCCACACTTCATAAGGAGTATGTTAACTTCAGTGGTCTCTTTAAATTTCCATTTGAAGTGTCTGCTTGCTGAGGCTCTTTCTGCTTTATAATAGTCATATCTTGTCCTAAAGTGAGCTAGACTTTACTGTGTGTTGTTAAAAACCTTTCACAACAGAGGCTGCTGGAGTTCAGTGGTGAATGTTAAGATTCCCGTTTATAATTTGCCAAGTTTTTAAAGGATTTTGAGGGTCCTTTGGCATGAAAACCACTCTGTAAATGTGACATCATTATGATTGCACCTTATCTCCTTGGAGAGAGAAAATATGACTGCTCTAACAAATCTTAGCAGCATTCTCATCCCATTAAAGCCTTTGGGTTTATTCATTCAAGTCACAAATTACTGAGCAGAAGTAGAAATAGTAGGATACTGATAGCAAATTGTTTTTTTTCCACACCATGACTGTAAATAAGTTACCTAAGCCAACTTTTCTAATCCAATTTCTGTATACAACTTTACACCTAAGTTCAATGGAAGGAACAATGCAGACATCACACAGAGTAAGAGTGGTTATTGTTCCTTAACACTGTTTTTGATTAATGCTTAGGTCCCAGATCTTAAAATAAAGAACGTTTCACATAGTTTCAGGGTTACAAAGAAGGCAGATACTTAAACTTCAGATTATAAAACCTAAATCAAGGGGGAAAAAATCACTAGTATGACAAAAGCCGTGATAACAGTAAGGCAATCTATTTGTAGAAAGTAGTTTGTCTTCTAAACAACTTTTTGCTTCTAATGTATTCATAACTTTTTCTTATATTTGCCTTTATTTTATTTTTACATAAAATTAATATATATAATGCTGTATTTGTGAAGATATAACTTTATGAAATGAGAAATTTTAGGTGAGGTGAATGTTAAAGATTAGATCAGTCGAGTAATAAAATATGCTTTAGATGATCAGTCTCACAAATTCAGGCACAGAAGCAAGCACAGAAGCACATACATGAAACACAAAGAGAAAATGTTGATGAGAATCCCAGAAGCCAAAGTTTGCTTGCACAAAAAATTTCTTGAAGAATTTCAATAGGAAAACATTTTTGTAAAAAAATGCTGTCTGATTGCCCAAGTACACCTTTTATCACTCATGAATGTAGAAGACTTTTTACTTATAAGCAAGTGCTGGTGGGGTGCTGTAGTCTCTGGTCTTTCAGCAAAATGGTCACTATAAGACATTGCTTGTTCTCATGTGCCAAGGGTATGGTAGAACTTTGGGAGCTACTCACCACATTTGATGTCAGTCTTGTCCTTTCACATTCATAGTATCATAGTATCATAGTATCATAGTATCATAGCATAGTTTGGGTTGGAAGGGACCTTAAAGATATTCTAGTTCCAACCCCCCCGCCATGGGCAGGGACACCTCCCACTAGCTCAGGCTGCCCAAGGCCCCATCCAACCTGGCCTTGAACACCTCCAGGGATGGGGCAGCCACAACCTCCCTGGGTAACCTGTGCCAGTGTCTCACCACTCTCATGGTGAACAAATTCTTCCTAATGTCCAGTCTTCTGTGACAGACAGAGCCCAAAATCATGGATTAAAAGAACTCAATGAACATTGTAGAAGGATTGCCCATGGACTGAGGCAATAATATCTGTGTATGCGTGTATATATATCAAAGACAGGAAAAGTGATGGTTATTAATTGGAAAGTATACAATCTGGGCATGATGTAGGTGGCATAGAATAAAAGTTGGGTACTGTTCCGGGTTTGGCTTGAGTAGAATTAATTTTCTTGAATGTCTTATACTGGCTTACCAGCAAGAAGGTGGGGAGAGCACAAGAAGCTGTGAGAGGACATAGCTAGGACAGCTGACCCAGGCTGGCCAAGAGAGCATTTGATATTTATGACATCTTGCTCAGTATATAAACTCAGTATATAAACTGGGGGAGCTGGCGAGGAGGTGGAGGATTGCTGCTTGGAAAAGGCTGTGCATTGTTTTACAGATGGTGAGCAATTGAACTGTGTTTTACTTGCTTTGTGTATTCTTATTCTTATTCTTATTCTTATTCTTATTCTTATTCTTATTCTTATTCTTATTCTTATTCAACTGTCTGTATCCCAGTTCAGGGATTTTTTCTTTCTGATTTTATCTCCTCATCCGCTTAGTGGGGAAGGAGTGAGTAATCAACTGTGGGGTACTTAGTTTTTGGCTGGGCCTAAACCGTGATATTAGTGTTGCCTGGAAACCTATGTTATGTCTCTTTAAGACAATAATATATTTCAAATAGATAATTTTTCCTTTTTCTTTTTTAATACTGCAGTTGAATGGTTAAAAAATCACAGCTGTTAAATTTCTCCCAAGTTCTACACATTAGTAAGACCAAAATATTTAGCATGACAAAACCCAAACTGAGAACCAAAGAACTTCATGCACTAATGAAAAATGCACTTTATGTTTGTATGATTTCTGAAATCAAAATTATACAGCAGAGAGGTATCTAATTGTATGTCACATTATCAGTAATTGTGCTGTCTATGAAAGAAATTTTTTCCAAAGTCGAAATGTCACCTTGCTGTCAAATAATCCCATAGATTATCATAAACAATGCTAGTGAAATTGTACTGTGACTGAAAAGATATGTGATGTGAATCCTAGTCATTACCTAAGACATGACTTCCATTGTAATTATCTGCCTATCACATTAGCTTCCTTCTGCCAGCTCTTGCTTACCTGCTGCCACACAAACTCATTAACATTTTTGTCGATGCAGTACCATTTGTACAGTTAACCTTTGTGCAAAGAGGGGTCATTTCTTCATTATGATGGATTCTGTAATACCACGACAACTTGCATTGAGGATTAATATTTCTCTTTTCTTCGTTTATGGTTAAATTAGAAATTAGTCTAACACCTGGGTTCCATTATACTGAGTTGCCTTGTCATGTGTGGAAAATGCAATTTGGTTTACAGGTAGCTTCAGCACTCTCTATCTAAGAAGGGATTACTGCTGATGCTCAAAGCTGCTTTTAAAGGCAAATAAATCCTTGCACATTTCGGTTGATTTTTGACAGAAAAATAAAAATATTTTTCAAAGTAAATTAAAGAATTATGGTTTTCACTTTTAGATATCAAACTATGCAAAACTTTTGCTATATCTAGACTTCATAATAAAAATATTGCAATTACTTTTCTAGATGGCTAAGGATTGATTTGATATCAACAGTTCAAATTCATGGTCGCAATCTTAAGTTTTTACTTCATTTTTATGGACTGCAGGCATAGCCTCTTGTTGCGTTTGTTAGGTCATTGTAAACTACGAACGGTTTCTGCAATACCTGTAGAACACTTTCCATAAGTAGTTACTCGATCCTTGTAAATTTAGATTAGAATTATTACTGCCAGACAGTTTTAAGATTGAAAGTAAATACACTTTTTAAATTCAGCAGTGCTGAGAAATATAAAGAGACGGTTAGTGCTAGCTGGGGGAAATGTATTATATTTCAGGTCTTGGTTAGGTCTATAGAATTTCTTGTAGATAGTAGAAAATAAATCTGACATTTCATCTAGCCTCTTCTTGAAGATTATTGTCCGTCTGGTATGTAAATCAACCCTATACTTCTCACAGTGATATGGTTTGTGAAGCTGAAGGTAAATATGTTGCTAATTCTGTTTGTGAGTTCTCTTCCTTGTATGCAACACCAAGTTGCTTTCTTGCTAATCGTGCCTTTTCCTCTCTTGAAAACTCAGAATCTTTGCCACCTCCAGCTCTTCCCACTATCCCATACCTATAAGCTGCTTAATCCCTAATTCTATATTATTTCTGCCTTACGTCAGTTCCTTTTTAATTCTATGCTGAAGTTGCCTGCAGTACCTGTCTTCACTTTACTGTGCAAATTTCTGGTCCCCCCCCCGGGTGCAGCAGCACTCTCTCACAGACCGCATAGTGGAGAGAGGAGAGGACTCTGGGCTGCGTGGAGCGTGTTGGGTCAGGATGCGTTTTGCACACCGATCAGAAAAGCTCTGTTAGAATCCAGAGCATGAAAGTCTGCCAGACAATAATTCAGCAGGGGAATTTGATACAATGCAGAATGATCTGAGGCAACTGCCGTGACACAAAATGAAAATCAGCTCTGGTGGGTTTTCCTGAGATATGTTTGTAGTTACAAAACATGCTTAACTCTGTGACTCTGTAGCCCTTCAATACGGTATTGACTTTTCTAGTATCTGGACATAGGTTTTGTACTGAGTTTGCAGAGCCCAGGACAGAGGTTTGTTAGGCTTACCCTGTCCAAACAGGGATTTTTACTTTTATTTTGTAGCATTAACAGGAATTTTCCTAGTGACTAGGTGATTGTGGCTAATTTGTTCTACTTTCCTTTATCTTTGTAGAGTATGATCATAGTTTTATTGAGATAACAATAAATAAGCAGTTTTTCTCTGTAGAATGATGTATTTTTGCTGTGAAGATGTAGTATACAGAAATATCAGTATATAAAGTATAAAAACATAAAACATTTTTGTATAAAATATATAAAAACATTATTTTTATTGTTATTGTTATTACAGAGACTTTTCCCAATAGAAAAGTATAGAAAAGTAGCCTTTCTGTTTCTGCAATAATTAGATTTAAACCAAATAGCAACTCTTGAATTACACAGTTATGGTTTTGAGGAAATTCTTGTCTTTATAATTAAAATGTGTTTTCCTTTTGCTTTTAGATAAAATTTTGAGCACAGATACACTAACTACTGGATAAGAAAAAAAATCATAGGCATAATTCAAAGAACTAAGGAAGTTTTCTCCCCTTATTCTTGTAACTTGCTTAGCTTTCAGAAGCCCTTCCACAGACCAGCTTCAAATGGAGGGACAAAATGTTTGCTCATGAGCTGATTTGTTTGCTGAGGCACACATTGTCATTAACCTGTGTGGTATTTTTCAACCATAACCTCACTGGGGCCATACAACCTCATTCAACACCATGCTCACGTGAGAAACTGAAACACAAAGAAATCACCCGGATTTAGGTATATTATTATATTTGGTATATTATTATTATTTCTTAAAATTGTGCCTATTGTCTTATGCAAGTTATTCATACTCCTAGGAAAGAAACATTTTGTCTTTCATGTAATAGGGTGAATGTTGCAAGTGTATGGTCACTGTCAGCTGGAAAATAACTGCAGACCAACACAACTACTGGCCATTTTTCAATATGGGCTTTAGTGCTTCTTTTTAATGCTGTATAATGGATGTGTTCACTTTGGTATTTTGAAATAAATGAGATAGAAACAGAAGGAGAAATATTTCATGTGCTATGGTAGTATCAAAACAAGAAATGTATCTTGTTTCTTGTATAATAAGGCTCCTAATGTGGAAGGCTTTCAAGATCTTCCTATTTGCCTCCTAGGGTGGGAAGTAGATACTCAGTGCCTGGAAAATTCAACCTTGGGTGTGGAGAAGTAACTTTCCATAGTTAAATGAAATAAAAATACTCACAATTACATGTGAAAAGAAACCTTAATTGTTTCTTATTAAGGAAGAAAAGTATGGTTGATTAACTAAGAGAAAGACATAAAAACATTTTATTGCATAGACAGTTTGGAACACTTTATAATTATGGGTGCAAGGGTTAAACTAGATACCACACATTTTAAATAGGTGCTACAGCAACATGTCAAATAAGTCCATATTTGCATATACTTTATTTTAAAAGCATGCCAGCACTGCCTCATATATTCAGAGCATGACAAGTGGAAGTCAAAGAGGTCACCCGTACAGCTGGTGCAGGTAATGGAATTCCCATCAGGTAGATTTAGAAACTCTGAAGAACACCTGTTTTCAGCCTATTGAGACAAACATGCAATTTGCATGTTTTTAAAAATAGACACTATATCTTTTAGTATGTTACCATATTTTTGTTTGCTTTGTTACATTTCAATATGTCATTTATTTGGAAAATATACTAATATCTACATAAATACTGAAGTCATGTATGCTTGTGTGTTATGGGGTTTGCCATCCCAGTTCTCCTTCTGATAAAGGAAATAGGAAGCATTACAATGACCTTAATAGTTAACCTAAAAAAACAAATGCTGAGAAATATTTTATGGCCGCAACGTGCCAGGAGGTTATTACTAAGACCTGTCTAAGGGTGAACACTAAATAAAATGATAAAATCATCTGAAAAGGTGAAACAATAAGCATGGAGTGCATAAGACAAATACTTCTGAGAGACATAGTAGGCCAAATTCTTCTCTTAGACAGCCATGAGGAGCTTTAGGTAGATGGTATGTAGAAATTTTTGCCACAAAAGAGAATTGATGACAATGTTTCTAATACCTACTTTAACTTTTAACTACTTTTTTACTTTGTAGTGAGAACCACAATAACCTGAGACAGTGACTCAGTATAAGATTTTGTATTGTACAGTAATTATGGTGCTACGGCTTAATAGTGAGTCCTGCCTATAACTTTACAATGAACTCATCCAGGTTGCATTAGGAACAGATGAGGGAATATGCACCTGTTAGTGTTACTGCTTTTGGCAGTAGCTGATTGCTCACCTCCTGCTCTCCTATCAGCTTTAGCAATTTTCTCTGGGATTTCTGAGTGCCCAGCAGTCCACTCAAAACAGCAGCAGGACAAATGACAGCTGTCTATGTCCAGGTCATCTATATTTTGCATGCTCAATTAGTCCTATTGACAGCCCTTGGGTACATACTTGCATTGTGAACGTGCTGACTGCTGTGTAGGTGTTGCAGAGCCCACCTGCTCACACATTGTGGATCTGCTAAAATTGCCCTTAACTACTCTTGCATGTACTGATTAGCAGCACAGAGCACTCAAAAATATGTCCCAGCGTAGCCATACTTCTACTTGTGCAACAGATAAGTGAGGAAATAGACAAACCCATTCCTTAATGATATGGTGCAATTTAGTCCCCTTTTCTACTTCAGTCTTTCTTGTGCCTTATGTCTTGAATAGCGGGACATTGCGAGTAATGTCAGATTTTATTGCTGTACACTTATTTGAAAGATGCTGCTAGATTTATAAGAACAAGAGGAAGGCTGTGCCATCAGGTGTGTAAGATGCACATACTGAACTTTGTACTCTGGGTTTTCAGGAGGTGCATTACCTGGTGTGGCTGAACTGAGACCTTCAGTATGTTAAGGATGCTACTGGAGGAACTGGATCTGCGACTGGACTCTGAGGTACAGCTGGCAACCTCTGCTCCATGGTAGTGGATTTTTCTGAAATATTGAGCAGACAGTCCCATCCAGCTTGACTCAATAAGGAAACATGGCTATTAATGTGACTGTTGATCCATCCTATCCATTTCCATGTTGCTTCTTGCTCACCAAATAAATAAAGGGGGATTTGTAAAATCACAGGAGATGTTAAAGAAGTAAAATGTGCGGATAGGGAGATGTCTGAGAATATCAGGAACTGCTGAGAATAAATTTGGATGGGTGATGAAGAAATGGTGATATTACTCTGAAGGCCTGAGTGTGATATAGTGGTGCTGATGGTAGAAGGTGAGAAGGGTGAGAGAATTGTGATGAGGGAGAAGAGAGTGAAAGGTTTATGTAAGATGTAGAGAGATGTAAACCTGTTTCTGTGTGTTGTAAAGGATGTGACAAATATCCTGCCTTGGTCAGCAGGACTAGGACAGTGATTGCACACCACCACTTGGCAATAGAGGCCACACCTCGAATACTATGTTCAGTTTTGGGCCTCTGACTACAAAAAGACGTTGAGGTGCAGGAGCACATCCAAAGAAGGGCAGCGAAGCTAGTAAAGGGTCTAGAGCATGAATCTGACCAGGAGTGGCTGAGGGAACTGGGGTTGTTTAGTCTGGAGAAAAGGAGGCTGAGGGGAGACCTTCTGACTGACTCTCTACAACTACCTGAAAGGAGGTTATAGTGAGGTGGGTATGTTGGTCTCTTTCATCAAGTAACAAGTGGTAGAACAAGTGGAATTGGCCTCAAATAGCACCAAGGGAGGTTTAGGCTAGATATTAGGAAATACTTCTTCACCGAAAGGGTTGCCAAGAATTGGAACGGGCTGCCCAGACAAGTGGTTGAGTCACATCCCTGGAGATATTTAAAAGATCTACAGATGTGGTGCTTATGGACATGGTTTAGTGATGGACTTGGGAGTGTTAGATTTACAGTTAGACTTTGTGATCTTAAAGGTCTTTTCTAACCGAAATGATTTTGTGATTCTATGGTTATAAATTCTTTGGAAACCAGGCATGATCATTGTGTGCTTTGTATTAGTTATTTTCTTGCTTTACATACTTTTCAACTTCACTGTTTATGCATATAAAGTCTGAATTAAATGAATGCTTAGAGTCATGTAGATATACAAATTGGCTAGGACTTCAGACTTCATCAATACTGTCTTCTCACCACGTTCTATTTGTTTAACAACTGTTTGGCCAAGTTTCTTTCTTGGCCAAAATCAATTTCTTGGCCACTAATCAATTAAATACTCCTACCAGTTTCTCTTTAATCGTGGCATAAAAAATGTTATCTGTAGAAGAAATATTCCCAAAGCCAAAGCAATTTTAATTTGTTTGTACATACTAAATGTCTTCTTTTAAAAGACTATCTGAATGATTTGCTAGTATTGAGATGAAAATCATAAATGGAATTAGATTGTTAATAATGAAGTATTACTGCCATGTGCAGGGGTTTAAGATACATTCAAGTGGAGTATGAATTGTTTAGATGTCAACCATGTTACTTGATTCTAAAGCTCTAAGCACAACACACATAACAGCACAGCTTGTGTTGTGGTTAGCCTGTACTTAGCCCATTTCTGACAAAAAAAAATCTACATCTGCTTTTGTAACATTAATAAAATTGGATGACAAATGTTATTTCATTGAATTTATTAGGTAAACTAAGAAGTATTTCTGAGATATTCCTTACTGTAGAATGCATCTCAACCATGAACAACTGCACACTGACTGTAATAATTTCCTCTTTTCTTCTTATAGCAAAATTGTGTTATAAGAAAGATCAATTAAAACAATCTTCTCATATCCTGATAGGCACAGTATATATTTCACCCTCCAAAAACTGATTCTTGAGAGGAAGAGTGCTTTGGCAGGCAAGAAGTGAGCATGTGGGCTCCAGTTGTGTTGCTACCATGGCCTGGCTTTGCAGATGGGAGGAAGGTGTTGGCAACCTCTCTGTGCTTCTATTTCTCCATCAAAGGGAGAGCTTAATAATGCTGAACTACCTTTCAAACTGTAGATGTGCTGTGCAAGTGTTCATTATTAGTAAAAAGAAAGTCATACCTTTGAAAGTGTGTCTTCTTTCCTAAATCTGAAGTGCAATTAGTGAAAGAAACAAGAATTTTATCTTTGTCCATGATTTCTTGGAGAGTTGCTAAGGGCATATTGTTTTATTTGGAAAATTTTTGAAGGACTAAGACAGGTTTTATATAATTTATATAATGTGACAAAACATTCCTAATGTTCACTTAAAAAATCTCTAAATCCCAATTTATAAAAACGGATTACAAGGAAAATAATTCCAAGATGTTTTAAAACCCACCCTTGGCATGAAAAATTCATTTCACAGCACTACTCAATTATGGTGTGGCAATTAGATAAGTGGACTTGGAGAGTGGAAATGTTTATGTTATAAGAAGAATTTGTTTGCAAACAAATTCATATGTGTGCATATATGTGTGTATAAATAGCCTGATGTATGTATGTTGCAATTTGAAACATAACCAATAGCAAGCTGATCCTTTTCTGCCACAAGGCAAGCATTTTGGGGTTCTGAGGCTCAGTCATTCACGTGGGGAGTGGAACCAAACCTCACTAACTGAGATTTGAACAATGATGTGTTTACAAAATGCTTCAAAACTGAGATGTTTATGGATAAAAGCAAAATGACAAACACATGCTTACCATTTTCAAAAAAATTTACTGTTACTATAAGGAATATGTTAATATTCCTGCTTCATGCAAACATCAGGTAACCAGTGAATCTGAACTCTACCTTAATTGTTGTGATAGTATGTCAAGAAATTATTTTCATCTTCTCACCCCTTAGGTCCAAGAAATATTCAAAACTCAGGGGTGTCAGTAGAGCACGGTAAAACAGAAGAAGGTTACTCGTGTGGTTCATTAAGTGTAGAATGATGAACTAATTCTTTTTGAATGTCATAGAGGAGATGAGAGAACAATCCCTCTCTCATATTCAATTCATTATTGACATATTAACATACCTGTTAATTAAAATGAGTACTTCTTGTAATAACTCTGTAGGTCAGGTGTATCTTAGAAAAGTCAAAGGCGAGGAGATGACCTTATTCGTGTTAGAAATAAAAATTCTCAAGGACTTCAGTGAAGACAAATAATTCACTTTATGAATAACAATATACCAATTTCATATTAGAAAATAATCACAGTTCTCATATGTTAGAATAATAAGTAAGGTAGCAGAAAAAAGTTATTTAAGATACATATCCAACAATCACATTGACTTTGCATTTTCTCACCAAATTGAATTTTGTATCCACTATAAATCCATATCTTAATCTGAGGATAATTAATGTCTTTAAGATCTTTCGCTCTTACTGTGAAAAATACTTCTAAAATATCAAAATATCCTTTGCAAACTGTGTTTCCACTACTGTCTTCAAATATTTTCCTTAGTGAAAAAAAAAGGTAATTCCTTTGGGGGAGAGAATGCATACAATACACATTTAAATAAAGTGTATTGTTACTGGAATTATCCTGTGTGTCTTTTTGGTCCAGAATAAAATACTGTCTCTCTTTTGGATGAAGGCATTGAGTGCACCCTCAGCAAGTTTGCAGATGACACTAAGCTGGGAGGAAGTGTCGATCTGCTGGAGGGTAGGGAGGCTCTGCAAAGGGATTTGAACAGGCTGGACTGCTGGGCTGAGACCAATGGCATGAGGTTTAACAAGGCCAAATTCCGGGTCCTGCACTTGGGGCACAACAACCCTATGCAGCGCTACAGACTGGGGGAAGAATGGCTGGAGAGCTGCACGGAAGAGAAGGACCTGGGGGTGCTGGTTGACAGCCGACTGAACATGAGCCAGCAGTGTGCCCAGGTGGCCAAGAAGGCCAACGGCATCTTTGCTTGTATCAGAAATGGGGTCACCAGCAGGTCCAGGGAGGTTATTCTCCCTTTGTACTCGGCACTGGTGAGACCACACCTCGAATACTGTGTTCAGTTCTGGACCCCTCACCACAAGAAGGATGTTGAGGCTCTGGAGCGTGTCCAGAGAAGAGCAACAAAGCTGGTGAGGGGGCTGGAGAACAAGTCTTATGAGGAGCGGCTGAGAGAGCTGGGGTTGTTTAGCCTGGAGAAGAGGAGGCTGAGGGGAGACCTTATTGCTCTCTACAACTACCTGAAAGGAGGTTGTGGAGAGGAGGGAGCTGGGCTCTTCTCCCAAGTGACAGAGGACAGGACAAGAGGGAATGGCCTGAAGCTCCGCCAGGGGAGGTTCAGGTTGGATATCAGAAAAAAATTCTTCACAGTAAGAGTCATTGGGCACTGGAACAGGCTGCCCAGGGAGGTGGTCGAGTCGCCTTCCCTGGAGGTGTTTAAGGAACGGGTGGATGAAGTGCTGAGGGACATGGTTTAGGGAGTGTTAGGAATGGTTGGACTCGATGATCCAATGGGTCCTTTCCAACCTTGTGATTCTGTGATTCTGTGATTCTGGTACCAGAGATATTTATATGCAAGATTCAGAGTTTCAAATCAATAGCACAATGTCCCCATTTTTCAAATGTCCAGTACTATATTATATCTACGTGTGTGCATATATACAGGCCCTCTATCCCCCTCACTCACCCTGACCTCCCCCCCCCGATATATAGATATACACGCCTACATAAGATCTTTATTTCACTGAAAGGGAGGTTGGACTGTAGCTTTAACTTGTAGTAGTAATGCTGCAGGATTTTGAGTAGGTGCTTTTGAACTTTGTATTAGAAATATATTGTCATGAAACAATTTTTTTGTTGACACCTTTAATAGTTAAAAAAGCGTACTATTTCTGTGTCTGCTACATTTGAGCAAATTGTTAACATATTATAAGCATCTGCCTAAATACTCAGTGAAGTTGACACTACCTCCTTGAAATCTGAATATATCTAGGCAATATGGCTAGAACAGTTGCCTTGGCTCCATCCCAATGGTTGTCATAGACTATATCTAAGTTCTCAATGTTAATTTTGCCCTTGGAGGTGGGTTACATGGGGAAATCAGCCAAATGCTCCTCAAGACTCTGCTGTTCTTCTTGGATTTGACTGCTTACTCTGTGGAAAGAAAAAAAGAAATTAACAGCCACCACCACCCATCATCCATGATAATAAAGTGAATTATTAGTTGCAAAATATTTCCTTAATTTTATCCCATTCATCTCTTTACAACAAAAGCACAGAATTGCTGAACATTGTTAGTCACTTAATTTATTCACGCTAGAACATATAACTAATTTGGAAATACTGAGGTCGATAATACTGTATTGATTAAAAATTGGATGCGGTGGATCTCAACAATCAATTATAGCTGAGGCACTAAAAAAAGAAGTAATTTTTAGTATTTGTGGGTTTTTTTGTTTGTTGAGGTGTTTGTTTTTTTTAAGGAACAAGCAGGCTTTTTGATGCATACTAGCCTGATCTCCCATGGCCACAAGAAACCACTTGCTAGGTCTACGTTCTAGGTAGTGGTGACTTTTGCTTTTGGATCTTAAATCCTCTGTTAAATGCAGAAGTGACACGTAACTTGCACATCTACTTTATAATTCTTTAATCCTCAGATATTTTTCTCATCTCAGAAATTGAATTTTTGATCAATTTTTAGTCTACACTTGCTCAAATATTGTTTAGTTTTGTTGACCTTTCTTTCGCACATTAATTATCTGAAGATTATGCTGAATGTTTGTGACAAGGAGTTGCAACAGATACACTTATAATGGCCAGATATCCCAGATGTCTTGTCATTTTCTACATAAAATGCAAAAATCAACAAGCATTGAGGCAGAACTACACTTTTGTCTTCAGTGTGATATTTCAAGGCCAGGAAAAGTCATGTCAATGGGGCAATTTAGCAAGTAATAAATAGTGCATTGCCAGTGTGTGTGTCATATTTTTTTACTATCTGCACTTCAGTTTGCTGTAATTTCAATTCCACCTTTCCATGAATAGTAATGTTTGGCTTTTAAAGTGAAGTAAGATGACGGTATAACTATGTTTTCACTTCAATACTACCAATCGTATAAAGTATAATATTATACTTCTTATACTTTTTTTTTCATCTTTTTTGTTATAACATCTGAAAACAGAATATATCAACACGGCCTTTCAAACACTGAAAAAAAAGTATATACTGAAAATATTTGCAGATATACAAATTCTGCGAGACAGTTACACAGCACTTGAAGATAAAAATGTTGCTGACCGAAATACAGAGGAGTAAACTTTAAAACTAATACGTAAGACTTTTATTTAAGCTCATAGATTTCCTGTTGAGAACACTGAGCAATATTTGGCTGTAGAACTGAGCTGAACGGTGACATCCTTTGACAGTTCATTACTTGCTAAGTTAGCTAATTGTAGATGCGGTCTCAGTTTTATGTATGAATACTTACTGATAAGAACAGTCTACTCCTTGTGACATATCTCCTAAACTTGATAACCCTATTTGCAGTAGTTAACGTGTGAATGGCAAGAAGGACCTGTTCTGCAAAGGTGGGTGCGTTCTCCCTGTTTAAAGTACTGCTGCTACTCTCTCAGTGGGCTCTGCACCAGTTGCCAGGAAAGCCTCAAGTGCTGCTCAGCATTAAGAGTGACAGTCACTTTTAACAGTAATATTATGTCATTTTTTTGAACAGTAACTCATAGATTAAATTATGTTATTAAATTATATTAATAAACATGTCCCATCATGTTAAACAGGAGTGGACCCAGTATAGATCCCTGGGGCACACTGCTAGTGACTGGGCTCCAACTGGCTTTGCACTGCTGATCACCACTCTCTGGGCTCAGCCATTCAGTCAGATTTCAGCCCACTTCACTGCCTGCTTGTCCAACCCATACTTCAATAGCTTCTCTATGAGAATCTTAAGGGAGACAGTGTCAAACGCCTTACTGAAGTCCGGGTAAACAAATTGCACTGCTCTCCCCTCACCTACCAGGCCAGTCATTTGATCTTAGAAGTTTATCAAGTTGGTGAAATAGGACTGCTCCTTGGTGGAGCCATGCTGACTACTCCTGGTGATTTTCTCAGCCTTAATGTGACTAGAAATGGTTTCCAGTGTTAGCTGCTCTATCAAGTCCCAGAATGATGTCCTAATAACAAAGCCTACTGTATCCAAAGCAAAAAAAAGCATCGTTCCACCTCTTGAAACCAAACTTCTGAGTAGTCACAAGTCAAAAAAGGCCCAGAAAAATGTGAAAGAGGTCATATTTCTCAGTCAATTCTTACTAATTCACTACAAATGGAGCAGAACAGGGATTCTGTTCTCTTTTGCTGAAACAGGGTTAATTTCTTTTCGATGGTTTATTGTAAAAATCACTTGTCTTCCAGGAAGCCTGACGCTGGGGAATTAAGATTTTAGGTGTTCTGAACTGCTCCATGGAGGTGATTAGCTCTAGATATTGATCATAATGGAGCATTTGGGATGCTCATTTCCTGAGCTGGTTCCATTGAGTTATACATCTTCAGTGGGATGACTCTGGGTTCAGGACTTTTGTTTGCAGTTTTGAAACCTTCGCGATATGCTTCTGATGCGAAAACCTTCCCTGTTTTGAGCAGATAGTTACAAACAGCATCTTCAAGCTGCTTTTGGTTGGTCTCATCAATTATTTGCAAAGTTACATTTGTTTTTCTTTGTTCAGTTTTAGGAACCAGAGTTGTTCCTGCTGACTTCAGAAAGTCTAGAAACAAGTCTCCAATCCCCTGCATAGCTGATCTGT
Source organism: Cuculus canorus (assembly GCF_017976375.1). Taxonomy (NCBI): domain Eukaryota; kingdom Metazoa; phylum Chordata; class Aves; order Cuculiformes; family Cuculidae; genus Cuculus; species Cuculus canorus. Next base: position 175,238,181 of record NC_071401.1, on the reverse strand, counting down.
GTCTAGATAGCATCAAAGGAAAGATGTGATGGACTTGGCACTGTAGATATGTGGAAGATAGGCTGAGGACAATATGCTCTTGGATGCCCAGAGGCCTTGTGGATTCTGAGACTTTAACAGATCATAGACTACTCTGATTTGCGCTGGGAAGTACCAGCTACGCGCTGCTTCTTCTTGGTGACTTCTGCTATCTTTCATCTTACGTTTGGTAGAATTCCACTCAGGACAACACTGCTTTTTGTATCTGCCTGTGGAGCAGCTGGTAATCTGTTCCCAGGGGGTCTTCTAGCCAGTTCAAGGATGGATACACTTCTTTTTCCATTAGCAAATACATTGTGAGTAGTTTATTATGTTTGGACATTTTTATTTTATTACATAGTTTGCATTTTTATATTGGTGATAACTCTGTCACATTCCAGAACAAAATAATGCTCAGGCTATCTCTATAAAAAATACTTGGTCCAAAATTTGAACCTCAAAATGAAAAGAAAAGTTACTTTTAATCACACTTGCATATTACTTCCAGTCTTGCCTGTGATTTACTGCATTTGCTACAGCAAAGACTTTCCAAAACATATTAGTTAAATGGAGCTGAAAATTACTCATGCATGTGTTTTGGAAAAAATTGCAGATATATCTCCAGTTGTAAGTTATAAAATATGTCTTTTCTTGGACTATTAAAATATTTTGCCCCATTTAAAATATGCTGCATAAGGAAACTTATGTACAGTAATAATTTTGCAATTCTTAATAATCTAAAGCTCTTTATTGAAAAATGCATTTTGAAAATTTCTATGCATAAATTCAAGAACTTTTGTTCAATTCTGCTCGGCAAATACAGTAAGAAAGCGATATACAGGTACTATCTAAACTGGGAAAAAGCAGACAGAAATTTATTTTCTTTTAACAGCTATGGAGACTATTGTCACACTGCAAAAATTAAAGAGAATAAGTTAAAGATAGTTTGGCTGCCTGAAGTTGAGGGAAGCAAGACAGAATCATACAATGAGAAATACCATGCTCAAAGTCTGCCTTATATAGTTTTTTCAAATTTATATTACAGAGAAGGAAGATTTTAGTGTATGTAATGTGTCTTAGACTGCCAGCTTACATGATTCAGAAAAGTTTGCTGATGGTGATCACCATCAAGACTTGTATCGGTACTGTGCTTTAGCATGCAAATTCATCGAGGGATTTGGTGTGCCCTATCATTATCATCAAAGCCAAAGCATCTGACAACAGACTACATGCATTTTGATAGTGTTGACCCTAAGTAGTTAATAATTAAGAGAAAAGAAAATGGGGTTGGAAATGTGTAATATTTTAGCTGATGAAAAGTGAGGTATAAATCTGTTTTAGACTATAAAAGGTAAGGTCTCAGTGTGAATTAGAAAATAAAATACTAACATCGGATATTAAACTTAAATAAATAAGATACATGTTAAATTCAATTTAGACTGAAAAGTAGGTTCCAGTAAGATGTAACATAAGTAAAATAAAATAAAATAGGTAGGCTTATTACAAGAGAGGTAGAATAAGGAATGCCATTCTAACCACTAGCAATCTCCTCTTTTTAGGTGTTGGCCAGTATTTCAATGGAATTCAGTCCATGGAAAGCGTTCCTGTTTTAGAAGTCATATTTATCAAATTGTGTAAAGATGCAGAGATTTCTGGGACAAATATTAAGTTTAATATGAATGTAGTAGGAATGGAATTAGGAGCATGTTTGCAAGCACCAGAAAAACAAGCAGAATAAAGGTAGAAAGAATGGTCTGTGTTGACAGTGAGGGACCTTGCCTCCAGGACCCTGTTTTCAGCACCTTATTCCATGCAGTAAGATTGAGAAGAATGATGTTTATGTTGAGGTCACACAGCTTGCACTCCGATAAAACCCTAGCACTGATGTCTTACCGACAGGAATCCTTGTACTCTGACACCAGGGGGATGGTGACAAGGTTGCAGCATGTCCCATGTACTGTTTCCTTTTCCCTCTAGCCCAACATGAAAATTAACTGTAAGCAAACACTTTAAACATATATTTCTAACCAGGAAAAGCAGACAAAGTGCTGAAATATCTTCTCAGATTTATGGACTAAGCAAAAATCTTAAGGAAGACCCTATCACAGCCAACAATTCCTAAAGGAAATTAAAGATCTGTCCAAACACTAGTTCCTCATTACCAATCAAGAAAAGCCCCAGAGACATCTTAACTGCAATTGTCTGCTGTTATCTATGGGCAAGTGACCTGGGAGCACATGTACACTGCTTGTGAGTAAGTGAGTGCTAGTGTGTGAGTGAATGAGGGAGTGTCAGTACATCAAATAAACTTGCTTAAACTCTTTGTAAATAACAGTTTCACCTCCTAAACAGTGAGCTCAGAAAAAATTGCAGCTGAGCAGTGTGGGAATGGATGGAAATTATGCATTTATAGGTAGAATTCTACTCGATTTTAAAATTTGCTCCACATGAACCAGTTGAATTTACCTGGCTTCTGGTCAGGATCCATACCTTTGTAAATAAACACTTACTGAAAATGCACATTGTTTTCTTCAAGTTTAGCACTAAAAAAGTAATTGTTTACCTCAAAATGTATTTATGATTATATTTTTACAAATTTGATGAATCAGCATGCATCGAAAGCTGTGCTTTCTTCCTGTGCAAGGAATTGGAGTCTCCTTTTACATTCTTCGAGTGCTGAGAACCTCACAAAGTAAATTGAACAGTTCTGATCCAGATCCAGAGTAGATGCTTCCTGTGGGTTGTTTAAAACGAATAGTGTTGGCTCACATAACAATTCTCATCTCCACACATCAAATTTCTCTTGCACAGAAGAAATAGCCTCTCTGAATGTTGTATTTGAATGAGCTGAAGGAAAGGTCTGTCATCTGTACATCCTGAAGTAACACTGGAAGAGTTACCCATCTAAAACCAAAAGTTCAGTCCTGGGTTTTTAATATTTCCCAAAAAATAGATGTTATTCATGTAAATAATAATAAAAAGTAGTTGTGGGGGTTTTAATTGTTATTTAGCTGAGGGAAATCAGAGTTGAGGTGCAATAAGATTAAGAACAGCAAAAATTGGTGAGGTAGGTGCATGCAATGAATGTAAGGGAGTGCTCTTTAGTTGAGAAAGATATTCGAACACACTTTCAAAGGCAGGACATGAAATGCAAGAAATCTTGGTTTTGTTGATTCCTGCTTAATTCAACCAACTCTTTCAAAGTAGCTTTCACTAGCTGGCTGTTTACAATGCCTTGCTTTGCTGAGCTGCTGCTTTTGCTGCATTGGAACTGGAGCCTTTTAAACCTCAGACTGTGTCCATGGAGCAGCTGGTCCATGAAACACATGGTCTAGACATTACTTGCTAGATACTGTTTCATTTAAATCATGAACTTACTAGCCTTCACAGACTTAATACTGAAATATCTGCATAAAAAATTGTCTACAAAAACAGGAGTTGAACAGAGTTTGGAAAAAGTATTCTTTAATCATAAAAAGTTAAACTCTGTCTTTGGCTTCTTTCCTAGCCTTACTGATTAATACGGCAGGGAAGTTTTATAGCCTAAATTAAAAATAATTACTGGAATCGTGGAAATCATACAGTCTCAAGTCATATATCTTGCAAATCAAAGCCTAACTAATTATGTTATTAAACAATTGTTATTGTCTAGTGACTATCAAACGTATGTTTTGAAAACTGACAGAAAATATGCTGTAAAATGAGACTAAATTCCATTAATTGAATGAAAAAATGAATGATTAACTGAAACCTGACTTTTTAGATTTTTGCTATGTGTAGTACTACAAAAATAGGATTACAAACCAGTAAACTTGCCGGTTGAGGATGGCTACATAAAAACTGCAGTCAGGCAAAACCCTTTCCTCAGGGCTAGTTTTATTTTGTAAATAAGTCCAAAATACTGATGACCACCTGTTAAGGGTTGATGGAAAAAGCTACAGAAAGAAGCAATTTACAATGCTTATCTACTAGTTGTACACACATCCCCATAAAGGATGACAAAGGAAACCGCTGTCAACACTAAATGTTTCTCAGTGCCCATCCTTTGAAATTCTGACTTTGCCATTCCATCCTGATCCCAGTGAAGAGACTCCCATGAGGACTTACCTCAACTTGCATCTCTTCTGTCAGGCAGGAGTTTGTATGACTAGTTTCCTGCAAAAGATAAGGAATTTCCCAAGTTGATGGCCTGTGACCCTGAGCCTGCGTTTCGAAGGACACAAATGCACATATACGAGTAGACAAAGATATCATGACATATTATGACAAAATTCTTTTGTACAAAAATTTCACAGTTAGAAAAACCTTGGCTCAGGCTTAGCAATCTGAAGAAACTTTTTTTGAAAGTTTTCTTTGGATAATGAGGCCGGGGGCGAAGGAGCCCTGACATGACGTGGAAATGAAACAGTGTGGTGAGTGGTGTCCTGTGTTGGATTGCTAGCAGGTGGGAGAAAATAAGTAAGAGGAAGGTTCTTTAGGAACACAAATGCTACACAAAGGTTGTGATACCTTAAAGAAAAGAGTCATGTTTTCTGTAGAAAGATCTATTGTACCTATGGGTGAGGTCCTCCTTGCTGATCTTCCCTTAAGTTTCTCTCACCTATACAAATTGTTGTGTTTTCCAGAGTTCCTTCTGAAACAGAGCAGCACTGTATGACTCCTGGTTTGAGCCCCTGCTATAAAAACAGAGTCCCTGAACACTTAATGATATACTACAGTTTCTCCTGAGTGGTGTTTAAGCTTGAGAAGGAGAAAGGTCCAAAAGTATTACTGCCTGGATTGAAAGTCTCTTAGTGCCACCAGTCATGCTTCATCCTTAGAGCCACCAGTCATGGTTTGTCCTCAGGAGGAAATATACCAGTCTGCAGGCCAATACCCTGACTTCTTGCATATCAACTGGAAGTGCAGAAGTTTAGTGTAAAGTGGGACATAGAAGCAGTTTTCTGAAAATGTGATCATCATGTGGGGCATTACACTTGTAACACTTCAGAGGCAATATGACCTCTATAAGTGTTCTCAACACTTCTCAGGTCACGCTCATCCATGTTTTTGCATATACTTTTTCTTTAGGTCTGAACTATTTCTTTGCAAAGTTGCCATCTGCTTGGGAACTGACGCTCTGGAGGGAGGATGAAGCTATCTCATTGTGGCGCCCAAGCCATCTTGGGTGAAGGATTTGTCCTGGAATCACTCCCTTCTCTTAACACAATAAGTTCCTGATCACATATTTAAAGTATCCCAAACTGTTTGCTGGTAAAATGTTCTAGCCATGTGGAACAAGTCATCTACATAAATTTATTAAAATAGTAAAACATGCCTTCCTTCATAAACCTATTCCACAGCCCTAGTAGATCCATGCATGGGTTGAGAGAGAAAACCTGCTAGGAGCAACTGCTGCCTTTTTTTCTCTGCCTGCCAGAGATTTGTCTTGAATGGTTAAGCTGGAGTTTAATGTTCTCTTCCCACATTCTCTAAACCTGGATATTAAAGAACCTGTCTAATACAACAGAGTACTAGACCTTCTTCATGGGGAATAACCTGGCTGCTGTGTCAAGTTACTTGCTGGGAGGCTACTCAGAGAGGTCACCGTTCAGCTGCTCCTTTAGCAGCATTCTCTGATTTCTTTCTTTGCCTCTGGGCAAGGTAACATCTCAGAGGAAAAGCGAAGTGCAGAAAATATTTTATTCTTCACATCAGGATAATACACACATAAATATGTATAAATATGCCATCCTCAGTGCCCAAACCATCTGTACAAGTGTCACCACAAGAGCTATTGGTGGCTTTTCTACATGTCTCTTCATTTATTTACAGTCTGATTAAAGCATTAAACTCCAACTTGACTTCTAATTATCAGAGCAGCAGTTACTCATTATTGCTTTGCTATGGCCTGCTGTCTGCTTAGTTCCAAGTCAGAAAACCTGTCTGTGGACCTACTGACTTACCGGAGTATTTCAGGTCGCCTTTAAGGAGCCTGCTCAAACTTAGTTATCTTCGTTGATCTTCAATCTACAAGCAACATTTACAGTGAGAAATTTATAATGGGGTGGCTTACAGGAAACAGAAGAAGACCGCACAATTCCCAGAGGCTTTTACAAGCTTTGATGTAGCACAACTTTTGCTGTGTGTTCATGGTATTTTCTGTCTCATTTAGTTCTAGGTCATGTACTGAAGATAACTCTCACATATCAAAATTACTTCTGTCACACACTGGGCTTTTCCTAGTCACATTTTAAACTTTATCCATATCTTGTCTTTTTTTCATAATCTGATACATTTATGAATTTTTTTTTTTAATTTATTTTTTTCTCCCTGAAGATGCTTTTTTTGAAGAGCAGGACATCAGCAATGATGGAATAACTGGCTGATTGATGAAGATCTCCACATTGACATATCTGTAAGTGGGGAGCTAAATAAAATCAAGGACGGCAAAAGAAATAGTGTATATATTATAAGAGTTTACTTGACAGGAAAAAGACTGCATCCATTTTAAATTCTACCATGTGGGATGTCTGCAGGCTTCCAAATTACTTTTGCCATTTCTTATATTTATAAATTTCTTGAATGCACTATAAATAAGTCAGATAAGCTAGCAATGTGATAATGAAAAGAGGAATGACTGCACATAAAGAGATAAGAAAGATTCAGTATCAGCTTTGTAATGTGTCTGACACTAGGAAATACAAAATATTCTTGATAAACTTTCACATTTACTAAAAAGAAAAAAGTAACAACAACAAGAAAAAAGTAACAGAATAAAAGTAACTAAGGAAATAAGACTCACAAAAGAACTTTGGAAAATGGAATGGTGGTTTTCTTGTAAGAGGTCTTTTGATTAGCTGGAAATATAAATCATGATATATTCTGAATATATGTATATGCCATTGCATTAAGTATCATGCATTCAGGCCTGTCCTATTTCACTTAAAATAGACATCTAGGCTTTCTTTGACAAAAGTTACATATCTTAATACAGTGTGACTGAAAATCAAAGTTGTGTAAACATGCATACACCTATGCTGTTTCAAAACCAGCACCTCTTTTGTCATTCAGCAACACCATTCCCCAGAATTCCTGCCAGTAAGACTGATATTGGCACATCAACTCTTGCAATTATTCTGGACATAGAGAAATGACATTCCTTGTAAGTCCTTGTATGGAAAAAAATAGGGAATTCATCAAAAATACACCACCTATAACCTAAACTCTGTCTACATAGTATGTTTTTCAAGTTAAATATTTTAAAGTGCGGACTTTCCTGCAAGGTTTTCAAGTAGAATAGAAACAAAAAAATCACTCTGATATGTAAAAGGAGACGAGAGCACAAAAATATCCGTTATTTTTTTTTTAAAATATGTGGACTCAGTTGTGAGACTCCCCTTTGTCAGCAGCAGAGCTGCTAGAATCTAAAGGACCAGGATTTCTTCCTTGGACTCTCTATCTAGTGGAAAGAAATAGCAGAAGAATAAATGAAAAATAAACAAACACATACTCATGCTAAAAACAACTTAACAGTCTACTAAGAGACAACAATTCTTGCGTCAATGAAAACAAAATTTCTGTCTCCATCATTGGTGCATCGTATTTTCAAGGTCAGGCATGAAAACCAACTTAAAGATGCACTTATTTGCTTTACCTTATTCCTAATATTTGACAGGAAAAATAATTCAGTAGTATCTGAGGGTTTTATGAAAAGCAGATGTTTCATTGTGATGCTGATGAAATTAATACAACATATTTTCTATTAGGTTTTTGATGTCAAACACCTGGTAGGAGAGTTACTGCATATGAGGACTCATGAAAGCCGGAGGAGAGATGACAGGGAGGGATTAACAGTTTTCCAGCAACTAAGAGGAGTTTTTTGAGAAGGCAGAACCAATGTCTTAATATGGAAGGAGACTGAGAGACAGGGATTACAAATTGAAACATCTGACATTCTGACTTGAAGTCAGAGTAGGGGCACGACATAAAAATCACCACAACAACAGTCAGAGAAGGGGAGAGGCTGCCCAGAGAGCCAGTGCAGTTTCTTTTCAGGGAGGTTTTCAAGATCAGTCTAGAAAAGCTCTGAACAAACTCATCAGATGTGACTCTGCTCTGACCAAGAGGTTGCTTTAGAGACCTCCTGAAGTGGTGTGAATTTCCAGAGGTGGACAGTTAGGGTTTTGCAAAGAAAAAAAGACATATTGGAAGATGCAAGAATGTCAATATTATATATATGAGTGCTAAATGACAAGGTGATTTAAAGAGCATAATAAATATTTCCTTTACCTCTCAGTACTTAGAAGCATTATGTAATGCTGAAATCATCTACATGTTGTTGCAATACACTCAGCAGCTAGAATTTATGTTCACATTTATTCCTGAATCTATGCTAGATCTCAGTAAAGTTTTGGTATCTATGTAGCTGAAATTTGAATTGGACATGTTAGAATGCTCATTTTCATAGCAGGGGCAGCAAGGTAGCCCTATCTACCTTGACCAAAGTGAGAACAATATGTTTAAAGTCTCCCAGTTTATATAAAAGAGATGATAAGGGTTAGTTTATCCAATGAGAAATGTGTCTTGTTAGGAAGGGAGCATTGCCTGAACCTTCAGTAGAAGGAGCCAAAATTAAACTTTTTAAGTAAATAATGAACAGATATCATGATAAAGTATTTCATGGCATTGGAAATTTTATTTTCTGCCAGATGGAAAAAATAGGCTAAATTATTCCTTTTTTCCCCAGAAAATGTTATTCAGTCAAATAACCGTTCACTAGTCCCTGGCTGTGGTGATCCCTGGAGGCAGGTTCTTGTGCCTGACTGACTCCAGAGTGTCCTGCAGTAAAGTACCCAGAGCTGGGGTCCAAAACTCTACTGCTAATTCCAGAAAAATCTGTTCCTAGCCTCCCACATTTGTGATCTACTACTGTTTTTGAACAATCAGGAAAATCTGAAGTAAAACTTTTTTGGTTTTGGCTTTTTTTTCCCAAAGATAGTTCAAAATCCCATACCAGAAAGCAAAGGGAAATAAAAGATTTTGGTTTTCTTTTTGCCTTAGGACAAATTTTAAAAGATGTAATTGGCGTTCCCAGTAGAGATGGATTTCCACTTTCTAGCCAGATCCTAGCAGGAGCTGGCTGTTACTTTCCATTAGGCATGTGTGCCTTCACATCCTTAGAAAGACTTTTTATTCTGACACATCCAACTGTCAGAAAAGTTGTCATTTAGTTCTAGGCCATGATATATTCTGTTCCACTGTGGTAAACTGCTTTTGCTTTGTGATATTTAAAGAGTTCTACTACCATTTTGATAAAGAATTATCATATTTATCACATTTCTGTGCGACTTCTATGGAATTCTCTCTGTGTTTCCATGCAAATTACAATACGCTATTATGACTAGATAGTTCAGACTTTATCTTTTGGCACAACTGGAAAAATATATTTGAAGTGTGTTTGCATTCTGTGTGTTCTGTACTTCAAATCTCTCTGTATTACAGTATTAGACTCCACCAGTTAAATAACCACGGTTTTGTTTGGGGTTTTTCTTGCATTTACTAATGTCCCATTTACTGAAAAAAATGAAGTCATACTCTTCGATTGTGTCATTTGGGTACATCACAGCAAATGCAAAAGGTGCATAAATCTCTGCAGGATAAGTGTTCAGGCATTGATTTCATTCTCCATGTTAAGTGTTTTGATGATTAACAATAGCATTCTCCATCTGCTGAAATTTGGGTTGGCTCAGACTCTAATTTAAAATCTATCCATTATTTTAAGGATAGATTTGGCTGTATAACTATGGGGCATTATGTTAGTAGCATATAAACTATTCAATTAATTTCAGGCTAATTTGCTAAATGAAAGATATTTACAAATTTAAAAATAAATAACAATTAGATTTTTCATTCTAGTTTCAATTTAGTGAAATAATAAATTTCTCATTTTCCCCTCTCATTACACCTTCATAAAGTTTTGATTCTTTTGTTTGTTTGTTTGTTTAAAATTCATTTAGAATTTTAGATTCTTAGAATCATAGAATGGTTTGTGTTGTAGGGGACCCTAAGGATCATCCACTTCCAACCCCCCTGCCATGGGCAAGCACACCTTCCCTGATCAGGTTGCTCGAAGCTTCATCCAATCCAACCTTGAACACCTCCAGTGATGGGCCTTCCACAATTTCTCTGGGCAACTTGTTCCTGTGTGACACCACTCTCACAGTAAAAAAATTCTTCCTAATGTCTATTCTAGATCTACCTTCTTTCAGCTTGAAACCATTCCCCTTCATTCTATAACTACACTCCCTGACAAAGAGACTCTCCCCAGCTTCCCTGTAGGCCCCTTTTAAGCTCTAGAAGGCTGCTATAAGATCTCCCTGGACCCTTCTCTTCTCCAGGCTGAACAACCCAAACTCTCTCAGCCTGTCCTTGTATGGGAGGTGCTCCAGCCCTCTGATCATCTTCATCACCCTCCTCTGGATTCAGTCTAACAGATCCAAGTCCTTTTTGTGCTGAGGACTCCAGAATTGACTGCAGTACTCCAGGAGAGGTCTCATGAGATCAGAGGGGCAGAATCCCCTCCCTCGACCTGCTGGTCACACTTCTTCTGATGCAGCCCAGCATACGGTTTGGCTTGCTGGGCTGCAAGCATCCATTGCCAGTTCATGTTCACTTTCTCATCCACCAGCATTGCAAGTCCTTCTCCTCAAATGTTTCCCCATCCACTCTGAATTTGTGCTTGGGATTGCCCTGACTCAGGTGCAGGACCTTGCCCTTGGCCTTGTTGAACTTCATGAGGTTTGCACAGGCCCACCTCTCAAACCTGTCAAGGTCCCTCTGGATGGCATTCTTTCCCTCCAGCATTTTGAACACATCACACAGCTTGGTGCTGAGGGTGCAAATTGCTGAGGGTGCACTCAATCCCACTGTCCATGTCACTGACAAAGATGTTAAACAACAATAGCCCCATTGTTGACCCCTGTGGAACACCACACATCACTGGTCTTCACTTGGACATTGTGCTGTTGGCCTCAATTCTTAAGGCAACAATCCAGTCAATTCCTTTTCCACTGAGTAGTCCATCATTCAAATCCATGTATTTCTAATTTAAAGACAAGAATGCCATGTGGGGCAGTGTCAAATGTTTCGCACAAGTCCTGGGAGCTGTCATCATTTACTTTTCCTTTATCCACCAGTGCTGTATCATAGAAGGCCACTGAAGTTGTCAGGCACAATTTGTTCTTAGTTAAGCCGTGTTGACTGTCACCAATCATCTCTTTATTTTCCACGTGCCTAGGCAGAGTTTCCAGGAGGATCTGTTCCATGATCTTGCCAGGCAGATGTGAGACTGGCTGTCCTGTAGTTCCTTGGGTCTTTCTTTTTTAAAAGATTTGGGTTATATTTCCCCTTTTCAAGTCCTTCACTGAACCGTCACAACTTCTCAAATATGGTGGGTAGTAGCTTAGCAACTTCACCTGCCATTCCCCTCAGGACTCACACAGACACCTCATCACGTCCTGTGGACTTGTTCATTTTTTTTTTCTTTTTCCACATAAAAGCATGCAAGATACAAGATTTCATCTTTCTTTCTTTGTCACTCCATCCAAATTTTATTGTCATACTTTTATAATTATTCCTTTATTTTATTGAAGCCACTTTTTCCTTCCCCTTACATGAAGTAAAAGCAATAGCTTAGGAAAATCTGAACCTTTCTACTAAGATGGAAATAAACAAAATGTGGGTTTTTTTCCTTGTGGTGAGCAGTTATTAGCCAGAAAAGGACACCAAAGAACTACAGAATTGCTTTTGAAGCAAAGTGCTTTAGAACAGAGATAAATTATTATGATCCCACACCAAACAATAGAAATTTAAGATAACACAATATGTAAAAGTCAATATCATGGTAACATTCCCTGTTATGCAGCTTTCTGAATCCTTTGAGTCATTTGGAGGGCCACGGCGGGAGGCAGATGCCAGATTTTGATTATCGGCATTGAATTTTTGTGTGTTTCTGCAGTGTGTGACCTATTGGAGATAAATACCAATTCCATCTTCAGACTTGTATTAAAATAAAGATATGTGATAAAACAAATGCTGGGAAGATTAGTGTGCTATTGACTCTCAGTAGGACTGCTAACATTATTCAGTGGTACAACTATTTGAACAGATTTTGTGTGATACTTTATCGTAAATATACTGCAAAACTTTTCAGCCCATTTTCCTTATAAATACTGAATGTAACATGGAGCTGAAAGCTGACTAGATATTTCACAGAAAAGTGCTCATAGCACGCAGAGAAAGGCACCTATGCTTGACTGTGAATGTCTTGCTAATTGGTAAATTTACAAGGGTATATTTCTACACTTTAGTTTCCTCAATGTGAGCCCTCTGAATGTTCAAGCACTGTAAATTAGACACTTACCGGGAATGTTCACCATCAAGGATATAAGATGAAATAAAATGAAAGTATTATATAGATTAAGCAGCACACATTCAGTTTCCAGTATTTCCCGGATTATGTGTTACCAACTTAACATCAGTGAGAAGAAATACTCTGTCGGAATACCCATAAAGGTGATATGGTTATAATGGGGGAAAATACTGACAAAAGTTGTCTGCTAAAATACTTACAGAGAAAATTTCTGTCAATCTGGGAACTGCTAGTATGGGAACATGGCCTGAGAAGCCAGGGCATCCTTGACAAGCACAGATGGGAGCGCAAGTTGGCCTCAATAAGTACAGCTAAGAGCCTGGAGCATCCTGGATAAGCACAAAACAAAGAAATTGCCATAAACTGCAGAACAAAGAAACTGCTATAAGCTACAAACTGACATCCTAAGAAAGCAGAATGCAGCAACAGCTGCTCCAGGAACTGTTGTCCTACGACCATTTATATCCACACTGAAGACATAAAATTAACTAACTCACTTGCTTTACTGATCATAGTTATACTTTTCTCACTAAAATAAATTTGTAATATATAAATTCGTGGAAACAAAGACAGACTTATCACCATGATCTACCTATAGGTTGAGTAACCTTTGTAGGTTGTGGCCATGACAATTACATCCTCCCAAAGAAATCAGCTTTAATGGTTAGTTTTAAAAAAACCTAGCAAATTATCTCTTTTCTTGTCACTGCTAATTTTTTTTTGTTAATGTCATTAAATATTAATTAATATTAATATCAAACAGAGGTATCTTTTGGTATTAAACAGAGGTATCTTTTGGTTTGTTAAAACACCTCATTTAGTCCTAATCGTTCAAAAATTTACTTGTCCTGATTTCAGACAAAGTCCACAAACAAATTAATGCTCTTTACTTTTAGACAGCAATATAGAGTGGAAGTTAGTACTCTGTCTGAAACTAGCAGTATTTACATTTCTCTACTTTGTCACCTGTGTGTGTACATAAACATGCATATATGCACTATTTTACTATTGTATTATTGTTCTCATCCAAAGATCTGCTAGTGTTTCAGTGTTTGACCACCCTCTTGGTAAAGAAATATTTCCTAATATCTAATCTGAACTTCCCTGACACAGTTTTAGGCCATTTCCATGCTGCCTGTCAGACTTTATCATGTAAACCATATTTCCAGATGGAAGTACATCACTAGTGGTTTAGTTCTCTGCTGGGTTTGTTGGCTTCTGATGGGCCATGTTTAACTTGCCTTAAGTTTTCTGAAACCCATCTCTTTGAGGTAGATCACCTCTGTCATGCAATAGGTGTTGTCACTGAAGATGCTTAAACTTATAACCTCATCTTAAGAAAAGATAAGATTGTCAGCAGAGTCTCCGAGGAGTCTAACCTAATCTATTGCCCCTCATTCTGTGTGCAAAACAGACCAAGACTGTGACCTTCACAACGGTCTACATATGTTGTTGTTCACTTAGGAGACACTGTCATCCCCTCTTGCCTTATCCTGTGGGAAAGGTAAATGTCTGAGTTTCCAGGGCTTCCTTTCAGGGATGTTAGGAAAGAAAAAAAATCATTTATAGCTGCTCTGTAGCAGACTTTCATTAATTATATATGTGGCTTGCTTTTACTTAAATAAGGTTTCTCCATGTGAATTTGGGAGCAAGATTCGGGCTTTGATGTGACTTATATAAATGATAGCTCATTAATTCTTGGTTTATCAGAGAGTTAAATGTGTTCAAATAACAACAAAACTCAGTAGTATTAGCAAGCTCTCCTGTAAATACCACAGTCACCGCTCCTCTGAAGATGACAATCATATGCCTAATAAAGAGTTGAAAGTGCAAAAACCTAAAGCAAATTAATGAAGCAATTAACTAGAATGTCTTGTTTGGACTCTCTTTGTCAAGCAGAAACAGCCTTTCTCATGGTAACTCCTGGTTTCAACAAGAATTCTACCTCAGACTGAATTTAATTTTAAACTTGGATTCAGGTTTAAAGTGAATTACATTTGTAATTCCTAAGCATTTAGCCACTCAATTCACCTGACACAGATGATACTGAAGCGTGTCTAAATGGTGGTATGAACATCAAGGAGGTGTGTGTTTTCCCAGTACAAGTCAGAGAAGATAAATACAAGTGACATTCTGGATGAACCTTGTGGAAGTCTGAGCCCTTTCAGCTGTGAATTATTAAGGCCAAATTTTATTGCAGCAATCCAAATGAGCTATGAACAATTTGTGTAAGAAAAGCAGACCAGAAGAAAGGAAGTTCATCACAGAATTGGCATAAGTAAGTAAATCATGGTGTAAAATACCACAGATAACGGTGCAGGAAGTAATTCAGAAGATCTTCTTCCACTGTGAATTTATATTTTAGTTGGCTTTAGGTACACCAAGTTTGGTTTTGACTGAACTAAAAATGATACAATTATTGACCTCAGTGAATCCAGTATCAGGCCTTACCACAGGTGAGGAGTTTTGTTCTATACAAAAGAAATTTTAACTTCAAGGGCAAGACCAGACTGAATTTCCACATAACTCTACTACGAACCTTATGTCTCTATACACAAGAACTTTTCTGAAGTGTGGTTGGACGACTGAGTCTTCTGAGCCCTTATAGAAACTTTTTGTCTGTGAGTGAAGTTATTTTCTATGTTATCATTTTTAAGAGGTCAAAATACAGCAGAAGAGGTTAAAGCACTTCTTTAGCAAAGAGCAAGAAGTCTTATATTCTTGCTTTTTCATGTCATGAAGGGATTCACTACCTGTGTCTTCACTCCCTGGGAGAGTCTATATACATACACCTATATCTACAAGGAAGAGTCACATATACAGCTCTGCAGGATTTAATTCAAGATTCAAATTTTGTAGGATATTAACTGCAGTGTTCAATCTATTATAGAGAGGATTCAACTTAATTTCACTCAAAAAAATACTAAAATTTTTGTATCTCCTAAATAAATGTGTACGTATGTCACACGCTTTCCACGAACTACGATATTAAATAAAGAAATGTCTTCCTGAATTGTTTGAATACTGCAAAAATAAAAAGCAGTAGTGCACTGTTTGCATAGCTATCAATTTTCTCTGCCTGTTTGTAACCTTCAGTTGCTGGAAGAAAAATTGCCATCAAATACACTGATACTACTTCCTTTTCAGGAAAAAATGTAAATACTATATATTCAATAAGAAAAACATGTAAAAGAGCTGGTTTTCAGAGTGGAAAAAATGAGTAGTTTCTGATGGCAGCTGTCTGCATGGGGTGGCCATGAACTGCTGCTTGTATTTGATCTTCAGAGGTCCTTTTGCTCCTATTTCATTTATGACTTTCCTCCAGTCAGAACGAAAATGAAACCATCTCTCTTCAGTCCTCTCTGGATCTGCTGTAGATGAATGGGGTTTGAAAGATGCCCAAGTTCTTTCTGTTCCCTCACTTTTCCCTGGCTGCTTTCAGGGATAACAAAGTGGAGGACACTGCTGCAAATGGGAATAACTAGTAACTCAGCTGACTTGGTGAGCTTCTGAGGGATGCTTGAGTGGAAAACCATAGAATCAGAATAGTATAGGTTGGAAAAGACCTTTAAGATCATGAAGTCCAGCCGTTAACCTAACACTGCCAAGCAAATCCTGTGTTGTGGAGATAGAGGGGAGAGGGTGATAGAGGCCTCCAGAGGGGATCTCAACAGAATGAAACTTACCTGCTTGTGTCATAGACATTTGTCTGTTCTTGGTCTTTGAGCCTTGCGCTAGTACTAGGATCAGAAAAGAAACTCCCAGCAGTTGCCCTTCTGAGAATCTGTAGATACTTGCTGTCTCTGCTCTGTCTTGCAGCTCCTAGTCCATTATCTCTTCCTTGAAACTCTGTCAATTCCTCACAGCTCCCCAAATCTCCTTGATGCCACTTCTTTTGGATTGGCTTTTCACTGTTACAAAATTAAAAGGTGCTGATGATAGCTTTAATGAAAAATAATGTTATTGTATATCTTTTACTAGATGCAGGAAAAATCAGTTCTGCCTACATAGCTTGTGTTGAATGAGCTCTGATTTTCACACGTTCAACACTAGAATGGATATTGGTCAGTGTCCACACAAAATGAGTTTCAAGATTTTTTCTACTTTTAACACCTAGGTATGAAATTATAAGGAGGTTTGTTTAGCGTCATCCAGGACAGTCAGGAGTCCCTATCCTTGTGGATAATCCTTTGAGCCATCTGATCCTCCAACAGTTTATTTCTTAATACAAGGGCATAAAATAATATTTCTGCATTACACTTGACAATATTTTGCTTTTAATTGAAATATAATCTCACAGTCAATTGTTACATTAGTTTGACTGTAAATCATAGTATGAATTATACTGTTCCCAATAATTTTTTAGAACATAGCATTGAATTAAATATCTGAGGTGTCTCTTACTACACGTAATCAGTTGCTGTATTTTTCCATCCAGTGTTGAACTAATCATCTGTTCATGGAATTACAGAATTATGACCTTAATCTTTCAAAATAACACTTGCTCCTAAGGAAAGAGCTGCAATTGTACGGATTTTCAGTGTAACCATTTTTACAGGATGGCAGAATTGCTGAGGTTGGAAGAGACCTTCCAAACCCCTGCTCAAAGCTAGGGTAGCTAGAGCAGATTGCTCAGGGATGTGTGAAGTGGGATTTTTAATATCTTCATGAGTGGAGATTCCACAACCTCTCTGGGCAAGTCCATGAGAAGAAGTCATACTTTCTACTCCTCCAGGTAGGTCCTGATTAGAGATGAATGTGCTCATTAAACCCTTCCAAAAGATGGCAGTCTACATTTATGCTTTGAGATTTCCTGTCTTTTCAAGAGCAAAACAAGATGATGCATTCTGCATAAAGCTGTAGTTCAGTGTATAAGTAAGTAGGTCCACTGCTGTGCACACCAGGATCACTTTCATGATACATAGAGGTAACACAATGGAAATCGCAGTTTAGAAATCCAATTTATCTTGCTGTGAAAAGAATTGCATCCACTACAGACAGCAATTAGTTTTGTTCTGTATCACCGTTACAGAAATGTGACATTGAAAAACTATTTGCAAACTACTAAGCATTCACGTAGCTTGAGTTCATGGAGTTTAGAAAAATGTTAATTCCTAGTATGTGAAGGAGAACAAAGGAATTTTTACAAACTGCAGCCAAAAGGTCAGACCACAACTGCTGAGTTAAGGAAGCGAAAGCTTCCTTCAACTTTATTTGCTTATGCAGTTTATAAAAGAATAATATTCTATGGCTACCTATTGCAGCACTGAATTTCTATCACAGCTGATTTATGGAAAGTTCTATTGTAAGTATATATATTCACACCAGTGTCTATAGCTCCAAGACTGATAAACAAATGACAATTGTTGAAGCAGTTAAACAATTTTTTTTCCCTTATGCTTCTGCAAATGTCATATAGAAAGTTCATTCATAAAGTAAATATATGTCACTCATCTTGTAGAAGCTTAATGTGTTAATGCTTAGGTGGGTATTTCCTGCTTACATTTAAGACAGTGATTGATGGATTTATGTATCAGGTCTTATGAGCTGATTAACCTGTGATAGAAGGAGATGGGGTTTAATACTGTAAGAAGGTCCTCATACTTTCATATTATGTCTGCATATGAACCATCCTTCCAGCAGAGATTAACTTCTTTTTTTAAGAATGGGTTTATATATTTTTCCTCACTTTCTCTCTTCCTAAATTCATGCTCAGTGTTATTCCTCAAGGCAGTGAGAAACATATAATGGAAAACATAGATCTCAGCAGACCTAGCTGCTGGGAATTATAGGAGCTTGTGTATTCCACTCATAACAGTCAGAAACAGTGTCATTTGTTTTCCCTGGGAAAATTCATTACCAGAAGATGGTGTTAGTCTGGGCACCTCTACACTATTAACTTAGAATTACCTCTTATTTGATATGTTTTTTTTAAATGGAAAGTCTTAATTAGATTCAGAACTTATTTGTTTCTCCATGAAAGTTTCTTTATGCAGTGTTTGGAATCAATGTTTTGAGGGGTGCATCCTGTAATTTTATACCCCTGGAGGCATTACGTGAATGGTGGAGGACAGCACTATATACGTATTTGCCTGGATCCATGTCAAATGACTCAGAAGTATGCACTTAACCAGTCAATGCGAATGCAGGAGTTCCTTTGCTCCTCCCCGTTTCCCTTTGATTTAAAGCTGCCAAGAGTCCCTGCTGCACAAAGTTACTGTATTCTAGAGTAAAAGACACTGTAACATGGAGGGCAACGTTTGCCCAAGAAATTGTGCCAAACTATTTAATCCAGGTCAATTGCTTTGTACGGAGACAGATGTTTGCACATTGTTTTAGTGCCGTTTAATGATTTAAATCTACTTACTACAAGTCTGTGCAAGTCTGTACTGGTACTAACACTTGTCTCCTACATGTCTATTCTAGTCATAAGTCTTAAAGGGCAGTGTTGGTTCTTTATTTTATAAGCAGAGGAACCGTTGGTGGCGAAATTGAGAAAGGGTGAGGAAAATGGACTGCATCAGGATTCTTTTTGCATTCTAAGGTCATGTTCTCACTGGTTTAAGAGCTTATGATATTTTCTCCCAAGTTCCAAGAGCATAATCTAAAAGCAAGATGACTTATAAATATTTGGAAAAAAAACAGGTTTTTGCAAACCTCATCGTAGAAACATTGAGAATCATCTTATCTTTCTAAGCTGCCTGAATGTCACCTAGAAAAAGAAAAGCTGCAGTGAATAACAAGAGACAGTCACCTCAGAAGGATGATTTACTTATTCTATTACAGGTAGAGAAAGGTATGGCATGAATTCCCCTGTGGGCAGGTCTGATCCAGTAATTTTAAAATAAGAATTTAGTACCTTTTGAGGTAGTTACTCTGTTTTATATGAAAGGCATCATACAAGACTGGCAGACATAATTCCAACCCCAAAGTTACTCATACTTCTGGCTATACAAGTGGGATAGCTTAAAGCATCTAGGGTGGCATTAGAGACCTGTGCATGGGCAAACAAATAAAGGCTGAAATGTTTGTTATTCTTTCCTAACTTAAAGGCAGTTATTGAGTGTCTAAAGATGGATCCACTCAGAACTGTTGTATATAACATAGGTTTATAATATGTCAGAGTCCCTGTTCTGAAGTGCATCATTGTGATGGAGAAAGTAGTTGCATATCTGGCTCAACCAATTCAGAAGGATGTTGCCTGCCTTGCATCCACAGTGCAATAGAGTAAGATGAGGTTGTTGAAAAGTCTGATCCAATACCTTTCCAAATACAGCCAAAAATGTGTCCGTCATTCAACACAAAACAATTGCAATGGCTCAGGCGCTGGTGGAAGCTCTAAAACAGATGCAGTACAGCAGCGTGACTGATATAATTTTACTTCAGTTGACTCATTCATCTGACAAGCAGGCAAGCAATCTGAGAGTGCTGAGTCTCTTTTTAGACTAAAGTTTCAGTTGGCTAATGAGTTGAGCTAATGGTCTGATTTGTGCTAGTTTGGCCAAAGTTGATAATGCTGAGCTCAACATTAGTTGTGTTTCAACTGCTGCCAAAGTAAAAAAATCCAGAAACCAGGGACAAGCAGAAAGCCTTTTGAGACTCTATCTGATAGGAAAAATGTTTCCCATCCACAACTCACAGACTGTTTACCAAGAAATCAATGGAGTTAAATAACTCTTGTCAATTTTGAACAGCATTTACATATTATAGGCTTGGATTTTTATTCTTATATTGATTTTATACTGATATAATTCCTTCACTTCAAAAGAGCTACTTGATTTAAATCTGTAACAGGACATAACGGGATTTATGTTTTTTTTATTAAAGGTCTTTTGACTTCATCGGTACCAGTATTAAACAGAAACAGTCAGAGGACTCCACCATAAATGTTAACAGTACTTAATTACATTTTAAGCACATGCCATTTAATTACATTGCTGAAACAAATCAATTCTGAAGACTACATTGGTGCTAAATGCAAAAAAGAAAAAAAAAAAAGCAGGCAAAGAGAAGAAAGTGCAAAAAAGATGCAAATGTTGAAAGTGAGAAAAAAAACCCTAATTTGAGCAGCTCAGTATATACATATAATAGGCAAAATAAGTAAATCATAGAATCACAGAATCGTAGAATCACAGAATAATAGAATGGTTTGGGTTGGAAATCATCTACTTCCAACCCCCTTGCCATGGACAAGCACACCTCCCCTGATCAGGCTGCATGAAGATTCATCCAACCTGGCCTTGAACACCTCCAGTGATGGGGCTTCTATAGTTTCTCTGGGCAACCTGTTTTGATGCCTCATCACCCTCACAGTTAAAAATTTATTAGAATCATAGAATCATAGACTAGTTTGGGTTCAAAGAAACCTTAAAGATCATCCAGTTCCAGCCCCTCTGCCATGGGCAGGGACACCTCCCACTAGATCAGGCTGCCCAAGGCCCCATCCAACTTGGCCCTGAACACCTCCAGGGATGGGGCATCCACAACTTCCCTGGGCAACCTGTGCCAGTGCCTCACCACTCTCATGGTGAAGAAATTCTTCCTTATATCTAGTCTAAATCTGCCCCTTTCCAGTTTATACCCCCTGCCTC
This sequence comes from Cuculus canorus, assembly GCF_017976375.1. Taxonomy (NCBI): domain Eukaryota; kingdom Metazoa; phylum Chordata; class Aves; order Cuculiformes; family Cuculidae; genus Cuculus; species Cuculus canorus. Next base: position 175,217,160 of record NC_071401.1, on the reverse strand, counting down.
TATTCCTGTTACTACAAGCCTTTGTAAACAGTCCCTCATCAGCTTTCTTGTAGGTCCCTTTCAGGTAATGGAAGGTTGCTCTTCAGGTATTGGAAGGTCTTCCTAATATCTATTCTAAATCTACTTTCTTTCAACTAAAAACCATTCCCCTTCATCCTATAACTGCACTCCCTGACAAAGAGACTCTCCCCAGCTTCCCTGTAGGCCCCTTTTAAGCTCTAGAAGGCTGCTATAAGGTCTCCCTGGACCCTTCTCTTCTCCAGGCTGAACAACCCAAACTCTCTCAGCCTGTCCTTGTATGGGAGGTGCTCCAGCCCTCTGATCATCTTCATCACCCTCCTCTGGATTCAGTCTAACAGATCCAAGTCCTTTTTGTGCTGAGGACTCCAGAATTGACTGCAGTACTCCAGGAGAGGTCTCATGAGATCAGAGGGGCAGAATCCCCTCCCTCGACCTGCTGGTCACACTTCTTCTGATGCAGCCCAGCATACGGTTTGGCTTGCTGGGCTGCAAGCATCCATTGCCAGTTCATGTTCACTTTCTCATCCACCAGCACCGCAAGTCCTTCTCCTCAAATGTTTCCCCATCCACTCTGAATTTGTGCTTGGGATTGCCCTGACTCAGGTGCAGGACCTTGCCCTTGGCCTTGTTGAACTTCATGAGGTTTGCACAGGCCCACCTCTCAAACCTGTCAAGGTCCCTCTGGATGGCATTCTTTCCCTCCAGCATTTTGAGCACATCACGCAGCTTGGTGCTGAGGGTGCACTCAACCCCACTGTTCAATCAGATACTCTGACTGTTCATTTTAAGTTCCTTATAGCAATGATAATGTGTGAGTGTATGTTTGCATATAGAAACGAAGATGTATGTGCTTATATATGTATGTAGACAAGTTACATATTTATATATTAAAGCTGATAACATTTCTCAGTGTAAGCAAGAGTTTTGAAAGTAAATTACATTTTTGTGACTTCAGGAGTATTTAATGGCTTTTTCTTAGGTTCAGAGACCATTTCTTGTGTCATAGGGAACACAGTGAGCTTTGGGACATACAACTGTTTGACAGCTGAACCGTGCAAACTTGGCAGGAGTTGCTCTCTACTCAGTGACTCCTCACGCTGCCCAGCTCTGAAGTGAGGAGAAGGCTCATCTTCAACATCAACAGCTGCCTTTCTTCAAGGATTTCACAGTCTACTACTTTTTTTCCATACATACAAGAAATTTTGGACAATGTGCTTTGTCTTTTATTGGAATAAAACCATGTGTATATGTGTAGAAAACTCCAGAGAACTGGTATTTTTTTCTGTCAAATTTGACAAGTCAAATATTTCCCTTCTGGCTGTTCACTCTCCTTTTACCAGTCCCTGACTTTTTTCTATGTTGTATGGCCAAAATGTTTTTTCCAGTCCTGCTCTTTGCCAAGTTTATTTTCTTTTCCAGCTAACCCTTGTCCATTTTTGTCTTCAGCTATCACACAACACGGGTTTCTGCTTTCTTGCTGCTTTCTCTGAAAGATGGATGAGGACATAAAAGTCTCATGAGGGCAATTAGTAACAGTCTGTAAAACTCCCCTTCAAAATCTCTTTTCACTAGTCACCCTATCTGGCTGTGCCTACTTTTGCTTAGATGGCTTGTGAAAAACCCTGAATAGTTTTGTCTTGCAGTAAAACCCATGATTTACAGCTTTGTCCTTAAGGAGGAAACAAAGAGAAAAAGGAGAACATATGAGACACTGAAAATCATTTTAGACATCTCTTGTACTGCCAGTATCATCCTGCCTAACTTCCAGTTTGCAATTCATTACCACAAGTTCATGAATTCACAGGTGTTTATAATAGAAAAAATGAGCTAGCACCAGCTTCAGTGTGCACTGACAGAGCTTTAAATCTATAATGTGAGGAATACCCTTTGCTCCACAAGTTTGTTTCCGCAGCATCTTGGCAAAAGCTGGAAGGAGGACTGATGTCCCCACATTAAGTGCTTGTAAGTGCTGCCACTCTGCTGCTGTTACATTGTGGAGTTAGATTCATTCTTCACCCTGTGTGTTGTGTTTCAGAAGACAAAATTACTCACCAAATAATTATCACCCTCACACCCCATATATCCTGCTAATGTGTCTTCATCTTGAAATAGTTACTATTGCTTGCTTTAAGGAAGCTTCAAAATTAACAAGGTCTCAGACCCACCTGTGATAACAGGAATGATGCAGCTGAACTCCTGCCACTCAGGACCTCCTGCTCTTTACTTATGGGTTTGCTGGAGAACATAATGCCACCATTGAGGGTAGTCCTCTCAGTGACTAGCATGTAAAAGCTAACGTAGCTTTCTGATACCAATGAGCTTTCATTAGGGTCTTGAAAGACAGTGATGATCATTACAACAAAAGATAACCATAACTCAAAGGGGAGATGATGACAGGATAAGACCCTAGGGTGTGATATTTTCTTGGTCTTTCTAGCGGTCAAGATGCCATATAAAACCAGAGAGAAACTTCACAGAAAAAATCATGAAGTTCTAGAGATTAAGAGAAAAATAATTAAATAATTACTTATGCACCAGTTATTTAATTATAAATAACTTGTTTAATAACTTATTCAATAACTTATTTAATAACTTATAAATAGCTTATTTAAATATATTTAATTAGATATAATAGGATTCTTCGAAACATAGTCACATCTTTTGGTTTTTAATCTACATTTCTACGGCTAAAAAAGGAGAAAGAATGAGCTAGAGTGCTGGACTGTGATAAGGCGTGGTGTCAAACAGCTGGCATTCAACTGACATGATAGTGACTCTGGCTAATTAACACTTTTTGAGCAATGGCTGGGCTGGGGTTTGGGGGGCTTTATGCCTCAGGGACCATTTAAAAAATCAATATGTGTGTGACTGAATGAGATTTTGCTTTCCTTCCTGTCAGGACAGGTCTCCAAAACTGTTCCGGTAGTTTCTCAGACATCTCTATATTCTCATAATCCGTAATTTAGTGGGGGAAAAACACACCACACCAAGGCTACGACCATCAGTTTCACACTGCTAGAACACCACTCTGAAAGGCTGTATTGTAACCCTTAAAGGATTTTCACCTTTACACTTAAGAAAATAGCAGGAATGAGAACCATGATTGAGAAGGCTCTAGCATGGATTCAGTAGGCACCCAGGAGCTAGCTCTGTACAGTACGAATGTAGATTTCTGGGCTACTTGGCATCTCTTTTGTTTAGCAGCAGGCAGGTAGTCTTAGAGGGTTTACATATTTCTGTGCAAAAATGTTTATAGAAATGCTAAACTGTTCAGTAGATTTCTTTCTCGTCTTTGCTCCTTCCCTCCAGCACCTGGATGATTACATTATTTTATTATTATTCCTTTAATTTCAGTTGTCACACACCTATCTATGTAGCCTTAGGAAATCTTTAGGTGTAAGCATGCATTAAAATTACATTTCACTAGGAAGAGATATAAGAACTAGTTTTTACATTTCTCTTTTCCCCACCTACACATTCCTCATTCTATTCTCACTGAACACAGTGCTGACATTTTAACTGTAATATCCTCTTTATCATTTTCCTCTTTCTGTGTTTGCAGTACGTTATATACCGGCATCACATATTCTAGCAGTTCCTTTTCTATTTCTGGAGAAAAGACACTACAATTACTCAAATCTCAGCACTCTCCACCCCTGGTTGTCTTTAATCTTTGCAGAGACGACATTATAACAGTTCTCCTCAACACCACTTTCCTTTCTAGGATGAGAGATCTAACTAACACTGATTGCACTGGTGGCTGCTTCTTGACTTGGACTTTCAGCTCAGAAATTGTCATTGCCAATGTTTTAAGATACAGAAAAATAGAAAAGGAAGACTATTTCTCAAGTATTATGCCCTCATGTGCCAACAGATGACACTCAGGAACTAAGCTGCATTACCATGCCTACAAAAAGAGCAATCATAGCAGTGCAAGCAGCCTTGACTGCCAATATGTCTTAGTAACCTTTTACATTATAGAAGTGTTGTTACTGCCACAATAGGTTAAGGTGTGTCACCATTTCTATTATATTTGAAACCACATTTTTCAGAGCTTTATAACTTTTGTACTGTGATAAACATTGAACTGAATCTTTATATATGGCTTGTCAGATAAAATAGATGAAGACATAGTGGCTGGAACTTGGGTGGTATATTACAACAAAATGGCAAAAAAAAAAAGACGAGTAAGTGGATTTTGCTCATTTTTGCTAGTACAAAAGTGAAACATTCTTAACAGAGGACATGAATTCTGTTCTGAAATTAGGCTTTCTATTTTTGATCATCAAAAGAAGATTCCTCAGTTATCTGAGTGTAGTTGAATTAACATCCATGAGTTCTCAAGACCCGGGGTAGTAATAGATTTTTATAATTTCTGGGAAGCTACTCTCTACTGCGGAATACCCCTTTCAAAAACTAGCAGAACAAAACTTCCAGTGTATGGAAGGGTGTTTCTGAGGGCTCTCTGGCAACACTGACAGGAATGCTAACAGGCAGACGACACAAAGAAATTTAAAAACTGCATATCTGATTAAATAATCTGAATATGCTCTTGTAAGAGAAACAAGACGGTCTTTCTTCCCATGGGTGCCTTTCTGCAGAGTTTTCTGTGAAGTGCATGAACTGATACAATGAGCCATGATTACAAATATGTAGCATGAAAGATGACAAAGCAAGTGCTTCCAGCTAAGGTATTAATTTAAATCTGTAAATAATTGAAGAGGAAAAAAGCTCACCTAAACGGTATTATCAGTTTGCAGCAGTATATTTGTATAGGAACCTCATGTCACCAAGGTAGTTATCCATGTCAAGTCATTAAGAAGGCCAATCCATAACCAACAAGCTGATAGACAGATGCTTCCTTCTGCCAGATACTCCTGCCACCATTTCCATCATGTCACTGTGTATCCACAGGCACCTATGCAGATTTCCATCTGAGAGGAGGAGCACTCATCTTACCCTTTCTGTGTTTTGGTGAAAAAACAATGTGCTCACCCCTACAGAGTGAGTATCCATCAGTATCTCTGAGTACATTTAGGGCATCATGAGTTCCAGCATTAAATCAAAGTGAAAAATATCTGTCTGCTCACAAGACCTGTGCAATACAAACCTTTGAAGGACAATTTCTTTCTTTCTTTTTCCAAGATCTGTGTTTCTTTAATGAAAGTTGGAGAGATAACAGCAACAGACAGGTGAATATGTGGACCATTCTTTAAACTGCAACAGTGACCCAAACACACTGAGGAGATTATAAAGGAACAAACTTTGCAAGGGTCTATGGGGAGAAGTTCTTCCCACTGAGATGAAAATGCTCACCCGGTATTAGAGGATATCCTGAGATTCACAGGCATTATCGTGTAGCAATAAACAGCAAATATTAGTAACACATTTTCAAAATGTGTTTTATCTGTACTTATTATTTTCTTGCCCTGAATATTTAACCATTTGAATCTATACCCAAGTCATTGTGGAAAATTAACTTTTCACTTACAAAATGCACTCCTTTTTTAAAACATGAGTGCTTACATCAGAGGTACTGTGTGCTTATGTAAGAAAAGAACAAAAAAACCAAGGAGCGTTACCTTAAACACAGAAATATGCCATGTAGGTAGTACCAATCAAAATTTCCTGGTTCTATAACATTTTTAACAAGTAATTTATAAATAAATCATAAAGAAAAATCACTCAGAGAAACTGCGTAAATAGATTAAAATGAAAATATGTTTTGCATATATTTACATACAATTTGCAGCCTGCTGCAGACAGTCTATGAAAGGAAAGAAAGGCAAATTTTAATAAATGCAGTATTGAGCATTATTCACCCATTCTAGCAGTTATCTGAGTTTGGAGTTATCTTTGTGTAAAAAAATTGATCTATCTATGCAGGAAGAAAGTAGTGTAATAAAAACATCAAGGTAAAAAAACCCTGATGTGTTCAAAACACAATTTCGCATAACATATTAATGAGAAATGATACTTAATGAAAATCTAATCACTAAGGAAACAACTCAACAGAGAAACAAAGAAGATAAAACAGCAGAGAAAATCAGTAATGTGGATTTATGAGATTTGTACAATTAAGTTTGCTACTTTGGTTTAATTAAGAGGTAAGATGTCAGTGTACATAATTTTTATTGAGCAGGAAGGAAAGCTTTTCTCAGTATATTGTACAAAAGAATAAGTTTTTCTTTAATTTCTGTGTGTTTGTTGCTAAGAAAATATACCTCTGAGGTCACTACTGCAATTTATAGCTTACAAATGTGATCAGATTATTTCTTGAAAAGTTATATTTTGTCTGTTAATATTTACAAAAGAAATAAGCATGCTCTGAGTTTTTGTGGTATAGAGGAATAAAATGTTGATGACTGCAACAGGATGACTGTAAAAGCTGGATTGATTACAATAAAGAATGTACAAGATGCTTATATATGCTTACTAAATGAGACGACAACATACTAAAATATTAAAACTCTGTTACTATTCCTCATTTCCTCAACTCTTTATACTATAAGTTTAGCATCATAGATGGTGGTATTCTGCACTCTTACTGACTCATTTTTCATTCCTAGAGTAATGATGTATTTTTTCTGAACCTATTAAAGAGCTTTTAATTCCAAACCCACATATTTTATTGCAATGTTATTGGTATGTCTTGTAAGTGAAGCCTGAAACAAGATCTGAATTGGATATTTCTTGGCTTTTGACTTTTTTTTTCTGAACACTGATGACCAGAAAAATCAGAAGATGAATATTTTTAAAGAGAAAATTTTCTCACATATATGTTGTCTATGATTACTACAGTGTTTATTGAGAAATATAGAATCTGAATTGAAGTAATGAAAAATTTAAAAAGCCAGTTTATCGTACTTCCATTCAGCATCAGCTATAATGCACTTAAATATTCTGGGTACAAAAGCAAGATGTGAATGAAGAAACACTGGAAAAAGTGGATGAATATATTTGATGAAATATTGGCCTAAACTTTGGAAAGTGTTTTCTGTACAGTTTAATTAGGAAAAAAAAGAATACTCAGTGGTTTTTTCTACATTGTATTTTCTGAACATAATTTTTGCCTCTAAGTGTCATTGTTAGAGAACAATACTTATACATTTCAAATGAATCCAAATGTAAAATGAGAGATTGCTACAGTCGTATGTGTAGATCAGAAGAAAACACTTGTACAGTGAGCACTTTTTATTTTATCCTCAGAGATCTGTTCCCAAGATCCCAATTTCTTCCTAGCCTAGGTGTTTATTCATTTCAGTACACATATGGATACACAACCATTAATTTGCAAAGGCTTATACAAATCCTCTTGCATCCATAGGCTTTACTCACATTGCAAGCTCAGCAAATTGCTTTATGTGTCCAATGAAAATAAGTCATTATCCTCTGGCACATTTTATGTGCTGCTGTGTGCCAGGGGACCTTAAGAGTAATGCCAGCTGTGTGTTTCATCATTATTGGGCACCTCTAACCTTGCCAGAAGTAACATTAGGCTCTTCCAATTAATTCCTTCAGCAGAAAAATGGAGTTTAGAATGAAACTGCTGTGTACAGAGAAGCACATATTCAGTTTAAACAGGTGTTGGTGTTGTTTTCTACCCAGAAGCAACCAGAAGTCAAATCTTGAAGGTGTGCAAGGTCTTAGCTATTGATAATGGTAATTATCAGAGTTTTTTACCTGACATGCAGGCTTCCATGACATAGTAGTTATATTCCATGAAGTTCTGATTTTAGCTGTAAGAAGCAGAACTCTGCAATGTTGCTATTTATAAGTATTTTATTAAATATTGATATAACGTGGCAGAATCTAGTAGACTACAGAAACACAATGTTGATATAATTGCTTGACCATTAAAGGTTCAGAGCTGTATTAGGTCCTGTAGATGCTATCCCTCTTTGTGAGTTTTCAGTTCAATAAACCTTTGGGTTTGAAGTACCCTGGGCAGCAAAGGGTGATCTACTGCTCCTGGGCATACCAGTGACCAGGAGGCAGATATTATTGCATTTGGTATATTTGTGACCGCTCATTTTGGCTGATCACAAGCATTCAGCCTTCGTGCACCTGTTGGTGCAGGTAGAGTCTGAGTAGAAGATTTCCGGAGATTAGTAGGAAGCCTACCGTGCTCGTCTCCTTATCTGAAAACTGAGAGACTTGTCATTGTGCTTATCTTCTACACAGCAGCACAGTACCACCAGTGAATGAAGAACTCTTTCTAATTCTACGAATTGGTATGGATGTATAACTCTTTAGGAAAATTGTCTTCATTTATATCACAAGTAATTTTTGAAGGAAAGCTTAAGGAAAGGTGCCCTTAAACTTGGAAAAACAGTAGTTTCAAAAAATGAAAATTCAAACAACACCAAGATGTTAACACTGTGTTGAAGTAATGGACACTTCCTGTGCTTCTATATGATGGGAAATTTTGTGTGAAGATATTTTTTATTGATTCATTTCAGAAATTATTTTTCAGCCTGCATAGTCCAAGCAAGACAGTAAGTGTTTAATAATTAAATAAACCCCACATAAAAGATAAGAACTTGGAGGTACAGCTGATTTTTCATAAAATGTTTTATTAATTGTAATGCTAACCTAATTGTCAGACTGTATGAATGTCTGCATGAAGACCAGAACAGCTGCTTAAGGTGCTGCATGGGTGATTAAGCGCCTGCTTTTCCTGTGCCAGTGTGTCAAGGTCAACATCGTCCGCATTCTCAAGGCCCGCCACAACTGTTCTAAGATTTTGTTGCTTTTATTTTTTGTTTGATAACCTGGTTTACTTGCCTTGCCCCTCTCAATTTAGTTATTTATGCCTCTGAGGTATCATCTGCTGCTTCCTTTTTGCACTGTCAGCAGTAACCCTGGTAAGACATCCATTGCCCTGTAAAGCTGCCCTGACAGCTGACATCTGGCCAGTACTTTAAAAGTGGGGAAGAAAGGCATTATCAGCATATGCTCAACTACTGGTTTTGTGAGACAGTACATGACTACATCCTTGTACCAGCAGTTGTCCTTTTATGTTGTAAACACTTCGGGGCTTCTGGGGCAACAGATATATTTAACTTCAGAAAAGAAACCTCCCAACAAGCAAATAAATTATTAAGGTAGCAAAGTGAAGGATTGAAAAGGTATGAAATTCCTCAACTAGCTTCATTTTCTCAGCAGATTACACATATCAGGATGCAGCCTTTTAATATGTGATCACGTATTTTCTTTTGGCACAGTTGTACTTTTAGCTAATGCATTGCATGGCCAATACTCTGAGGATTAAGTAGTTATTCTCTAAAATATTCTTGTTTTATCTTTAGCAAAAGTTGGAAGACATAAACACAATAAAGCTAGAGTTTTGGAGAGTAGCCAGAGAAAGGCAAATGAGTACTTTCTTGCAGACCTGAATGTTTTTCCATCAGTATCATCGTTTAACCCAGCAGCCAGCAACAAAGGTCCACGTAGCTTCTCACTCCCCACTTCCTTCTCAGATGGGTTGGGGAGGAGAATTGGAAAAGGAAAACTCATGGGCTGAGATAAGAACAATTTAACAGGGGAGCAAAGGGAGAGAAAATACAACCATAGTATCAATAAAAGAGTATACAAACCCCGTGACACACAATGAAAAAACACCTGAAAACTAACACCTGGCTTGCTGCCAATCTGGAATCTTTTGCCATGCTTCACAGCCATGCACCTGAACTGCACTGCGAAAACCAGCTGCGGAACTGAACTGCAATTACCATGTCACCAACTGCCATGAACTGCGTTATCAATCATGCTGTGAGCCACATCACCAACTCTCTGCTCCCTGGCTAGTTATGCCTCATATATATACTGAGTGTGACATCATGATATTGAATATTCCTTTGGCCCATTTGGGTCAGTTGCCCCATCTGTATCTCTTTCCATCTTCTTGTGAAAGTTAACTCTTTCCCCATTGAAACCGGGAAATTACCCAGCAAGACACAGGACAACCAGCAGATAAAGGGTTCTATATGATATGAAGCATATGACTTAAGGATCAGATTAAATAATTTGTTAATTTTCTTTATTTTCTATGTTTCAGGTTTGAGATTAATATAATTATTTTAATGCAATTAATGCTTATAACTTTCTGCTGCATCAGAGCTTCAGCTACCCAGAGACTTTTATTCCCCATTTCTTTTGTTCATTTTTGTCCCGCTTTTAGTTCTCAGTTCCTGTCTCCTTAAAAAAGCCCTGTTCCAGCCTCTTGTTCCTCCTGTCTGCTCAGTTCCCGTTCCAGTCCTTGATCCCATTTCCTTCCCTCTTCTAGTTCTCTTTCCAATCCCTCCTGTCTCTCTTATCATCCCTCTCTTTTGTCAGCCAGGCAGTTTCATTAGCGACACTGCCCGGGCACCCAGCAGGGACTTGCAACTATAACAGCAGAGCTACAGGTTTGGGACCTTGACCTGACCTGGCCTCTCTCAGCAAGCACTCTTCTGAAAGTTATGAAGAAGTGAAAAGTTTTCATGCTGCATGAGAACCCTTAAAATGACAGGTGAAATGACAGATGAACCTCAGTTTTTAATTTGATTATATTAAACTGTATTAATTTGATTATATTAAACAGTAGTAATGTGATCATTGACTGCCATTCGGGAGGGAGACACAAAAGAAAAATGAATACATGGCCACTTGGCTTGCCTTTGTTTTATTTTGTTAATTTCAGGATGATCTGGACAGAAAATCAGAAAAAGGTCTCACCTGGCTACCTGAGAAGTCACCCTGTTGGAAATATTGAAGACCTGTCAAAGATCCCTGCTTATTAAGTACTATTTTGTTACAGTCTGACAGAAAACACTACCATTCATGACATTCAGCAGACTACAACGCAGGCTAGAATTGTATGCATATATATAAAATACATATGAGAATTTTTTTTTTATAACAGCCATGTGGACTGTAAAGGGAACAAATCTGTCTGAATTCACACAGAAATGTTATCTTGAAGTTAAATACACAGATATATATTAGACAAGGTATCAGGATATGACCTGATCTGACCTCATTACTTTTCTGAAACTCTATTCCTCTGTGCAATAGCATGTAATGATCCCAAAATTATGTTTATTCAGTTTCATGGGCTGCATTTATGCTTAACTCATTTCTTCTCTGGGTGTAGAAGAGTAACAATGAATTCACAGTGATTACTAATGAGTCAGCAGTCTTACAAATTCCTGCTGTAATGAAGACTTTAAATGAGACCTGAGCAGAAATCTATATTGGAGAGACCAGCTCCTGCCCTAACTGGGCATCATTTGCAACTGGCCTGCTAGTCACAAACAACAGATGGCTGCTCAGGCCACACAGTTGAAACCAAATCAGAATCAAAGTGGTTTATTGATTTATTAACAACACATAATTAACCAGCAATCAATGAACCATGTATGCAAGAGCAATATTTGCAATGCAACAGATAAACCGCAATTGAAGAGGTAAAACACAATACTAGATGCTTTAAACAGTTAAATGCATCTGTGAACTTCTAAATACCCTTTGATAGTGCATCCCAGGATGTTCTAATCCAATGGAACAGTCAGTTATCCCTCCCAGAAATGCAGATCAGATGCACATCCCCTCCCAGGAGCATGGATTTCCTTCTTGAACACCCCTTCTGGGGATGAGGTGGGTGTTTGAGGTCTGAGTGTGCCCCTATGCTCTCAGCCATCTGTAAATAGTGTGAATGCATCTCCCAAGTCATGCACACATCCTAGAGGTGTAGGTCCCTACATCCTTCTCCCTGACCTGTCACCCCTAGGTGGATGCAGGTGTTTGTCTGGCCTGAGCAGAGGCAGTGACCCCGACAAGGCCACTTCTGGCAGTCTCAGGCTCAGGGATTTGACCATTCACACTTATGAGAAGACAGAAAGACTCTTTGTACACTAAAAATCTAAAAATAAAATAAACAGCCAAAATCTCAGTCTGTTTGCTGTGTAATAAAATGTCCATTCACATTTTTAATGTCCTAAATCCAAATGATTCCACCCCCCCCCCCATATTTTAATATTTTTCATCTAACAAAAAGAATCATCTTTCAATCAAGGTTACAAATAAGTAGCTATGGAAGGCGTAAGAGCATCAGTTAGTAAATGTGGCTATTTAGAAAGAGGGGAAGTTAGGACACAGTAATCTTGAGGGTGAATTTACAATGCAATAATGACTTTCATTAGTAGGTACAAGGAGTGGTGCTGTGTGGCTCCGTAAAGCACAATATCAAGTGCACTTCACATTCACACCTCAGCTCACCACTGTGAAGATTTCTGTAGTTTCTTAAATCCCACTGACAAGAAGTGATTCTGTCATATGTTATTTACTGCAGGGGAGAAGAAAGCAACAACTGTGATGAGATTTTAATTTGGAAATACTAGGGAAAATGTGCAAATTCACAAGCTCCAGACTGAATATTACAAGTAAAAATAAATCTTTGCTAGCTCAGTAAAGGACAGGATTTTCCACCACTCCAGCCTACAACAGTATGTGACTGTTATTAATGTAACCAGTGAACAAAAAGCTGCAATTTTGTGTCATTCAATGGGAGATAAAACTCACTCTCAGTTTGGTGATTTCATAGTACTTATTAGGTACACAGAGAAAGGAATAATTGATGTAGAGGCATCTTGCAGAATAACTTACTCCCAAAGCAACTGGTGATTACACATTTCTAAGGATGTATATGAAATAAATAAATCAAAGCACTGTTAATTTACTGAACTCTTACACAATCTATTATGAGACTTGAGAGCACTTTATTTGCAAAACAAAGTAATTTAAAGACTACTGCTGACAGACTGAATAGACTATTATTTTAATGATGATGACTGCTATTGGCAATAGCAGGTGGAACCTTCATCCTCATATAACCTAGACTACATATATAAAATATATACGGATAATATATGTCATAACCCAGACAATAGATTAGTTTCAATCAGGCACAGCAGTCAACAATGCCTGTGTTGGTTCATCATGAGATAGAATCTGTCATGCAAAGATAGCTCGCTTCAAGATCAATCTTTTAAGAAACTGCAGCAACCTGGGGGCAGAAGGAAGTGAAAATCAGTGCAGAAACCACAGCAAATTAATTATGAGCTTTGTGCGATCTGTAGATTACAGTGTAGAGTTTGCTAAAAATGTAAAATATTTAATTGATCAGGCAAAAGAACTGTGTTAAAACTCAATTTCCTGTTAAGTGTGGAAAATACTTTTAACAACACAATATGAGTTCTAGTGTTCCTGACTGTATTTGGTTTGTGTGGTAACATTTTCGTAGCAGGGAGGGAGCTATAGGAGTGGCTTCTGGGAGAAGCTGCTAGAAGCTTCCCCTATGTCCAACAGGGCCAGTGCCAGCCAGCTCCAAGATGAATCCACTACTGGCCAAGGCTGAGCCTGTCAGGGATGGTGGTAATGCCTCTGTGATAACATATTTGAGAAGGTGAAAAAGTTGCTATGAAACACCAGCTGCAGCTAAAGAGAGGAGTGAGAATATGTGAGAGAAATAAATCTGCAGACACCAATGAAGAAGGAGGGGAAGAGGTGCTCCAGATATCAGATCGGCATGCTTATATACAAATCACATTATAAAATATAACATTCCAGAGAAATGGACTAACAGTTAGAACAGCACTCACAACTGTTCTTCAGTAGAGAGTTCTAGAAGACATATTAATGAACATCATTGCTATTTCTTGGATCCAACGCTGCCTGCAGGAGCTGGTGACAAAAGTACTTGACTTTCTCCTAAAAGATATTCACGGAGTCTGTCATAGAATATTGGTTTCACTGGGCATCTGCAAACAATGACAGAACACTTTTACCTGATAGAGATGGAGAAGTCCTGGAATAAACTAAATCCCAAAGGATCCTGCAAATTCTACCGACATCCAATGTGTGGAATATAAAGGAATACTAGGCAGCTGCCTGATAACCTCCCCTGGGCTGTGGTAAAGCTTGTGTGACCAATTTTGGTTTGAGTGAGACATTTCAGAAGGCCCGGGTAACTGACATTTTTCAGTGAAACTGTTCTACTGAAAAACTTTTGACATCCAAAAGGGATAAAACCTTCAGTTGCTTAGATACAACTTCTTAATATAAAAGTTTTCTGCAAACTTCCAGCCAGCATTTCAGATATGTAACCAAGGCATGTAGGGCACGATGGGCTATCATTCTTTCAAGATCAGCTATCCAGCTGTGTGTTACATCTCATCCATCTCTAAGCTGCAGGTACAGAGACAGATGAAACCCCGCTAATCACTCCAGTCAATTGAAACAAACAGCAGCTTTCCTATTTTGCACGCTCATCTTAAATTCATATCTCTGCTGAGTTTGTAGACACTACCTTGAAATCAAACTGAAGGCTTCCAACCAGAAAAAAACAGTCTATTATCAATTAAAAACTTTTGGTCTACTGGGGCCATTGACCTTTTGAACTACTGTACAGGTACTAAAAATAAGCCCTAAGGGAATTAAGTTGTTTATAGTGTCTGGGAATTCAACTAATTAAACAGTTTGTAAGACATTTAATAATTACTGTATGAGAAAGCACGTTGGAATAAGTAATCTGGTATGCAGAAAAGAAATTCATTTTGCTTTGACACCTCTTCTTTAGCTCAGAAATTATGATCTGTGCTCTAGGCTATCAAACATCAATGCACAAAATTATGCACAAAGGGTTTATGGTTCAAGTGGTAAATCCAGTCATTTGCAAAATGTTGACCCAAGTGATTCAGCACAGAAAGCTCGATCTTTCACTTTGATGAAAATGTAATTTTATGGATGTCAAGTCGAAGTTCAAAAGTGACATATAGTGTCATACAGATAAATAGTTTTGCCGACAGCAATGCCATACTTCATAAGTACTTGTCTGGCCAATGGTAACTACTATGATGATTAAGAAGGCTGCTAGCAAGTGCACATTTTATCATATTTTACATATCATGTAAGTCTCTAGAATTAAAAATTAAGACAGGCTTGTTCAAGAACTGCTTTTAAGACTCAACTCATTTCATTTATATGTAATGAAGATCTATGGATATATATAACTTTTAAGCTATTATTTTCATTACTGTTATTTTATATGTACCACTTTCATAAGATTCAAGATAATTTACAATCACTTCAGTTTTGAACCAATGACAAATAGAAATTAAAATGCTCTTTAGAATTATGACATTAGTAATAATGTATTTGCCAACAATCAAAAACTGAAACTAGGTATCATTTTTATTACAAAACAAACTTTTCACTTTTTCCTATAACTTGTGAAAATATTAGTACTCCTTATATATAGTTTCTTTCTTCTCTCTCAAATAATCTCATATCTAATGGAAAAGCATATGAAAACTTGTATGTAGAACTTCATGGAAAATGCAGAGGAATGTAACTGCCCTGACAGTATTTTATTCGTGACAAAGGAGTGATGTACAGCAATTAGCATCTTTCATTATCTGTTCCTATTCAAAATAACCAGGTAAAGCCAGTTTTTCAGTTAGAATGTAAGTTTTCCAAATAATTTCTAGATAATTTCTTAAGTGTCTTGACTCCACACAGAGAAAAGGAAGAATGCAGGGGTCCAATTAATATTTAGGACTGAGATCTGTATTTACTGAAAGACGTTGCATACCCTAAACAAATCCTACCCTTCTGAGTAGGTGAAGCTAGTGAGATTTGTGTCCAAATGCCTCCATATTGAGTTTCCACACACTTTAAACATGAAGACACACAGACCTGTTACCTAATCTTGTCCTTTCTGTACATTTTTCATAAATACCCTGAAAAAGGAATGTAGGTTATATCATGGTAATTACTCTTACTGTATTTGTTATAAGTTGCACTTGTGCTGAAGACTAATAGTTGTGATTCTTGTTTTACCGCATGCAGGATCAGTGCCCAAAATTAAGACTCCAACGTTGAACAATTCTATGTTATCATGTACTAAAAATGTTTGGAAAATATGCATAAATCTTTCTAATGTTCTTTTGTTCAATTTGGATGATAGACAAGGAATCTTGGCACTGTTCTAGCTAGATCAGAAAAGGTCTCTCGGGTTATACGCTTAAGGTGAGACAATGTAAGAGGATTCAGTGTGAATTATGTCCCAGCTGTGGCTTTGGGGAACTATGCAGTCTGTAGGGCCCATCCTTGCCTTTTTCCATAGACCTTCTCCATTTGGTCATCCTAAATAAACTGGAGGTTATAGATATGAGACTTTGGGTTGCATCTTGAATGATAGTTTAGAGGGAAGGGTTGCTATTGTCTCCCTATCCGCCATCAGAACTTGTGTTATCCGCACATGGCTGTCACTTTCTTTGTTCACGCCCCCAAAATATTAGCCTTATTTTTTTTTAGGAAAAAAAAAAAGAATACAAGGATAAAAAAAGGGAGTGAAAAATAAATGAAACCTTTTTTTTTCATCAGCCAAAACGGAGTTTAGTCCTGTTGTGTATGTTAAAAGAAATCTAAATGTAATTGCTATAACTATGAAAATAAATAATGAAATACTGCCAACAACATTCACCAGTGTCCTTATTCTCATGCATTTGGCAATACAGACATTAACAATTGCACACAGTCACAATCCCGTACAGGACTGTTATCCCTGTGCAAAATTAATGATTTTTAAGAACCATGAAATGTGAACTCGTCTTTCTCCTTCTCTTCATTCCTAAACCTCTGCCTTCTGTACTGTCTTTAATTCCATTTTTCCAACAAAGTTTTCAGCCTCCTATGGCTCCCAGAAATGGCACATACCTTTTGATTTATTCTTCCTCACTTTTTGGTCAGATGAACATTAATTCTTTCAAAGTTAAATGCTTCTTCTATGTAGGTAAGTGAGATGACCAGAATGCAAATGTCACTGGGGGATTTTCTCCTGGTTAGCACTCAAACTCAGAGGATAAATCTAATCATTCACAAACATCTCTTACTTCTTCTGCAGTAAAGATTCTTCTAAAGTTTGTTTCCCAGCTTGCCATAAACACTTTCACTAATATTTCAGCAATGTCTTTACTTCATTCATCATTTTAATTTGATCTGTTTCAGCTTTATCCTCACAATTATAAAAAGCCCTATCCTCACAATTATGAAAGTAAATTGGAAGAAATACATTAGCGTATAAGATATTTCATTTTGGCATACTTTCGTTTCCTCTTCTTGCCTCCGCTGTTTAAGTGCTCAAGTCAATATGAGTTTCTTCCTAAACATTTTTTTCTCTCATGCTCATCCTATGAACTTCTTGTAAAGCTGCAAAATAACAATCTATGAGGCCCAACCCTATCAAGTGCCCAGCTAACTGCAAGATTAAACTAAAGAGTGGGAATTGCAATGGGATGCAAACAGTGCTACTTAAATAACCTTGCAAAGTTTACAGACTCAAATACATCCTTTGGGTACCTCTGCGTCTCTAAATTCCATCAGTCCCATACCAAGCACTCTCTGAAATGTTTTCAGAGCACTCCAAAACAGCTGATATAGTATTCCTGAGTGCAGTGCACTTAGCTAACTTATTCTTTGAATGTTGCATCTATTAGTGAAATTTGCTCATTAAACTACATTTCTAAGAAAAAAAATAAAACTTCTTTAAATAACTCTAGTGCGGATTGCTAGACAGTTGTTCCACATGACCCCAAAAAGTCAATGTCAGTTAAGAAGCAGTGAATTTCCTGAACTGAGTTTTTGTTCTTTCACACCAGTTAAAAATATTTTTTCTGTAATTTAGAATGAGCCCTTTTATGTTTCTGAGACAATTTCAAGAGAAAAGAAACATAAAGTAAAACTCATAAGGAATCTTAATAAATCCAGTTATTGCTTCATGTATTCATCTTGCAAAAGAATTAGAGGTTTAAATCAGAACCTTTTATGGATTCTTTGCATTGAAGAACATTATTTTTATCAACATTTAAACACATTTTAGCAGTAAAAAATATTTTTAACTGTTTTTCAGTACTGAGCTTGCTAACAGCAATCTCCTATTTTTCAGTCTATGAAAAGCATTGGTCTCAAGGGAGTTCATTAGGTGGATGCTCCAGTGGTTCTGTCTTCCTGGTTATCTGCCTGTAGCATGAAGCAACAACAACAGATACAATAGAATTGACCTTGTCTGTGTTATTAATATCTACAGTGCCATTAAAGACTGAGGACATTGATATCATGAGCACACTTGTATATCACTAAAACTGATTCACCACTATTACTTCAAATATTTACCTTATCTAGAGTTACAAGCATTTATAAGCTTATTTTGTTGGAGCTCAAGCAACACAGACTAAGAATTTCTGTTAATTATTAGGCTGTGATAAAAAATATGATTTGCCCACTCTTAGAGATATCATATATATATGATCTCTCAGTACCAGGGAAAATTTCAATTGATATGAATATATTAAACTGCTGCAAGGAATTACTTCAAATGTATCAACTAAAAGTAATTACGAGTCCTGGAAAGTGATTAAAATGGCTTAAAATTAAGATTTCAGCTTGCCATGGTTATTTCTATGCAAATATATTATATTTTTTCAACCAACATGCAAGTCTTAATTAAAAGCAGACTAAAGTTTTGAATAACAAGAAAATTTTAAAATTCATGCTGTAAACATAATTACTTGAGCCTCTGTTGCAAATGAAAGTCATTTTTTGCTTGCTGCACTTGCTTTCCCTCCTCTTTTCTAATGAAGAAATAAATTGCACAATACTCTAATAAACTGTGTGCTGAATGAGTGCTTGAAATTAACAATTTCCTTTATACTGACTAGCTATAATAGCTCAGTGGTATGCTATATTATAGGTTTTATTTTCATATCTAATATATGTCTTTCAATATATGAATTGAGTGATTCAGTTCTCAGAATACGATATGAAAATTTTTCTGCAGTTTGCAATAGGGAATGGAAATCACAGGGAACACTTTTGTTGACTGTATCTACTCAATCGCATTTGATTGACAGTTTGAGCTCTTCTGACACCTGGGTTAATAATCCCTAGAACTCCCTGTAGGTTGGTCAGTTTGCTAAATGTATATAGTCCCCTCCAGTCACACAGGCCATGTACGACAGCCTAATCTCATCAAAACAGGGCATCATTTCTGCAAAACTCTCCTTGGATGTAGGTCATCCTTGCCCCATAAGAGAGAGGGACACAAAATCTTAAGGCATGCATGGTTGCGCACTCCTTTGACCTTCAGGTGTGGAAAAAATTAAAAAGCAGAAGGAAAAACATTCAGAGTTTTGATAAATTTTTATGTTTTCCTCCTATGGTTTTCATTATCTGAAACAGTACGTTAATGCATTTGACTTGTGAATAATTTCAGATGTTCCAAACCTTCATTTTTCAGTGAACTTCTATTTGTTCGAGAAAATCTCTTTCTCTACTTTCTTGCTCCCAAAACTGTATTTATTTCAAGACAGCACAAGTATATTATTCATTCATATGTTGGACTGTGAGAAATCTATAGGAACTTTTGCAAAATTCTAGGCAAGGATGGCATTTCAAAACAATTCTATAAGGTTCTAACAGTTCAGTATTTAATTCAAAACCTAAAGAAGCACTTAGTGAGTTAGAGAACTCTGGCAGAGTCAACCTAAATTTCTTCTTTTCTTCTGAATGTGCAGTTCTCCTCGAGTTTGAAGTAATATAATTTGAGAGTTAATATTTTCTAAATTAGTCAAATGAAACTATTGAAGGTTAACTATCAAGTGCTAAAGAATCAGCTATTGCCAGAAAGCAAGCTGTTTTCTGGTTATTTCCTTTTTTACTGTCACTTATGGCTTAGAAATATGGAATGAAGTTTTGTTTGAACTTCATCCACTTGTTTTCAGGGAGTTGTCATTATGATGGAGCTTCTAAAATCTCCATCCCTTTTCTTGAGGTAAGTTTGTAACGTGTTCAGAAACTATGGAGAGTAAAGCAATCACAGAGATGTCTGTTTCATTCAGAATAAACCTATATAATAAATTAAAAGTGCTTGTAAATATTATCTGGCTTATAGACCAGTTAGCACAGAGCAGTCTGCATGCATATAAATAAATATTCTTGTTTTCTACATGTGAGTGTCTGGATGCAACTGATTGTTAGATGTACTCTCTTGTGTATATAAATACTCATTTATATACACACAGGAATTATTTGGGAGAGTGCTAGTTGGTCCAGGAAAAAAAAGCAAACCCAAAACATGCCACGGACTATTTCAACAATTCACGGTATATACAATCAGAGTCCTCATTAATTCACTTTTATAAACATAGCCTTAGTGCCTGAACTTTACTGATTTTCATTGCAGTGTGACTTATTGCAACCCAACAGCCAATCCCAACAAGCTCTAGATACTGATATTCACAGTTACCACCATTTACACACTGATCCATTGAAAACTCTAAAATAAAAGATCTCACCTGACACCCCCATGAGAGCACTTCTTTGAACAGAGAGTTGCTGAAAAACTGAGTCACCTAGCCCTTTTTTTTTCCATGGAATTCAGCTACAAAAATGAAAAATATTTCCTTAATGTGTTAGACTTTATTATATAATAGAGTCCCAGCAACTATAACTTTCTTTAATAGTTCAAACTCATTCAGTGTTGTTGTCTCATTAATATAGTAAATCACTTGTAGGCATTTTCCAGATTTAAAATTAAGAATTTTTCTATCCAGACTAACTTACTGTCGGAGCTGTTCATCTCAAAGACCTTTCCCAAATTAATGATTCTATGATTCTAAACTAAAGATATTGCACTGTCCACTATTTATCCTTGTAGTTGTATGAAGCAATAATAATACAGAAGGCATAAAATACACATTAATACATGACTCTAGATTTGACTATCCTACTAAAAATAGTAATGCAGATAATTGCCTGCAAGGAAAACAAATTAATTTGAATATATATATGGAGAGAGAGGAAATATTACCAGCACAGTTTAATACACCAGTTTAATACAGGTTTCTGCAAAGCTAAGATAACATGGAAGAGGTTGTGAAGTCTTGGTAATACACTCTCTGAAACATGTGTAAGAACAGTTTCTGTTTAGTTTTATGATCCTTTAATTACTGGGACTATTTTACAATCTTATCTTTGTCAAGTGCCTTTTCCATAGTTCTGGTTGTATAAAAACCACCCTAACAAATCAGAGTCTCCAGAATTGGAATAATTTAAAAACGGAAAATAAACTTTTCTGAAGTGTCTAGTTAAAACTGGTTTTGATCTCTGAGTTTATTCCTCTGTCAATTAAACATACAAATAACCTGAGGGGGGCAAAAGAAAAAAGAAAGTTGTATCTGAACGTTTCTAAGTAGATCTGTTTACTCAAAAGTCAGGTTTTATTGCATGAAGTTAATTTTTACATTTCCTAAAAAGGTACAAAGTTTCACAGGTGTTCCCCTTGTTCAATACGCACAATGAAATGCTAATTAAGTTTATTTTTCAATTAGAAAAGTGCCAATGTTATCTAGTGAGTAAAAAAAAATTGTAATTTCAGCATTGAGAAACTATGATGTGGCAGATAATAAAATAAGCTTTTGGATAATATAGGAGAAAAAAAAAAGAGAAATATACTTACTATTTGTAGAAGGCACATTTCCTCAGCCAGTAACATGTCTTACTGCTGCAGCTGGAGATAGTATGTGGATCAGACAATTTATCGAGACATGCAGTAAAGAGGATCAGTGAAATTCTGAAAGTGATGAACACCATCAAATGTGTCAAGTATAATAAAGGTGAAAAACTGGACTCATGGATTCTAAGCATCCAAAAACTTTCCTCAGTAGAGACAGAACATTTGTAGAGGAGAACATACCCTCAAAGTACTGGAGGCAAATGATGAATATCTTCTGTTCTGTATTTCTCTTGTGTATGACAATATCTTCTTACACGTTGCTCTTCACACTTAGAATCATAGAATCATGGATAGTTTGGGTTGGAAGGGACCTTAAAGACCACCTAGTTCCAACACCCCTGCCATGGGCAGGGACACCTCCCACTAGACCAGGCTGCCCAAGGCCCCATCCAACCTGGCCTTGAACACCTCTGGGGATGGGGCATCCGCAGCTTCCCTGGGCAACCTGTGCCAGTGCCTCACCACTCTCATGGTGAAGAAGTTCTTCCTTGTGTGTACTCTAAATCTGCCCCTCTCCAGTTTATACCCATTGCAGATGTGATGTTGTTTGCATTTAATTTAGTAACACTGGAATCCTCATTGCATTGAGGTATTTAGCTAGAGTAGTCTGGAGAACATTTCTTCCAAGAACACATCATCAAGGAATCAGAAGTATTTCTTGTAAATTAGGCAATGAATGATAAAAAATTGGGCAAGTTCTTTCACCAATGGATTGAGCAATTTATTCTGACTATCATATGTGTATAACAATTATTTAGGTACAGTGTTTTTTTTTCTTTTCTTGCCATGCTCTAGTTTATTTGGGTTTCTTTTTGCTTATACATGATTTTAAATGCTAATACTCTCTGGTTTTGTGCAAATATTGGGAATGCAGCTGAAAGAAGTCTTATGTAGTTAGCACATTGTATACACTGAAATTCCAGTAACTTTCTTTGTTTGTTGGTTCAGTAATTATGTATTGCAGATTATTTCAAGTGATATAAATAAAGAAATATTTTTTTCAGTTATGTGTCATAGTACCATAGATAGATATACACGGCATCATGTTTTTATCATATATGATCAAATGAGTTTGCAACATCAGTTATAAATTGTGACAGAAACATCAAGTAGGCTTAAGGGACAAGCAAGATTCATTGTTAGAATATCCTTTTTTACCTTATGTGCTTATAGTCCACCTCTGAACATTTTGTCAAACCAAAGAATTTTGTAATTTTGAACAATCTAAAAGGAGTTTTTGATTAGAAGATTGCAGTAGAAGAAAAGTGAGATGAGACTTCCAAGTAGCTGCTGTTAGTTAAACATCAGATGCTCCATTTCATGAATAAACCAGCTAAAAGCATGTGAGAGTAGGAATTATGCCCATGAAAAATGACAAATAATAAACACCTAAGAATCAGCTTCATGAAAACAAAGTAGGTATTTTGAACAATAATAATGGAAGACATAGGATCACTCTGGGGATAGCTAAAATACTCCCAGCAATGATTCTTTTCTAAAGAGCTACTAAATATTAAAGAAGGATTGTGAATTATAAATAAAAATATGATGTTGATATTAAGCCAGTTGATAATCTGCTAGGAAACAGAAGCAAAAGATTACAGGAATGGAAAACATCTTTTGGGGAAAGTGGCACATGTCATATCAGCTGATCATTCCTACAAATTTACCAAGCTTTGAATCAAAAGCAAGAGGCTACTCTTAAAAATACTCTAAACCCTTCTTCTCTCATAGTTAAAAATATTTCACTAACAAGACTGTATTTATACCTGGCTTTTATTTTTATGCCTGAAGGCTTACACCATTTCCATTCCTCATATTTAATTGCTATCCTTGGCTAATAGATAACTGACCTAAGTATCTGTAGGGCACACTCATATTCCTCCTTTGCTTATTTTATGAAACAAAACAGGTCCACCTGTCTGGTCGGCTCTTGGCAAAATAGGGTCTTTCCTTCTGACAACAGTCATCCATAGTTCAATATCTCTGCTAGAAATACACCCTTTTAGGATGCTTCTTGCTGCAAATGACATTCTTATTACAAAAAGAAAAAGAAAAACCGAACCAATATAGAACCACTGAACAACATCTTGCTCAAGCTGAGAAATATGGGATGCGGAAATAAGAAACCTGTGTTTCATCACAGCTGTAGCAGTATATTTTCTAATTATCTTGTAAAATTCAGCGTTTGAATAGAAACTATCTAGCCATTGGAAAATGTGTTTAAGGAGATTAAGCAACCAGAAGTATATAATCTACACAGTACATGATAGGTAGTTTTAGAGGCAGAATTCTACTTGAGCTTGGTTACATTTTCCTGACACACAGTTTAAGGTCTTGAGTTTCACCCTGAAAGGCATATAAGACTGCTGAATCATACCCGGACAATAGTTAATAAAAATGCAAGAGAATTAAATACATCCAATATGTATTTGCATGCGGTGTCATGTTTGTCTTAAAGTTACGTTAAATTGTATTTTTAGTCAAAGAGAAAGTATTCTAAATTTCAGTAATTCTTACTTCAAATTAAAATAATCACTTCACATTCAACTGCACGCTTCATTATACCAAAATTAGTTACAATGGCTAGAATACTATGAATATCACGCTGGAGATAAAAAGGTTTTATCTTATTTAAAGACAAATTTCATTAATGATTGCAAAGATCTCTGTGAAAAGCTCAGAAAACATTAACAGAATATATTGATCTCGAGCAAAACATTAATGTCCTTAAAAATGCAGCTGAGATGAACATTTTGTGCTCACAGAGTAGCATAGAGAGCTAACAAAGCAGTAACAGAGAGCATGAACTGGATACTGTAAGTAGGCATGGACTCAATTACTTGGGAAAAGGATATTTTTACATGCAATATATGGCCAAATTTTTACAAACATACACCAAATAGTTTGGACAAATTTTAAAGGTGTTCTTTAGTTGATGCCTGTACAACTCAGTCATTCAAAAAATATATAAAATGGTTTGGGTCGATCAAGAAGAAGAGATTAGAGAAAATGATAGTTTATTGGAACAGCAAATTATAAAAATCCGGCGGAAGAGATACAATAATCTTGCATGCAGCCATGGATAGTGCACAGAAACTTGTTCTAAGATGTAACTATGAGAAAGTAAAGAGATGAGTGTTATATTTTATGAGTGTAATCAACACTCACATTCAACACTCTTGTAAGAATGAAAACACTGGAGAATGATCATAACAATACCTGAAGAATGAAAGTGAGCATTACAGTTAAAAAGGAATTTAAAAAAATCATTTGAAAGTATATCGTCTTCAGCTAAGCTTGATGCTTCCAGAAAGGTACAGACTACAGACTAAGGAACAAGCAGCCTGCTAAGGTTTTGGTGAGACCAAGAGGTAATATAAGGGTTATTCGAAAAAAGCCGATTTCAAAGGAAAAGATGAATCGATTATTAGCATTAGTGAAATGAGTAGGGAGGTTCCCAGACTGGAACCTTTCTTTATGAGGTAAATCTGAGGGACTGGTGGGAACACAAGTGGAAGAGTTTTAGGAGAGAACTGATACAATGGACAATAATCAGGCACCAGGACCAGATTACAGATTGTCGAGAGCTGTGGGGAAACTGCTGACAGTGAAATTATTCATCCACTACATGCAGTAATGTCCCATTGCTTAGTTGCCCTCAATCCACATGTGGAAAGGAGGCTGGAGGAACAGAAAGCAGAAAATCCAACAGTCTTTGGAGAAGACATTGGATAAAATAAGGAAACTACAGGCCAAGTCCTGGGCGGTGAGAGCAAAGGGATCTAGCTGTCTACCCAGTCCACATAGTGTGAAGGTCTGTTAATTTACGAAGATTAATTTATGGGGTTTGATAGTTCTGTATGGAGCTTCCTAAAGTCAGGGAGATTAGACAGATTTCACTCATTCAGAAAAAGACCTAAGTTCTCCAGTAGAATGACAATCTTGAAGAAGAAAAGCTATTCAAAATAAAGGATTCAAAATATTACTTAAAAAAAAGAAATTGTTATTTTAAATGATGTTCATAATTCCATCTTCCAGAAGCAAATGTAATAATTACATTTCCCACTACATTTACTTCTCAGAATTTAAAAGTGGAGTCATATTTTCCTTAACTTATTAGAATTCTATAAATAAAGCCTATCTTTTCATTTTATTTTATTATTATGTCTTTCATCTTAGTTGCAGATATATGTAGATGTGGCATTTGTGTATTTACTGCCTCCTTCTGGACACATGTGCAGCTGGCATAGCAGTAGAATAATACAGGAAAAATCCTCTTCTTTTTTAGAGTTCAGGCTGGTTTTGTGGTGTCAAGAAGTCAAGGACTAAATAACTGTCTAAAACTTGATAATTATATGAATGTCTCTTTTTGGTAAGGTTATGCTCTATGGACAACAAATATGCAAATTTTTATGTGTTTTGGGTTTTTTTAATTATTATTTTAATTAAACACCATTAAGAAAAAAAAAGATATCATAGAATCATAGAATGACTAGGTTGGAGAAGACCTCTTAGATAATTGAGTCCAACCATTCCTATCTATCACTAAACCATGTCCCTGAGCACGTCTACCCATCTTTTAAATACCCCCAGGAATGGTGACTCAACCATCTCCCTGGGCAGCCTCTGCCAGTGCCTGATGACCCTTTCTGTGAAAAATATTTTCCTGATATCCAGTCTGAACCTCACACAGCTTGAGGCCATTTCCCCTTGTCTTATCACCTGTGACTTGTGTCTTTATTGTATTAGTCTTGTGTTCACAAACCTTGAAAAATCTTAAAAAGAAAGGTTTATTACTTTGATTATCCACTGTTGGTTTTGCAAGGCAGTAATGAAATCCAAACGAAATCTGAGGGCAATGAAAAGGGACTTCAAGGCCTTGGGATGAATGGTGAAGGGATTGGGTGCATAGGTGGTGTTCTCTGTCTCTTGATTTCAGGGAACAATGAGGGAAGGAGTAGGGAGAGCTAGGAAATATATGCCTGGCTCTGAACCTGGTGTGAGGAGCAAAACTTTGGGTTTTTTAACCATGGGTTGGCCTGGACAACACCAGGCTTGCTGACAAAGGATGGGATAAAATCATCCCCAAAGGGCAAAAGCATGCTTACCAAGAAGCTGGCAGGGCTTGTTAATAGAGATTTAAATTAGATGTGAAGGGAGAGGGAGACAAAACCAGGCTTGATAGGAAAAAAGCCTGGGAACAGCCCTAGTGTCTGAGGAACGGTGTGCTGGTGAAGATCTTTGGTCTGCCACCTCAAAGGAAGTAAGGGATAGCACTCCAAATGGCAGCACAGATGTAAGGATTATTGAGGAGTTAGAAAATTCAGCAAGCAGTCATTTAGGAATTAAGACTATGCCTGTCAGGAGTGTAGCAGGATCAATAGCCCAACTGAAGCATCTACATCAATGTGTGCAGTATGGGCTACAAACAGGAGGAACTAGAAGTGATTATACGGAAAGAAAACTACACACAAGACAACCAGGTGATCAGGCCCAGTCAGCTTAGGTTTATGAAAGGCAAGTCCTGCTGAACTAAACTGATCTCCTTTTATGACAACGTGACCCACTTAATGGATAAGGGAAAGGCAGTGGATATAGTGTACTTGGACTTCAGTAAAGCCTTTGACACTCTTTCTCACGGGATTCTGCTTGAGAAACTGGTGGCAACTGGCCTGGACAGGCGCACACTCTGTTGGGTAAAAAACTGGCTGGATGGCCGGGTCTAAAGAGTTGTGGTAAGTGGAGTTAAATCCAGTTGGAAGCCAGTCATAAGTGGTGTCCGCCAAGGCTCAGTGCTGGGTCCAGCCCTGTTCAATGTCTTTATCAATGTCCTGAATAAAGGGATTGAATGTATTCTTAGTAAGTTTGGAAGGAAGTGTCAATCTGCTCAAGGATAGGGAGGCTCCACAAAGGGATCTGAACAGGCTGGATTGATGGGTTGAGACCAACAGGGTGAGGTTTAACAAGGGCAAGTGCTGAGTCCTGCGCTTGGGACACAACTTCGTGCAGCGCTACAGGCTTGGGGAAGGGTGTCTGGAAAGCTGCCTGGCAGAGAATGACCTGAGGGTTTTGGTTGACAACTGACTGTGCTGAGCCACCAGTGTGCCCAGGTGGCCAAGGCAAATAGCACCTTGGCCTGTATCAGTAACAGTGTGGCCATCAGGACCAGGGAATTGATTCTGCCATTGTTCTCAGCATTGGTGAGGCTGCACTTTGAATACTGTGTTCAGTTCTGGGCCTCTCAGTACGAGAAAGACATTGACATGGTCTGGAACATGTCCAGGGAAGAACAATGAAGGTGGCAAAGAGGCTGGAGGACAAGTTTTATGAGGAGTGGCTGAGGGAACTGGGTTTCTTTAACCTAGAGAAAGGAAGGCGGAGGGGAGACCTTGTAACTGTCTACACCTACTTGAATGGAGGTTGTAGGGAGATGGGGGTTGGCCTCTTCTCCCAAGTGACTGGTGATTGGATGAGAGGAAATGGCCTCAAGCTGCGCCAGGGAAGGTTCAGTTTGGACATTACGAAAACCTTCTTCACTGAAAGGATTATCAGGTACTGGAGCAGACTGCCCAGGGAAGTGGTTGAGTCCCCACCCTTGGAGGTATTTAAAAGATGGGTAGATGAAGTGCTTAGGGATATGATTTAGTAGTAGATAGGTATGATTGTACTCAATGATCTTAAAGGTCTCTTCCAAGCTAGTGATTCTATGATTCTATGTTCTATGATCATCTTTCAGAGTAGTCTGGCTTATTATAATGCACAGGGTCATCATCTCAGTCACCTGCAAATTTTAATATGACTGGAGTGATCAGCTTGGTGTTTACTTCAATACTCAGGAGTAGAACACCAAGAGTTTTTTAATATCCTTTTCTGTGCAACTGATGGACAGTTCAGAAGCCACCTTTCCTTTTAACATCTGGTCTTTAAAGTTTGCAAACATAGAATAGGAGTGAAAGACTAGCTATTTCTACTGGTTAAAATCAGGTTTGAAATGTACTGTTACATATTGGAAAAGAAGTTGACAGAAGGGGTCCGGCAGTTAGGCAATGGACTTTGTAGAGATGTGTCTTGCCCAATGGTAGTCTGCAAAAGACCAGCGTTTACATAAAAAAAGTTAAGTAAGTGTAAATGTGATGATTGAGGGATTCTATCTGACTTTATTCTCTGCTCTGAGGAAGCAAGTCAGAGATTTCATCATTCTATCTACTCCAATATGGTGCCTGACCAACTTTCTTTAAATGTGTCAGCTTAAGACCAAATGCAAAAGTACAATCCATTTAAATCCCTCCCCATATGCATAAGGATTTTTTATTAATAGGTACATGGTAAATATCAGATGGATTAGAGAAATCAAATAAACTAGTACCCCACAGAACTACAAAATTAAAGGTGAATATCACAATTACAGGTGCACAGCTGATGGAATAAAAAAAAATCAATAATTGACAACTGTTTTTCTTTCTCCTTACTCCAAAAAGAAAGCTAGGTCACAGGCAACACACTCGCAGAAAGGCAAATCCTCACCCCAGTTCACACAACTGACTTCAGTGGTTACATTGAGTTCATGCTGTCTTCTAAAAATTCATTGGCCTGTGTGCATGTCTTAAAGAAACGAATCCTGCTACAGCTAATAGAACAGTTGACCTAATATCTATAAAGTTGAATTGCTACCTTTCCCGTGAAGATGGGTACTTGGTGTCTGCAGGGTAATGAAAAGGGATGTGAGCCCACTCATTTATGTTTAGTAACTAGTTCAAGTATCACTAAATACTGTACTGTCATGTATATCTCTTGTATATCCATTATAATATTATGGTGCTAAGAAGAATATGGGAGCACATATTGTTTTGATAATGGAAGAAATCAGACAATTATCTGATGAGCAGCAAATCTAATGAAATATGATATGCTTTAGATTTTCATCTGACAGTCCCCCTCCAGAGGGAAATTCTGTTTCATCTCACACCTATGATATCTGTACTACAATGTACTTTGTTCCCGTCCTATGCTTCTACTGCAGTTGTCTTTAGTTTATCCAATTCTCTCATGTCCTTATTTTGTGTGATGTAGCATAGAGAGTTTTGTAGCTGGGTCATACTGACTAGTCTGTTGCTGTATTTTGAAACAGGAAACTGTGGTTTAACTCTTTTCATTTCCTCACTGCATTTATTTGGGCTGCTCTTTCTCCAGTCAACTACAAGCCTGAAGGAACTTAGTTCAATTTCCCCACAGATAAAAAGGAATGCAGGGAACAAACCCAGTAGATTTCCATAGGAGATCAGGATAAAACACTCTTAGAACTCTAACAGAGAGCAGACAGTTGTTTTTCAGGGTAACTTATTTCTTTGAAATAATTTGAAAGGTACAGAGGGAATTTCATACACCTACTTAGTAGAATAAAATTAAGCCCTCAAAATTTTCACAGTAACTAGGCATGAGTTGTGGTCACCGAATGTGTTTCTGCAGTGCATATAGAAACCAGCGTTTATTTTTCTTCCTCTCTTTTCACATCAGTACCAAAATAAATCTAAATATTTTCACCAAAATAAATTAAGAGACTCTGTCTGGAATGTTTAGCAACTGCATCAGTAAGACTTTCATGTTCCTGGAAGAGGAATCAAGGTGAGATCCAAATTCCAAAGCAGGTACAAGAAGCACAGTTCAGAGGCTTTCCTGAGAAGCTGAGCGGAAAAATTCTTCCTTGTCTTATGCCCTGGATGTAGATCTGGAACTAGATTTCTGAAGAAGCTCAGCATATAGGTAGTCAGGAATCTTCTAGGAACTTTGGCTTGTATAATATGCAAGAGGTTTTAGAAAATAACTGAAAGAATTAAAAAATCCGAAGTTCAAAGAAAAAATTTTGAGCTTCAGATACAGAAATGAAGAGCTTTGCATATGATTTTCAGCATATAGATACAGATTTAAATTAATCTTTTAAAACTGTATGTGCAGTTCAGTTTGACCACTTTGTCAATGTAGAAGACAGCTTTGAGCTGAAAGATATCCCTCTAACTTCATTTTTTATGTGGCACGTGGGAGAATCCCAATGCTTATGAGTTCAGAACTAACATTTGTCCCACGAAGAACACAGCATGGTTTGCGTTTTGATAGTAAAAACTACCAAAGATTGTAAAGACTAACTGAAAGATAAATAATATATGAAAAAGACACACATAGTTTCTAGGAAGCATGGCAAAACAATTCAAAATGAAGCTTTTTCTTTTGCCTTGCACTTTGTAGAACTATGGGATTAAATATTTATGTTCCTAAAAGTGAGGGAAAATTAGGCCCAGACAGCTATGTCAGGTGTCATTTGAAAACAGTGTAAATTTAAAAGAAGAATTCTGTAATTAACATGGGTTTGAGCAAACCATTCAGTAACAGCTTCTACAAACTTTTTAGTCACACTGTGAAAACACAGTAAATCTAATTGGTTTCTACACAATAACTCTAATTGTTAACAAATTTTAAGAGCTTATCACTAACCAAGACATTAAAATTCTACAGAGGCTGAGATATTCCCTCGTGTTGACAGGTGGATAGGGGATGGTTCCAGCTGACACTGCCCAGAGCAACACCAGATGACGGCTAACCTTGATACAGCATGGGCTATCACCGGGAACTGCTCACAGCTACGTTCTCATCCTGTTTATTGGCTTCCTAACGTAGACACAGCCCCGGGTTTCCTGCCATGTTAAACTCTAGGGCACACGCCCCAAACTGTTATGATACAGACTAGGTTAAAGATAATCTTATACTCAGCTACCCCAAGATTTAAACTCTACTTTTGGAAAGAGCTATGGGAGAAAGAAAACAGTGTGACAATATGAAACTGCTGCCTGCTTTCGTTGGCTGCTAGACAGCACATTGGGTGTGTAGCCTGGACACTGTCATCTCCATACGTAGGGGACTCGTACACAGGCAGTGAGGGCATTACAGGATGTGGCTGCCCTGCAGAGGTGAGGCTGCTCCAGCTTCTTGTCACCAGCTCCAGTAAGCAGCAAGGATGAGGCTGTATTCCTAGTAGGAGTATGCACAAACATGCATACAGCACATACATACCTAACACCACAACCAGCTACACAGATCAACACAAACCAATGCACTCTGCACTCACATGAACAAACAGTGCTAATGGCATCATTCTGACCCCTGAGCAGGATGAAAGCCTATTAGAGAAAAATATTTACATGCAAATACATACATATGTATACATGGGCTGATCTCCCCAGTAACTGGCCTCTGAATCCCTTGGTCACCCCAGCTCCTGGCACAAATGTCATACTAGGTATAAAAGAGAGGGATGATGAGGGTCAAGACATCTTCTTTGATGGTTGGCATCCAATCTTTTCGCTCCTGTTCCCAAAAACGTATGTTCCTGAATCCAGTTCCAGAGTCCAGCTCCCTGCTGCCTCTGAGTCCAGCGGGTTGATCTGTAACTGATGGCTGAGCTCTTTCCCCTGTCCTCTGTATCAAAAAGGTGAGGTCAAGGCAACAGGCTCTGAGGGTTCCACTGGCTGCACAAAGCTGGACTGAGGGCAGACACTCCAGCACTTCCACCACAGTCAGGGCGGGCAGAGCCAGATGTAAACGAACAAGGGTGCTAAGCAATAGGAAGAAGGAACAAACACGATAAAATGTAGTATTTGTACTGAGAAACCACAGTACTGCTGCCAGTCAGCCTACAGACAAGAAACAGCTGGAGGGAAGAAGGAAGCTGGTGGGAGCATGATCTCGCAGCAGGGAAGTCTTCAGGTAGGAGATATTTTCAAAACAGCCTTCCATGCTAAAATGTAGTGCAATCCCTAAGGAGATCATGGGTGCTGAAATACCAAGCGTGAGCTATCACACTGACCACAGTCATGCCCTGTATTTCCAAAATATTTCATTCTATTATCTTCAAAATTCAACCAGCTCCTGGGAAAACAAAGTCACAGTCATGGAGTGATCCAGGTACTCGTATAAAAGAAAGAATTTTTGGAAAATATATAGGGAATCTAATCAGATATACTGAAAGGGAAGCAGAAAAAGAAAATATATTTCAAAACATGAATCAACTCAACCCCAACTCCGTAATCATTACTATTATTAAATCCTCATAATTTTGGCTGTGCTTCACTTAACAGAAAATTGATGACTCTTATATTTTAATGGGAATTTTATTGTATTCCAATAACCTGTTTTGCGTAGATTACATCTCTAGGGTAAAATAAACATTTTGAACCATATATTTGTTTGGATTTCCTTTCACGCTACAACAAATTTCATCCTAAAAGTGGCTAATGCTCACACAATTTGGAAACATGGCAATGTTTTACTGTTTCTGGTATTAATTGAATAGGAAGCACTGACAATAGGAGCCTTATCAAAAAGGAGGGGAAAAGATAAATACTCTGTAACACTAATCCCCAACACTTGCAGCTAATGCTTGAAGAACAGTCAATTATTTTACTCTAAACCTCTTTACTATCCATGCTCAAAAATATTTTATTTTCACCTGCATGCATTTGAGCCTGGGCTTGTTTATCTGGTGTGCAGAAGACAACAGCCGTTACTGGCTTGTGCCTGAGAATAGCAAGCTGCCGTGAGTGCCTCTGATGCTGTCAGCACCCATCAGGGAGAAAAATGTTAACAGTAATATTGCTGTTGCTGCAGGACAGCCAGAACAGGACAGCAAACAGTAAGGACTGCAGAGAAGGTGGAGATGATGGGTTTGCAGTATCCTGCAGTGAATGCCATGTTGTTTACTCATTTTACCTCAAATGAAAATACTGTTTACTGGGGTCCCAAGGTGCTCACTCTGCAGTGCAGACTGAGACCTGGAGCTTTCATTGTGTAGACATATATTGCATTGGCTTATATCAAATCTATTTTGATAACCATTTAATCTTTCTCAAAAAATTTTGGAAGTGATAGTTGCCTGCCCAGCTGTCTCCTACAACAGGAAGCAGCTACCTCCTTAAACTCCTCTTTGTGCGTCTTTTCTTTCTCTCCTCTAAACGCTTTAGAGGAGATGTCGTCTGAATGTGTTGTTGGCTGATCAGAAACTGAGCTATGAGCACCAGGAGCTTCCTGCAAAGGTCTATAGTGCCCATGATTTTAAGAAACACACCGTCTACGGACTGAAAATATGTAATATATATCTCAATATCTAGATACTGAAAGAGGAGAAAAATAAGAGATCACCAAATCAATCCAGAGGGACAATACTAAAAGAATGAAATGCCTAAAAAAAAAAATCAAAACCAAAAACCAACTGCAAAGTTGTTAATTTAGGGCAGGATTTGGTTGTCCAAATGTAAGTGTTAAATGAGATCAGACTCCTTGTGGTATAAAATATATGTACTGGAAAGAGACGACACAGGATTTGAGGTAACCATGACCTTCTAGGGAGGTGGCTAGAGAAGAGGTGGAATATTCCAGAGCAGTGGGATGGCACTAGAGTTCTACATTTAGGAAAACAATTTGAACTTTTTGAGTATGAATAGGTGCTTGCTTTTCTCCAATCTTGAAGGTCTGTGCCAAGAGTACTATTTATAGTGAATTAAATCTCAGTATATGCATACTGGACCAGATTCATCATGGGATTAATTCACTACCTAACTTCATTTATGCACTTCTGTCAAATTGAGACATTAAAGGGTTTGCCTGGGGTAATGATGGACAAGTTCAAAAAAGAGTTTGCCTGGGGTAATGATGGGCAAGTTCAAAAACAGCGTAATAAATCTTCAGTTAGAAAGGCCATGTCTGTGTACACTAACCAGGAGGTTATAGAATGGAAACTTAGAATACATTTGGATATAAAGTCCTTTGCACTTGAAAGGCCTTCAGAAACCTGAGTCTTCTTTGAGAACTGCTCTCTGACTGGCATTTATGTGTCATTTAACAATGTGGACCCTGTTCCCACACTTGAGTGTCAGGACTTAGGCAAAATCTTCAGTGAAATTCAGTCTCCGTCTGAACTCCTGCACCTGCTAACAACAGCCAGTTAATGTTCAAGGTCTTCTGACCTTCAAAGTAATTAATAAATTCCCCGTGGAATTCTGTTCTAATGTGTCATAAAAAAATATAGCTGGAAACGCATATGCCTTCCCAGAGACTGCCAATTCCCAACATCATTCTTTGGTTTCTCTATGGCTCCCACACTATAACTGTCAGTCTTCTTGTGGAAGGAAATAATAACCTTTCAAGTCCTAGGAAGCTCTCTGATTTTTAGCTACAAAACTATACGACTATAAAACCCCAAGTCAAAAATCCATCATTTTGCAGAAAAGAAAAGTTGTTATTCACCATAAAAAAAGAACATAGAAAGGCTTTAAGAAGCTTGGAGCATAAAAAAACAAGGAAGCAGAGAAACAGGTGAAATGATGCAGAGTAGAAAGGAAAACTGATTCTCTGAAAGGTTTAGTTGGTTCCTCTGATTCTAATTTCCTTTCTTGTGAGTTTTGTCCTTCCACATTTTTTGATATAATGTCTGACACTCTGAGGTATAGGTAGATCATAAAAATCTAGGTAGAGCCACCTGAGAGTAACTATCTAGTTTTTCATCTTTATGATGGAAATTTTTATACCCAGGACCAGTAACACTGAAGAGGTAACACCTATATTTAACAGAAAAAGGAGGCATAAGATTCTTCTAAGAATTACTGCCAAATGGAGCATATTGTAGGATTCAGCTGTCACCAAGCCTGGGGGACTTGAGTTTTTCAAAATAAAATCTGCCTGCATACTCTCTGTGGGCAAGCAAATCAATTGCTTCTTTACTTGCAGATTGCTGTTTTAGTCATTTAAAGTTTCCTTAATTGGATTCTCACGCCTTTTCTCTGTTTGTAAGTACACTCAGTTTGAAATATGGACTTATTTAGCATGCTACACATCAGGTTGTGGTCACTGGCAGAAGGACAGATTCTGATTTTTTTTTTTTCAGTCATGTTAATAGCTTAGGGACATTGTTTGAGAAAAATATTGCAAACCAGATCCTCAGCTGAAGTAAACTGCCTTTGGCTGTCACTGAGTTATATCTTTTTCCATCACTAAACGCTCTCATTTTAGAATGTTAAATGTGTCCAAGCTAGGAACTGTTATGATTTCAATAGCTCAAGAAGTAGTTAAAAATAAATTTTCCTTTTATACTACTTATTTTACCTTTTCTAATTTTAGTTCATTTGAACAAAAAAAATCTGTACTTAATAAGTTCGTTTTTCTCCTCACATGTCAGGAGAAAATGACTGTGCTTGTAAGTGTAACTGTATTAGTAAACAATCTGATTCTATGCATTTCCCATGCTACTACAAGATGGATAAACACAACTAACCACATAGCTAGAAGAAACAGTGACCCTCAAGTGCACTAGGAGTTACTCGAGCAAACGCACCATTTTCCTACAGAGTTGACAAAAATACAGGAATGATCCCCAAGGGAAGGAATAATCCAAAGCATTTGTCTGGTGTTGTAACATGTCAGTAATGAATGGAAGGACACCAAACAATTTTAGTACTTGCAAGAATAAAAAGGTAGCCTCAAAACTTCTTTCCAGTGCTTTGCTATGTTTCTTTTATCCTGCCATAGGGAGATGGAGCCTTTAATAAAAAGACATAGCAGCACTTACATCAAGCAGTTTTACAATGAATGTCTGTTAATGCAAAAAACAAAGTCTAAATACCTGCTGGTTTTCATTGTTCAAGGTATAGCTAAAGCAAACCCA
Organism: Cuculus canorus; assembly: GCF_017976375.1. Taxonomy (NCBI): domain Eukaryota; kingdom Metazoa; phylum Chordata; class Aves; order Cuculiformes; family Cuculidae; genus Cuculus; species Cuculus canorus. The sequence continues at coordinate 175,180,816 of NC_071401.1, read as the reverse complement.
TAAAACTTTTTTTAGGATTGTTGGGCAGTGAATTTGCATACAAATATCTACGGTTGAGGTGTTTAGCCTCCTACACTTATCACCTGATTTGCCAATATTCATGGAGCTGAAAACTCCTTCAAGATCCCCCAGATTCCCTGCACCTTTCTGAACATTGTTTCTCCCCATAGCATGACATGCACCAGTGCAAGCCCTTGAGCTCATCCTTGAGCAAATTGCAAACTAAATCAAATTCTAAAATGATCTCTCTTCTTTCACTTAAAAGGTCATGTAGTTCTTATTCACAGAGCTTATAGCAATCTCCATATATTTGGTAGCTTGTATTGTGATCTAAATTGAATGAGAACACTGTGTTTTCTACATAAAATTTTTCCAAATTGTATTGCAGGCCACCTATTTGAATACCTCTTCTTTCTATCTTTTCTCTTAGTTTCCTATGATCTTTAGGTTGGACTATCACAACTTTTTAATCTAGTTACCTTTTTAAAAATCTGATCTACAGTTTGATTATTAATCATATCTAAAACAAGATTAAATTATTCTGTGTGATTGAGCATATTTGTCTTAAAACTGAATGACTGAACTTGCACATGAGGTCAAGTACTATCCAATATCTTGGCACACTAGGACTCATAGCAATTCCACATATAACTCAAAGATATAGAAGGCCTCTAAAATTAAACAGTGAATTAAATCCCGGAACACTGGTATCGCGTGTACTGCACACAGTAGACATGCAAGAGAAAACATTTTAATATGTTTGCCTCTTCTCCCACGATCATTGGGGCATGAAGAGCCGTAGGAATTAAATCTCTCATTGCACGGCAAACTCCAGGTATGCAGTCAGCAGATGCTGGAGAAGGTTTCTCAGCATCCCTGTACGTCTTCCTTGATGATTAGATATGCAGCTACTGTGATCCTGCCTTTCTATTTGTAGGCAGTTAGTATTAACACTCACAGATCTGGTACCTGTACATTACTCGTGGTCTGACCTGGATTTTACTAGTCATTCCCAAATGCAATAATTCTTGATCTGCTGTGCCAGGGATCTGAGGAGTTTTAGACGATGATTAAAATGCTTTTTTTCAGTCTTCACTAAGGATTTGCAGATCTTTAAAAACCTGTCCATAAAATGTATATTTTAAGAGTAACACTGAGAGAAAACCGAAGAACTTTTTAACAGTTGTTTCAATCCCTAAGTGTGAACAGCTGAGCAATCACACAAGTCCTCAAAAGGTTGTGTAGAGAGCAGGGCCTGCAGAGGTATCAAATCTCTATGGTAATACACCTTCAGAAAACTAATTGAAAGTTACGACATGACTGTGGAGTAATTCACTATTATTATATTATAAATAATATATAATATAATATAATATAATATAATATAATATAATATAATATAATATAATATAATATAATAATTTCACTTGTACCTTGCTTATATGGTATTACTAGTAGAAGCTGTATACAATTACAGAATGTGTGAGTCAGATGTTAATATAGCTTTAAGGTAGTGGTACATCAATTTACTATTATTGGTAAATTTGGATTAGTTAGAAATTAAGATTTGACATAAACAAAAAGAAACTGGCAAGAAAAGGTGCAATTAGCAATACTGATCATCTGAAGTAAGAATATACCTTCAGTAATGACAAAAATATCCTATATTCCATAGAGCACAACATCTGACTCTAAAAGACACACATAAGTCAGGTGAAATTAAGTTTCAAATTTAACATATAACTAATGTATTTTAGAATAATTATTGCTGCATGGCAAACATGATCAGGAAATAAAAAAAAATAAACTGCAAGAAGCATATATAGGTAAATTTAAAAGCCAAGACCCCTCAAAAGATTAGAAGTTATTAATTCCTACTCGTGTCTTATGCTAAGCTGTTTGCCACTTTTATAAATGCATAAGCATAAAAACAGTATGTATCCAGGTTTTCAATACAGAAATTTCTCAATCACAAGTTGGCCCTATTTATATGTTCTTGTCCAGACTAAACTCTTATTTTATCCTGAGCTCTATAAACTTGGGACAGTACATGTTCATCAATATTCGTCTGGTAATGCCTCTGAGCCATGAGAGCCTACCTAACAGATTGAGTACTGCTCAGATCATGTCCTTGGAGAGGACGTACTCCCCTCTTTTTCTGATTATGAATCACTCATTCAGTACATGGGAAACCTGGGTTAAATCCACTCTTTTGTATTACACTTTATGTCCCAGACAGGTCTCACAAACGTTTTGTGCTACTCTTCCCAGTGACTGTGGTTAAAACCCAGCCTCAGAAAACAACTGACCAAGTCCTACAAGTAGAAAAATAAAAAAGGGATTGAAATCTACCCAAATGGAAGACACTGACTGACCTCAGTTCCTCTGGCTGCCTCCATCTGCGAGGACATGCAGCAGGGGAAGGACATGTAGATACCAGGTATGTGAGTAAATCTGGTTTGTGAGGGTATATGAGATAGTTACCATTAAAAAAAATAAGAAAAGGGGGAAAAAAAAAAAAAAAAGAGGTAGGAAAAGCAGTGTATTGAACACCAGATACACAAACAGGAGAAAATGCAGACAGCACCAAAGGCAGAGCTCTCAGGTCAGCATCTGATGGCCATTGGAGGAACTGTTCGAAGCACTTGGAAGTTTCAGCCACAGCTTAAAATGTAAGATGCAGAGAAGTTTGATCATACAGACGCTGGGATCAATGCTTTCAATGTTTTAAATTATGTGTTACAGCTCTGTGGTTTTAACATTCATAGTTGTGAACAGGAATGCTGCTCAGCCAGAAGGAGACCTTGTTCCACTGGGAATAATGAAGAAGTGCACAGACTCACAAGGAAAGTGTATCAGATATATAGCAGTACCAGCTGTTTCTTAGAGGCTGAGAAGTCTGGCAACACATTTGAAATTGATTTCAGCAGTTAGTTAGAAGACATTTCAGGACAGAAGAGACAAGTTTCATTTAAGGAAAAATTTAACATATATCCTTGAAAGCCAACATTTTCCAAAATGAAACATACAAATGAATCAGGTATGAATTAATAAATAACATGGTACTCAGAAAGACTGGACATCTGAATTAAGAAAAGGAGCCTTGGCACCTTAGGGAAAAAGGTGACAGAATGCCTAACATAGAAATACTTAAAATACTATGGGTGAATTTTCATTAGTAAGCCCCATGAATGTTATATGCTTAAATGTGAGCAGGTAAACATGCAAAGGTTTTGACTGATGTTTGGATCAATGATTGACTTGGTCAGGTAGATCATGTCATGGGTGCTGCTCAGGACCATGGGGCAGCAAAGGCTGGAAGAGGAGCTCTACCAGCATCCATCTTTCTTGGAGCAGGTTGGAGCTCCCTGGGGATTAAGTAGATTTTTAATTGCCTAGGGCAAGAGGCAAAGGTTTAAAGATTCAGAACTTACACTTAATTAAGGTGTAAGAAGAGCATAAACCTGCCTAGGTCCATCGAAGCATGGGAGATGAGGATCCGGCCCAGTATTTTCATACTGGTCTCTGTGAATGTCTATTTCTTTTGTTTGTAGCTGATCTACTCCATAGCATCATAAAGAAAGCAATACCAGGGGTTTGTTTTTTTGCATAAATAATGCCTTTTTAGTCTTTATATATAGACTAACTTGAACATTATTTCTTTTAGGTGTGGGAAATAATAGTACTCTGGAGCCTCTTTACATCTTAAACCAGCAGATTAGGCGCGAGTATGCAATGCAACATTTCTATATTCCCCTCTACTTCCAAAAAACAGTGTGTCTGACCATTTTATTTCTATTCCTTACACTGTGTTACCAATCTTTTTTTATAAAAATCCCATCTCTATTCCTTATAGAAATTTTAAAGTCATTTCACAGCTGAGTGGAACCCTAAACAGAGCTATCTTAGTTTAATGAAGCAGAAAACGATTGCTCCTTAACAAGACTGGTATATAGTGACAAACAGCTCATAAAAATCCCATCTGCCACAAAATACTTCTATTTTAGTTGCTTTCAAAACTAAATGCTATGCTTCCTGTTTCTTTTCAGAAAGAAAAGAGGATATATAAAGCCTAACCTATCAAATTGTCCTTTGACAAAAAAAGAAAGAAAAAAACCCAACAGCCACAAATAATCATCTTCTAATACACTGAAACTAACCGCTCCAAACACCACAAAGGTGTAATGCCACTGTTGGATGCATTTAGAGTACACAGATTTTATTTTTTAAGCACAAAGTTACTGGTTGTACTGCAAAGAAAAATTTCTGATAATTTTACAGCTGAGGACCACGTGTAAAAAATATCTGTTGCTGATTTTATATTGTAAAAATAATCTTTAGTGACCGCAATCAAGCAGAGGGTAATTACCTGTAACTTGATCAGTAGTTGTGCTGTCTAAATTATTGGTAACTAGTTCTGGATCATGCAGCCTCTTTCCAACGCTTAAGCAGAATAATGCCCACTTACTAAAGTTCTCCATAGTATTTATGGGAATTTTTAGTTGGAAAATATAGTACTCTTCCTTTTTTCCAAATAGTATCTTCAAGTCCTACAGTTTACTTGGATTTGCTGTTATCATTGCAGCAGAAATTATCACAATTTGTTCATAACACCAATGCGTGTCACATCTTAACAGCAGAAAACCATCATATTAAAAAAAAAATGTCAGGTGGCATTCAAAGTATCAAAGTGCCTGTTGCAATCTTCCTTCAGCTGTAGATGTTTTAGCTGGAAAATCCTATTGCATTTGGTGCTCACAGATATTTTCCTACTTGCTGAACTTACTTTTTCAACACCGTTGACTGTAGTTTGTTTAAAGGTATGTAGAAAAGACATACCCAGAAGGCTTCTTTTCCACTACCTAGCAGCTGTGGAAGTGACATGATGGTAGGAGCATTGCTGAGGGTGCCTGGAGGTTCTTCAATAGAGTGCCCTGAGGCTAGGAGAAGCAGAAAACATTGGAGGGATGAGGCAGAGAGTATTTGATTTCCATAGGTGTAAATCTAATCAGTGGCAGTGAACTTGCTGTAGATTCATCGTGGTGTAAAAGGGCAGAGTCTGGCCTATGCTTATCATCTTGCTAAATCTGATCCACTCTCCTTGATGACAAGAATTAGAAGTGGTGGCAGAAGCCCCCCTGGGCTGTACCACAGCTTCTTTTCTCCCCATCCAGCTTTCACACTGTGCCTTCATCCCTCCAGCACAAAGTGCAGTGGCAATTTGACTTGCAGAAAAAAAGACACAAAGAGTAAAGGGAGAAAATAAGTCTTGTAAAAATGGCTCCATGAAAAGCTGAAAGCAATTTTGAAATCTGAAAACACAATGGCACTGCTTTTCTGGTCAAGAAAAAGTTGCTGTCAGTATGTGATCTGACACTCTGCTAAAGCAATATGAGGAGTTAAGGTTGAAATTTCATCCAGTTTCTTGATCCCCCACCATTTTGTCAGCTTTTATGGAAGCTTAGACGAACCTGGCCCAAGAGCAATAGTGGAACACTGTCTTTATACGCACTCATTCCATGGGTAAACCGTAAGTAATTCAGAGTGTACGCAGCATTCTTGGTCTACAATGAGAGCTCCTTATCTTTATATCATTATCAAGTAAAGACTTGAAATTCATTTGTGCTGGGGGCTGTACAACTGGAAGAAGCACTGCTACTTAGTGAATTCAAAACTGGTAATGTGAAACACATTGCTAATAACATTGAGCAACTAATAAAGACAACTCCTTGACTTTTATTAGGAACCTTTCGTGATGAGAGTCACGAAATATAGACTCATATAGAGTCACCTTCGAGTGGACTATAAGAGCTGATAATCCCTCGCTGCAAAGATCATTGGGAGGCATAAGACCATCAATTTTAATTATTTCCAAGAGTGGTTTCAGGGCAGCTGCAACTGCATAGACAACTGGTAGCATCCTAATTACCCACAGTTTCATTGCAAAACTATTTGGGTCTTTAATGAGGATAAGCCTGTATTAGAGCACAGAAGTGAGTCTCAAATCCAGTTGTTAATTTATTGTTCTGACCCATATTTAGGTTCCTAACTGTTTATATGGGTAATTAAAGAACTAAATAGGTTCTGGGAGTTTAAATGTTTTATTGGATTTGACCTAGTTCCTCCTGGTATCCCAACATATTCATAATTATTAACTTGACCCCTTATTTCCAGTGATAAGAGTTCAGCCTAACCTTATGGAAGGCTGTGTTTGAGCAGATCCTTCAGTGGTCCATCAGGCAGTAAACAAAGAGTTCTGGTCTCTGCTAGTATCTCAAATATCACCTGTCTGTGTGTCTGTGTACCTAAGTGTCTTTCACTTGCCTTGTTTTCTGTTATTTCTTTACACAGATATAGAAAATAATAATCTGTAACCAGGTAGCCTAATGAGTCCCATGCTCTTTTAATCCAGTTACCCTTGCACTAAGAAACTAAAAATTTTGAATTCTCATGTCTGATATCCATCGTAAACACTTTTGAATCAATAGATTCTTCCAAAATAAATTAAAAACACATTAATTGACTAGCAATGAAGATTTTACTTGAAATAGGTGTCTGTGTGAGACTATCAATCAGCACATTTAAATTACTGATGGTAGTTACTGTAGGGTAATGATCTAGCAGAGCACCACGTTAAGTTCTTCAGCAGTGTGCTATCATTTCCTATATATTTGATAGTTTAAAAAAGCCTGTATTTAAACCAACTGTTATAGATAAACAATAAAATATTACAGCTATCATGGTACTCATCAAAGAACAGATTAGCAAAATTCAAGCAACTTACAATTCAGAACAGATAGACTTGGGTTTGCATACAGCTAACAGAAAAACGTAAGCACGTAGGTTTTGTTAACTCTGCGTATCTTCAGTCTAAAGGAAAGAGATGCCCTTTGTTGAAAATTCTAAACTAATTTTTTCCACCCATGGCTTAGCGATAAAGAGTAATATTAAGACAGTGAGAAGATTCCTAATGCAAAAATCAAGGTTTGTAAATGACACATTTTAAAATGCACATCTTCATGAGTAATACATTCACAATTTTTCATTTACTTTACTATTAGATATACAAATCTCATAAAAAATTAAAGCTCTTGGATACTGCCAACTAATCCCTTCTCCCTTACTTGATATAACAGAACGAGAATTTAAAATTCAGAGGATTATGAACAAATCCTGATCCTGAAAGTATAAATACTGTTCCAGTTGACTTCAGTGGAAGATTCTCATGTGCATCAAAGGGAAGGATGTAGCCTTTATCATTTAAAGATTCCTGCTAAAACTCACTTTTTAGCAACGGCTTCTTTATTTCAAGCACTTTCAATTTTCCAGGAAACTTGAGCATAAACAGGATTTAAATCATTCAGCTGCAACTCTAGTTCTGTCTTTCTATCAGAATATAATAGGATTCAAAATAATTATGGGATTTCTCATGAAACTAATGGATTCAAGAAAAGTACAAGTTACAGAAGCTTACCTGTCTACATCAGTGCCTTCCGTCAATGAACAGCAGCTCAGTGGTAGCTGGATTAAGACAGCGATTACTTCCAAACTTGCGAGACTAATTTCTAGTCTGATCATTCAAGTAAGCGGAACATCCCACAAATGTTTGACAACACTGACATGTTTTAGAAGTCATCTATAAGTGAGTAAGAGCCCATACCACTTTGCCTCTGCAAAGGCTTGTTGAGATGTTAACATTGTGTGTAGCCACAGACACAAACATATACACACAAAGGTTTTCACAACAGACTAAATTATTGAGGAGATTTAAGTGAGATAAAATTAACAAGTGTATTTTAAAAAGACCCAGAACTAGATTTCAGTTTCTAACACCTGAAATTCACTTCAAGTTTCTTTTCAGAGTCTCGTAGAGGTGGGACTTTGTATCTAAACTTAGGCTTCTACATTGCAGTTGTACATAGGTGTATAGGGTGTCACAGTTCCCATGATAGTCTCTGGAGTCCCATCATGTTTAATACACAAAGCAGACACTTCAGTACTATTCGTCTCATCATAAAGTGAACAGGATAGATGTAATTCAGTTTTCTAAACTTAAGTAGTTTGCTTCACTAAAGACAAGACACAGTTGGCCATGGGAAAACCTCTCTAGACTCCACTGTCTGTATTTTCAGTGGTTTAGATCAGTCACCCACATGTGTATCTAGAGCTATTTAGGATGCCCTGAGACATGAAACCCAGCCTCCAGCTGTTATTTCTGGTAAGTCTATGCACAAGGATGTCTTAAACATTCTCAGGTGTCTTACTTGGCACCAAGCTTCTATGCCCAGGAGACAAATCATGCCCTCTGTCTCTATGGAGTATGCCAGAGTTGAAATAACTAACTCAAATGAAGACAATACAGACATCAACATTAAGGGGTCTGAGTATTATCCTGAATGTCATTTTAGATGTTGAGTTTGGCTGTGTAATCACAGATGCCTAATATGACTTAAAACTTCCTATAGAATATCCTGGTCTCACCTGTCAGTTCTCAAGGGCATGTACGTTCTCAGGCCATGTCTGTGGTATCTGGGGCATCTCCAGTAACAATGCATACCCTACATATTTAAGTAGAAGATGGTCATCCATATTGTATCTACAGTCAAAGATAATTGATGGACATCTATCTTATCTTAGATTTCTGTTTTAGGAAAAGAAAAATTGCCCTGTAGAAGGGCTCATGTCCTTCCCTTAATCACACATGAAGCCTGAACAAATAATTAACTAGCTTTTAGATGGCCAGCAAGTAGTTTGTGAACCTAAATATAGACAATCTAGCACCATTCCAGACTTCCTAAATAGTCTGAGATGTGCACAGAGCTGGCAAGAATGAACCTGTGAGACATGGGCTCCCTTCTTGCAGTAGCACCTGCAGGTTAGGAGGGATATATCTGGGGTTTCCAAAATGACATTCATTGTGTATGTTTACTCATCTGAATTGATCCACTGATACTAAGTTAAGTATGACACTGAAAAGATCTAGAAAGCATTCCACTTTTGGTTTGTTTTTGATTGCAACCAAAAAAGCAAACAGCTGTGCCAACAAAATGAGAACATCTGTGAGACAACTGCGTCAAAATTTTTAATTATCTTAAAAATACTGAGTTAGAAATTGGGTAAAGCACATATAATTAATGAAAATTTCCTGTTAAAGAGGTAATTAACATTTTAGCAATTTCTTCAGCATTCTGGAAGACATTCACTGAATTTCATCTTACTGCTGCTGAAAATTCCAACTTCTTTCTTACTATGCTGTATAGCAACTTGTAAGTGATATAAAGCAACTCACTTCCAAATATACTGTCTACAATTTTTTAAATATAATACATAATTGCTACATAGCACATCTGATGTGATATTTAAGTATCAAAAACTGTTGTCATGGATCAGGAAGAGCAACATTCCTGTACACAATATAGTATTTGTTAACTAATGACAACATGGCTATAATGATGTACTAAGTGGAATTAATAAGTGAAACCTATTGCTTCATAGAATTTCATGCATAACTTTATTTGCATGGGTCATTAGTATTCATAGTTAAACTGTGTCCTTCGATGTGTATTAATAATGTTCCCTGGGACCACGCAAAAGATAATTCATAAATATGCCTTCAAGGAGTAAGACACCATAATTAAATCATAATAATTAACATGGATATCGGATTACATTGAATAATTGATCTGGAAAGCTCATTCTGAGATTTACAGATGGACATGTTTAAGGGCAATTCAGTTCCTGCTGCACAGGTAGGTCACCTTTATTTTGCTTTATATCTGGTTATCTTGTTCATTAAGTAAATTGAATTGATTAAAGATCCAAATGAAATTTTAAATTGTGGTAATACAAGTTTTGATTTCTGTCATGCTGCATAGCATAGGAGGGGAACAGACAATCCCAGAGGCTGAATTATTAGCCAAGAGCAAAACACTTTCCCAGCTGTGTAGTCTGAGTGATGAATTGGTAGTGCAGCTGGGTTATCTGCTCCTCTAGGCTCATGTTTGTGTAGAGAAGGGGAGAAGGGGGTAAGGGAAGAAGAGACAGCGCTGAGGATAACGTGCCACCTACTGCAATTATCCACATGCCCACTGCTCCATACAGTCCTATTGGCTGGAAAAGAGAGAGCTATAAGTGCACACCAGTACCTCTCATAACAGGAAATATGACTCCTAAAAAAATCTACATTTCAGGAAGATTATAGTCAGATATAAAATAGTTCCTTAATACTTTAACAATATACCTTCTGCACTCCCTAAGCACTAGGATTTTGTTGCTGATACAAGTGGGGATTTGCCCAGAAGTTGCCATCAGCCTGAAGTTCAGATGAACACCATGCAGCAGGAGAATGACTAAGGTGCATCCTATGGTGACTGCACAAGAGGGCAGGAAGAAGGTCCATCTGTCTTGTTCGGTAAACTTGACACTAATTGTGATCCAGTACTTACTATGTCCAAGCACCAGCTTATTCTCACTTCTATCTACTAGCAGACTGACTCTGACGTGACAATTTTGCTATCTATAGCTTCGGTGCCAAAATTACATAGCTAATCTGGGAGATCAATAGAGGAATGAGATCCTCTGGAAAGGAACTCTGAATAATTAATTATTAATAATTCCTTTTCCTCATTACTTTCCAACTGGAGCACATACAAGACCCCAGGGATCATGGCCTTAAATCAGGCATCCTACATAGAGTGATGGGAATATATGCAAATATCAGCTTTTTCTCACCATTCCTCATAACATCAGATAGTATTTCTCCTATATTATTTATTTTCATGCTATAGGTGATCACTGCTGAAGAAAATAAGAAGAGCGTTTTTCATATTTGGAAATTCTCAATAAAAATCTCCTGAAATCAGCAACTGTCTCATGTGCTTATTAGGTCCAAGACTTAATACTCTTCTGAAGTTTCTAGTAGAAACTAACAACAGTGAAAACTGCAACACATTCCACTTCCCTTTCAGAGGTACGTTTAGAAACCTTGAAGGAGAAAAAACATTATTTTTTAACTGGAGCTGATCTGCATCAGTTCAAATATCTTTTAATAAAAGTGAAGTTGAACTCATTTACAAATAAGACACCTCAAAATCCTGTTTTTAACTCTCTTTCTCCCAGGGAAGATCAAGACTGAAGTCACTTCTGCCTGTCCAAAGCTGATTCCAATCTATCTGAATTTCCTTCAGTGTTGATGTAAGGGTTTGAACAAAGCTCTTCAGAAGAAGCTGACTGAGGTCTATTGGCTTTACGTGTTTTTTTCAAGAAATTCTTCAGGAAAAGGAAGTCAACAACAGAGTTTAGCATTTTGGGCTGTGTGGTAAGATATACCATGGTTGTAGTTTAGCCCTTAGCTGGCAGCTAAACAGTATGCAGACAACCTCTCATTCCTTCCCTCCCAGTGGGATATGGTTGGGAATTGGAAAAGAATAACTCACAGGTTGAGACAAAAACAGTTTTAATAGAACAACAAACAAAGACAACATCATTATTGTTGTCGTCATCATCATCACTATCATCATCATCATCATCATCATCATGATAATAAAGAATATATTAATATATGGTGGCTCACCACCCAAATGCAAACATCAAATATAAAACTCAGATTGCCATCTCTGGCCAAATTCACACTTTTATACTGAGCATGATGTTATAGTATGGGTTACTGCATTGGCCAGTTTGGCTTAGCTGTCTGGGTTCTGCACCTGTATACTAGCAGAACATGGAAAACTGAAGGAATCCTTGATTCATTAGCAACAGCTAAAATGACAACATCAGTGTTTTTTCACATTCTTCTCAGACCAAACCTGAAAAACAGCATCTACTGGGAGGAAAACCAATTCTTCTATCCCATTCGAGCATAAACACTACCTGGCAACAAACGAAACAATATGAGTTCTCAATATTGTTCTCACACTAAATCCAAAACACAGTTAGCTACTGGGAAGAAAATTAACTCTATCCCAGCTTAAGCCATGACAATCACTAACCGTGTCAGAAAATCTAAACATACTTATTAGTTATGTACTTACAAGAACAATGTCTTCAGTAATTTGCTCACATAAATATGTATGCTAGGAAATACAACTTGTGGACTGAAAAATTTCAGGGAAGAATTAGTTTTGTATCATGCAAATACTTAAATTGCTAAATTTCTGTGACTTAGAGGAAAAGGCAACACCATACTCCTGTTATCAAGACAAATGTTCCAACTATGAAGACTGAATTAAGTATCAAACCTGCCACTATTTAAAATACCACTGAAATTAACCGAGTTATACAACTGTGAACTGGATCAGGGACAGCTTCCAGTAACGATTTTCTAATGATACATCTCCAGATGGCTTATCATATATAGGGTTTTCTGCTTGGAGGCCTTAAAACACAAAATAGGCATATAGGGTGTTTTAAAATTAAATGGATCTGTTCCAAATACAAATATTTCTTAAGATGACTAACAGAAAAAAACCCTCTCTATCGGTACCTTTTGCAAAAATATATAGATGTTTATCTCATGGAATATGTCCTTGAGACACCTGGAGAATTACATTTGCACAGTTTGTGCTGCAGTAATATAAATTCATCTTATTACCACTTGTTGAATATTAGCTGCATATCTTCATAAGCATTTCCTAGCTCAATTATGATGTGAATTTCCATGAAATAAGAGTTTTTCAAAGACAACAGCACAACACTGTGTGCGTATGTTACTTTCACTCTTTCCCCTTCCTCCTTAACATTGCAGAATGTACTTGGAGCTTATTTAGACCTTAAAATGAAACACACTAATTATGGCAACAATTACAGCAAATTAACTTAATTACAATGCTGACCTGCTATGACATCCAATCAAAATAGTTAGTGACATACTGCAAAACCTCCTTGAGGTACTACTCAGGCTTGTTACCAAAGAAAATGTTTGGTTGCAATGGAACACCATGCTGTCAGGGATATAGTGGGAGGAAAAGAAAATGAAAGAAGAGACTGTGGAATCGACATTTAAAAGAGACAGCATGAATCAGACTCTTGCAGATCCCCTCATCGAGTCATTTTGTGTATTTTTGACACTGTGCACAGCTGCACCTGTGCTTTTCTGTGTGCGAATTATACACTGCACCACAAGGAGGTTTAAAGAGTGGGAGAGGTTTAAAGAGCTGGGGCAGATGTCACAGCCCTCCATTGATTAAGCTCCTTATTTTGTGCCCTTTAGATCTCCAGAGGACGTTCTTTTATGTTCCACCATTTTGCAGTATAAATTAGTTCCATATAGTAGCGTGTCTTGTGCATAATCACAGGAAGGTTTGCAGCTGGTAGCTGCACGCTGCTCAGCAGCTCAAAAGCACTAGGGTGCCAGCCTAGTCCTGGATGGAAGGATTTTTCACTTTACCGGGAATGCATAATTCTCATCAACAGTAAAAGCATCAAATCCATCTGTTATAGAGAGCAAACCTATATTTATCTGTCATTTGCCCAAAAGACACCAGAAAACACTGTTTGCTACACAATAGACTGGTAATCAGAATATTCTATGCAGTAATGATTTATTTTCATTTAATGACTACACATCAAAAGTTAAAAAACTCAAATTACATGTGTAAATACAGTAGATGGCTTGTCATCTCTGCCCTCATTTCTCAGGACATGGCTTTGCTAATGCTGATAAAAGGCTAAATTCTTTGCCACAAAATTTACTTGCTCCTATCCCTAGAGGTAGACTGCCGTACACAAAAAAGAAATTACAGGTAGAAACACCAGAACATGTTAGTTCCTGAGGGACACAGCTTCTTGCAGCAGTGCTTTGGAAAAGGAGAGACACAGGTTCCTGAGATTTTAAAGGACTGTTTCTGCAGCTGAAGTGAAAAGTCACCAACTAAGATCAGCCTCTTGACAGCAGTCTCAAATTTCACCTAGAAGGTTCTGCACTGCTTCCAGGAAAACAGTGGGAGTCTCAAAAAATCTGGACATCACTGATTTCCAATCCATTCTCAGAGTTTAGACCATATCTTACCTGTCCCTGAGTATAATCCTCTTCAGACCCTTAATTTCATTTTAATTTCCAGGATTTTACAGCTACTGGCATAGCCTGTAAGAATTTGACAAAATGGGGTTTTTTTCCCTTAACATACTTGCATAAGGAGGTGGGATGGGGACTTAACCAATTCCCTGGGAAGCCTGTTCCAATGCTTGAAGCAGTATTTCCTAATGCTACTAATACTGTTTCCTTTCGGTGAAGTAGTATTTCCTACTATCTAGTTTAAACCTCCTCTGGTACAACTTGAGGTCATTTCCTTCTATCCTGTCACTTGTTACTTGGGAGAAGAGACCAGCATCTGCCTAAGATCCACAGGCTTTTCCTCATCTACTAATCAGGTCACCTTATCATAGAAGGTGATCAGTTCTAAACCCAGGTTTTGCCAGATATTTGCTCAGCAGCTAGGATCCAAGGCTAAACTCCCTGTCTCAAATTCACTTTCTTCTGAAAATTAGTTTTTCAGCCCTGGACATTCTGATGAATACTTCAGGTTTTCAGCTTGCCATTCCGAAGTAAGATGGAAATAATTCACAATTTCAAAACTTTCAGCAAAATGGGTATTATGTTTTCAGGACATCTCCAATATGAACCTGATCTTACCACTGTTGACAATAGATTTTCAATTGTGTCAGCCCCTCAAGTCATATTTTAGTCACAGTTTGTAAACCAGAATAAAGAGTGAAGCAATGTGAGGTGTTGTAAGAGTATTCAAGATGTGTGGGCTCTAAAGTCACAGGGTTGTATGCTGCAAGATCTGAGCAAAAAATTGGCCTGTCTCACACTAACAGGCCAACAGTTGCTTAATGTATACTACAAAAGCACATTGGTAAGTATAAACTTTTTACAAATTGCTTGTAAATTGAACTTTTAGATAAACTATGACATAAATCGCTACCAAACACATCATTTCAACACACAAAAAACAATAATATTGCAGACAGAAACTTTATGGCTTCCTGTAGGAAGGCAGCAGCAGAGAGCAAATCATTTAAAAGAAAGATTGTCTTTCTACTTGAGTGTTTCTAGAGATAAAAAGTTACAAGAAACAGTGCAAAATATATGTATTGGACTGTACATGCAATAAACACTGTGTATCTTCTTCCTGTTGAAGTCAATGTTGAAGATTTCCATGAATTTTCTTACAGTATGTACTCAGGTTCCTCAGGAAAAGAATCTCTGACTATAGACTTTAATGTCATTTCAAAATCTCAGGCATCATTATGTTTTCCAACCTTTAGTCCGCATACAAGATGTGAAAACACTGCTTTCTGTTAGCACAGTTCAGGTTCAACCAAAAGAATTATCTTTCTAAACATAAAACAAAACAAGACAAAATAAAAACCTATAATTGTCAGCAGCTTTGAGAGAAATCATACTGGTTTTTGCTGCACAGGAATGCCAGTAAAATACTTTAATATTTTCCATTTCTTTACAGGCATAAATCTCCTGAAATTTCTGAAAATATAATCAGTTTTTTCAAAATTTATTAGTGTATAATACTTGCTATTTCTAATAAAGTAGCACAAAATGGTAGCAATCTGATGGTGATACTAATTTTAAGCTGATAATCATTTACATCCCAAGGTAAGAGAAACTCCAGTGCAAAGGATGGACGCAAAGAGTAGAAGCTCTTAGTAGGCCCTTGTTTTACAAGTTCTCTTGTAAAATCTGAGTATCTCAAGATTTCTCCCACTTGCTTTATCTTTTTTTTTTTTTTTTTGTCTCTTTGCTTTCTGCTACAAAGACAAATTCCTTTACAGACTTCCGACCTAAGTCTTGAGAGGTGCTGGATTCCCATCATCCATTACACTCACTGAGAGCTGTGGATACCTGAAGTCACTCGTGAACTATATGTTACAGAAGAAAAACTAATATGAATTTAATAAAAAAAAAGTTATTTTTAAGGTTTCTCTTGGATCCGGGATAAGAAGTCACACCAGTCTAAGAAGACACATATAAAGAAGGGAAGGATGCTATACCCCTTTTTAGGTGGAGTGACCACTACATTTCAGAAGACAGACAGTGCTTTTTCTTCATGGGTGTCCTTGGCAATGCATCAAGGTAGCTTTGCACAAGGTACCCAAATCAATGACCAGACATGAGAACAGAAAAAATGAATTAGATTTTGTTTCTTATGCAGAGAAATAACTACAGGAAAAAAAAAAAATCGTTAATCCAAAATTAAATGCAACTGAGTAAATAACATTCCTACTCTCTCTTCTTCCAAGGAAAGAATGCCTTCTATAATAACCTGTGTCTCTGAGATAAATGAATGCATTGAAGCCCTTAACTACTCTTTGATGGACTACAAATGGACACAATGCAGGACAATATTTGAGCAGTAATGATTTGTCCTTTTTTCTTCAAGTGTAAGCTGATTGCAAAGGCTTCAGGACTATAGATTAAATAGCGAAAGGCGCCATGAATCTTAATAGCTTCTAAATCAGAGAGATCTGCACCGTACATGCTCTGACTGGAATGTGTAGGGAATGTATAAATATTAATAGGTCTGGTAAGGGCTCAACAGATGAGCTGTCTAAAATTTCACAGTGGGAAGACTGGAGATTGAGGCTGCTGTGTACAGATCAGCTGAGATGCTCCTACCTGAAAATGAACTGTCAGCATGTGTGTAAGTACCTTTTTCCTGAAGTGTCATTTAACATTCTGAGCTGCCCTGGTGCATAAGTGCTGTATGCATCGGTGTCTAATGCCACAAGGTTATTTAATACGACAAACATGCACACTAGACCAAGTGCCAGTGCTGGGGAAAGGAAGAATATCGCGTGCCACATGTCTGAAACTTGCTCTGATGATTCTTCTGCTAAGGCAACTTGCTTGCAAGAACCATCATGGAATTAATTGCCCTAACTGCATTAGAATAGAAAAACAAACATTTGAGATACAGCTAAAAAAAGTTAAGACATCAAAAGTAAATGGCAGAAGTAAAATTATTCACCAGCCTTTAGCTTTCACTGCTTTTATCTATGCACTTACAGACACTAATTATGAAGATGTATCTATGTCTTGGTTGACAAATCAGGAATGGAAATTAGCGCCTTTCTTGGCATAAAGTAAAATATTTCTTTGAGGTTTTCCCATTTCCATACAATGTAGACTTCATCCTTCTGATTAAAAGGACTGATTGAAATGATACATTGCTCTGTGTGAGCCTTCATGAGAGTACTTAAATTTGTACATGAGAATGAGAGCAAGGTCCATAAATTACAGGATCAGGGATATGATTCTGAACCACATTAGGATCAAGAAAATGTGTTATATTGTTTGTTTTAAATTTTTATGTTTCTTACTTTGAAATGTGGACTATATTAAGTTTCAGGTGCTTCCCAGCTGCTACTAAACCACAAGAACTAAGAACTGAAGCATAAGAACTAAGACTCCTGCAAACATAAGAGATTTCCTTCATTTTTTCAGTTCTTGCTCTCATTTATCCCCTTTCTTTACCTCTTTATTTCAAAGACCCCCCTCAAACCTTCTCATGTTAATGAGTCTATCCTCACTATCAGCTGCAATGGTAAGAGTTGCTCTCACAGCCTTCCTCCTGTGATCCATAACTGCCTGCTCCCGGTTTCCATATGGTATGATAGCATCTGTCCTTGTCCTGTCCACGTACCCTCTACATTCTTCTCTTTCCCAGGGACTCTCGTGAATCATGCCCTGTGTAGAATAAGGACACACTATCCCCACCACTTCTATGAAGACAAAGTTCTGTATAAAAATCATCAACTATAACAAGTGGAGGATATAAGTTCAATTAATCAGAGAACATTTGATTTGTCTTGAGCCTTTTCCCCATTAGAAAACAAACCAGGAAAAGCTTTCCTGTCTCTCAACAAACTTATAACTTAAAGGAGGTAATCTTTGTGTTTACTCCATTCCTGGTACGAGACTGTGGTAAACAGGGGTTATCTATACCCCGAACAATAACATTGGCATAACATGCACAAGTAACATTGTCTCTCACTGATGCAGATTACAACATTTTAACTGTGTATCTCCAATCAAAGTCTGTGCATCAGGCGACTTTTGATTCTCCAGGTAGTCTGTAGCACTATTAAAATAAAAGACTAGTACTAATCATTCAGTAATCTAAAGTACCTATACATCTAGACAAGCACTACCTCATAAATACCTCATAAAGTAGTTTTTTTTCTGTTTGATAAAGTGTAATAAAAAAAAAAAAAACCCTCTGTAAGGATATCCTTTTTTTAAGGGAAAAGATGGCCTTTTCATTCCAAAACTGATGAAAAGTAAACAGGACACATTCTGGAAAAACAAACACCTGAACTGCTAGTCATCTCTATGATTCTTTTCTCAGAAGACAGGAAAAAAACAAAGATTTGAATTTTCTTGGTAAATTCCTGTGCTATCAAATGTTGCTTTGTGTTGAGAAATCTTCACATAAAATGCCATCAATTTTTCATCTTGGCAGATGATCCTGGGAGGTAACAGTGAAAGAACATTGTGATCAAAACCAAGAACTGGAGTAGCCATTATGTGCACTGTGTCTTGAAATGGCTGCTGGTAGTTCTTAAGGGAAAGAAGTTCCTATGACATCTGCTACTCTCCTTGCTATTGCTTCTTGATTCTTCAGTCTTTCCCGTTTTCTTCAACTTTCACATTCATTTATCATTGCTTCCAGCTCTCCAAGCCTCCACCTTACTTCGTTCTGTTTTCTGTATGCTTTTCAATTCATAATGCATTCTGGTGAAGGTTTTTTTCACGCCATCAATTTCTTGTCTGTGTTCACAGGTAGAGAACAAAAGTGGCACCTACTTTCACTGTTGCCAAATTACCTCTATCCAACTAGGAATAATGGCAGTTCCATTGTGGTCAGTCCCTCTGAGGTTGCAAAGAGGTAAAGGAAAAAGGGCAGCCTGCGATTTCAATCTTAACAATCACAAAAAACCATCAGAAACTATGGTGAGTTACTGAATGAAGGCAGAAGTCCTTTAGGCATGAAAAGGTCATGGGTAAATTGCATCAGAAAAGTGCTAAATTCAAAAGTTTCTGAAAGAAATCGATTGTCTTTCAAGCCACTGTAGTAATCTTCACAAACAGCAAACAGGAGTGCTCCGCTAATGAAAAAAATAAACAAGAACCCCACAGGGAGTCTTCTAAGTGCTGTGAAAACCTTTTGATTCTGAATGTGCAAAATATGAGATGAGGCACAGTGAGGTCTTAGAAGAGGGTAAGTACTGTCACGACTGTAGTCTGGTAGCATTATGTTTCAAAAAGTGCAAATGAAAATTCCTACTCCCAAGAAGTCACAGACAATGGACACAAGCATTCAGTCTACATGTTCTTACTGTTACGTGTGATCTTAATTTCTATGACTGATAATGTTATGATTATATTCCTTTCATTATTCTGTCACTTTTGCTTCTAAATTTTTCATGATGCAGAACTTGGTTCGCAAATACTTTTGCTTTCTTTGTCTCTTGTTTTTGAAGTCCTTCATTTAATCCCTTAGAAGAATTAGCACTTCATGCTACTTTTCCCAGCTATTGAGAAAGTAACGCCAAGGGACAACTGAAAGCATTTTAAACTCACTCAGAAAACTACATGCAAATGTCAGTATGCCTAGCGTTGTTTGTTGTTGGGTCTTTTTGTGTTTTTGATTTTTTTTAAGGTGCTAAAATTTATATTTAAATTGAAATTTTAAAAAATCTTTATTGAACTCTCTAACTGGCATTTGTTTGCTTAGATAATGAATTGATTCTTCTACATGAACTTTTATAAGGTTAGTCTTAATCATCTTCTTGCACTGACATGTCAAGCACTTACCTGTCAAAATATCTTAATGTTTGAATGGAATAAATTTAATGAATCAAGGATTCAGGGATCACCTGGTGAAATAAAATTTGTAAATTGTATAAATCCATCAAGAAAGAGCAGAACAGTGTTTCCATTTTAGAAATCTATGATTCTATGGAATACTTATTTTTCAGTGTCTGAAAATGAATAGTGCCATTTGCAATCATCTGTGGTTAAAAGACATAGGCTACTGCAACAAAATCTTCACAGTAGAATATAGGCAAGAATGAATGAATGACTAAATATCTAAAATATTCCAATTTCCACTGCTAAAAAAAAATAAATTGTTTTTTAGATTTTTCTTTTAGCATTATGTGAGAGTTCTATTTAACTGCCTTTTCCTCAGCTTTTAATAATCTCCTCAAGGTAGTTGTGGGTAATGTGTCAATAATGGTTCAAATCTTTCCTTTATCTTTTCATGGCATAGAAAAGGAAGGGATCACTGTCTTCAGTGATGTGGCAAGTGATCTCCATGGTGGATGTTCTTATGACTATTTTTTGGGGGTTTTGACTAGTGGTTGTTCAGTCCATGTACTACTCTCTATTTCAGACAAAATAAAGTTCAGTTAGAAGGAGGCATTATCTTCTGCCTTGCAGAATGTAAACATACCTGTAGGTGCATCTTTGTTGTACCTTAATAACAGGAGGAAAGAAATAGGAAGAAGTGGCACACTGATTAGCCTTCAATGTGTTAAATCAGGTTGACTTGGTATCTAAGGACTGAAAACATCTTTCATCTCCTCACCACAAAATCCCTCTAAATCTGTGCAATTAAATATACATAATCTATTTTTTGCTAGCCACTGGTTGATCCCTCCAGATCAGATCAATACCAAACCTCCATTTTATAAGGGGAAACTCAGTTTTAGAACATCACATATTGAAATAATGGATTAGTTGCAGGATAAATTTTTCTGATGTTGTGAAATGAGGCAGGCCACAGGCAAAACCATCACAATTCTCAACTCTTCAGGTTCAATATGGTGATTGAAGACCCATTTTATATTCCAGTTTTGAAGAGTGTGAAGAAACTCTTGTGAATTTGACTGCATTTACAAATTCGTGGGATGCAGCAATGGAAATCTTATGCTGACAGTATCTTTAGCTATGACTTCTATATCAGTCTAACAGAAGCGCTAATGACGTTTCCATGGTTCAAGGTTGAAATACAAGGAAAGCATTACAATTTCAAGCACCATTAATTGTTAGCTTAGATTTTCAGATCAGATTGGTGCCCAGTCTTAATGATGAGTCAATCCAATGCACTTCTTCCTCTCCAAACAACTACTTTTTCAACTCTTCTCTAATTAAAGTGAAGAGTGCCAATTGAGTACCATTTAAATTTCACCAATATTTATTTGTACTTGACAAAATGTCACGCGGTGCC
Source organism: Cuculus canorus (assembly GCF_017976375.1). Taxonomy (NCBI): domain Eukaryota; kingdom Metazoa; phylum Chordata; class Aves; order Cuculiformes; family Cuculidae; genus Cuculus; species Cuculus canorus. Next base: position 175,159,562 of record NC_071401.1, on the reverse strand, counting down.
TTGAAATGGATTTGATTTTTAATTTCCATTCTTAGTTCTGTATCAAAGCATTATGTTTGTAATAGCACGTCTGTTTTCAATGTCTATTCAAATTAGTTTATTTCTATCTATTGCTATCTATAGGCTTAAGAAGAAACACGTCTATGGAACCATCCTATCTACAAAGAGAAAGGAATTCTTGTTAGAAATGTTCCACCCTTAGAAGACTCAATAATTGACATTGAAAACTGAAGTCAAGTGCAAATTATAGTATATAATCCAAGTCACACCAGAGACACAAGGTTTTTCTTTTGTTCAAGTGACTAGGTAATAACAACAAACATTGTATAGTAACAAAGAGGGGTTTTGTGTTGAAGCGAGGAAGAGGGCTTCAGAGTGCAGATCCAGTTTTTCATTTGATCATACTGCTCCTCTGTACAAATATACTTTGCTAATCCTCAGGGTCTGAATTGAATCTTTTCGCCAATTACCAGAAATCTTTAGCCAGATAAAAATCTTTGCCACTCTCATTTTATTACCTGCAATGACATTTGTTTAAATATAAAATGATAGGATGCAATAGTCAAGTGGAAAGCTAGGCTTGAACTAGCACAAATGAAACAGCTAAATTTAATTAGAAATGCTTCCATATATAAAGTGGATCCAGATAGTGGATAAATTTTCTTTAGGAAATATAAGTTCATATCAGTACTAAGAAAGAAAGAGAAATATAAAAGTTTAGAATCTGTGTCTTATTGAGTAACTGATGATGCTTTGGAACTAGAAGCAACAGGAGTACTCAGGCCTCTTCAAAATAACAGCAGTCTGAGTCCATATAATAGAACCTTTGAATATTTCTGATACATACTTTAAAAAGGAAAAAGACGATCAATGACCGCAGTTATCTTGTTTATAACAACAGCTATGGAGAACTATTACTATTCTTAAGAAAGAACACAAAGCCTGATGTGTGCACCTAACCCTCATAGTTGTTGTCACCACTAGATGTACATGAACAGCAGATGGATGTTAATAATTAAAAGTAGTGCACAAAATGCCATCAATAAGGCACAGGAATTGTACATCAGAGATAGGCCTATTCCACACACCAGGGTCATTGCTATGTGCCTCAAAGTCATTACACATTTCCCCACTACATTTACTTAATGTGTAATTCTGTACAAGGAGATTAAGTGTCTATTTTTTTTGTTTTGGCTGTTAATAACTTAGGTACCAAGGAATGATCTGTATTTGTAATAAATGCAAATAGAGGGAATAAGATTACTTAGCAGTAGCTGCTGGCAGTGCAGAGGATGTCCTAGACACTGTACAGAGCTTGACTAAGCACTATTACCTTTCCTGAAAAGAAATTATAATAGCTAGAAAAATTGAATAAATATTAAGAATCAAAACTGTTTTCAAAAAGAATTCGGCCAAGTTCATGCCAGGCTTCCATTTATCAATGTTCAGCAGTTTCTGGACAAGTATCAGATTGTTAATGAAAACATTTGCAAAACTTATTAAATAAAAAGCATTTATAAGAAATGATCACAGATAATACATTGAAAGATTAAAATTAACTTTATTTTGATATGCATTTTTCACAGAGGTAGTTCTGAAAGGCCAAAGTTTTTTAGCTGAAAAAAAAGGGATGGATTTTACTGATTCTTTCACCTAAAGTGCTAGTTTTCAGGCACTTTCTTTTATTTGCTTAGAGTTGCCAGAAACAGGAGCACTGTAACCTCGGTGACCATATCAGCCATCAAAGCAAAAAACTTGCATACTAAGTGTAGATTAAAATTTACACTGCTAGGTAAATGCTAATGAAGGTAATACTAGACGCTGCAATACTTTAGTGTGCTTGACTTTTGTATCTAAAAGAGTAATGATCTGAATTTTTCACTGGTAGCAGAATTGAATTTATAGTGTGTTTGGGGGGAAGCATTGCAGAGATGCTAAAGGTCATTCAGAATATACAATGACTTTTATCATGAAACTTGACTAATAGGTGCATTTCTGAGTGTGCCTGCAAATGTGAGCATATGGTGTGTAACGAAGTATGGGATGGAGATTGTTGGGCTAAATCAAACAAGGTGGGATTAGGAACTAGAAGCTGCACTATGGTGCAATGAAGAGTTCAAATCATCTCTTCTGGGATTTGTGCTTAAATACCATATGATGGGTACAGCAATACACACTGTTCTGGGGACACAAAATGTCTGCAGGGGTCGTACTCTATGCAGCCCTTTCTGGGTCTGCTACCTCAGGGATTACATCAATATCTCACCAGGCATTGTGTTTTCCTTTGTGACAACATTAGATGAACAGCAGGTTGAGGTGACTCTTTGGAAAAATGCTTTGTTTTCATGAAGGCAATAGATCAGGAATTTGAGACTTTCTAGTTATTTGTCAAAGAACCGATAACAACAAACACAGGAGACAAACATAGCAGGATCTGCCAGATTCACCATGCCTCTGGCTTGAATATTTGCAGTCCTTGCAGACACAAATATCTAAAGAGGAGAGGTAATTGTGACTTGTAGCTATTTTTTTTTCCTCTTTCAACAGTACAAGAGATTGTACACACTGTGCTGGAAGACTCGCTCTTTGTCTAACTTAGATTTCCCAGTAGTTACGTGTTCCTCCAGTAACTCTTGGGCATGTTGCCGGACATACACCTCTTTCTTTTGCTTCCTTGCAGGGAGAGAAGAGAGTGGTACTTACCTACATTCCTTCCTAAATCCTTCTACTTACTAGATCACCTTTCCTCCCAAACTTGCCATCACACAGTTTCAGCACATCTTGGTTTAAAAGAATTCAGAGTTCTTCTTAATATCCATAATCTCGTTGCTTTTTGGAAAAGCTTTTGGCTTATATAAGAAATTTTGCATCATGTGTGTGATCATGTAACAATTAATGGATTGCATAAAATTGCTTTAAAGGTAGCAAAAGCTACCACTAGCAATTGCTAATTTTGATGGTGGCAATTTAGACACCACATCGACTTTTATCTGGTCCTTGATTAGGTGTAAAAGAGTTAACACTTTTTCTAAGAGATCATTTAACTCTTCTTGCAGCAGGATGGTATTCTGTGCTTTGGTCATGTCTTTTCCAACCCAACCCAAGCCTAAGTCATTCCTAAGCAAGCTCCATTTGGAACCAAATAATAACATGGAAAAAGCATACCACTTCAAAGGAAAAACAAAAACAAAAACAAATTAATAATTATTTGATCAAAGACTAACAGTTCTCTGGCTCACAAGATCAGTTTTCTAAAAGTTTCTCACAAACAGATCTTCAAAGCTTAAAGTGCACTGAAAGTAAAGGAAGAGAGTTCCAAGATAAGCCTGCTACACATATACTTACTTTTTTTTCCCTAGATATTCTGGCTTAGAGCTCATACAGGTTCACGTTTAGTGGAATGGAATTTAACCATGAAATGGCACTGTGAAATTATTTTGTAGCTTTCTCCTGTGAGAAAGGTGTTTTGTGATAAGATTTATGCTTGCAAATGACAGCTGGACTGAAGCATAAACTTTCAGAGGCGTCTTTTGGAGAACAAGGACATTCTGGATACAGTGAATCTGTGTGGGGCAGACTCCCATAGGTAATATCATACTTGCTCAAAGCCAAGTCACGAAGGCTGTCCAAAGATGTTTTAAAATATTCTGATTCTAATACTGAGCTTTGGGCTCTTCTAGTGGTTTATAGACAACTGTAGATCTTGGACTACTGTTTGTAGCAATGAATTTTTGCTGAAATTTGAATTACTAGAGATTTGAATTACTAGAATCACTGTGTTCTGGTGAACGTGATGTTATGAAAGAATACACTAAGTTGTCTTCAGTAAATAAATAAAAATCCTCCTTAGAGTCTCAAGGGAAATAATATGTGAAAATTCAGATATTAATCTTAAAAAAATCCAGCTTTAAAATAATGAGTATATTCTCTCTGAATTTTATTTTGACCTACTACACAAAGCATATAAATACCATTTGAATCAGTAGAAGAATTTTAAAAATATAGGTCTAGAGCCTCGGACTTGACTGACTGAAATGGACACAGCACCATTAGAGGCAAAGGAGTTATCGTAATTCCTGCAAGCTGAGCTTTTGGGCCATTATCTCTGAGTAGGGACTTTGCAGCAAGATGATCAAATAATGTGAGGTAGAGATTTGATTTGCATCTGAGAGGTCCTAGATAAAACTCAAAAGTTGGTTTTAAGTGCTTTAAGTTAGATGTCCTTTAACCACATAACAGCAAGTGATTGACATTGAAGTGATTTTGTATTTTTCAGGAAGCTACAAGAAATATCAAGACCTTAGCTTCTCTCTCATGTTCTTTTGAATTTCGATGGAGTGATTTTTCTTTCTTCAGAGAGGAGACTGAACTGTTGTACTGACTGGATTAATTAAATTACCGTTGCTCAGTGTTAATGGAAGAGAGTCCAGACTTCAAGAGGTAGTGCCAAGAAGAAATGACAGCCCTCCTTATCTTTCTCCAGCAAATCAGCTCATCCCGTACAAACCAAAACTACACCAGGTCAGAATAACAGCATATTATTCCCACTCTATCCTTGCATATATGACTACAGGAAGCGCACACAGGTGCACTGCTGCAGATTCTCTTATGCAGCAAAAACGGATCTATAAGATCAGTGTAAGCTTTTCTATTTCTGAAAACTTCTGATTCCCACTGTCTTTCATATTACGCTCTTGACATCAGCCTCTGCACAACTACACAGTTTGCAAATGTTAGCTGCATTATTTTTAAGGATTTCTTCTTTTACATTTTTCCACCCAGGCCTGATTTTCTTGGGAAGAGGATAGGAAACCTAAAATAGTATCTATAACTCTGACTCCCTGTAGGCATAGGCCCATGTAATTCTTGCTCCCTGCAATGAGAGCGAGTGTCTGTTTCTCGTCTTCCCTTACATCTTTCACATAGAAAGAAAATTATCTTCACACAAAAAAAGTCTACTTCCAGTGTATAAGAAGACACTGTATCCTTTCCAGATATTTTATTTTGAATACTCTGCTTTCCTGAGACAAAAACAATTTTAAATTACCTTAGTTTAAACAAGCAAGCATGCCATAAATATACAGAGCTGGCATGATTCATTTTATAGCCTGTGATTTCTCTTTATTTTGTTTGTCAAATGTGGCACTGTTTGGTGGAAGACTGAAGGACAATGCCTGAGTATGACCTCAACGGCCAGAATATTTATTTATATACAAGTGAAAAAAAAGGAACTATCTTTATTACATATTTGTATATTTCAAGGCCTAAACCACTTCCATGTAAGTTCGTAAGTGTTATATCTGATTGTAAATACCTGCATTTCAGTTGATGTGTGACACGGATCTTCACTTTGTAATAAAATAAAACTCACTACTGTTAGGGAATTGTCAGCTTTTGAAATATTTTGAGCTTACTCCCACTTTTTTTAAGTATAAGGGATTATATAGATTATACAAAGAACAGACAGGGCAGAGCTGGCTGGGCTACTTCCCTGCTACAAAATCGTAGAATTTTTTCAGCTAGAAATTCTGCAGGATGAAGTTTACAAACAAAAGAAAAATACATTATCTCATTAGTAGTTAAACTTATGGTCATGATTAGACACTTGAATGTTAACTACCATCATTGCTAGCATTAATATCATTAACAGTATAAAATATATGAGCGGCTTTGTTTCGTACATAGTCCTTTACTTGCCTTTTTCTTCTCCTCTAGCCAGGGACCTCTCTGCTTTATCACAGTCAAAAGGTGGATGTGTGCCACTCCTCATCACTGTCCCCTCTTTCTAGGTATAACAAGAAAGGAAACACAAGCTGCTCCAGAAGGGCTCCAGTCCATGCAATGAAAGATCAAGGCTCGTGGATACACCAACAAAAGTGATGTAAGAGATAAGACAGTTACACACATGAACAGGCTGGTTTTATTTCTTATTTCAAACTGACTGTAACACCCTCCGCAGATCCATAAACTGTATGACACTGTCTGTTATCTGCTATTTCCTGAAGCCAGAGACAGAACACAGAAGCTCTGAGAAATAACTCCCCATAAAAGGTTTCGGGTTCAAGGAAAGTCTAGGGGGAGGGCCTGGAAAAGAAGGAGGAGGGAAGGGGGTACAATTTCTTAAGCTAAGTAAAAATAATATTAGTATGTCAGTGAAACATATTCTTTAAATCAGGCTGTTCATAAAATTATTTATGTTTTTCCAAGCATCTTAAATGTCAACTGCAAGTTTCTATCCAAGGATTTGTTCTTTAAAAATAACATACTAGTTACACTCAGGCAGCGGTGAAATATTTAGTTCCTTTCTTGATCAGGGACCCGATCAATAAAGTACACTTTCAGTGCGTGTATTTTAAAACTTACTCTTTGAACACTGTTTGTTTTAAAATATTGATTCCAACTATTTTATGCTAATTAAATATTGATTTTAACACACAAATAAAAAATCTAGAGATTTAATTCATGACAAGATAAAATTAAAAACCATTTTAAAACAAAAAAAAGGAAACAGTTCTGTTACTACAGCAATCTCATGTAAAATGATATTGAGAAAAGCAGGCAGACCATGTTGCAACTCCTGACTTATTTTTTCTGTCCTACTCATTCCAGGATCTATTTTTATTTCTGTCTTCTCTCTTGTGAGAGATTTGGCTCTCATCTGACCCATTATGAACTAGTTCAGCTCAAAAAATACAAACCTGAAAGCAAATTACACACAGAGAAAAAAAAAGAGCTTCTGTGCAAGCTTAACTTTCATTAAGGTACTCATATTATAAGACTGTAAATTGAAGATTGATATTAGATCAAAATTTTTATTTCTCCAAGGATTTTGGGAAAAAAATCTAAAATATTTCAAACTTTTTTTCTTTTTTTTGCATTTCCACTTGAATTTTGCATTCTTGTTACCCACTCCAGGGTCACAGAGGCAGGGCACCCACAAGCAGCTGTTAGAGGATGCAGTTACGTAGCAGTCCCAAAGCTAGTTAGTTATGATTAGTAATAGTAACAGCCAAGTAGCTCTCAGTTAACAGCCAAACATTTTTTTCTGTATTCAAGATTAATTCTCTTCTGATTAAGCCATCTCTGTGCTAAACCATGAAGGATGTGATTCACTCATTTTGAACTTGAGCCACTGCAGAGCAAAGAAACAGTCCTAAGTCAGCCTAGACTCCCCTCTCAACAAGAAATAAGCTTTCCCAATTCAGCCTATTCCAAGGTAAGTGTATTTCAGAGGTATTATAAAACATTCTCCAAATGTGCCCTTTCTCTTTCCATTTTGTATTGGGAAAATGGAGATAAGCACTGAGGTCAAAAACCTCAAATGGAGATTTCACTTGTCATATGGCAAGATAATAAAAAGATGACTTATACAAATCAAAGTACACTTGGAAATCATGTATGCAGAAGGAATAATTAAGCCAACCCATTTTAAATTAGTATTAACAGAAACCTGAACCAAAACTCAATAATGAGACCAAAAAATTCCATTGGTTCCTCTATGACCTTAAGGTTTTTCTCTTCCTCAACAGAAGAGCATCCCCAATGCTTCACTGCTCTATTTGCCCACTGTCATAATAAGAAATGGAAAATGACTCTTGAATCAAAATTATTGTTCGCTACTTCTAGGAAACCGTAATTTTACTTGAAGCTACGCCTGAGAGCTGGCTCCTCTTAACGGCTCCATTTAAACAACAGTTACTGTGGAAGAATAAAATCCTCTTGCAAATGACTCTGAAATCTGACTGATTATGGGAAATATCTGCTGGTAATATTATTGGAATGAAAAAAAACAGTCTCCTCTCTGCATAACAACTGAACAAGGATCAGGCTTCAATATAGATATATGGACTATAGTTTTGTTATGTCCACTACCACAGTAGCACTGTTGAAACGGTACTCCTTCCACAGAAGGGAAAAGGAGAGCTGAAAGAATGAATACATGTGAGGGAAGGGATGGAGGGAGAAGAAGATGAGAATTCATCTCTCAGTTCCATTTCGGTTTTGCAAAGCTGTGTGTTGCTAAGCAGGTCTGCTTTGTTCAGGTCATCTTTTTTCAAAGGAACTCAAGAGAAAGTAATGCATTATTTCATTCACCGATTATGTGCAATTTCCAGCATCCTGATTTTAGTCTATTGCTTTCCTTCTTCATTCCCCTCCTGCTTACCCAACATATTTCCAAACCTCTATATGGTATTAATGCAATTTTTTGATTATGCTAATTCAGTCTTCTCCCTTTGGTGCTTTTTCTAATAAAGATAAAAAAAAACCCAGGAAGAATAAACAGGAAAGAGATAAAACAGGAAAGAAACAAGTAGTAGTTACTGGCAGAACTATAGGTAATGTCTCCAAATGGATTCTTGTCTGCAAAGCATTCAGAAATGGACTACGAATCACCCAGTGATCTTCTAGTTTTGTGTTTATGAGTTTGTCCACATTTCCTTAGGTCAATGGCAGATTCTGCCTGTTGGCTCTGAAAACATCAGATCAAAACTTAGTTGATTTTTTTCTGAACTCAACAACCTGTACTTTTATTTTCCTCATCTGCGCTTTGTCATGCATTCTAGCCCAAATAACACCATATGAAGGACCCCTAATACCAGCAGCATTTCCTAGAAACACCATTTCTCCTTGACACATAATCACTTTCTCAGCTACTATCATTATTATTATTTTACTTATTTAAATTTAAATAATAATTAATTATAATTTAATTAATTAATAAATAAATGTTATTAATACAGAATTGTTACACTGGCCCATATTTTTTATCAGAAATCCAAGAACTTTAGTGCTGATAAAATGAAATTCATAGATCTCAGATGCAGACAGATCACAATGAGCCTTTGCTTCCAGTTTTTCATCCTGTATGATCATGTACAGGTGTTCCCCTCTGGCTGTTTAAGCTTATTCTTTTTCACTCTCAGCTTGTCTCCTGAACAAGTAGTTTTTTCAGCTCGCTTCAGAATCTCAGTTGGGTAGTAGGTATCGTGGAGCTCCTTTTTCCTTCGTGCTGAAGTATACCCATCTTTTCCTTACTGCTATTAGAACATGCTGACTGGGATATTTTTTCCTTACCTCAGTAGGTTCTTGGTGCAGTATTTCCTTTTTGTTATTCTCTTTGGGGAGTTTTTGTCCCTAAGCCCTTTTCCAGGGGACAATTCAACCTACAAACAACCCTTTTAGCTACGGTTAATAAGATACAGTTACCTTGTCAAATACCCAGTGATTAAGATTAAGTGCTCTCTGATGTTTATGTATGGGAGGTCTTGCCAGGAAGGGTAGACAAACAGAGAAATTTTCTGACGACAGTTTTTCCTGCACTGGTATGCTTTTTATTGCTGCATGTTGTTGACAGTTTTGTTCTTCTTGTCTGCAAAGTGCTAGCATTACTGCAGTCAGAAATTAAGCAGCAGAATGATTTTCTATCTGAAAAGCTGCATTATTTCAATCATGTTTTGACTGACCATAATTTAGATAGGTGATTAATTCATAAAGCAGAAAAATATTTTAAAAAGACCTTTAATAAGAAGCGAACAACTTTTCGGAATGTAACATGATTAAGTCCAAAGCCACTGAATGCCACACAGCTGGACTTAGATTTGCAGAGTACCACATTTCCAAGGGTGCCTAAAATGCATATATAGGCACCCAAAAAGTGACTTATAGCTGTCACATGATGCCTAAAATCTTGATTTTTGTCTTACTCTATGTATCGGCAATGATTTCAGCCTTCAGAGTAGTTTTGTGATCTCTCTAAGACAATCTAGATGTTGATAAACAATAAATTGACAAATTGACTTTTTTTTTCTGAAGGACTTTTTGGCAAAAGTCTCAATCAATAGGAAATATTCCTCTTTTTGAGCTTCATAACGAAGCATAACGAGCAAGCTGCTTCATGTTATTTAATATAAATTGTATAGAGAAAAAGTAACAAGGAAGGAATTAAATTGTTTTCTATAATGTGGAAACTCAGCAAGGGAGTCTCAGTATTTTCATTATTTTAATTCCACAGTTTCATATTGCTGTAGGTCAAGAAAGTCTTGAGGAAGAAAGATGCCCTCACAGTGAAGAAAATCATAAAGACATAAACCAAGACATTTTTAAACCAGTTGCTTCTCAAAAATAATCCAATGTGAAAACAAATCTACAATGTTGTATTAGCAAAATAGGGATTGGTTAGTCTGGTATGACAGAGCATGACTGGTTTATTCAAAATTGTGCAGGGGTTCGGCTCTCTCCTTGCAGATGAGTGCTATAAACATTAAACTGGAGAGTCATTATTCCTCTAGCTCAATCTCTTTCTGTCTCCAGAAGCATGAATGCTACATCAGCAGGGGATGTAGGCCATGACTTGTATGCATAATAGTTTATAAGTCAGAAGCTTTCTCTCGGCTGGGGAGATCTCACCTCCTGAGCATGTCTATTAACCATGATGTGTTTGACCACTGTGAACCATCTTCTCAGAGGCAAGAGTGAACTTGTTCACTCTATTCACAATGATATTGCAGGTCCCCAGCTGCAGGAGATGACAGGCTGTGGATCCCACTTCTCCAGAATGCATAAATTCAACCCTCAGTGATATTGTTAAGGAAACCATAGAATCATAGAATGCTTTGGGTTGGAAGGGACCTTTAGGTCATCTAGACCAACCCTCCCATAGGAACACGGACATCTTTAACTAGATCAGGTTACTCAGAGCCCCATCCAATCTGACCTTCAATGTTTCCAGAGATGGGGCCTCCACTACCTCCCTGGCCAACATGTTCCAGTGTTTCACCACCCTCATTGTGAAGTGCAAATGTAGCACGTCCTTCCATTTTCCTTACAAATTGGCTCAGATATCCTTTGGTAAGCTATTGGGTTGCTGTGAATCTCACCCTCACTAAAAATCTATTCTCAATGTGTCTGTAACACTGCCCTCAAAATTCTGACTTTGATTTCTGGGTTGGGTATCCAGCCCCTATATAAGCGCTTCTGGGCATTACAGGGTCTAAATGCTGTGCTAGATCTGAACAAGTAAGTTTGCTATTTCATCACTTTCCAGGGATTAATTGACGTGTTTCATTCCACAAGGTGTTTAGTCTAAGCGTGGATCTAAATTTCTGTGTTCTTTTACTCTTTTCTGCATAATGAAACCTATTTAATGAATTTACTTTTATACAAGTCCTTTGAATGGCTCAGGCTGTTTAATATGTTACTTCACAAATATTTAGTCCACTATGTGCAGGAGACCAATATTTTAATACCTAAAAAGTCCACAAACTGTTCCACAGATCTGTTCTTGAAATTGCTTTGGCACAAAATATTTGAGGGGAAAGCAAATAATAGTTTTTAAAAGACCTTTCATGCAGAATATGGGACCAAGGAAGACATAGTTGACTACATTTATGATAGGGTACGTCTTTCCAAAATTTAGTTTTGACTTGGGATCTTGAGGACCCTGAGAAGCGTCTTCCAGAATTCATGCAGAACTTCACAACTGTCTATGTAACAACTGCTGTCTTGTATCTCACCTGGGAAGTCTCTCCTGCCTGCTTTCTCCACCACCAAAATGTAGACAAATCACCATTGAATATCTTCTCCCTAGCCCAACCCTGCCCAGCCCAGTTTAACCTAACCCAACCTAGTCTAATGTAACTTTCTGATTCTTTTACAGCCTGGGGATTTGGGCCTAAAGAAAGAGCTTGTTGGAGGGATTCGGTGATGCTTAAAACTGGAATGGAGACATGGTTCCAATCAAGCCAAAGGCTTTGCATCAGAAAGGCTAAGACTGGAGTACCTGCTAATTTCCATTTGAAGTGCTGTGGGAGAGAGACAAAACCACTCTAAGAAATAATTTCTTAAATGGCTGCAACTCGTGTCACTTGAAGACATTTGTCATCGCTCTTAGAAAATTATTTAAATTAGCTTTACTGACAATTACCCTAACAATTTCCTGAAGGGCCAAAACTGTTGTCAAGGAAGACAAGATTGAATTTAAGACTGTGGGCAGATGTACTGTTCTGTAGGATGGTTCTTCAAGGATTATTCCCTTCCCTGCAAGACAGAAACCCCCCCCCCCCACACACAGCAGTCTGTAAACAATTACTGAAGTCCAAACCACAATGTCCAGAATGCAAAATAAGGGGAGATGCATGAAAAAGAAAGTTGAGAAAATGTTTTAAAATTAGGTCTATGATGAATATAAAACTGTGCTTAAGTAGTATCCTTAATATTATTTAAACCAGTAAAGAGTAGGGTGTTTAAATTGGGTTCCTAATGAAAAGGACAACAGCCCTTTAACTACAGTCAGAAATTGCCAAGATATAATATTTTAGGGTAAATATAAAATTCTTTGCTATGATTAGGGATTAAATGGTACAGCCTTAGATTCCCAGTCCCATTCAGGAATGATTAACTGCAACACCACTGCTGACAGGTAGGAGGGAAAAAGCATTTCAATGGCTTCCTGGAAGTTTACGATTTCTTTTCCCAAATTTCTGTCAATTAAGTGAGCAGAGACTATTGTAAAACTGTCAGAAAAGTTATTTTGTTTCTGAAGGTTGTTAAGAATATTTTCAGAGTTTTGTAATGATTAGAGAGTTCAAATTGCAATATAGACATCAAGAATTCAAACATTAGTCTGATATCAACCTGGGAAAATTCATATGGCAGTCATCCAATGGCAAGTAATCAATCTAAAAGGACTTGCACAGACTACACACAAGTAGGCAAGGGTATATAAACATATGGGCACAAAGGTTCTCTTTGAGGAATATTGCCACACTATTTCAGTGAAAAAGACTGTGGTCTTAAAAGACAGTGAAAAAAGAAGTAATAGTCTTTTAAAAGAGATTTTTTGGTGATTTTTTAAAAGAAAATTGTACAATTTTTTATTAAATTATTATAATGATTATATTTTTCATAGTTCTATGGTCTGATATTTCTTAGATGACTGTAGAGACAATGTTTAGTGTGTCTAAATACTCTTATAAATGAATAAATTTACATTTGCCAGAACAAAGAAGGACTTAAAGTTCCTGGGTGTAGACTCTTGGTTTCAGTAACAGGCAAATCTAAGACTCTTTTTGGACTCTGAAAAAACACTGTTTATAGTTTGCTTTACTACCATCCTTCTTTTCATTAATTTAGTTTTTTAACCACCTTTTTATCTCATACAATATATTAATTACTTCTTTCTGCCATCATTTGTACCATTTCATTAACCTTCCATTATCCTTTATGTCTTTTCCATTTGTTCTCACTTCCTTACGGCCTTACTCTATTTGGTTCTTGTTTCCTCCTCTAAATGGCATTTTTTATATGGTAGCTGTAGGAGTTTTTCTGGTTGGAAACTCGTTGCCCAGAGAAGTTGTAGATACCTACATTTCAAGTTATTCAACACATCACTGGGTACTGCCATGAGCAACCTGCTCTGTCTGTGAAGTTCAATCTAATTTTGTAATCGCTCTGTGCATAGCAGGGAGTTGGATCAGGTAGCCTCCAAACTTTCCCTCTGGTGAAGAAGGTTACCTTAGGTTTGTAATGGATTCTGGTCAAAACGGAAGAGGTAACAAGAGTGGCAGTTCCTCTCCGGAGGGTCTGTTGGTGTACTCCCTTCACTGAAACAGAAGACATTAATCATCATTCGTAACGCAGAAAAAATGATCACATTGGCCTGCTAGTTTATACTGCAAATTACTCCAGAGATACATTTTCAATCCTGTAATATCAGTGGCTGTTTCAGAAGTGAGTAGGCTTCAATACACTTACAATCTTCACTTTTTAATGTAAATTAAGAAAAGGATTTAATTTATTTCTTTTTTTTCCGTAGAGTCTGCTTTGATGTTCTGTAAGACATTTACTCTTTTGTTCCGTTTAGAAAAGATACATGATACTGTTTACAGGATGTATTTAAAACTACACAAATTGAGTTTCATTTTATGATGCAGCATAAATATGAATTATGCAACTAGTGACTCTTTTTAAAAATTCTAATTTAGCATTAGGAAGTTAGCTGTAAATTCTAATTTACCATCTGCTCACCATATACCTACCACTTCTGGAAAAGATAAATTAAATTATTTGGCTTACCTAATGCAGAAATAGACTCTGGTTCAAAGCTCCAGTTACACTTATCAAGAAAGATTTGGTAGCTCTTCAGAAAAGACTCACGAGTAACTTTTAATTTCCAGTACAATATATACAGAATCACATTAAAAACTGCTGTGACACTTTTATATATGATATTAAATGAAATAACTTGTTTCTCAACAAAAAAAAGTCTTACAAATGCTGAATTCCAATTCTACTTAATGAAGGAGGGAAATTAGAAAAAGGAAAAAAATCTCAAATTTTACTGAAAAAAGTTAACACTAGTAAGGCAGCAGATAAAACCTACCTTAATTAATGAAAACTACCTTTTTTGAAGGTTCTTTCTCTCAGACAGCAGAGGATGTAGCATAGGACCATTAAGGCTTTAACTCACAATGTCCCTATTTTATAGCATAACAGTGAGTTACAGATGCAAATTCTTTAATTTGAGCACCTTAGGATAAACTTCAGCAAAAGCCAGACTGTCTTCGCACTGTATCTAGTAAATCTTAGGGTCCTCCACTGCTGTATGCATTATTCACAGGTGACTAGATGCAAACAAAACTAAAATCAAGGAGTAGGAGGAGGACCTCCATGATTTAAAGCCTTGACTTGAGGCTTCTCATCAACTCCTTATACTGCTTACCCTCAGAAATGCCCATGGAACTGGAATTAATGTGATATGAGTAGCTTACTTAGGGAAAATTCCAAACAGATATTGGAGTGCACAAAAGCACACAACTGTATGCAACGGGATTCTACTATGGCCAACTCAATCTACTCCATCTGCCCTTGACAAAATTACATGACCAATGTTAAACTAACATGATAAGTAGATTTTTTCCTACAGAGGCCCTGACTTTCCTTGGACAAGATGGTATTTCATGGTGGAGCTATCTGCATGACTATTTGAAAAAAAAAGAACTAGATCTGAAAAGTCAAGATAATTCCCAGCCTCAGCCACCTCATGTACAACACGAAGTTGGATGTGGGATTCTGTGACTGGGTTTACTGCAAAGATTGAGCCCCCCAGCACTCATCTACTAGTGAAGTCTGGTGGGGCTCGGGAAAAGGCATTTGTCTACCTAACAGTACTGATGGGCCCACATCTCTAACGCAGGATGCTGCCAGCAGTGTCAATCTTTTAAATCTTAGGGGTTTTCCTGTTTTCTGTACTCATTCAATATGTAGAGGAGCTGAATGAAACTTTCTTCATGGGAGCGTTTGACATGACATTTATTACTTCCTGGGAAAATGCCTTCATTTTTAGCCTCTTGTATAATGGCAGGAAAAGGGAGATAACTCCATGTGGTTGAAGAAAATATGCTGCAGAGTTAGTTTCATTATTTACTCTGCTTTTGCTAATTTTTAGACATGTTCCTGGCTTATCACAGTGCCAGTTACCTCCTGGTCTTGTCCCATTCCGTAATGATGGTTTGGAAGCCCAAAGAGGATAGAATCATAGAATTGTTTGAGTTGTGAGGGGCCTCATGACTTCTTACAGTTTCTCATTCCTTTATTCTCTTGCAGCAGAACTTATTTTGACAAAAATATTACTTGAAATGACAGAGTGTGGAGAGAGGGGAAGAAAAGGAACAAGTTTAATGATAGCAGAGGGAAAGAACATGTTCCAGTAAAATCTATGAAAGGCTGTCAGGCATTGACAACTTCATCGCTAGAGTTGGCAGGGATTTTTCAAGCACAAACCAATTTAATGAGGAAACATCATTTCCTTGAACAAGAAATTTTCCTCATGCATGTTTTCCTTTGAACAATCTTCTAGCAGGCCTCTTGGAAACGTGAGGACATTTGGCTCCAGGGTGAGGACGAGTAGCTGGTCCTGTCTTTGAGCAGAAAATTTGTTGGATGAGTCTATCTGTTGGGACATCCAGGGTAAGTGGCAATACTTGAAATTTCTCAGTAGAGCTTATTTGAATATTTTCAGCTTTACTGCTTCACATAACTGAAAGACAGTGGGAAGATTTGGAAGATTATTAAGCTTTGACTAGTTCTGTACACTGGTTTGCAAAGATACAAGCCACCAGGGCCCTTTCCCTTAAGACAGTTTCTGTGGACTCCTCTGAGGTGTTACTGCTCAAGTTTCCATGTCATGGCACCACATCAGTCAAACATTTCTGCGTGTTTAATTTCTGGTTCTCTCTAGTGAAAAAAAAAAAGTTGACATGCATCCCATATCAGATTGAGTTAACTCTGTATTTTCCCTTCCTTCTCTCTTCATTGTTTTGCAGACTGTATTTTGCCCACAAAACCACTGTGTCTTATATACATACATGTGCATGTGTATGCATGTGCTACAGCTTGATCATTATGCAAATATCTTTTCTACTTGAAGACCAGACTAGAATAAATTAATTTAATGTGCTATTTGAATATCCTACTCTAAATTGTGCTTTGCTGTTAAAAATAAATGCTCTTTCTTCGGAGAACTGGCATACTTGAACCCTGAGAGATATTAGCACTAGTCATACTTGCCTGGAAGTGTTTTGTACATGGAAAATCCACAACACTGAGTACTTCTACACAGGAATCAACTTTCCTTTTATCTGAGATAAAATATTTATTCTACCACTAGGGGACAATGTTGCTCTGCATTTAATAGATTAGTGGTCATAGCAGTGGTGAAGCATTTTATGTTATTTTTAGAAAACTTAAGAGAAATGTTAAAAATGGTTTCTTTAATACCAACGAACCCTTTCCTTCAGCATCTATAGTACTTTTACGATGCGAGCTCTCATTTGAATAAAAATATTTCTATTTTAAAGAAGAACCAATCCCAGGATTTATTAGTGTGAAACTCACTTTATCAGTGGGCTGTTAAAAGTGAAATTATATTAAGTATCCCCTCTTACTTGGACACAAGAAAGCCAGTTTGTTTTATTTCTATGTTTTGTTTTGCTTTTTAAAATTATTTTTCCTTTAGGAAAATGTATTAATCCTCTTTTTCTTTCACTATCTTCAGTTATTCTTTCCTTACTATGTTTTACACAAAACACATCCACAGTTTTCAACTAGCCTAACAGTGTTGAATCAGAATACTTAGTGCAATTGAGTCACATAATACCAATTTCACCAAGAGCAAAGGTTTCATGAGTCATAGTTACTGGCTGTTTCATTATTCCTTATGCCAATAATACAAGTAGAGTATTTTTATCACCACCTTCTTTAAAAATCATATTTACTGAATTTTCACCGATTTTCCTTGAGTACATTGTTGCATACTAACATAATTTATATCTGCAGCAAGTCATAAGGAGTAAAGATTAGTGTGGTTCTTTGCGATGCACCTCATTAGCAGAACTGTCCTGCATTTTCTCTGTATTTTCCCTCAGGAGTGGTGTGTCTCTGAGCAGACAGTCTCCACTTAGATGTAGTGGATTGGACCTGCACAGGTCTCAGGGAAAGCTGAGAATAGGCATATCCTCTGACGCAGTTTCCCAAGCACCTTGAACCTAAAAGCTATCAGAAATCAGTAGAACTGGCCAAAGTTCTTCAGACAAAAAGATAATTCTCAGAAAATATTAACTTAACCAAATTAAAGCTAACAGACATTTCTGTTGTTTTTTATTATAAGTCTTTCTTAAATCACAGTAAGATTCAGATCAAAACCAGGATAACCCCTAACACAGCTGGTGGAACACTGAAGACAGATGTACCCTCAAAATAAAACAGACAACACAATAATTAAAGCCACACCAGTGTTTATTAGTACCTCGCATGACTGTTTATCATTTCTTATCAAAGCCTTTGAGTGCCCTTGGTTTTAGTTGTGTTTAGTTATTTTAATATGTGGAGGAGAACACATTATCCTAGTTATAAATGGGAAAAATAGAGTCAAGATAAAAGTTTCTGAAACACACTTAGAAATTGTGCAAATGAGCTTGAAACAATGCAGAACATCCAAAAATTAAACCTGCTTTCACATACACTAATCCAAAAGAAAGTAAAATTCCATCTTTTTCAAAGAGCAGCCTGATGCTAATTGAAAAGTTGGCAACCTACATTGAAGTATAGAGCCCAGTCCTCTGCCTGTATGGATCTGCTTGATGCTATCACCAGTTGAATTTTGCTACTTTACACCATCTTTCTGCAGCACTTTCTCAATCAAACTATAAGATTATCGACAGAATAACAAAATAATGTGCTATACCTAGCCAGTAATTCAAATTAATTTGTAATTGATAAGACTGGAGACAGTGCGATTGAGGTGGCTCCTTAAAAAGCCTCAGAGCTTTCCAATAACTGTTTGCTTTCTATGTATAAAATACTGCTTCCAAGGTCACCAACATATGTATCTGGCTTCTACTTATATTAATAATGACTACATTGTCTAGCTATAGAAAATATTTCATTTTGCTCTTGAGGTCCATCTAAACCACCAAAGTTTAACAAACAAACCAGAGAAGTTCAGTTCCTGTTACTTTAAGTGCCATCTGTCAATGTTAATTCTAAGAGCGAATCACAGATCTTAATTCTCTCTTATTTAAAATAAAATGATTCTTGATGGTAAAATTGTTGTTTTGGAATGAGGAAAAGCTTCTCTGCTTAAACACAAATGCTGGAAGTGTGACTGTAAACATGAAGACAGGACACTCATCGAAGAATTTGAAAGCGAGTCATTTCAACATCTAACCAACAAAAACTGGTACCTTTTAAAACAAGGAGCAAACATCACTCTTGCCAGTAGTGGCCTATGAGGAAGCAACTGGTGATTTGATTCTCAGTTGTAGATGTTTAACACCATAATTTCAGTCACACTATCTGGAAAGCTGCCATACAGCATGGTTATCAAACGTGGGCAGGAGTTCTGGCAAGTGGAATTCATAGTTCTACAAACTCAGTGAGAAACTGGGAAACCTTTTGTGTAGCCTTCAAAAAAGAAATAAGCTAATGCGTCCTTGTGGGAAGCGATAAGGAATAACGTCAGAATGTGGAGGCGCAGTTCAGTCTCATCTATTCAAGTCACATAAGATGCATTCAGATTAGTCTGAAATGCAAGACAATGAAAATTAGCAAGAAACAAGATACAAAGGCACAGTCAATTATATACAGGATATTAGAGTATGAATGATTCTGCCTTATTTGTTATATCTGCATATAAATGAAAAGTTGCAATGTGCCTCTTTAGACTGTAATATCAGGGGAAGTTACATCTATTTCTATCTTTCGATTTTTTCACACTTGTTTCGCCAGTTATGAAAATAACAGAGTCACTTACAAAATTAATCATAATTTGACCTCTAGCAAGCTCTGTGTATGAGCTGCAGACAACAACTTAGCACCAGCTGGTTCTGACTGCTGAGGAAGGGATGTGGAAGGACAAGCACTAGCTGGGCATTATAACTAGTAAATTATCTGTTTGGTCAAGATTTTTTCTAGGTCTTTTCCTGAAAAAGGGCTGCATATTGAGGCCTGCTAGTCAAAGAATCACATACAGAAGCAAGTAAGCTGGCAGTTGCCAAATGAGTTAAGGAAACATTGACAAATTTGCATGAGCAGAGAGTTTAGTGCTGAAGTTTAGAAACAGTTTCTGCAAAAAAAAGCATAATTTACATGACAATGTGAATCCAAAAGTATGTGTAATAAAAGTTTGCATTCTGAAAGCAGAAGGTTTTGGTTTGACCAGGGCCCAAATGACAATCTGAAAATTGTAGTCTGCTGTTACCTAATCATAGAGATGCTTTAATATACTAGTTGGTTCCTTCATCTATTTTAAAGGCAAAAGGTCTTTCACATGGCATCTGGAGGTGCCTGAAAACACTCAAATCTGAGCAGCTCAGGACTTGACTCTTATCCGAGTCTGGTCAAAGTAGGGATAAAAGTCATCTCCTCTAAGTTTAATGTACTGGCATCTATGTCCACACAAACAAGTGGACAGCATTCTTTATAGTAGAACAGACTTTATCACCTCTTCAGAGCCAATGGAAAGAAATTGGCATTTCTGCTGCAGGATTTGACTGATCTGTTTTCAATGACTATATCAGAAGATGAATCACACCCTTGATGTCTCCAAATGGCTGTCTGCACTGTAGACATATAAAATAGATTAGATTAATCTTGCCAAATTAGTTTTTGCTGGAGTCCCCTAAGGATTTTCATCTGATAAATGACCTCTCTGTGTGTCTAATACACATCTGAAGAATCAAGGACTCCGAAAATATTTTTAGGTGGCTGCTGTTTGCATAATGACCTAATCATCAGATTGTTCATGCAGGGAATCAGAGACCAGCCCCAAAGCAACCTCAGCTTTGTGTGGTTCAGCTACCCGTGGTTCTTACAAGAAACTCTAAATCTTCATGGTATAAGTAGTGTTGACTGACTGAAAGACTCTTAATTCCCATTTTTAAAGGAAGTCTCAATACAATGGTACCTCATTCAACAGAAGCAGTGTAAATCTGGACCTCAGCTCTCAGTCTAGACAGTAATGATTACACAAAGCCACCAGGAGACAGGAATTGCATTCCCCTCAGATATGTGTATCATGTGCCTACACCTTTTAGTGTTTATGTGTTGACTTGTCCTTAATCCTAACTGATTCTTCTTTTTTATTCTCAATCAGATATCACATACATGTAACATAGGAACGCTTATTAAATCTCTGCACCAAGTGTAATTTTCTTTGCAGAACATCATCCACATTATGACAGATGAGTCCACTGAAGAAAAGACTCTCAGCAACAACATCACAATGGATTTACCTTTCCACCACAGCTTGTATACTGGCATTCCATTTCCCCTGTATGATTTCAACGAGCACATCTATATCATGTTGCGAGGCTTAGGTTACTTCATCACAAGACAGATATCCATCAGAGGTGGGAGCTATCCTACAAGATTCTGAAATCTTCATGCTGTAAGAAGTAGTAAGATTTTTCAAAGGTCTGTCTCAAGCTGTTACTACAATTTCACTGTATTCCCAGTGACCAGAAAGCACTTTGGTTTTAGTCTGCTCCCCTGCTTGGCTACATGAAGAGTAGTCCTTAGTAGATGAAAAGAAAGATATGAGGCTTCTTCTTATTCCAGCGCATACCAGAGACACTGAATAAGAGCAGAGTTGAGCTCCCACTCCCACTCTGAACACTATACTTCTTCGAAGATGGGGAGGTCTGGCCTCTTGCTGATTTCTCAAATACTCATTCCCCTTCACCCAAAGGTAACAAAATCTGATATGGTGATTGCATTGCAATCAGATAAGTCAGGCCTCATGCTATTTAACCTTCCCCTAGTCCCTGCCTCTTATGATCTTCTTTTTCTTCTTGTTTACGCCATTGGATTACATATACTCAGTATAAATAGAAATTCTCACCTTTCTAATATCATCTGCAGCATTTTTCCTGTCTGAAAAGGGCCCAGCCTTTTTTCTTCAAAAACCCTTGTGTTTCCAAGTGTCACAGAAGACTTCCAAGGGAAGGGTTTGTAGTTGTACCAGTTCGGAAAGACTGATATAAAAAATTAAACCCAAACCACATAATTCCAATAACTGGGGCAACAAGAGGAGTTACAGTTATTTCTGACTGCTTCAGCAGGGTATCACTTCGAAGCTTTTTACAAAAAGCTGAAGATAAGTCCAAAATATTGCTTCCTGCCTGACCTTTTCTGCATATCACCATCTAAAATCCTCTTTTCTTCTGCCATAAGAAATTCAGTAGTGCTGAAATATTAAAATAAAGCCAGCCATTTGTATGAGTAATTTTGGAGATTGTAATCTTCAATTATTCATAGTTATTCATTCAATTTAATATTTAAATTCAAACCGTTTGGACAAGGGGGTTAGCATAGGCACAGCATTTTCCATTTTCTCTTTCACATCCTAAAGCAATTGGATATATACAAGTCTTAGCAATGAAGGTGATTGAATGATTAAGAATGTAAGAGTCTGCTTTATGTAAGACTTTTACTAGTAGTAAGGGGATTTCACTAATAGTAAAACACACACTAGTTAAAATAAAAGTAACAACAAAGCCAACAGCAATAACTGAAATCAACATTTTTTTCCTGTGGTAAATGATTTTTGAGTTACTGTAATTTTTAAAATCCACCCCAAAATACTGTTCTTTAGAAAATATTTATGAAATTCTGAAGAAAATGTCGAGGATGCTCTTTATATGGGAAAGAAGATCTAGAAATTATATATTAATGGTATTTTTATCTTTAATTTTCTCTCTAAATATGCAATAAGTATTTTTTTTAAAAAAATTTCAAACGTTGCTAAATGGAGATTTGTAATTTCCTCACTTCTCTGTTTATACATCTTTCCTCCTTTCTTTCGCTTTGTTTCTTTTCCTTCCTTCCTTCCTTCCTTCCTTCCTTCCTTCCTTCCTTCCTTCCTTCCTCCCTTCCTATCACTCTATTTCTGATTTATTCAGTACGCTATTTTTATTCTATCTTCACCCTAAATAAAGTTGAAAGTAAGACAGGAAAATCATGAACATTTATGACTAAAACCAATTTTTTTTTTAGGGAGAAATTATTTCTTTCATTCAAAACTATTTAGGATAAAACAACCATAGCTGTTTCACTGAGCACATGTCATATCTGTCCTTTCATATAGTAACTCCTAATTCAATCCATTGACTATAGAATTCCAGTGCTACCTCACAACTCATGTTTAAGATTCATACCCTGAGAAAGCATGCATTATTTAAATTTATCTCTTCACTGCAGTATAAAGTTCATATGACTTATTTCTTAGTGTGTTTCTTTAAGGATATGTTTGGTATTGTTACAGTAACCTCATTTTTTATTGAATACCTGAGTGAATAAGCATGTAAAACCTGCATGATTTGTTGGCTTTAAAGCTAAGGCTGCCTCCAGGCACTGTTAACTTATGCATCATCCTTTACCTAATTTCTCTGTTTTGTTTTAATTTGTAAACTGTCTCTGTGCTAGAATGCACATTTTTCATGTAGGTTTGCTTTGCTGGTATTAAGAATCTGTCTTACCCTCCTGAGTATACGGCTTACTTTATAATAGGAGCAGAGGAACAGAGTTTATTAAATCGCAGTAATACACTTTGCATGTTTCATAAGCCTGCAAGAACTCCATTTAAATGAGGTTTTTAATTTTGTGTGTGTCATGCCTAAAATGACAGCTATGTTGATTTACCAGATATAAAATGATCAGTCTGCCAGATAACTTTCTTAATTTTGTCCTTACATTTCCTTTCAAGAGTTTGCTGTCTAAAGAGCGCTGTGCAGAACCTGACCATCATTTAAGTCCATGAACTCTTCTTAAAACTAATTTACCTGATTTCATTGGTAGTTTTTTAGCTCAACCAATCTATCAGATGTCGTCTCATTTTTTTCAGGCAGGCTATAAATTTTGTCCAAGATTTTTGTTTTGCCCTCCAGTTCTCATTTATAAATGAGAAGAACAAGCCAGAAGGTGAGTCACAGCATAGGGATCCTGAAAGCTAGTCTGGATTTCTCTAGGATGAAGATTTAGACATTAGTTGTATCTATCTTCTCTACATAGACTGAAATTTTCTTTCCAAGGGAGGCAGTCAGTTTGAGCCAAGCCTGAGTGCAGTTGATGCATAAAAGAAAAGTGGATCACTAAGAAGTGTGGACATCAGTGGAAATTTCACACTGAGCTTGCATGATCATTATAGCATCCTTAAACAAGCTCTAGGGCAGCTCAAAACTGCACCACGGGCACTAGCTTATGACTGCAAGCATAGTCTTAGCAAGCGGAATTACCTTTCACTCTCTTTTGCGCCTACTAAATGGTGCATGATGGCAACACAGCTGTCAAAGTGTTCTACCAGTTGTTCACTGGGAGAATTAAGTCCTTAGAAATGGTCCAGTCTTCACAAAAGGATAGGTTTCACTTGGAAGAAAATAAAAAAGACTAAACCACCATCAGCCTCTGTGTCATTAATGTTGGATTTGATTCTTATTCACCAAGAACAGTTATGTGCAGCCATTTGGTATCTGATAAGAGACAAATATACATATTTCTGCTAGAAGTAATGTCTCTTCTGATGATTTCTTTTACTGACTGAACATCTGAATGCCAGAGCTGCAAAGAGTCTTCTTCTCTCACAAATTTGCTAAAATAGTTTGTGTACAGATAGGGATTGAAGGACAAAAAGGTAGAAGTGAAAAAATCTGGTTTTCAATATTAGAAGAGTAGTAACTTCTTACTAGACATAAAAAGTGATATTGAAGCCTCTTCCTAGAAAAAATTTGCTCTCATTTACACATATAAAGTCAATATTCTGGTTACCACATTTTAATCTGCGCTTTTATTTCCCTTCGGAGTTTTATTGTGTTAAAGGTCTTGTGCAGAACTATAAAATTCCATGAACACCACTCAAAATTAAGCCATCTGTCTACTGTTTTGAGATGTTTTGTCAAAACTCTAGTATTGTAGTAAAAGTAACATTTTTAGTGAGGCTATAATTTTGAACTGCAGATCAGAGCATTGAAATTCAGGCTTACACAAACATATAAATTAGGCAGTTTTTATTCTTCATTGATTTTTATTCTGTCCAGCTTGTTCATGAAGCATAATTTCAAAACTGAGGGAAATTATAAATGAAGTTAACTGAGAGAGATGTAGAATAAAAACCTCATGAGTAAGAATGAATTTTTTTTTTTATTAATGTGAATACAAAAACTTAAGTGTTCATAGTCAAAAAGGGGCAATTTTCCCACATCGAATGAAATAAACAAACAAAACAAGACATAGAAAAAATATATTTAACAGGGAGGGAAAAGTAGTCAATATAAACCAGTCTGTCTGAAGAATAAATTTTGAGAAGAAAATCTGAAAGTATTGAGAAAAATTTATAGGGGATAAGAAAAATAAAAGTAGTTGCCTTTAAACAAAATCTAGTGTCAGGTGCCAACTACTATGTGGAGATAATAAAAATATTTATTATTATTTTGTGTGTTCAGGAAAAAAAAGAATAAAATACTTGTATCATGAGCATATGTGCTTTACGGTCCACTGATAACTTCAGAAGATGTTGGAAAACTGCTTCTCAAACCAGTTTTTTAAATTAGTAGGCCTAGATGCCTAGCACTCAAAATATTCTTGCTTCATAGTTTTCCTACTTTAAAGAGGAAAATTAGTGTTTCAGAAAACTGTGGAATTTTTTTGCTAATATTTTGAAGTAAATGTAATGATTCATGTGACTGTAGAGTACTTAATGACTTATATCTAAGATGCCATACTATATCTGATATGGATTTAAGTTAATAAGAATTGCTGCCAGTAGTGTAGTAGTTTACAAAGAAACCATAGCTTAGAAATATTTCATTTTCTGGTAAGGATGCATGTGTACTTGCTAAAAGTAACTCCATAACCATAGTATATTTTACATGTATTGTCTATGATTCTGATTAATTACTGGTGTGTAACATAAATGAAGCATGTGTTAACAATGGTTTAAACATGAAGGACTGACATATCTCATGAAATTATGCTTAATAAGGAACTGTTGTTGGAAATAATATTTCCAGTGATAACCACAGCAAATATCAGTGTGTCTGGATTTTAATTTTTTCTTCATATATCAGTAAATACATAAATAATTGCTGAAGGATGTGAGAGATGCTTTAAATCAAGCCTCTGTACTCAGCTCCAAAAAGCCACATTCTCTATTTCTACCCATGTGGTACTTCTCATCTGCTATTCCATCTGGATTTTTCATCACCATTAAAGATGTTTCTTTGTGAACCATCTTGACTGCTTGAAAGCCTAATTATTATTTGTTCCATATGCTAACTGAATCCCGAGCTTTAAATGTTCATAAACTTTATTAGTTTAAGAGTTGTGCACCAATATTACACTATATGCTCCATAAACACACATAGCAATTTCTTGTCTTTAAGTACCTTTACCAGAGCCCAAGGAATTCTCTCTGTACAACACTATATCTCACTACAAATCTGCATTTATATGCACTGATTTGGGATCTTAATAACTTGTAAAAATCATGCTTTTATCTTTTGACACTATACCATTAAGATCTAATTTTTTTATACACTGGTTTAACATTGCTTATTTTTTAACTCCAATTCAGTCTTGAAATACATGTTAGCGCGTTTTTTCCACCAAAACAGTTAAGTATATATTTTTCATAATGGTTTTAAACAAAAAATAATTAATTTCTTACTTCATATAGTGGTAATTTCTAAATTCACATTCTACGTCTTTAACTGCAAGTAACGATCAATAACATTGAAGCATTATGATCTTTAAATAAGGATCATCTTATCTCTGAAAAATATGAACTTCAGGTTATGTTTTCTTGTTGAGTTACATGTAATTTCCATTAAGAAGAACCATGTGAGCAGATCAGTAGGAGAATTGACCTGGTTTAGTTATCTAAGTTCAACTTCAGTCATTCTCATGTGTTCATTCCTCTGGTATTTCCCATTTTGTTTTCACCTACAAATTAACTGTCCAAGTGTAGCTCACATAGATAATGCTGTTTGGCAATCCCAAGCACAAACACAGGCAGAAAATGAGTTGAGAGTAGCCCTGAAGAGAAGGACCAGCAAGCCAATCGTACAGTGGGATGTGTCCAAAAAAATGTGACCAGGAACTCGAGGGAAGTTGTTCTCTTACTGTACTGTACTGTACTCTACTCTACTGTGCTGTGCTGTGCTCTACTCTACTCTACTCTACTCTACTCTACTCTACTCTACTCTCATGAGTCCCCACCTGGAGTACTGTGTTCAGTTCTGGAGTTCCCAGCACAGGAAGGACATGAATGTGTTAAAGTGAGTCGAGAGGAGGGCCACAAAGATGATCAGAGGGCTGGAGCACCTCCCATACGTGGACAGGCTGAGACAGTTGGAGTTGTTCTGGAGAAGAGAAGGCACCCAGGAGATTTTGCAGTAGGTAGATTTAGATTAGGCATAAGTAAGAAACTTTTTACTGTGAGGATGGTGAGGAACTGGAACAGGTTGCCCAAAGAAGTTGTGGACGTCCATCCCTGGAGGTGTTCAAGGCCAGATTGGGTGGGGCTTTGAGCAACCTGATCTAGTGGAAGGTACGTTTCCCATAGCAGGGGAACTTGGGACTAGATGATCTTTAAGGACCCTTCCAACCTAAACCATTCTGCGATTCTATGATTTCTGCTGCAGCAGGCAAGCATAACATTTAGTTGACTGTTATTTTGTTTGGGATCTCAAGAGTGAATTAATTAGGCACCCACTGAAACTTCAAGGAATAGCTAGTATATTTGCATTGCTTGGTCAGTTAATGCAAAAGAATGGTTTCTGCTATGTTCTGCAGTAACAGTTCAATATTTGATTTATCTTTCATTTGGAAAGTTCTCTTTTTCCTTTACATGCTATGCATTTTCATGCTGTTAAGCCAAGAAAGGTTTTCTAGAAACTCATTCTAAGTATGACCCTCATCTCTTTGCAACTTGCAAGGTTCTGCCTCCTGTGGGATGTTTGCAACCTTCAGTAGAAATAGGACAATATTTTCCTTTTCAGAGCAAAGATGAGAGGCTGGATTCCTCATCTTTTGTATGCGAGTCTGTAGCCTACCAATTAAGATTCTAAATTGAAGCTGTTTTACAATACTTCCAGACACTGTAAAATAAAATAACACTCAATTAAGGACGTATTTATGGGAGGGAGGGAGCAGAGAAATATTCCTTTCATCACTTCTACACTTTAGTGTGAAAAGTGCTTGAGTGTATATGAAGGAGAAACATCACAAAATTACTTCCACCCCTGCCTTGCTCATAGCCTCAGAGTAGCATATGAATGCTAAAGTAATATTTATTTAAGGCACAGTAATAATTTTGAGACATTTGTTTAAAATCTGAAAGTGCTTAATCAGTTCTGACTTTCTGATTTACTAAAATATTAAACGTCATGAAAGAGTAGCACATAAGGCATGTTGCCAATAGATTTGCAGTACGTCCAGCTAACAAGCAGCAGGCAAGATGATATGTATTCCTTTCATTGCTCTTGTTTTCCCGTATGTTTTCTTATTTCAGCAATCTAATTCTCATAGGTATAATCTTTAGGGAAATTTGTGGCAACTTAATCAATATTATAATTAATAGAAGAAGACTTCACAAAAAAGTAAGAAATTCTAACTGGTGGTAAGAACTCTAGAACTGCTGATTTTGTTATAATTTCTGAATGACAAATGGCTTGATAGTAAGTCTATGCAGTTAACCATTACTGCAATCAAAGTTTCAAAAAGGAGGGATGTCTGAAAGACTCGGGAAACACGAAGCACATTGCTTGGCCTGTAAGGGCAAGCTGATTTCCATGCCTCTGTAAAAATCCCTATTAAACTAATTTCAAGGCAAGATTGTAAACCCCAAGCATAAGACAGAAAGAATCCTTTGTAAAGAGCTGCTGTAAAAGCATGAAGCTTAAATTTATTTATTCAATCAGAAAGGCCATATAGAAACCTAACAAGGCTGATACTCGGTTTCTCCAGGCAAACGTTGCTTTCCATTACTGTTTTTTTCTGGCAAAAAGTTTAGGCTCCATCCTCTTTCTTTGAAGTCAGTAACTACAACTCTGTCCTGAGAGCAGTACTGGGTCACAAGGAGTTACAGCTTGTCTCCTCAGTACTATTAGTGACAGAAGATGTATGAGCTTTGCATTACCAAAAGAAGACAGCTAGTCTAACAGCTAGGTAGTCCTATTACCTGCAGGCCAGATTTTAAATCCCTTCAATAACTACTCAAAATTTCAGTAGATGATAGATGCCTTGGATTTTTAGTCTTTTAGGTGACTCAAACTCAAAACAAACCTACACATAAATTCTCTGTGTGTGCACAGATACAGACCTGAATCTGGATTTTCCATGTGGATGGGAAGTGAATAAAGTGAGTTGAGTTATTATGCTTCTTTTATTAGAAAGAAACTCAATAACATTTTGTTTTCATCTGGGTATGGAACAGGAAACACCAAAACTGGAAAAGCTTTGTGATAGAGACAAGCATTTTCCAATGAGTCCCCCATATGCCACTTTCATCCCTCCAGATACCTCCATCTGTGCTCTATGCAGGTATATCTATCTGAATTTCAGTGACCTCTAAATTGCAATGGCTTGGAGGGCAGACTAGATGAACTAATAGACGTTTTTGCTCATAAATGGCAGCAAAAGATTCTGAAAGTCTTTTTTTTTCTGCTGTGTTAAACTTAGAATAAGAAAACACAGCATTAATGATTACACTTTGACTCGATATCATTCAGCCTCTGTCAAGCTGGTATACTATCTCCTTCCCTTTCATCTCCAATCTCCCTGCCCAGACACACATCACATTTTGTCTGTCCTCTGCCAGAGCTTCAGTCATGTGAATCTTTTTCTTCTCTGTTATCTTTCTGCTTCTCTCACCCACTTCCACGTAGCCAGTTTCTCTTCAGTTACAATCACCCATCAGTTTTAATTTGAGCCAGCCTTCATTTATGTCTTTCTTTTCTTTTTGTTTTTCAGTATGCCATTGTGTGGTTCAGTTCCTGCTGTGATGCCCCTTGTCTATCAATGGCTGCTGCTTCCTCCTGGCTGTCACAATCCCTCTGCATGACATCTGCCTTGGCTGCTCTGGCTCCCTCCCTGTCACCCCTCTCTTCAGATCCCCCCAAGCTGCCTTCTGCCATTTCCACTCCACTGAAACAACCTTTATCAAGGTCAGCTTTGACCTCTTCTCTCTCTAGACCCCCTTTCGGCTCTCATCCGTCTCCATCTACTGGTTACATTCAGCAATACCTATCATTTTCCCTTCTTTAATCCTACTTGGCGCTTTGGTTTTCCAGCTCCTCTCTAAATGCTCTTCAACTGTATTTTACTATTACCTTCTCCTCCCCTCTCTTGCACTTAACACTGAAGCCACATAGAACTCTGCTTATACTCATTTTATTTCTCTTTCCTTTCTATACAGTGTTTCTCATCATGGATGATGTAATTAAAAAAGTATCAGTCTTTCTATCCTCATCTTTCTTATACTCGAGTTTATGTCAATATGTGCATGCATATATGTGTTCATATAATAGCTATAACAGCATTGTTCCACTTCCCCGTTGACAAGTGAGTTCTCTCTCTCTTTCCCTGTATTGTTTCTTCACTTTCTTTTACACTCCACATTCTCAGATGGGGTTTGAAAAATTCAGAATTTATTTTTAGTCCTCACTTTCCACCTTTTGTTTTCTAGCAAGACTCGTGGGTGAAATCTTTCTCTTCTCTTCTCTTCTCTTCTCTTCTCTTCTCTTCTCTTCTCTTCTCTTCTCTTCTCTTCTCTTCTCTCCTTCTAAAAACATCTGTGTATCACAATGTAATAATCTTTTACTTGAATTTCCACAATGTTCTTTCACCTTGCCCCTTCATCTATGAAGCTCTGCAAAATTTATGTGGTAGCCCATTTCCATTTTGTGCATTCCCTACTTTTCATTTCACATTCTATTTAGGTCTGCTATCATGCCGCTGCTCTTGCTAATTCCAGCTCAACATCTCTTAATCTATCTATAAAGTAATAAAACTGATTGTACAGATTTTTTTCCATATGCCCTTTTTCGTGTGAATCTTGACCTCTCTGAAATGGTTAGTAAGCCTGCACATCCAAATCCCTCTAACGCACTTCAGCTATACATCACTGCTCTCAGGAAAGACTCTGGGAGACATCAAGACTGATGTAAGCCTTTATAACTTATTTATCTTTGCCAACAGTGAGCTCCGTACAATAGCGGCCAAATAAATATCTGCCTAGTATTTATATGCATTAGATTTCCCTAAGACAGCATGGGGTTTTTTTCCTCTGTATTGTATGAAATCAAGCATATTGCTAGACCTTGGCAAATAAAACTAAGAAAATAAATTGCAAAATTGAATACAATCACAATCCCTAGTTTTTCGCAAAGTATTCAGTGACAAAGGGTAGATTGGATTTTTTTTCCTATTCATGAGTATAGGAGGCAGCTTGATTATTTCCTCAGTTAACAGAAGAAATGGAAGGGTGTATTTCACTTTGTGGTGGGTGAAAGAACAGCAGTGAGAGGCACTGTTTCTTAAGGGGAGCGTGGTGCAGTTAACAGTATGGTAGTACTTCAGCAGTATTGAAGAGAACATCAAAGGAAAGAAAACACTGCAACAACAGTGACAGTGAATAAAGTTGAGTACACACATCAGTAAAATTCCCTTTCCTAGTCAGATGTGGAGGCTCCTTGCTATTATTTGTTCCAGATTCCTTGAGTTTATTATCAAACGCAGCACAGTGGTAGCCATGGGAACACTATTAAAGTTGTACCTAGTTTGCCAAGCAAGGATAGGACTTTGCAGTCTCAAAGGATACTGTTCAAAGTATTTCATAGATTTTTTTTGTCCACATTTCAGTGTTGCCAACATACATACTGTAGTGTAATTGACAGGGGTTATTTTGCAATACCTTAAAGTTTTTCACTGAATTTTTACATAATCGTGTTGCTATGGGTTTTAAAGAAAAGTTATATCACAACCAGAACACAACATACTTTAACAGTTTTATTTCCCTGGAGATTTGTTCCATTTCACTTTTTTTTTGTCATTCCTTTTCCCTAGTCATCTCTTAAAAGTGTAAAATTCCTTACACCTGTAAAACGTGCACGGGGGCAGTGGTGAGACCAAGATAACACAGTTTTTGTTAGCACAGCTGAAATCTGCGGTCCAGAACGAAACTTTATTTACTTCTTCCTCCAAGATTAGTGTAAATCATTATGTGAACTTGCAAGCTCAGCTTGCCCAGGTAATCCCTGCACATTTAGATTGCTTCACTCTAAGGAGGCTGAGAAGGGGGAAGGTGTGTGTGGGAAAGCAAGGAGAGCAGAAAATACATGCAGATGAACCAGGTTCCACTCTGACTCAATCTCAGATCAGAGCAGTTGTGCTGCAGGTGTTATCTGAAATGCCAATGTTGTGGGATGTGAGAAGCCAGGGTTTCCTCTCGCTTATTACATATTGGTTGCATACGTACTGCCTGGAGATAGGATTCCCTCCCCAGTTTTGGCCCCAGTGTAAGAATATAATACCTTTCAGAGCAGTTTGGTTTCAGCTCTTTCATAGATGTGCTTACGACGTGAACTTAGGGAGAAGAAAAGCTTTTGATAAGAAAAATGAGCAGAACCATCTTCATTCTCAACACCAGGTACTGATAGGAGTTGGGTACGTATCTCATTATGCAGGGGTGTTTTTGGTGAAAGAAATCAGGTCTCAGTACTTGGTTTTATAATATTTCTGATTTCCTGACTCATGTGAAACTCATTATTTCCATTTTAGCCTGTGGTAAATTAGGCCACTGTTCCCAGAATGCAAAATAGCAATTAGAAATTCCTTCATAATTTATAGGATTATTGCACTAGATGTTGTTGCTTGACAATGTTACAAAAATCAGGTGTTCAGCTCTCAATATTGCTGCTGCAGCCTTGGAAATGTTCTTTAAAACTTTTTCTAGCTTTGAGACAAAACCATAAAACTGCGTGTGTGGCCAGTACATGTACCTGCCAACCCAGAGCAGAACTAAGAAGGGGTAATGCTGACTTTGGGAATACTTTGTGACATCTTTGTCTTCAGAGAAGGGATTTTTACCTTAAAATAGACAGGAACCTCCCTGAAACACACTCAGACTCCGTCTGTTTTCCTGTGACAGTCCTGGCTCTTAGAAAACACATATAGACTGTTTTGTAGCTCAGGAAAGAATGTGCCTGACCGAGTTTTCATTAGTTGATCTTACAGTGTGTCAGTAAAGCATAGCATCCAGACCTGCCAAGAGCGGCTCTGGGCTTGTGTGCAGCGTTGGAGGGAGAAGAAAGAATGTGAAATCAAAATGTCCAATCTGATGTCAGAAAATAAAACAGAAAAACAATAAAGAGCTGTGAAGAAAATAATTTTGATGAAAATAATTAGAAAGAAAACTTTATCTGTGATAAGAAGAGGGGAATATTGAACACAAGTGGTCTCAGGTTGAGTAACATTGGCAGCAGAGAACTTCAGCAGAGAGGCTTGGAAACATATGGTATTGAAGGGTACACACATGCAAGTGCAACTCTGAATGCTCTATAGTAAAAGGAGAAATGGCTACCAAAAAATCAGTACTCCTATAAATAAAATAGCAGTAGTGTATCAAGGAAACTCAGTTATTATGATTTTAGTGACAGAATCACAGAAGCAGAAGGATGAGAACTTCAATCCCATTGTTCAGAGCCATGGCAACTAGGACCGGGTTTCTCAGGTCTGTGTCCATTTGGGATTTGAATATCTTCAATAACAGAGACTCCAAAACCTCTCTGGGCAATCTGTTTCAGTGTAATGACTACCCTCACAGTAAGAAAGATTTTTTGTGTGCTGAAATGAATTTTCTTGTATTTCAGGTTTTTCCTATTGCCTTTTATCCTTTCTCTGGGCACCAACAGAGAAGAGTTCGGGACAGTTCTTCACTTTCCACATCGGAAATTTATATACATTGATAAGATACCCCTAGAGCCTTCTTTTCTCCAGGCTGAGCAGTTCCAGTTTTCTCTGCCTTTCCTCATATAACAGATGTTCCAGTCGTCTTCATGGCCCTTTGCTGGACTCTCTCCAGTACGTCCATGTCTCTCTTTTACTGGGGTGCCCAGAACTGGACCCAATGTCCCAAATGTGTCTCACCAATGTTGAACAGAAGAGCAGCATCACATCCCTCAACCTACTGTCAGTATCATACTGAAGTGTTATTATTACAGTTCCGTTTTAGTTAGGTGGCAATTTAAAAGCGAAGTTCTTTATCCTCCTTTATAATGATGCTGTCAACTTCAGATCACCCTGAAAAAAAAGCTTGTTTTTCTGAAATTTTTGGTGCATATTCTTTTGACATTGCAGAACATTTCTTCTAGAGAGGTGGTCATCACATAAAACTATTTGGCTTGTACTGCCTAATTAATAAGAGTAAATGCACGTGAGTATTATTGACCTCAATAATAAAGCACTGCCTATAAGGAGACGAGAAATACTTCAAACTTATTGGCCAATGCCCTGTGAAGCCTATGCCATTGATCTAACATTCATTTTCTGAGCATCTGATGACCAAGAGCACTTCCCATAGCCAAGATAACTAAAAATGCAACCTGTGATGGTCACGTTAGGGAAGATTAAGGGTGAGCTGCCCTGCAAAGGACGGGTAACCAAAAGCCATGCTGACAGCAAGGCAAGCAGAACAGTGTACTCTCAAGCATGGGGTCCAGTTCTACCCTGCCTGAAGGCACAGAGCAGACTGAGGCTTGCACAGCCCAGAGATAGACAGGCACATTGACAATGACACCGCAGGTCTGAGGTTCAGCCAGCCGGGCAAGACAGGTCAGACACAAAGTCAGGCACGGTATGCCTGCAAAGACCTCAGGCCAGGACAACCAGCAACTTAAACACAGGTCCTGACTCATGAGCAGGAGGTGCACAGACAGAGGGTGGGAGTAACGCTTCTTCCAGCTCCTTCTTAAAACAGGGCTGCTTTTATGGTTAGCTCCAAGGTGGCACATCTGCACCAGATCGGAGCAGATCTTGAACACAGGTCGCTCAAGCCCTGGGATGAGGAACAGGGCAGAAATTGCAGAAGAGGACTATGCAGGAAGATGCTACAGGGCAATTACAACTTAATGATGCACTCAAGGCCTTGATGTTTTGTCCATATTATTTACTAAGCCAACAAATAGTTATTTGATTATATTCTGGTATTCTGTTCTCAGCATTTTGGGTTAAATTTCATCCTTTTGTCTGTAGTTCACAACGGGAGAAAAGCAGCAGTATGAATTTCTGATTTAAGCATAATCAGTACAGTCACTCCTTTGAGTCAATCCTTACTCAAACAAAGCTGTTGTTAACACCAGTGGAAGTTTTCTTTGGCAGCAGACAGCAGCAGTAGGTGCTACAAGCTGAAGTGGTTCATTTGTGCTGGTGAATCCTGTTTACTAAAACACTTTCATGTCCTGTATTTATGCAAGTTATCCATTTGCCTACTGCTTTTCTCTGTCTCTAATGGCAGTCTAATTTAGAGTTGATATCTTCTCTGTAACAAACATGTATGGTGTATTACAGTTTTAACTAATGTATTTATCCCTTACAGCATGCAACTAAATCCTTCCGATCTGCAGCATAAGACACCAAAGACCAAAAAAGTCTTTTAGCTCAATTTTCCACCATTTCCAAAGACTGCCAAGTGTAAGACTTATTCATTCTTTGACTTAAGAATTTTATTGATCATTTTAATTGGAAACATATATTGCTGATACATGAAAATACAAAAAGATTTTGTTGTCCATTATTTTAATTTTGGCATATACTGGAAAACAGTTTTTAAATTTATTCTTAAAGCAAGATAGTTGTCCGGAGTAGAAGTAGGTTTCTTTGCACAAAGCTGAGTTTTTACGGCTCGGTGGATGCTTTAGACAAGAGAAATTTTTATTAGTAGTGAACATTTATCTTGCATATAGGTTCTGTGTTTCACTTGCAAATGCTCTGTTGATCTTGGTAGAGAGTATGACAGCCACAACATACTATTCCTCATGATGTCATTTGCTTATACAGGATCTGTAACTGAGTAAATATCATTAGAATTCATTAAAGAAATAGTCAACATATTTATGTAATCAAATATGCAGATATTATTTTGAGACGATATCTGGCAAAGGTAAGAAGTAGCAATACTTAAAAGAAGTGACAAATTCTTTAAAATGTTGTTTTTTGAGGAAACACTTCTCTTCAACGAGCAGAAAGTTAGCATTGCAGCAGAAAGTCAATGAGTAGACAATGAGCATGAAGAACTCTTTCTAAGGTACTTCTTTATTTATTTTTTATGCCTTTTGCCCTTTCTGTTAATAGTAAATTTTACTAAATATTCACTTACAAAATATTGCTTTAAAATTCACAGCAAAATATTGTCGTAGCAAGACCTATATTTGCTTGCAATAAGATGTTTATTACCCATAACATCTGTTTCTTTTGTTACGGAAATCCATTTTGAACCACAATCCTAAATATATGAAAAATAATGTCAGAAGATGAGATAAAACACAATTATTTCTGGGCTTTGTCTCTTTTGCACACCAATTTAGATTAAATTTGATCTTATTGAATGTGTGTGGTGCTTAAATTAATGAAGTTCACTACGAGACATCTTTTTAAAGGGATAGGGAAGCATTTTTGCTGTACGTACTATCAAATAGAAGGAAACATGTTATATTCATTTGAAAAATTGAGATATGTTACAACAGGACTGAACCACGATATTAATATTTTCATCAATTTCATTTACATTGGTTTCTGAACTAGGGTATCTGAATACAGGCTTATTTGAGGGAATTGGTTCCCTAAGCTCCCCTTCAGTCAGTAGAGACCTAGGACTTCAAATATAGGTGCCACCTAAAGGTCACTCTGTGGTGACACTTAAGACACTTGCATGTGTCCAACACCACACATGAGTGGCATATTTGTGGGAGATCTGTGCTTTTGTTGGAGGCTGGGTGGGCATATCCTAGCATCAGTTGGAAGGCACCAGGCAGCTGAGTGTGGGCAACTGAACTGAGCTCCATGTTGCCACAGCTTGTAGTGTTTGTTTAGACGGATAACTCACGTATGGGTACTTCCATCTAGATATTTTAATCCAGAGAAAAATCCCATCTGAAAAGCCAGAGAAAAGTTGCATTCGTAAATTTCCACCACAGAAGCATATGTATTTTTCTGCCTCTTACATGCTCTGTGTCATGACACATAGATGCCACATTTACGCAAGATACAGAAGTTAAACAGTGCAGTGTCACATAAGAATAATTCTTTACTATATGATGGAAGATTTTTTTTTTAGGTATTGTATAACTACATTTCCAAAAATGAAAATCTGTGGCTACTACAAAGCAGCTTAATTTATGTCTAATGTGCTCCATGATGCATGCTTGTGCCAGTTCCATCATAATCAGGAAAAGTAATTTTTCAAATCCATTTTCTTGTGTAAAATAGTTTGTATCTGCCTATGACCATATCTCCCAGCATTAGTGGCCACAGCAATTAAATGAGTGTCAATTTGGTGAGCATCTCTTCTTCTCAAGACCTAAAAGGCTGTATTTTATGCCTATGTTGAACAGATGCAAGGCAACATACTAAAATTTACCAGACTATGAGAGTGCATATATAAGAAATTACTGAAAATATTTGTCAATAAGAAAATGTCTGTAGTGTAGGTGCATAATCTGCCTTCATATCAAGGGTAGTTGTCTATAAATCATACTCAAAAAAAGTCACAAACACAACAAATATGACGTTTTGCAAAACTTTATCACTTTCAGTGAAATCATTAGCATTTCTAAGAATTCAGGAGCAAGGGGACCCATATACTGATTTCTTAATAAACTTCAAGGTTTGCAAGATCCAGGAATGTTTGATCATATACATCTACCTCTAGAACCTGAACAGATGGCATGCAGCAAAAACCTACATTGTTAGAGGAATCTCCACTTAAAGTCCAAAGTTTAGGAGGGGTTGATAAATTCAGAAATCCCTCACACATTAGTACTGATTGTTGCTTTCCGGTCTGTTAACATATACACATTCAGTTTAGTTTGTGTTGTCACTAAGGTTTTGCATTTCAATATGCTCATATAACAGCATAAAGCCACGAAATATACCTATTATGCGTAGTTCAAAGACACATAAGTACTTCTCTAATTAACAAAGCAATCTAGTAACAGCAGGGATCAACCTAATGGGTTTATGAGGAGGATAAACTGCCTGAGATTTTCATGGTCAGCTACAAATTCTGGCACCAAACTGCTACAGATGTTATGCATTCAGGCTTCTTTGCCCAAGCAAAGGCTGCACAATTGCTACTTTTTTCTTACTCCTGCAGAAAGGATTGGCATGGTGGCAAATTTTTCTGTACTTCTCATCTGCACTAGCCAATTGTATAGAATGTTTTACTCTACTGCGAGAATCTCAGCTGGCTGAAATTCTCAATTCACAGAAACAAACACATCATCCTACAGAAATCAGAATGACAGTGACTGTGATTTTAAACTGTCTATATTTATATTTGTTTAATTAAATGAGTATTTTCTGGTGCTTTGCTGGCACGCATTCTTCCAGGATATTGAGTTCTTCTGGGATGTGCAACAGTATCAGCTCTGACAGTCAAACTGACATCCAGTTTCTGCCCTGTTGCACCTCCTTTGAGATTTAATTTAATTCGGTTGATGTCTCCCTTTTTGATTTACCATATAATTTGGATAATGAGGAAAAAGAGAAGGCAGAAACTGAGGTATCTGACAAGGTGAAAGAGCAGCAAATTGTGTTTTACACTTTTTCATGTGTTCTAGGTCAACGCCCTTTTAATTGCCTTGGTAAAAATAAGACTGACTTATGTTCTGTAGTTGTCTAGATAGCATCTGACAGGAAACATTTTTGCCAGTAATTAGCAGTTCAGATGGCCTACCAGATGAGGAAATGGGGTTTTTTATGCCTCGAATGGGAAGATAGTGAATATCTGCAGTTCAGTGTGTCAATAGATTGCTGTCGCTGATTTCTGTGATACGTGGGAGTGATGGTAAATCTGACAAGGTGAGCTTTGTAAAACTGCTTTAAGTGCTGTCCCATGAGTGATGGTCAAGCTCATCACCATGGAGACTGACATGAAAAAAAAAACCTGCTGTTCGGCATAAAAAAATAAATCTGCTACCAAACCTAGGATGCCCTTTCTTGAGTCACAGTCTTCTGAAGCGTTCTCATCAGGTTGCTGAGGTACTGTGCTGGCTCGGTGATTTTGCTTTCCTTTGTTGAAAACATGTCTTTGCATCCAAGTAAGTCTGACTCAGTGGCACGAACGGTCATAGTACACACTAAGCGGCCTTTGTGCATCGACATGAGAGTTTCTACCCTTACTAAACACAGAGCACATTGCTTTGTTTTCTTTCCAGGAATCCTGCAGTAATTCATTCCTAATAAACAAAAGACAGATTTACTGGCTCTGTTTGTGAGACTAAAGATCATCTTCTTCTCAATGTGGTTCCTATAGTTTCTTCATAAATGCAAGATACATTTCAAAGCCTTGGTTTTCTCCCCTGCTTTGACTTCCTCCTTTCTGTGGTAAGGAATTAAAGTCTAGTTTGACTCAGATCCAACAGAGCTGGCATTCAAAGGCCACTCGTGTCCCATGGAGGATGCCCTTTCAAAGAAAAAGTAATTCAAAACTTGAGGAATGAGAACAGAGATACTGCTGGCATGTAAAAGTTGCTCTCTGTGGTTCTAAAGGTGGGGGGAAACTGTCTTTACAATTGCAGTGTGCAACACTTGACACTGATATGTATTATATCCACCTGAGAACAAATATACAAATAAGTAACTAAATAGTCCTAATTCCCAGCTTTTCATTCTGCCTTCTTGCCCTGAACATTAAGGCAGCCCATACAGAAAAGTAGAAAGCAGTGCTAGTTGACAGCTGTACATTTGCTTTTCTCAACCTGAATTTTAAGGTTGGATTTAGGGAAGAGAGAGAGTTCGAACTATTCTTGGAGTTCCTGAAGAGATTGTGGTCTGAGGACATGCAGTTTGTCTTTTGTTCCTTGTTTTTCAAGCTGAGATTCTGTCTTCATGGTTACTTCCAACGTGGATCTGAATCATATTCATTCAATTACAAAGTCCCCTTAAAAGCATTAGTACTGCATGATCACCTCTGTGAAATATGATCACCTCTGAAATATGCCAGACTGACGACAAAAGTTCCAGTTTCATTACTGAATATGTGTATGTGGGTGTAGCAATGAAATTTCTGTATCCAAGTTTTATCATCTGCACAGTTCCTGAAAACTATTATAGTCTCAGAACACTAATCTAGATATCTAGGCACGGTAAGCGTTTTTTATATTAGTGGGATTTACCAAGACAGTTGATTTTCTGTTATCCTATTATCTATTTGTAAAGCTCACAGGGATCCATTCTCATACAAACCATCTAATTTTAATAAGCACTGTAGAAGTGAAGGAAGATACATAATGTAGCAGAAGACTTTAGTTCAGGTCTTGATAAAGAACCTCCCTATAATGAATAGAAAAGAAGACCGCTTCTGTCTTCTCATAGTGCTCAAATCATATTCCTTCATTTTGTATGTGTTGGAATAAATAAATGCATCAACTGATATCTATGTGTTCCTACCCTGTTCTGTCATAAATCAAATAGTTCCAGTGCTTCCTAATCAGATCTAATAATACTGAAACAAAAAATTTCTTCAAGTTTAACAGAAAGATAAATTTGCTGTCCAAAAATGCATCTTGGATTTGATAAAAATTATTTACAAAATCACATTGCTTACACTATACACCTGCACCTGAAAAATAACCAGAAGAAATTAGTTCCACAGTTAAAATTCAGTTGTTCCTTTATTTTAATTCAGTATGTAGATAGTGTTCTTTTTCCATTCACAATTTTCACTTTACTCCATTCAGAAATAAATTTTCTCTTTCTACAGCTTTTCTGTGCTACTAAGAATGGAATTAGGCCTATTGTTCAGTTTTGATGAACGTAAGAAAACTGAATCACATTATCTATGTTAAATAAAGCCATATTCTCCAGAAAATAAAAATTAATCTTCTTTAGGAATAAGGAATACAGAGTTAGGATAATTTAAAAATCTTGCAATAGTAAGAAACCAGAAGAAAAATAATTCAATTTCATTCTCCTTGATATCTTACTTACTGGACACTCAGTTTTTCTCTGTCTTGCATTTCCAGGCAAAATATATTTTAACTTTTACTGCATAAATAAATCCTTTTTGGAAAAAGACTATATCAGTCTTTATCATTCTCTAACTTTCTTGATTTTTAATGAATGTGAACATTCTGCAAGACAACACTTTTACTGTGAGGTTGGTTACGCCCTGCAGCAGGCTGCCCAGAGAAGTTCTTGGAGCCTCCAGCTGTGGAAATATTTGAAATCCAAAATGTCTGGGACAATCTGTTCCAGCTGACCTGGCTCTGAGCAGGGAAGTAGGACTAGTCCATCTCTAAATAGTCTGCCAGCCTCAGTCACTCTCTGATGCTAAGATACTTTAATTTCCACCTACAATACACAAATATCCAATGAATGAATGCCTGGATGTTTGGCAGAAATAACACAGGTGTGACGCATACAAACCCTTCCCCTGAAAAACAAAACTAAGCCAAAAATATAGGTATGTCTCATAAAAGCTGAAGACATAAGTAGTACAACTCAAGGCAGTCTGTCATAGCAAAAGAAATCTGAACTGCAATGTTATTTGTAGAATGTAAGCTTGGAAATCAAAAAATGGCAATGTCCTATTTACCGTCTCTGTAGTTCTGGATCATAGTCTTAGTGAATAATCTGTATTTCTTTGTCATTCTAGCTTCAAATGTTTATTTAAAACTCTCTGAATAATAGTGACTATGACAATCTAATTATTGTGGATAGAGCTGACTATTGTCCCCAGCTCTTGAGGCTATGTCTAAGGGAAAGCTCCATGGCATGGTTTATATCCATATATTTATAACCATCTCTCATCCTACCCATCACAGCATAGCCTGGGAAAACTCCAGATCACCCTTCCTTTTTCTCTACCATGTAAAGTCAATAAAAAGTGCAACAAGCTCCTGTTTATTCCCCTGTGGCCTGAGACAATTGTTCAGTGTAGCAGAACATGGAGCACACCGTGGCACTTGCGTGGTGCAGGAAGACAGCAGCTTTCTGGTGGACCAGAAACGCCATAACATGGCATTAAGAGGGTGCTGCACAATTCACTCCTACAGTTCTATTGGCAGATTCCTTTGTTTGGCAGATTCCTTTATTTAACTAAAAGTTGATGATCCATTAGAATGTCTTCCATCATTCTTGAGAAGAAAAGTTCCCTGGACTGCTCTAACAAGACTCTTCTCTCAAGGCAGAGTGCTTCAGGCCTCATATTGGAGCTACTAACTAAGCAGTAAAAGAGTGGGAGCCTAAAAAAAACCAGAGGAAATGCTGCTCAGACAAAATATAGATTGTGATTGACGTAGGGTATTTGGAAGCGAAAGCAAGTGTTGTCATTTTGTTTTTCTTTTTCATGCATATTTGAACAATATCTTTCAGCCAAATGTACACCATGATTCAGTAAAAAGGATATAAAATTAAAATGCCCCCATACTTAATGCTATTCCATAGATAATGTACATGATTATATAGATAATAATTTACTGTTGACTGCCGCAACATTCTAGATGTAAAAGTATCTGTTTCAACCTACATAACAACATTAAATGTTGCACAATGAATTTCTGCAAGCCACATAATTCATCATCCTTTCAAACAAACCACTTGGCATTCATC
The DNA here is from genome assembly GCF_017976375.1 of Cuculus canorus. Lineage (NCBI taxonomy): Eukaryota > Metazoa > Chordata > Aves > Cuculiformes > Cuculidae > Cuculus > Cuculus canorus. The sequence continues at coordinate 175,117,184 of NC_071401.1, read as the reverse complement.
CTAAAAATGGACAATTTTCCTTAAAAATTAAGTCTTGTTTCTCAGTCTGTGTTTACTTAGATAAAAGGTTGCCTTGGAAAATGCGCAACGCCACTGGTTATTAGGATAGTCTGATTCTTTCTGTTGTTGTCTGTGGCTAAATCTGTATGGGGAAATGGAACAGAGACAGAGCATGGATCAAGAATGGGTCTATGATTGTCCACAACTGTTCGTACAGACTCTGGCAAAGCTTTGGTCTGGGACATCAAGCACTGCCAGGACGATGCCTGAGTGCAGATCAAGACATAGCTTCAACTAGGGGTTGTTCTCAAACTAAGGATGATGCTCTTTTTGGGGCAGGATGCAAGCTTAATCAAATTAACATACTCTGAGTTGTGCCACCTGCCATCAGAGACAGAGAATTGTTGCTTTGACACTTCCAGGTAGTAGTACAGACATAACCTATGTGTAATGCATGCTGCTTTCCCTGCCTGTTATGACAGCACAAAATAAGTGGCCTTTTCATGATTTGCTTTAAGTGATCCACATTTCCACTCATAGAATATTAATGAAAGATCATTCATCCTATTCTCAAGCACGGATTGAAATCTCAGGTTCTCTGATATATTCAATACCTCATCAAACCAGGAGGAATATAGCAGCAGTATATTTCTCTGTTTAAATTTTTTTTTCATTTGATCTGCTCTAGCATGTCCTGTTAATGTACAGGATTAAGTATTTCATTGTAGCAGGAGGAGGAAAAATATACCTCAAAGAAACTTTTTTTAAGTGATTGTCAAACATTCTCACAAAAAGCTGCTGTTAACCTGGAAAAGGAAGTCCCACTGGGACTACTTAATTGTGTGAGGAAATCAGAAGGACTTTACTATGGTATCTCAAAGCGTAACTGGGTCTAAAGGAATGCAACTCACCCACACAAGTCTTACAAAAAAAAATCACAATAAAAATACACAGTAAGAAATACTGAGTTGAATGTGTTTTTAAAAAGTCATCACTCCATGGGAATCTGATCCACTAACTCTGCCTACACAAGTAATTTTATATCTGAATGGAGAGAGGAAGGAAGTCAAATTATATATCTGTAGTCAAAACATTACACAAATTAGAAGTTTTAATTTTTAACTATCCCTGGATAAAAACAGCATTAAGAACCAGTTTCTTTAAGATGTTTGTGAGGTTCTGAATATGAATTAAGGTTGATATGTATGATGTGAGATCATCAAGCAGCAGGGATTTGTGGCTTCAGTGCACAAATTCATCCATGATATAGTTGGGCTTTTATAGTAGGATTTTAGAGTATTCTTTTAACAGCAATTTTCCACCATAGGCACTGTGTACAACAGTTTAAATGCTAGGTTTATAGATGTGTTATCAAAGTTTTCTTTTGTTTTTATATTTGAAGGAAATTACAGGAAAGTATCATTTTTGGTTCACAATAAAATTTTGCTTTCTCAGAAGAAATTAAAATCCTTTTTTGTGTCTGATTTGAAAGTACACTGAAGTTGGTAGAGAGTTTCCCCTGGACTTCAATGAACCCAGATGAATCACAGCAGGACAATATTTAAATTCATTTTATAGTACTTGCTAAGGAACAACCTTCTGATTTTTAACACACACCCCCCCATGTTATTCTGTGCTCAGACCTGCCATTCACAGCAGTGAGTGTTCTGTACATAAGTTTGGCAGGAAGCGAACTCTCCCTGTTGTCTTTTGTTGTTGTTGTTCATCACACAAAGTTTCAACTCTCCTCTGTCTCAAATTGCAATTCCCATCCTGTATCTCAGTTCAGTACCTATCTAGCTTTATGTCCTGAACTAATCTACACCTCTTCCCACTCCTGTCTTGGTGTCCAGGCACACCTCATACTCATGACACAACTATTCTTTTGCTGGTCCAGGTTTATCAAAGACCAGAATAGCATGATCTAAACAGATTAGAAATTGCACTTTATCTGTCCCAGATTCTTTTGTGATTAGCATCTGTTTGCAGACTGGGTAAACTCCTTAAGACAGGATTGTCAAATCAGTTGAGCACTCAATTGTTTCTGGTTTGTGGTGCTATTAACCACATTTTATTTATAATGTTCATGCATGCAGAGCACCTCCTGGAATCACTGGCTAAAGCTGGAACCTCGTCATACTACATGGTTCAAAATATACATTAAAAAGATATTCTTGCTGTATCAACTGAGAAGGGATAAGATAAAGAAGGTGCCACTGTTCCCATTCCATAGAACAGGGAATTCAAATATAAAGACACATGGGGAGAAAACATAAAGCAGTCTCTCCAGTGTTGGAAATCACATATAAGGTCTGGAAACTAATTTGAAGGACCAAGTACTTGTAGGAGAAGCTATCTTTAAACACATGACATATGAAGCTATTAAAATAACACATTTTCCTATTTGATACTACAAAAAGACATGCAGTGTGGATTGGGTCCACCTGCTACTTATCCACTCTTGCCTAAAGGTATTTAAGATCTCTGGCAGTTGTGTCTGAATCCAGATGTCCTATGATCTAGGTCTGCAGGATTTGTGAGATGGCACTCTTGCTTCTGCAGACTGCTGTGGCAGAACTACAAGTAGCTTTGGATGTGCACAGAGGAGCAGTATGTCTGGGACAGCAGGACAAAAGGATGCCTATTTCAATGTAAGCTGATAAAGTAAACAGGAAGGGACTCTGCCACAGAAGAACTGGTTATGAGGAGAGAATATTTTTGCTAGCTAGTGAAGGCATATACTTAATGCAGCAAATCAATCAGCAGATCCCAAAGTAAATATGATTCAAATTTTATATTACTACTAACACCCTTCTGGAATTTCTTCCTTGCATTCCTTTTCAGTCCTACTCTCTCACCTCCTCCATTCTCAAGATGACTATATCTGCATCAGATTTATTGATTCAGAATGTTCAAAGAAGCAAGCTTGTTTTCATAGCACTGAAAGAAGCACAGAGAGTTTGAGGCTACTGAATAATTGAAACCATAGACTTCAATTACGCAAACCTGAAAGGGAACTGTTATCTTCCAGTCTCTCTTTGTTTGAATTAAAAACTACAGATTCACTGAAAATATATGCTTTTTTTCTGCCTTAAAATCACAGATTTATTTCCATTGTTCAGAAGATGGAGATCTTGGTCAATTTCTGTAAAAATTACAAGCTGTTATACAACCAACACTTTTGAGATCCTTCTGTTCTGTTTTCTTCCAAACAAAAGGTCACATAGGTCACATTATAATGTCAGGAAGATGTAAAGTATACTTAGAGGTCATGCAAGTCTTATCACAATGGGAATAAATTTTCCATGACTTCTTTGCTTTTTTTCCAAATTCGGGTATGTATATGTGTGTGTGTGTGTATGTATTTATTTTTAATAGCATTTTCTAAACATACAACAATTTTATTATCATATTCTTCTGTTACTACCTTCATTTAGCTTTTTTAAATTTAAGTGTAGGAGATCAAGAATGTAAAAAAATTAAAGCATCATAACTACACACATATACCTACCTATATGTACACATACACACATTTATATAGACTTATATAAGTATAATTTTGTTTATCTCTGAAACACATCTGAAAAGAAAAAGCTTTTTCTTAGCTGAATCCATTCTGTATGAGATAGTTCTATTATTTCACAAAAACTGAAAAAAAATCCAAGAAACTAATCATGTAAACTTCTTGCCTTTATTATTATTGGATGTTTATGCTTTCTGCATATATTAAGTGTCCACAGTTTAGCTCATGCTCCCAGAAACAGAGAATAAACTTGAGTGGTATGAGGGCAGGGGTACCAAAGCATGCCAAAAGACTATGAGCTTCTTGTTCAACAAAACTATCACATAGCTGATGATTACCTGAGTAAGGTTCCCAGTGAAACACTTGTCCTTGCTAGGAGAGACCTACTGAACAAGAAGGAAGAAAAATCAGATCAGTGTATAAAAGGTATGGAGTTATGAGTAATTACTTAGAGATTACGTAGGTTTTGCGAACTATATCAAACTGTGCCAGCCAGCTGTCTAGACAGAATTGACCAGAACAATATCTGGACTGAGTATTTTGCTCTTCCAAGCACAATCTGTTCATGGCTCAAGCAGATCCCAGAATCAGAAATGGTTTTAGTCATGCCGTCTCATCTAAAAAAGTTGTCACAGTAAATCTGAAAGTCAAGTAGCAGAACAAGGCTGACAAGGTTCCTAGCAATAAATTGATTTCACGACCCTTGGGGAGAAACAGATTGAGACGTCAGCAGGATACAAGGGACCTCACAGGAAAAGCCATTGGAGTCCGTAGGAGGTGTCTGCCACTCTGACTTATCTCACAGCTTATCACTGTGTGTGACTGCCATAGTTAATGATAATGAAAGTGAACTCATTTATGGAATAGTTATCTCGATCATAGTCGGACAGAATGTAAAACTTCATGTGAGTGACTATTTTGAAATACAAGGAAAAATTGCTTACAGTTACTTCAGTGAAAACTTGGAATATCCCACCAGGCAAATGAGGGAAAGAAGAGGAAAAGAATTAAAGCTGGTGGATACAACTTAATCTTCAGCTTTGATTTTGTTTAAATAAAAGAAAACAGCTTCTTTAATCTGATATATAATCTAAAGAACGTTGCTTTCCACCCCCAACTAATTTCCATTCCAAGGTCCAGCAGTAACAACACATCAAAGTTAGCCTGGGACAAAGCAGTCAGCCTTATTGGGACACACAAAGGAAACAAAATGTTTATCTTTCCGATGACATTTAATGGTATTTCAAAGCAGTATCTGGCTTGATGGCCTCCTCACAGCTTCAGCATGGGCTTAATGCTGGGATGCATTGCTCCCAGCAAACCTTGCAATGCACTTTCTTTGCCTTGCCAGGCACAGAATACCATGTTTACGCCCCTTATAAGACAGATATTTTTTTTTCCCTTATTGTTTCCCAGCTTGCTACCAGAATGAAATGAAAATATCTAGATTCATTTACGCCTGCTTTTGTCACCCGCTGCTTGTGCACTCACTCTCCAATAGCTGCAGCCACCGGCTCTGTGAATAAAACAATGAAAGTAAGCCCAGGGGATTCACAAAGCTGTTCTCCAAATGTGCTGCAAACCTAAAGCAAGTTTTTCTGTTAATCACTGCCTCAACTTTCTCTCTACAATACCTAATTGCATCTTATGCCTCCTTAGATTGGTGCAAAAATGTGAACTAGATCCTCAGAGGTCTTTCCCAGGTCTATCATACATATACTTATTTTTCCCTGTCAAATCATGTTTTTTTATCTCCTGGTAGTTAACATAAAAATAAAGCACTAGAAAACAAAATTCAGTGCCAAGAGAATATCACACTAGAAGCAAAGACATTGAAACAGGAGATTCAGCACAACAGCCAGGATTTTCAGATCTACCTAAAGGCTAAATCCCATAAGTGACAGAAGAACTTAAAGACAGACTCAGGTGGAGTCAGGATTCACAAATCAAAGCTGACACCCAAAATATCTCCAGCACAATCCCACCTCAAACAAAGGCTCCCTGTCCAATATCACACTTTCTTGAGGCACCTGCAGTTCTGCCACTGAGCTAAATCTACTCGGCCTGTGCGATGAGGTGGACATCTCCTCCTTGAGCCCATCAGAAGTCCAAAACCACTGGAGAAATATCTGAGAGGGGTCTTCCAGGGCAAGTTCAACACAAACTAACAGGATGGGTGCTCTCACAAAATATGACTGCAGTGGTTTTCTTTTTAGAGCAACTTCTGGAGAGGTAATTAAGGGCTAACAGCACTGCCAGCCATAAGAATAGTGAGAAACTTGGTCAGAAATGGGAGGCATTTGTTAACTGACCTCCATGTTCTGTGGCTGTCCAGCTTATATTCACTCTGCAGTAGCAGGCTCGCCTGGGGAGAGAAACACGTCCCTCACTGCCAGCAAAAGCTGTGCCTACTTGCAGACAAATAAATAAAAAAATCTGGAGTAGAGACAGTGAGTAAACAGACATGGAGGCAGCATGTGACCCTTTAACTTCTCCAGCTGAGCACACAGTTGGAAAGCACGGAGCTCGCCTCTGGTCCGTCCCCTCAGGACTGCTTCTGTATACTTTATGAAATGCTTCCTCTCATGTGCTTACTATTATAATTCTAATAACTCTATATGATCCAATGTTTTAAAGTTATGTTTTCCAGAGGTCATTAAACTAATTTCTATTTACTCCACCAACATTAAAAAGATTTTCAACATAGAAAAAACAAGCAAGAACTATGTGGTGGAAGAAACTGCTCTTTGTAAACTTGTAGCTGTCTTCTACAAACCGTTTACCAAGAAGGACAACAGTTCCCCAATTAAGTTTATGGTGTTTCTGTAGTAAATTCAGGTTTCTGATGAGGAATAAATTCTTGACTTACTAGGTTTACTATTTAGTACTATATTTCTGCTAGCATCTGGCAGGAAAATAAAAAAAAAAAATTAAAAAAAAAAAAAGAAAAAAAGACTAGTAGGAGGAAAAGAGCACTAAAGTCAGCCAGGAAAAACTCTATGCCTAGGAAATATTTCTTAAAACCAGCTTTCAGTAGTGTCTCCGGAAAGACACATAAACTACAATATTAGAAGAAAGTCTGACGACATCTCCAAATGATCCAAGTGGTCACCATTCAGATATGAATGAAGAGCTTTCAGAGAAACTCATTCTAGCTTATGAGCATTCAGGCCATACATTTCTGTCCACATGCACTTCCATATTTCAGTTAATGATATTCAAACTGAAAGAAAAGAGATGATTCAAAGAAACAGTATAATTTGGAATGGAAAATGCAATTTAAATGAGGTATATATATATTATATTTCTACTTCTATTTTATTTTATTTTATAGAACCATAGAATGATTTGGGTTGGAAGTGACCTTTAAATGTCATCTAGTCCACACACCCTTACAATGAGCAGGGACATGTTCAACCAGATCAGGTTGCTCAGAGCCACATCCAGCCTGACCCTGAATGTTTCAAAGGATGAGACATCTAACATCTTTCTGGGCAACGTGTTCCAGTGTTTTACCACTCTCATAAAAAATGTCTTCCTTATGTCTAGCCTAAATCTATCTCTTTTAGTTTAAAACCACTGTGCCTTTTCCTGTCACAACAGTCCCTACTGAAAAGTCTGCCTCTGTATTTCTTATAAACCTTCCTTAAACATTGAAAGGCCACAAGGAACCTTCTCATCTTCGGGCTGAACAACCTCAACTCTCTCAGCCTTTCATCATAGGAGAGATGGTCCAGCCCTCTGATTGGTTTTGTGGCCCTTCTCTGGACCCAATTCAACAGGCTTATGTCATTCTTGTGTTGACAGTTCCAGAGCTGGATATAGTACTCCAGGTGGGATCTCACCAGAGCAGAGTAGAGGGGCAGAACCACCTCTCTTGGCCTGCTCGTCATGATTTTTTGATAGATACGGTTGCGCTTCTTGGCTGTGAGCACACGTTCTTGCCTCATGTCCAGCTTGTCATCCACCAGTATGATCAAGTCTTTCTCCACAGGGTTGCTCTCAATCCCTTTATTCCCCAGCCTGTGTTGATGCCTGGAGTTACTTCAACCCAAGAGCAGGACCTCGCACCTCACACCACTGCGTTGAGCCACATGGGGTTCACACAGACCCAGTTCTCAAGCTTGTCCAGGTCCCTCTGGATGATATGTGGATGATATTTAAAATAATTAAAACAACTACCCTGAAATTTGCCAGAATGAAGAGTTATGGTGTATAAGAAATTTCGTTGTGAAAAGATTAATGATGTCTATGTTTGGTGGCTTGCTATATTTTTTATTTTATTTTCATCATTGTTTTCTTTTTCAGTAAAGTATTTCAGTGTTTCAAGAAAAAAATGAAATAATAATTATGTTAGTATTCCTCTGAAGTGTTTTTGTTATTCCTGCTCTGAATCATTCATATTAAAGGCATGATCTACTAATATTTTGACTACTTCACAATGAACTGCAGAATGATGATCTGATTCTTAATTTAAATAAGTGTCTGTGTAAGTATCTTTTCTCTGAGCTGTGAAAGACAATTCACCATAATCTTTCTTAATAATATTTTACATCAAGAAATAAAAGTATGCCATTACTATATCTTTCTAGATCTGTTCCATTTTAGCAGATCTAATTGTTACTGTATAGCTCTCCACACTGCTTTATTTTATCTCATTCTATAACTAGGAAGATGCTATTTGCATGCTGTTACTGATTTTTCAACAGTGAGTTTCGTGCATGTTTAAAGGTGAATGTTTCTAAGAAGGTTTCTTTTCTTATATGTTATAAATTAGAAGAGTACTGGATGTTTTCTTAAGAATAAAAAGCCACTAACACAGTGTGGGAGTTTGGATGTAAAGCAATCCCCAAGATGGTTACTTCTCTCCCTGTTTTATTTCTTGAACGGGCTTTATGCACCGAGAGGAAAGCGGGAGTATATAGCTTCTATATGGGATTTGTATTTCCTGTATGGCATAAGCAAAAATCTCAAATTTTGTACTCAAACTATGCGGTGGGAAAATATCACTAACCTTAATGAGAATCCAAATAAGGACTGCAAATCATACTTGTTATAAAGCACAAATAGTTTCTAACGATGCGCGGTAATAGATAATGGTTATTTTCAGTAATAATCATCTTTTAAAACTAGATTTTTTGAAAGACTTCTTAGCTAACAGTGGGTATAAATTGATTTCCTAGTAATGATAAGTGCAGTCTATGCTAAATGAATGGAAGCAGTTGTAAAGCCATACATTCTCTGTAGCACAGGTCCTGCTTATTGATTCCAATGAGAGGTTGCTTCAGCAAACGTGAGCTTCCCTCTGCTTCACAAAAAATATCAGTTAGAAGTTCACATTTTATTTTCACATCCTAGGTAAAGCCAACCACAAATCTTTGAAGTATTTTAGAGACTCCGAGATGTTTATTTAAGGCACTTACACATAGTTCAGAAAAAAAATAATTCCAGGAGCTATCTGATTCAGTGTCGGTGTCTCCTAACCAGTGCCACCAAAGGTCCCAAGAGAATAACTCAGTCACCTAAACATCAAGTCAGCATCTCTGCTGCTTTGTAAGTGTATGTTTGCAGAAAATGAATTGATTCCAATAAAAAATACAAAAAATCCCCTCTTTAATTCCTCACAATGTGGAAAGCTACACTTCAAACCCCTGGAGAGAGCTAGGCACAGTGGGGCTCTTGAATTATAGCTGCATCTATCACTAGCATATGTCAAAACCACTTGGCTGTTGAGTAGTACATGGATGGTTTCATAATCTTGGCTTTCCATCTTGGTCTTGATATAGGACCACCCTGCCTGAGTGTTCAAATACTTGCAGACATAAATGCCAATAAAACACATCCATCCCACCACGTGTAGCTGAATGACTTCTTGTTCTCATGGCACTCATGGTTGGACAGCTAAGAAGCTCAAATATGTAGATGCCACATTTTGGGTAAACATACTTCATGCATAAATTTAAAGAAACTCAGTCATATTTCTCAAGACCTTCTAATAATAGCAATATAAGAAGTTTACCACCTGTCTCTTAAATATCACTGGAGTCAGTAGAAAAGGATCTGAAAAATTCAGTGAACAGATGGTTAGGGAAAGTTTATTGAAAATTCCTGAAAGCAGAATCAGGAAAGAACACATGTGAAAATATAGAATAAACTGGCAAAGCAAGCATATCCTTTGAAAAATAGTCCACAGAAAACAATTACCATGAAAACAGGAAGCGGTGAAGCGTAGTTTGTCATTATTAAAGAGGAAAATATGTATCATACAATTGGCTAAAACTGTGAAAATAAAACCTCTCCTAGAATTAGGTAAGTTCAAATAATGTACCATAGATCATTTCTCATTATAGCCTGTTAAATATGGAAGAGAACCAGAGTGTGGAAACTGAAAACCTTTTATAGAAGTACATTTAAAAGGCAGGCAGATTATCAGTAAGACCTCAGCCACCTGTTACTAATTATTTTAGCTTCAGGTTCTTAAGTAAACACAGATGCAGCAAAAGTAATCACTCGAGAAAAAGAAATACTCAGACAGAATGCAGACAAAACTCCTTATCCATTACACTTCCCTTATAATACCCATCCTGAGAGATAATAATTTTTTAATAGAACAATTAATGAGCTTTTTTCATACCAAGGGAAATTACTCCATAATGAGGTTTAATGTGTTAGAAATTAGGTGGAATTTATTAAAAAATAAATGAAAACCTTACCCAAGGTGAAAGGTAGTACACTGGATGGTTAGGGATGCTGTGCCTTGAAGGGCGTTGTCACCACAGGTTGTTAGCACACAGGCAAAGCAAATGGCATAGTTATGTAGGGAAAAGTGAAGAGCAAATGAAAGCTGACAAAAAAATCAAACCATAGGCTTTAGACATTATAACAACTGCTTAATAAACCCTAATATACTTTAAAATTCTATGAGATGCATTAGGCTTACATACCAGCTTATGGGACAATAGAGAGCTTTGCACCTGTGTATCACTCGTTTGAGTTGTTCCACTTTTCAGGAACATTTTTGCCCTATGACTGAAATTTTAAGCAAAGCAAGTGTGGACACTTTGCCATGACCTCGCATCAGAGAAACCAGAAATATTAACAACATGTAGAAAGGTAACCATGTGCCATCTCCTTTTTCTGTGCAACATGAAGTACCTCCTCACTCCAGAACAGAGAGGAAATTTTTGTTAGATCTTCTATTGCTGCTTTAGAGCAATCCCCAGTAGTTTTTGCACTACATAAATCTCGGTATGTTTATCAGGTCTTTGCGAAGGGTAAAGAAAAGTCACCATGAAAGAACAAAGTACAAACATGATCAATGAAAATGCAAGGTTATGTAAAACCAAATCAAACCCATGCAAATGGTATTTCTGTACAAATCAGAATAGTAGATTCACATAATAATGCACTCAGGGAAATAAAAGAAGATACACAGTCGATGAAATAGATTTGAAAAGCTAAAGGTCTGAACACACTGTGGATGAAATCCACTTTTGTGAAGAATATCATTTAAAGGATGGTGTGCCAGCAAGCAGAGCACAAGTAAGGTTTACCTGGTGCTGAAGAGAGGTGAATTTAATTCAGAATGGTTTAGACTTTAGGAACAAAATGAAGACTACCAGCACATATCTTGATAGAGTAGTTATATTACTTTACTGTTAGTGTTCAACCTCAGCTACCTAGGACATGAAGGATATACAGTCTATTCATTATGACTTTAAAAAATATGTATTTTGTCAGCTTGAAAAAGTCCCAAAGGCAATTCCATCATGAGGAGATCAAAAACCAGTCATGGACAGTGAACATCAAAGCTTGATTGCTATTGATACAGACATAAAAATCAAGGGATGTCTGTATTACTTATCTTAAAAGAATAGCTTCTGTAATTAGCATAAAACAATATTTAAGCTAGATGAAGCTAATCAGTTGCACTCATATGAGTCTTAGCCACCCTTACAAATCAGTTGGGAAAAGAATCTTGGAAGTAAAAGACTTTGAAATGCAACTGTTGTTAGAATGGTCTCCAGTCACAGCGCCAGCATTGGTGTTCCAGTAGGTTTGAACAAGGGTAGGGAGGAGAAGGTAAGCGAAATCAGCTGAATAGACGTCGCAGGGGAAATTATCACAGTTAATCAATAGCCAGAATCCCTAATTAGAATGTATCCACAGACACTGGAGCTCATACTTGCACTTCATTAAAGAGGGACCTGGGATATTCGGTAAGCAAAACTCTTCAGCTTCTCAGTTGTGAATTTGGTGAGGCTTACAATTAACTAGTGTGGTATTCCTGATTTTATGCCTTGCACAGTTAATCTTTCATCAGCTCACAAAGAGTTTATGTGTTTGTTTTGGGTTTTTTTTCATTATCAGAGGAACCTGAAGGCAGGTTTGGAAATCTTGGGGTACTTACAAGCCTAAGCAGAAATCTGACAAATATTTCTTGAAAGAATTATCTGTCAGAACTGACTTATTTCATTAGGGCAGCATACTAAAATAAAAGTTCCTCCACATTTTCCTTAGATAGTTTTCTATTTAAGAGTCTCTCATGTCTTGCTCTTGGAACATTTAACTATTGACATAAAGGAAGAAGAAATTCCCCCCTTGAAGACTAAAAGAATATGAAAAAAATTATTAAGCTGTGGACTAAACCAAAGAATGGTATAGCATTTTTATCAGCTTCATCTCTGCTCATAGCTAGATGCAAAGACTTCTATAGGTCAAATAAATAATTTTTCATACTACATGACAGAAGGAAGAGGTAATCAAAATTTCTCTGTGAAGACTGATAGACTTTCTACTGAAAGTTCTACTAAGCTTAGCTAAAGTTCATCTTATTTATGGATAAATCAGAAAATATTGGAAATTCTTTGAAACATGAAGTATCAAAGGTTAACAATGCACATGTAGGGTGCAAATGTTCTGGAGTGAAAAATACATGCTTAAGTTGTTACTATTAGCTATTTTTTTTTCCACTGATTTTCCAAATCTGATCTTTTTAAATATCAGATGCTTACTTGGTTGCTGTCTTCTGAGAATTATGGTCTTTGTAGAAATGCAGAGACTTAAACTAAGTAAACAACTTCAATATTAACGGAGAGCAGGTGTTAGTCAGGTTATGTTCTGAATTGTGTTGGTCTCTGTATTATAATTATCATCTTTTACATTACAATCTCACTTAGAAGTCTTTTCTGTTAGTAGTAATACTAAACCTTATACAAACGATTGATGAATAAATAGTCTTGAAACCTAAAAAGTCTGGCAGATAGGAAATTAGAAGTTGTATATGCTTCATATAAAACCAAGAGACTGAAATTAAGTAGCTTTAAACAAAAACAAAAAAAAAAAAAAGGTATATTAGAACTGGATTTTGGACTCATCTTCAGAGGTATTTTTATTCCATGTGACCAACCTTCATCATTAATGTTGCACAAGTTGCTACAGGATTAATGTTTTAATACAGTTTACAAGTAGAAGCTCAGGCACTGCAGATTACTTACTATTACAGACTGTATTTTCACCTGAGTGCAGGAAAAAAAAATCCAGCAGCCATGAATATTTCATGCTTATTCTAATGAAAATGCAAGGAACAGAAAGACAAGTGTGTTTGTCCCCTTTATTAAGATTCTATTTTTCCCTGGGAAGTAGATACAATTATTTGCTGGCACAAACTTTCAGAAGCAATTTACATGTCTTTAAATGGGGAAAAAATATTTAGGTTTAAAGAAGCACAGCATGAGAGCTAAATATCGGCAACATCAAACAAAGAGAAATTACGTAACTGCAACAGGTACAGATCTAAGGTAGAGAAGTACATCAGGCTGCAGAACCCAAGATCAAATACTCCCAATATTCCTTTTACCCTTTGGGGTCGTTTCTCTGATAAATAATTCACAGACTGCAGTGCAAAGTAGTTTGCATACTGACAAGATTAAAAAGAATGCTTTGTCTGGGTTAAATTTACAATCTGAAACCTTCCTTTAAAATGTCAAGCAGGTAATTAATTTAAGATGGTTTGCCAAGAGAATCTCTGACCCTGTCAGAATAATTTCATTTCTTGAGGGTGAAGGGGATATTACATTTATCTTTGTGAAGTCTGGTTTGTTTTCTTCTTCTCCTCTCTTTTTGCCATTTATTGCCTGTTTCATAACATCATACTAAAGCAAAAAATTAGCACTACAATCTTTTCTGTGTTAATTTGTGATGATAAAGCAAACATCGGCTGCAAATTGCCAATGAATAGGGAATAGAGTACAAGTCAGACTTCTTGACTTCAACAGAAGATGAGCATTTTCCACAGAGAGAGCTCTCTCCTTCCTGAGCATTCAGACAAGCATTTTGAGTAGCAGTGGGAAATGCATAAATTCAACAGCATGAAGATTCGCTTTTGGCATAGCAAAACACCCTGTCCCACACATGTACAGTAGTGTGCTTTCTTGTGAATGAATGCCTAAATGCATGACAAACAGCAGGATTCTTACATTTGCTCTTCAAGCCAGGTTTACTGGTGTAAAATTTCATTAGAAATTATGTCACCTCAGCCAATCCCTACAGGCAGTGTGAAAGGGATTAAACAGTGCAGCAACATTATTTGAGGCTTAATTCTAAGTTTGCATGGTTAGGTAGAAGAAAGAGGGACTGGAAAACAGAAAGATCAAAAAAAAGGAAATACAATTAACTTTCCAGAATGCATAGTGAATTTTCACCAAGAAGCAGATTGTAACATTATATACTAATTGGTTAAAACAAATGCCATTTTAAATAAGTAATAGGACACAGTAAGGTGATCTTCAAGACGAAGAGGTTGCACCAAGCTTGGCTCCATTTGAAATCTGATGAAAATGTAAATAAAACATTTATAAACTGAAAACATAGATCCCAAGATATATAGCTGTTTTTTTTTCAAGTTCAAATTAGAGATATTCTGAAGTGCTTGAAATGGTTTGGACTGTTTATCTGTCCTTTATGCTGACAGAGCTTTTGAACTTTACCATTATTTACCATCCATGTGGCTATCCAATAAACACAAACTTTTCCAGATATTCCTTGTATCAAACCAAGTCGTGAATCAGCCTATTTATAAATACCTTTCTTTCAGAAAACAGCACTCCTTGGCACTCCTTTTGTTGTTGATATATCATAGAAAGATTTTTTGTTATCTTTCACAGAATTGGCCAATCTAATTTCTAGTTGGGCTTTAGCCCTTCTGATTTTCTCTCTACATTATCTCACTTCATCCCTGTAGTCCACCCAGATCTCCCTGCTCAGCCAAGATGGTTTACTCCTCTGTTAGCTCATTTTCCTTCACACAGGGTTAGCCTGCTCTTGCACTGCAGGGATTTACTTCTTAAAGAACATCCAATACTCTTGGGCTCCTTTGCACTTAAGGACCACATCGCACGGATCTTCATTAACCAGCCTTCTGAACAGTCCAAAATTTGCCCTCTGGAAGTCCAAGGTGCCTCTTCCACAGACCCCCCCTTCCTTGCTTCTCTTAGAACTGATAATTCTGTCATCTTGTAGTCACTCTGCCCCAGGCATCCTCCAGCAGTCACATCTCCCACAAGGCATTCTCTGTTCACAGAGCGCAGGTCCAGCAGAGCACCTTCCCTAATCACTTCTCTCACCAGTTGTGTCAGGAAGGTATCTTCCCCACACTCCAGAAAACTCCTAGACTGTTTCCTCCCTGTTGTATTATACCTCCAGCAGACATCTGATAAGTCAAAGTCTCCCACAAGGACAAAGGCTAGCAATCATGAGACTTCTGCCAGTTACTTGTAGAATAACTCGTCAGCCTCTTCTTCGTGGCTGGGTGGTGTATAGCAAACTCCCACCGTGGTATCTGCCTTGCTAGGTGCTCCGCTGATTTCTACCCATAGACACTCAACCTTATCATTAAGCTCAAGGCTATCAAAACACTCTCTAACATTGGGGACTACCCCACTGCCTCTCCTTCCTTACCTATCCCACCTGAGGAATTTATAGCCAGCCACAGCAGCACTCCAGTTATTCGAGTCACCCCACCACGTTTCAGCAATGGCAATTATAGCAAAGTCTTCTTGCCTTACATTTATGCCTGGTTCTTCTTGCTTATTACCCAAGCTATGTGCATTGGTGTAGATGCACTTCAGCTGGATTGTTGATCCCACTACGCTCCTAAGGGGAATAGTCCTAATTCCTAAGTGACTATTCACTGAATTTTCTAACCCATTGATTATCTTTACATCTGTACTGCCCTTTGGAGTGCTATCCCCCACTTCCTCTTTGGTGGCAGACCAAAGGTACTCACCGGCACACCATTCCTCAGACATTGGAGTGCCATTCCCAGGATTTTTTCTATCAAGCCTGGTTTTGTCCCCCTCCACCTTAACATCTAGTTTAAAATTCTATTGATGAGCCCTGCTAGCTTCTTGGTAAGCATCCTCTTGCCCCCTGGGGACAAGCGTACCTCATCCTTAGGCAGCAAGCTTGGTGATGTGCTGACCAACTCATGATTAAAGAACCCAAAGTTTTGCTCCTCACACCAGGTTCAGAGCCAGGTATTTATTTCCTAGCTCTTCCTACTCCTTCCCTTATCATTCCCTGTAATTGGAATGATGGAGAACATTACTTGTGGCCCCTATCCCTTCACCATATGTCTCAAGGCCCTGAAGTCCCTGTCAATTGCCCTCAGATTTCTTGTTTGGATTATATTACTCCCTACTTGGAAAATCAATAGACGATAATAATCCATGGGGCTGACCAGAGTAGGAAGTTTTCTTTCTACACCTTTAACCAAGAGTCCAGGTAGGCAGGAGACTTCCCTATGTAATGTGTCCGGTCTGCAGACTGGTCCTCCTGTTCTCTTTAGAAGAGAGTCCCCTATGACAATAACCTCTTCTTCTTATCAGAGGCCGTTTTGATGGAAAACTTGTTGCATCATAACCTAGGGAACAATTCTAGGCTGTGGGACCGACCATCCCTGTTGAGGTTTGATTCCATTTGCAGAGCTTCTTATCTATTGCTCAAAAAAACCTGGAAGGCTGAGGCTGGCACAGGGGAGAAACATCTGCTGCATCAGCCAGGACGCTGCTGTTATTCCCCTCCATCTCCTAAATGTCTCTCCTCAGCTGAATGCAGAGAGGATGGGGAATCCTCTGTTGCATGAGGCATGCCTGCCTGTTGAGTCTGAGACATGGAGCATAGGGTGTTATTCCAGTTGTCAGTCTCCCACTCACACTCCCTGATGGTCCTCAGCCTGCTCACCTCCTTTTTGAGTTCTGTCACCAAGTAGAGGAGTTCCTCCACCTGAGCACAACTCCCACAGGTGATTTCCCCAGTGGTGTCTGATATCAGTGCAAGAGGGGGGCACGCCCGGCATCTTCATTCACCCACTGGGGCTCTTTCTGGGAGGCTGAATCAGTTACAGCTGGTACAGAACTTGGAGCAGCCTTAATTTTCTGCTGGTTGGCCACCATGGTTCTCTGGTCCTTCTGGCTGAGCTCCAGCACCCTCCCTGCTCGCCCTCCCTGCATGAACTGCCCTGCAGACTGCAGCACCCTGCTTTTCTGATGCGTCACACAACAGTTTGCCCACTCCAGTCACTGGACTCCCTAGGGGCTGTTTAAATCTCCCGCAGCTGCTTCTGTGACTGCCCACCACGTCAACCACCATGTGACAGCTGCTGCTTCCTGGACTCAGGAGCCAACTGCCCCTTGCTCCCTCCTGAGTTTCCTGGACTGCGGTGCCTTGTAGCAGAACTTATCCCTGTCACTGATTCTCACCAATTTATTGTGATCCAGATTCACCTTATTCAGCAGCAGTCATGAAAGTGTTTACCTGTTTTTGAAACTGTGACTTTATGTCCCTGTTCCACAAATATCTGTACTCCAGGCTACACATGCACTGCTTTGAAGATAACCGAAGCTGTTTACACCTCAATTCCAACGGCACAAACATCTTGCCTTAAGAAGGTACATTTGGAAATTACAGTTTGTAAACTTATATCTATGATAAGAACAGCTTGAACCCATACAACTGATAGCAAGTGTTTCCAAAACTCATAACCAAAGTGACAGATGAAGAAAATCTTCTTTGTTGTGTGAATGGCCATATTGACTGTTTAAACTCATTCACGAACAACTGATGATAACTAGTTTAGAAGACCATTTTAGTTAATCAAACCCAAACTGCATATATTGGTCTATTAGTATGTTTTGTGAATAGCATGAACATACATTGTCCACCCTGTAATTACTCTTTACAGAACATTTAGCATTCTCATGTAAAAGTAGCTGAATTATTTGTTATGTCAAAACATCTAGGATACAATAAAATAGTTTTCCCCATGAGTGAAAAGTTAGGTACCCCATGAATTTTAATACGTTGTCGAGTACTCTGACAACAAATTATAAACAGAACTTCTACAACGTTAATAAAAGAACAACTCCTGGGGGACTGGAAACAAATTATGTTCAAGGTATGAATGACAGTAAAAGTGTTAATGATCACAAATATATTCTCAAATTATTTCACTTTAATATGACTTTTCCAGTTTTCAGACTTCTAGACTCCTCTAAAAGTGGTCTTGGAAATGCTTGGAAACTACTTCCCAGTAACTTTGTTATGATCCATACTTTCCTTATCATACAATTTCATTTGCAACATCCTTTCAATAAGGATATCCAATAATGTCTCTTTTCAATAACAGCTATGATTTTATCTCTACAAATCCACAACAGTACCTTTACAACAAGCTTATCAGCAACATGAGATCAAGTTGAATACACATATTTTAATATAGAGTTTGGATCTTAATAAAAGCTGTGCTTAAAACCTATATTGAAGATGGTCCATTCTTCTTTCATCCTACTAAATGCATTAAAAGTTGAGGGCAAAGCAAGGAAAAGGAGGAGGAACCATGTTTCAGCTTTCACACTAACACCCCAGACCTCGTTTCCCTTCCACGGGTATCTGAAATCTGATGCTGCAGCTTTGCAAAGGCAATCATCCATTGATGGTTTGGCACTTCAAATTAAATAGTAAAACTGCCAAATATCTCAATGATATTTCAGGTAAGGAGAAATCTTGCAAGACAGGTAACAGCACAACTATAATTGTTTAGATTGACTGGACAAATCACAAAGTAGTAGGAGCTACTATGAGTTGATATTTAAAGATATGCTGGATGGGTAAAGAGCTCCTTTTCATCCTCATCTTCTTTGGAGCTTAAAGAAATCCATGCTACACTTGTAGGTTTTATATTAGTAAAAATGTGAACACGTATCACATGCAGAGCTCATAAAATCTATATAGAAAGAGATATCTAAATTCTGTGTAGTATTTCCTCAGAGTTTATAAGCAATGTATTCTTAGAAAATTATCTGTTTTACCCTCCATCATATACAAAGAATATCTGTCAGTAAATCCAGATTGGACCACAAAACAAGAACATTAGTTAGAGAATATCTCAGAAGCCTTATCAAAGACCTTCAATAAGAATACAATTAAAGAATTAAGGACAGTCACTCTATTTTCACTTATTTTTTGTTATTCAGGAATCCTGAATGAGATTTTTCTTGGAAAATAAAAAAATTGAACTTACTAATAAATAAAAATTGGACAATTTAGGAAAGCTAGTGTTAAGATTTTATTTCAAAATTTGTCAGCACCTTAATGACAAGACAATATCATGCAGTCAAATATAAAGAAAAAGACTCAAATATTTTCCTCTGCCCAAGTACCATGCCAAATCTAGATGTAAGGAATTGTTCTGAAAAAAAAGAAAGCTATAGGCTGTTAAGGAATATGCTCCATCATGATTAAGTTGTGTACATGTATTTTTCCCTATATTCCTCTTTACTATGTCCCACACTTTCTACACATTTTCACTTATTATTTCATAGAATCATAGAATCATAGAATCATAGAATCATAGAATGGTTTGGGTTGGAAAGGACCTTAAAGATTGCCTAGTTCTAACCCCCCTGCTATTGGCAGGGACACCTCCCACTAGATCAGGTTGCTCAAGGCCCATCCAACCTGGTCTTAAACATCTCCAGGGATGAGGCATTCAGAACTTCTGTGAGCAACTTGTTCCAGTGTTTCACCACCCTCGTTGTGAAGAATTTCTTTCAAATGTCTAGTCTAAATCTTCCCCTGGTGATTTACAGCCATTCCCTCTCATCCTATCACTACATGCCCTTGTAAAAAGTCTCTCCTCAACTTTCTTGTACCTCTCCTTCAGGTACTGGAAGATCAGTATAAGGTCTCCTAGGAGCTTTCGCTTCTCTTCTCCAGGCTGAACAAGCCAAATTCTCTCAACTTGGTCCTCATATGAGAGGTGTTCCAGCCCCCTGGTCATCTTTGTAGTCCTCCTCTGGATCCATTTCAACAGTTCCATATCCTTCTTACATTGAGAAATTATCGCTTCTGTAATATTTGAGATGTCCAAATAATATGTAATATACAACTTCCTCAATAAAAAGAACAGCTTACTGAATGAAATATTCTAGCTAGATCTGGACCATGTCTCACAGCCAAAGATGTACTTTGGCCAAAGAAAGCAAAGAAAAAAAAAAAGATGTTTTAGAAGAGAAACCCAGACATTTTCAAAAGCAGAATTTAAAAATAAAACTCTTCACCCAGCTTTCTTAAACTCTCCCAGATAATTTTCATTTTAGGAAAGAATGAGACTATGAAAAAGAAGAAAGGTAGGTAGACACACAGAAAATCAAATTTAAGTTTTTTTAAAAGGATTGTGAAACTTGAACTTTATGATCACTTTCATGAGTCAGTAAAGTAGAGGAGTAACATTATGGAGAGACTGCTCTAGAGTTTGTAAGAACTCTGCCTTCAGACAAAAGGTAATTCCTGCAGGAATATTCCAGTACACAGCTTTTATCATTCCTTTTTTTTCTGCCAAAAACTCCAAAAGACCATAAAGGAAGATTTTATTAAAGTGGACACCTATACAGGGAAACACTTTATTTTATTTGGACCTGGACTGATTCTGGTGAGTTTGTCCAAGCTGACAAGCTGGTTCCTGTAGCCATGAATGTGTTATGCCTGCCCTGTTTTCTTGAGGCAGCTGTTTTTCTTATCCAGTACAGCTGGCCCATGCAGCATGCTATTTCCAGGCTTACAAGAAAGAAGAGTTAGTGGCTCATTTGGATTTCCTGTCATTTTGCTAGTTATCCTAGAGAAATGAATAGGCCAGATCCTTCTGTTCAATTATGTCTTACTCTGCTAAACCTGTACAGTTATCACTGGCTACAGTGTGCTATTCCTTCCGTGGTGAGTGAAAGCATGTTTCCCTCTAAAAAGCATTGCTAAGCCTTATCTTAAAGACTGTGGATCCTGTTTCAAGGAATTCCTGCTTCTCTACACTTAGCTGTGGTCAGTGTAACATCTTCTTCGTTTCCTTAGGAAGACTTCCATTGATATTAGTGAGAGTCAACTCAAACCTAAACAACAACTGCACAGCTGTTAGTCCACAGAAATTTCCCATTTATTAAGGTACTACACTTTTTTTTGGAGTTGAGATTTCAGACCATAAGTTTAACTGTTCTATTCCTGGTCTTTTTGCTGAGACAAGGTGAGAGTTTACTGGTTTTCATTACAGTGTTTAAAGTGGTGCAGCTGCTCTCCCACTATGAATTAGGCTGAAATAATTAAATTCTGTCACTGAGACCAATGAATGGGAGTAAATTAGCAACAGTGACCTTCTACCGCAGCTAAAATGGGTCACTGGATTTGAAGCAAAAATCTGCTGAGAAAATACAAGTGATAAACTTGTATTTAGCCCTCTTAGTCCTCAGCCATGTAGTAAATAATCAATGCAATTCTCCTTCTTGGTCATTGAAATCTGGCGGAAACCTACAATCCTTGCAAAGCCTATTCTGCATCTTGATAGCAATAACGTCAGATTTAAAGTGAGAGAAATAAAGACACTGACTGCAAAACAGCTTTTGCATCTCGGAAGATCAACCCTATTTCATTTGCTGCAGAGATTTGTTAAGCACTTGTAATTCGCAGAACAGATCTTCAGAAGGCACTATTCTGGATTGTCATTAAATTCTGTCAGCTCGTGCAGTCACAGAACCCGCTGGTATTGTGAGTATGATAAGGTGCAGAGGAATCTGAGGAAACCATAAGCAAGCACTCAACTTTCTTCATGCCCTTGCAATGCTGCAACCAGAGAGAAGGGAAATACTGAGAGCTGATTTCACAGAGTTTTACCCAAAGCAGGATATATCTCCCCTACTAAGGATATCAAATCCTTGACCTTTGTTTGCTTTATCTCCTTTTGATTTAAAATATTAGAAACACTACAAAAAATACAACCTTCTGAAATGCCTTGACAAATGCTTTGGAAAAATCATATAGAGGGAATAAAAGCATTTTACTTAGCACATAAATAGACAATCCACTGGAAGTGAGATTATTTGGAAATCTCCAGCCCCTCACAATTTGATTTCCTTATAGGGAGAGAGTTATCTATATGTCTTATATATATCAAAGCCTCAGCTTCCACATAACTGCCTTTTCTCCTGTCATTTATTATTATTGTATTATTATTATTATTGTTGTCATTGTTTCTATTTTACTTCCTATACCAGATATGCTTTTCAAATGTTCCATCCATAAGAACTTTAATATTTAGACAGCAGATGGTGATAACTGACTGTACCCAAGGCTGCAGGCTAAAGATAACAGCCTTCTAGTGCTCTCAATAGTATTTGCACTTGTCTTCAAAACTACTGAATAATGGCATACCTATGAATCTCCTGAGTTGTTTGATTTGGGAAGGGAACTAGGATGTATACTTTTTACAAGACTTAAACTACACAGTATTCAGTGCGCTGTGAGTTGATTTCTAAGACAGAGTTGCATGTCTGCATATTTTCATGGATTTGTGTCACAACTAGAGATCTATAGTATAAAAAACTTGAAGTTTTGGTTTGGGGGACCATAGCTTGAACTCCAGCCATCTAAAACACTGTTCTTGCATGATATAGCCAATATTTCCCACAATATTTTCTACCGTAACTCAAAAAATGAGAATTGCAGAACTTGTCCCCGTATTCCCCATGTTGTAACTTTAACTGCTTAGTCGTAAGAAAAGCACTTTATGCATAATTGTACGTGTTTGTGTGTGTACCAATATAGTGTGTTTGCCTCAAAAGTCCTAAAATTATAGAGTGCTACTCTGGGAAGGGAGCCTAGCAGATCAGGACCCTTTGTGATGTCTATAGAATATTATGGGATGGGAACGCAGAAGCAAAGTTATAGCTGAAGTCTTTAGCATTTTATTAAGGCACCCTATACCCTCTGTCATCATCTATCTGCTGAATCTGCTCAATAACACTCGTTTGAAGCAGGTAAGGAATGACTTAGAGAAAATACTATGAAGAAAGGCCTGCTTTGATAGAAAGAAAGAAATATAGATCTAGAACACAAGGTCAGTGCTGACATTGGTACCTTGGATTTAGCTTTTAAGGAAGAAACTTATAAAATAGAACTTAAGGATATCACTGATAGGTTTAAGTGCCTTCTATTTTAGTCTCAAAGGTATTGCTGACTAAAGCTAGAACAGGAAAAAAATAAATCATGATATTAAAAAGAGTTTGTGATAAAAAATTTCACATCAAAGCCTAATGTTTGTGCCCTTAACTAAACATGTGGAAAGTGTCTTCCTTAACACTGTCAAATTATTAGCATCACCTTTTCTTGTCCTCTGCAAGGTCCAACTTAAGGAGTGTTTTAGATTGTTAAATGTTTGATTTCAACTCATTTTTGCTCATTTTCTTACAAGCATGTCACCTGCCCCTAACACCGAAGACAAACGTTAACCTGAACGAAATCTGACAATTGAAAATGAATAAAAAGGATCTGGCAGTGGTAATAGCCTTGACCTACTCTTCCATTTTTGTCAATTTCTGAGATAGCTCTCCTGATAAATAAAGGTGTTTTCAGGAGGAATGTGGGCTTCAGAAGGGAGAACTGAAATTAAAATACATTAAACTGGTAACTGCGCTGATTTGTCCATCCTTCAGCATCCCCAAGTGATGAGGGATCTGTCTGATGTCATTGTGAGGCCACTATTGATTATCCAAGGGAAGGATGCTGAGGACAGGAGGAAAAAAAATGTCACTCCAGCCTTCAAAAAGGACATGAGGAGGATCCAGGGAACTACAAATTTTTTCACCCTTTTTCAGGCCTTAGAGAGGTGGTGGAGCAAATAATCCTGGAACCAATTTTCGAACACATGAAGGACAAGAAGGTACTTGCAAGTAGTCATGAATTATGGAGGGGAAATAATGTCTTTCCAACCTGACAGCCTCCTACAACCTGCTTCATGGATGAGGGAATAAGAATGGATGTTGTTTGTCTCAACTTTAACCAAATTGTAAACAAGATCTTGGGACACCCTCATAGATGAAACAATGAAGCACAGATTAGATAAGCAGGCAGTGACGTGGAGTGAAAACTGAACTGCCAGGCTCAGAGTGTTGTGATCTGCACTATCATATCCAGCTGGAGGTTGGTGTACCTGTTTTGTATGGGATAAAATGCCTTCAGTGTTGATACTGGGGCCAATATTATTTTACATCTATATTAATGGCCTGGATGATGTGAGAGCACTCACAATAAATTCACAGATGACATAAAGCTGGAAGGAATGGCTGATACACAAGATGGTTATACTGCCATTCAGAGGGATCTGGGCAGATTGGAGCATGAGTCAACAAGAATCTCATGAAGTTCAGCAAAGGGAAATATTGACTCTTGCACCTGAGGAAGAACAACTCTAGGTTCCAGTACAGTGTCTGCTAGGGGCAGACCAACTTCAAAGCAGCTTAGCAGAAAAGTCCTTGCAGGCCCTGGTGGACAACAATTTCACTATGAGTCAGCAACACACCCCTGTGGCAAACACGGCCAACAGCCTATCCAGCTATGTTAGGAGATGTGCTGAGGAAGCAGGTTGAGGGACATGATCCTACTTCTCTAGTCACCACTGGTGAGACATCTCTGGAATGCTATCTCCAGCGCTGGACTCCCCAGTATGAGAGACGTGGGCATACAAGAGGGAGCCCAGTGAAGGTTCAGAAAGATAATGGGATTGGAGCATCTATTATATGAGGAGAGGCTGAGAGAGCTGGGCTTGTTCAGCCTGCAGAAGAGAAGGCTCCAGGAGGATCTTATCAATGTGTCTAAATACCAGGAGTTTGGGTGGGGGACTAAAGAAGATGGAGCTGTAAAGGTGCCCATGAAAATCAATGGCATAAACCGAAATACAGAAAATTCCATTTAAAGTAAGAAAAAAAGTTTTCTTTTGTTTCTTTTTTTGTTTTCATTTTTTTTTCCCCTGAGAGTGGTCATTACATTAGAACAAGTTGCCCAGAGAGGCTGCGGATTTTCATCTTTGGAGATATTTGAAACATGATTGTGCATTTCCCTGAGCAACCTGCTCTAACTGATTCTGCTTGGACAAGAGGGTTAGGCTATGTGATCTACAGAAGTCTCTTCCATCTTCAGCTGTTCTGTTGTTCCTTGCAAGAAAAATGAGTGGGTGAGGTGCTGGAGAGATCTTAGATGTAAACTGAAAATCTCCTTCATGTTTTATTCAGAAGTAATACTCATTGATTATCAAGATAAGAGATGTTGGAGTACAGTCACGAAATTCAGTAGAGTCCAGGCTCACTGAGGAGTGATCCTGGCATGGAAAGAGTTAGCTGCTCTCAGGCCCTCTGATTATGTGCAAACCTTCCACCTCTCTGACTTTGCAACTCACTGTAAGCACTTCAGAGCAAGCGTGTTCTCATTATAAATCCTGGGCTTGAATTTATTACTTTAGCACAAACAATACATAACAAGTTTCAGTCCTCAGGGACATAGAGAAGCCGGGCAGGCAAGCATTTATACCATTCTTTAGACCCATCCTCTGGAGATGTATGGCTTCTAAAGGCGTACTTTTATTATAAGTGACATTATGCTTTGGTCAGAGTAATGACTTTAATTTTTTTCCGCACATGCAAGCTATTTTTCAACAAGCACATTTGGATATTGATAAAAATGTACCTGTGAAAACATGGGGATCGTAAGAAGTCAGGAATAATTCTGGGATTCTCAGCACTTATTTGAACTGTTGGCTTATGCTCAGTTCTCATGGTAGAGGTTGGTGTCATGGCCTTGGCAGCACCAGCAGCAGTCCCTGTAGGGACGGAGAGTCTGTCTTACAGCAGAAGGAAGGTGTGTTGAATGGAAAAGTTTTTGGTAGTGAGAGGGGCTACAGACATGGCTTTTGTGAGAAGCTGCTAGAAACTGGGGCTGTCCAGCTTCAGGGTGGACCCACCTCGGGCCAAGGCCAAGCCAATCAGCAACAGTGGTAATGCCTTTATGATAATATATTTAAGAAGGGGGGACAAAAGCAGTGAGAGGACAGGAGCAGAGAGACAGGGGGAGGTGCATGCCTCCCCTCTTACTCCCATCCAGCCCACGGCCAAGCTACAAGAGCTCGTTGGACCAGTTGTGTTTGTCTGGCACAGCACTGGATAGAGAGACAAGCATGTGGGAGAAACAGCCTGCAGACATCAGATGCAAAAAGAATAGCACCACAGAGAACGCTAAGGTCAGTGATGAAGAAGAGAGAGAGGAGGATGTCCAGAGGCCTGAGCACTGGAGCAGGTGGAGGTGCCCAAAGGAGGCTGCGATCCCATGGAAACTAGTGCTTGCGTAGGTCATGAAGGACTGCAGCCCACAAGAAGAACTCAAGTTGGAGAAGTTTGTGGAGGACTGTCTCCCATGCAAGGGACCCCACGCTGGAGCAGAGGAGAAGGGCAAAGGCTCCCCCCTGAGAAGGAAGGGCTGACAGAGACAACGTGTGATGAACTGACTGCAAGCCCCTGACGGGAAGAATGTCCCATCATCTTCTGCTGCTGGTTGGGAGGATGTACAGAAAATTGGGAGTAAAAGTCAAGCTCAGGAAGAAAGGAGGGAGGGGGGAAGATGTTATTTTTTGGTACTTGTTTTTTTTTTTCTCAGGAACTTGTTCTGGTTTGATTTGCGATATATTTGATTCATTTTTTTCCCTAAGTCAAGCCAGTTTTTCCTTGTGACATTAATTGGTAAATGATCCCTCCCTGCCCTTATCTTGACCTGCGAGATTTGCCTTTGTTTCTTTTGATTCCCTTTCCCAACAGGACTTAGAAGCATCATGGGTACGCGAGCAGCTGTATGGTTCTTCGTTGCACACTGGTGCTGGCAGCCACGTGGTTCTGTGTTGCCAGCTGGGGCTCAAAACCAGGACAGAAAATCTGAAGAACAGAGTCCCTAGTGCAAAGAGGTCATGATGATTCTTCCCAGCAGAAGTGGGGTTTGCTGCTATCTCAGGCCAGATTATTTAAAGTGAAAGTTACATTGTACTCCAGACACCTGATGAGTGCCCCAAGCCTGCTCTTTCTCATTCAAGTATACTGTAGACTTCTTCTAGTCCGTTTATCCTTATTTTCACCACTTAATAGCTGCACAGTACCAACACTAACAAAGTAATCTCCTTGCTATCAATTCCAGTTTTTAAATGAATGCACAAAGGCTAAACCAGCTTCAAATAATTACAGAAAATTAAAATGTCTATTACTATCTGGGTAAAAATTCAGTGAACATATCTTTCATCCACTTATCTTCATAGCAAAAAGAGGAGCCCTATTAACCCTGTGAGAATTTTTGCATAACCTCCAGCTATAGTTACCATGGC
Source organism: Cuculus canorus (assembly GCF_017976375.1). Lineage (NCBI taxonomy): Eukaryota > Metazoa > Chordata > Aves > Cuculiformes > Cuculidae > Cuculus > Cuculus canorus. The sequence goes on along the minus strand of NC_071401.1, from coordinate 175,089,927 downwards.
TTATACCTGATTTTTTTAGAGATCTCCTGCCTTCACAATTCAAAAGCACTACCTTCAGCAGTTCAGAGTACATAGGCTTTAATGAGATAGCATGCTAGTGGCTAGAGAGAGACCTATTACTCAGAGAAAGGGATATAAAACTAACATATTGTTTGTGGTTTGCAAAACTACTAAGGGAGCTTCTGCTGTAGGGGTAGAAACAATGACATCAGAACCAGCATGTAAGTTGTAGTTTCATTTGTTGCCCAGCCTTCTCTTTTGCTTTTATAGGTCATCATCACATTGGTTGCATTTTAAATATTACTGTTTTTCATTTTCAAGCAGTAACATAACGTTAAATAAATAGTGGCAAGATCTACATGGCACAGCTATTTCCCAGCATGATCCTGTGCAGCTCAGCAAGTAATTTCACCTGCCGAGGGAACTCAGGAAAGAAACCAGGCAATTTCATAAGGCTGCTAAATCAGTGTAAACATAGTTGTATTTAGGCTAGACCAGAGAATGGTCTCAAGTTCATAAGCATAGGAATTTGCGGCTTATACTTCTTAATAGCAAATTTAGTACTAGCTGAGTTTGGCACATATCACAAAATTTTTGTTAAACCATTCTGGATTTTTTGTCTGTTTGCTTGTTTTAAATGAGATACTAAGAGGCTGCAGGAATATTAATTTCCTGGAAAAAGCTGTATGGAAAATGTAAGAAATAACATATTTCATAGGAGCAATTTATGATTGTTGATTCTTTCTTCGTGGTGTTATCTTGCTCTTTAAACATGTAGCTTAGACATGGATAAAACCTTTTAAATTTCCTACAGAAAATAATAAAGAAAGAACAAACCAAAACAAAGCAGAATAAAATGAAAAAAAAATCTAATATAAAAAATAAAATAAAATAAAATAAAATCCTAGGAAACCACCAGATGCCTGAAGTCTTCATTTTTTTCCAGTTTGTCTCTGATGTGTCTGAGCTAACTGTTTCACATCCACTCTTCACTGGGGGGTGGATGGCAGACCCCGTTACCTGCCAGTGCAGGATGTGGCTGGGAGGCTCTGCTGTCCCTTGCTGCTGGTGGGGAGCACCACAAGGAGAAAAAGCGAAGCAGCAGCCACCACTGAGTCTCACCTTCCGGCCACTGTTGAACGAGTTGGTGGCTCACTGTATTATTTCATTGCTGTCCACTAAAATGGGTCTTTCTTGGACCCAGGAAAAGCACAGACTGCTCCAAACCCAGATATTTTATTCAGAATGTTTTTCTTTTCTGCATGGTATGCTTTCAGCTCTGCATAAACTGCAATATAAATGGAGAACTCCGAAGGACTGATCTGTGCATTACAATAAAATCTATACAGGCAGCAGTAATAATGTTTTGACAAAATTAAAACATAGTTCCAGGTAAAAGCTTCTACTGAACATGTATTTTAAATATTTTCTTGATTGCAGGTTGGCAAAGGCTTTAATATATTCCAAGAACACAGTAAACACTTCTGCAACAAATAACTACATTTTTTTAATAGCAACATTCTGGAATTTGTTTATTTGAAGTGAATGAGAGGTGAATGAGTAAAAGTAAAAAGGAAAAAGAAAATGGCCATAGATACATTAAGCTAAGGAGTCAATCAAAATGGCTCAGTAATTTACCACATAAAAATGTCTGTCCTGTTCCTGTGCCAGATGCATATTTGTCTTCTTTGGTTATCACTTTCTTCTCTAAATGGAATGATATATGCATTTTTACTGATATTTTCTTGTCTTCATTTTCCACTGTATCTGAGCTTTATTTTGGTTTTGTGATAAAGACCAGTAGCAAAGAGCCGTTTGCAATTCCCTGATCTGTGACCCGTGACTGATCAATCTCATTGTATGTTAAAGCAGGGATGGTTCTGCTCTAATTTACAACACTGGGCTAAGGCCTCTATCATATTTCTGTCACTCTTAAACAGACAGTCTGACCCATCACCACATACTCCTTCTCTTTCATTGTGCTGAGTGCAAGAAGATGAAATTGAATAAATTACAGTTTTGGCACATCCACCAGATTTACTCCAAAGCTTCTACACAAGGAAATATTCTCCAGTAAGGATCTTCAGACAATGTAATGTCACAGTGTTAAGTGGGATTACCAGAGCAGAAAATCTGTGTACATTTATTTTTTGCATAATTGTGTACATACAGATACACACGTAGCCAGAAATTCTCTTTCAGCACTGTTTCACATATCCGAAACTTAATCTAAAACATTTACTTTCATGTTCAGCACAAATAAAATGACATTAAATAGAAAAACAAAAACATGCTATTTATGATAGTCTTTTGGCAGGTGCTGTATTTTTATGTGCTTAAACCATCAGAGCAGCACAGCATAAAGTTGATACAGTGCTGGAAAAAAAACAACTGTGTCAATATGAATGTATCTCAGCGAAGCACTGCTTCTCAGACCTCTTAATGTAGGACCGTGAGTCAAAGTGACAATTGACAAACATTCGATAAAAGGTCAAAAAACAACTATACAGACAGATTTGTTAAGGGCTTATGTTATCTGTTTTTGATAAGTGAAACAATTGGCCTAAGTCATGTCTCCTGGGGCTCTTCACGTCTGAGCGAAGAGCAGTCATAGAGTCAAAAACGATTATAATGATTTTTTTTTCCTTTATGCCCTTCCAGAAGAATTTGCTGCATAGTTTGAAAGGCAAATACAATATCAAAAGACAGTTAGCTTGCAATAAAGGTAAAATCTCTCCTTGGTTTACTTAAGTTTAAATAAATTAAACCAAGAGTTAATATGATTGTGTAACATATGTGGTTAGGTCACCCAGTTAATTAGTATATCTTATCAAGGGGGAAAGGAGACAGCTTCTTAAACACAGATTAAAGCCACAGTGTAAGCCAAAGTTGTTCATACTTATATCAAGTGATTTGCAGGTGGATTCAGACAAAATGCTGTAAGAATACATCTCTTTCCAAAGAATATTTAAAATACGGATGCCGATAGAGAATTTCCTTTATTTTCGGCCTATTTTCATATTAGGGATGGAACCTTGTTTTTAATTTCACGTTTGCTTTGTTCATATTGGCAAGTACTAATTTTTCTGTCCTATTTTTTAGGAGGAAGGAAGATATGATTTTCCTTTATCCTAGAAAAGGGTTTTTCTCATTGTGTTTCATGTTGAAAAGGTCCTTAGAGGCACTTAATTTCTGTGGGGGTTAGATAACTTGGACTAGAATACACTCTTCACTGGCAAGAGGAGTTTTTGGCAGTGATTAGCTATGTGGGTCAGTGATGCTAAAGTCTGAGAAATTATTCTAGGAGTTGTGGCTGTCACACTGGAAAGGATGGAGAAAGGGAGGAAAACACAGGCTGAACCTCCTGGAAACCTGTCATCAAAGCAATCGTCCTTATGCATGTTCCCCCAGAGGCCAGTTAGCAAAGAAAGTATAAATCCCAGTTCCTACAAGTACAGAACAGAGAACATTAGCTGTGAGTATTGCCTACACATCTAAATTAATGGTGACAGTGCTTAACCCTGATTTTGCCCTCTATGCTGAATGAACACTCCAGTCAAGTCAAAGACAGGGAGCATCTCCTTGTCTTTCACGAGCATCAAATGACAAGAAGCATTTTGGGCTAAATGTTCTTTGCTTCATTTTTCCTTCTTAGCTAAGGTTATTTCTCAGTTACCTTAGAAAGAAAAGCAAAATGATGGATTTTTCTGTGTCTTATAACAATACATTAGAAGTATAAATGGAGATGACGCTCACCTCCACAATTTTAATGTGAAGCTGATGCTGAAAGTTAAACTATGCCAAAGGTAGTGGAGGAATGATAATGTTAGCTGGCAGTGGCCTATGTAAGCATAATACATCATGAATTATTCTCATTAAAATGTAGGAGAGTATACGCTGTATATTCACCATATACATGGGGCATGACAAGGCGCTCCTTGTCTTTAATTTCCTAGTTTTATGTCCTTACTCTGAGAATCATTATTTTTCAAATGTACTTATTGTACTGCTGAACCTTCACCTGAAACTCCTCAACAATTTATCCTGTGTTAGTTTAGACTAAAAAAAATATTCAGGCATTTTTTTTTTCAGAATAAATATATATAGTACTTGTTATATTAAAGAGATGCTGCAAATGCAGTGGTAACATTACAGGTATGATGTACTGAAGGGAAAAAGAAGTGCTCCTAAAACACTTTCCCATCTGTGCCTCAGGGGATAATGATGTAGTTTAACTCTAGGGGCTTCATACTGAGTAGGGAATGCAAAGCAGAGCAACGGATGGACTGCAGCTATGCAAACTGAGGTGGATCTAATTGAATTCCTAACAGATGGGAAATAATTATATCATTTATTATCGCTTCACAATTAGTTAACTCACAGGTATACCTCAGACAATAATATGGTTTTATCCAACCTTCTGCTAGGGTTTTAAAGTTTTTATCATCTCATCTTCTCCAGACCTATTACTTCATGGCTCAATTTAATCAACAGCAAGCTTGTCAACATGAAACAATCTCTCTTGTTGTTTAGAAGACAAAAATACAAGCATAAACAAGCTGCTTGAGTGTCATACAGATAGTACCTATTTTGAAGATATTATTCTTTCATACACATGTTTCTACTTTCACTTGACATTCAAAAATGTCTAGGTGATAAGACATAAATATTTGGGGGCAAACCACAATAACAGAAAATAACTTGATTTTCAGACAAGGAAATGGGTTGTCTTTGAAATAATGGTAGTCCGTTTCAACCATCTGCATGTGTTACGATTTTTTGTTCTTTTGCTGCCCTCCCTACGTTGCTGAAAGGCTCAATTCACAGAAGAACGTGGACACTGGACTGCTAAGCCTGGCAGGCTGTCTTCACTAGGCAACTAAATGTCTGGTGGACTTGTCACTGAGTTAGACGTTCAGGCTGTGGACAGTATTCAGGAAGAGCCTGGCATATCACAGTGGGATGCAAAACCTAGGACAATAGTCCTTCAAGGTTATGAAGAGGTCAAAGAAAGGCATGCAATTGACATGTGGTATATTTTGAAGACAAAAGCCTAGCTCCATGATCCAGGAAGGCACCCAGAGCTGGGCAGCATTCACGGATGGAAATGTACCCATGAGGGGATGCTTGCAACAGTTACAGCAGCTGCACAGCACCTCGATTCACTTCCCTCCTATGCCTGAAGGAATATAAATCTTCAATGTGAATACTGAAACTGTGAAGCTGAAGTTTTCTAGACCTAGGCACTCTCAAAGTTGTCTTTTGATGTTATATGTTCTAATACATATATTATTATACTAAGGAACATGGACTATAGTCAGCATGGGAGATGAGAGATGTAGGTTCAAAACCCTTCAGGCAGAGAAGAAAATTGTAGCTAGCCTTCTAATTATGAATGTGCATATTCTACCTCGTAGACAAGGGGGATCTAGCCGGCTACCTGCTCAGAACTTAAGCAGTTGTGGATAATCTCAATGTCACTCAAGCATTTGAAAGATTAGTTGATGGTTACAGAATCACAAAATTGCTGAGGCTGGAAAGTGTCTCTGGAGGGTGTTCAGTCCAAGCCCCCTGCTCAAGCAGGTTCAGCTACAGACAGTTGCCCAGGATCATGCCCAGTTGAGTTTTGAGTATCTCCAAAGATGGAGACCACACAACCTCTCTCAGCAGCCTATGCCAGTACTCAGCCACCCTCACGGTGAAAAAGTGATTTCTTATATTCAGATGGCATGTCTTGTGTTTTAGCTTGTGCCTGTTGCTACTTGTTCTGGACTAATTTATGTACTGAATTCAAGTGACTCCAGGGGTAGCTGGTAGCTTAGTGGTATTTGGGTGGACCTCTATTCCAATCTTAGAACCTTCCTGTAAACTCTTCTTTTAAAAAAAAGTGTTTCCTGTAGCTCCATGCAATTTCTGACAGGAAAGCAGGAAAGTCACTTCCTGAAAAAGCTGCAGATCACAGCTGTCTCCAAGTTTTTTTACTATACTGCATTTATGAAATCTCTCAGAACACTTCATAGGCTCCAGTCTCTTTGGATAATAAATGTCCCAGGGTTAAGATTTTGTCTCTCATTTATATGAGTCAGAATTTCAACCTCCTCTCTTTATAAATAGGCTCTATCTAGTAATAGGAATGATTTCTTTAGTAACTGACTTCATTCTAATCATAGTAATTATATTAACTGTAGGTCTGACTATATATATGCAAAAAGGATAATTTGAATTATGAAAAAAAAAGGTAAATTGCTGAAGGCTTTGGAATAAAAGTGATATGTGCCTTGCACCATGATTCAGTCTCCTAGATGGAAAAGTCGGCCAAATATCTAATGATCTAATTGTCATTACTTAACCTTATTGAGATGAAAGGGTTTCAATACTTCATTTAAATAGCTGCAACTTTAAATTATAATTCTTTATGAAACCAGACAGGTGAAATTATTGAAGTCTGTTTTCACATACACAAGTCCATATTGCCAAATAGATACACAAAGTCTAGGAGAAAACTTTAGTTCTGTCAGGTTATCTTCTCCAAAGACATTATTGGTATTGCTTAGATCCTACTTTTTGAGGTTATTGTAATGAATCTTGTTTTCAACTAGGATAATTATGTTGAGGTTGTACTCTGCTACATAAATGCAGAACTGAAACAGTGATGACCAACCATTGTGGCATGGAGGAATGGAAAACTGAAGCTACTGTTCTTGATGGCTGTTGTTAAGGTTTGTAGCTGTGAGAGAGACAGATGTTCAGGAAGGAAGGACAAAAAAACACTGGGATACAGTCTGAGAAAGCAGTGTGACACAACTCTAAGAATACCTGCAAAAGTTTTTGCAACTAACAATAACTGAGAAGATGTTGAAATTGTGGGAAAAGACACTTTTTCTTGACTGCTTTCCTGATCCAGCTCAGTAGTACGTTTTGTCTGCAGTACATCAAAGAGGCATTCAACTACATTCCCAATTTCTCCTGATGGAGATGAAATACAGTAACTCAAAACTGTGGAAAAGAGTAATAGTATGCAGTACTGTAAGAAAGGAAGCTTCTTTGTATCATGGATCATCCAGAACAAGTTAATGAAGCCAAACAATATTTAATTTTAATTTGCATTTTTGTTTGGAATTGGTTTTCCCCCACAGGTATTGCTTTCGTGCATCATCTAGATATATAGCAACACATCTCAGATGAGCTGTTTCAGACCTGTGATGTCTGCTTCAGAAGTTTCAAAGTAATCACTTGAAAACATCGTTTCAAATGATTGTCAGCTGCTATTTGGAATTCATTGACCTCATGGGAGTTTGCAGGTCATGAATAATATAGGAATACAAACAGGCCATCCTGAAACTAATGCAGCTGTCTACAACTGTGCAGTTCAGGTTCTTCTCATCTAAATTACTGCACCAGAGAACAGGAGTACAACGTTAAAGTGCCTGGAAACACATAGAAGATCATCAGTCTTACCATCTTGCACAAGAAATCTACACACCACGCGTTACCAAGACCTTAAAGATGAATCTAAGCCAATACATTTTCCACTGGGGACTGCCACAGGTAGACTTAGTTTGATCTTGCTCCCAGTGGCAACAAAATCCAAGCCCAAAATAGAGAGAATAGAGTGAATCTGATTTAAAGTATTACTGGGGTGTATCAGTAAACAGAAATAAAGGAATGAAATTGTAACCATATAAGAAAGTATCTTGCTGACCTCAAAAGGTTTACCTGTCTGAATAGACATGGTAAAATACAAAAACATGGCACATGTCATTTAGAATTGTTGTTTTCCTCTCAAGTTTACAGATCAAACATCAAGCCTATTTGCAGGCTTGCATCATCTTCTTGTGTAGCAAAACAGCACTTCAGGCAATATCTTCACAAATAAGCAGACTCCTACTAAAGGGCCAGCCTCAGGCTTCACCATGGTCATGCTTTTTCTTTTCCCATTGCAAAGACTTTGCAAAATTAAATGCATGTAGCACCTTTGGGAAAAACAGCTCAGGAAATATCTTGCAAACACTGTTTCCTTGCTGAAGATCACTGTTAGTGTGTGAATGTACATTAATGTATACCACAGTTGTAAACAGCACTACGAGTACTTCATCCAACCAAGCACAAATAATAAATGAACTCATACATGTTTAATATTATTTTAATTAATTTTTCAACTCTCTAAACAACAAAGCTTCTTTTATAAATGAATAAAAGATAAACCTCCACAGAAAGTTTTCCTTTTTTTTGGTTTTGTTCCTTTTTTTTTTTTTTTCCCGTAGGTGCTATAAAGCTGAAGATCTTTTTAGAGTACTTTTAATATTAACACTCAAAACAATTCTTTTGAGCTGAATCTCAGACCTGAAGGTGTTAGAAAATCAGATTCATCTTCTAAATCTGAACTATCAGGACACTTGTTTTAAACTCTCCAATGGGTGTAAGTTTAAAGTCTAAAGAGGTATCAATGAGGACAGGAGTGCTTATAAAATTTCTTTGTATTGTGAACCATGCTTCTACACCATCAAGCCACTCATTAATCTAAATTCCATCATTTCTGAACATGATCAGTATTCAGATCACCAAACTCCGAGTCAGACTAGACTGAGAATCTCAAACAAAGACAATAAAGAAAAACCCTCTCTCTTCATTCTTCCACAATAATAAATCTACAAAGAAAAATGACTAGAAAGTTGGGAGAAGGCATTTAATTCTTTCTCAAGTTTTTTAATTAATCAGTTCCTATAACTGTTTCAGATCCTAGACAAGGTCAACACCCTAAACAACCAAAATAACTGATATATTATCTGATGCTTTTTCAAATATGTTGGAATATGTTTTTGGACTGTTCAGAAGGTTGGTTGTCAAAGTCCCATGGGAGACAGTCCTTCAGGGCAAGGGAGCTCACGAGGGCTGGGTGCTCTTAAAAAATGAAATCCTAGCAGCTCAGGAGCAAGCCATCCCTATGTTCCAGAAAAGGAGCCGGCAGGGGAAAAAGCCAGCTTGATTGAGCAGGGAGATTTTGGGATGCATCAAAAAGAAGAAGAAGGTCTATGAGCTTTGGAGGAAAGGACAGGCGTCTTGGGTGGACTACAGGGAGGAAGTGAGATCGTGCAGGGAAAAAAATCACGAGGGCTGAGGCCCAACTAGAAATGAAATTGGCTAAGTCTGTGAAAGAAAATAAAAAATCTTTCTACAAATACATCAACAAGAAAAGGAGGACTAGGGAGACTATTCAGTCCCTATTGGATGCAGAAGGAACAACAGTGACGGGGGATAAGGACAAGGCTGAGGTACTTAATGACATCTTTGCCTCAGTCTTTAATAGCAAGGAAAGTTGTTCCCTCTGTGTACAAACCCAGGAATTAGAGGAGCAGAATGAGGCTCCAATGATCCAAGAGGAGGAGGTTAGAGACTTGCTTGCCCATCTAGACACCCACAAGTCTATGGGGCCGGATGTGATCCACCCAAGAGTATCGAAGGAGCTGGCAGGTGTCCTTTCCAAACCCCTTTCCAACACCTTTCAGCAGTCCTGGCTGACTGGCGAAGTTCCACTGGACTGGAAGCTGGCTGATGTTGTGCCCATCTGCAAGAAGGGTTGCAGGGAGGATCCGGGGAACTACAGGCCTGTCAGTCTTACCTCCATGCTGGGAAAAGTCATGGAACAGGTCATCTTGAGTGCTATCATGAAGCACATGCAAGAGAACCAGATGATCAGGCCCAGTCAACATGGGTTTATGAAAGGCAGATCTTGCCAAACTAACCTGATTGCCTTCTATGACAAAATGACTCAACTACTGGATGGGGGAAAGGCTGTGGATGTAGTCTTCTTGGACTTCGGTAAAGCCTTTGACACAGTTTCTCACAGCACTCTGCTTCAGAAACTGTCAGCCTCTGGCCTGGACAGGCGCACACTCTCCTGGGTTGAAAACTGGTTGGATGGCCCAGAGAGTGGTGGTCAATGGAGTTAACTCCAGCTGGAGGCCAGTTACAAGTGGGGTTCCCCAGGGCTCGGTACTGGGTCCAGCCCTGTTCAATGTCTTTATCAATGACCTGGATGAAGGCATTGAGTTCACCCTTAGGAAGTTTGCAGATGACATTAAGCTGGGAGGAAGTGTGAATCTGCTGGAGGGTAGGGAGGCTCTGCAAAGGGATCTGAACAGGCTGGACCGCTGGGCTGAGGCCAATGGCATGAGGTTTAACAAGGCCAAATGCTGGGTTCTGCACTTGGGGCACAACAACCCTATGCAGTGCTACAGACTGAGGGAAGAGTGGCTGGAGAGCTGTACAGAGGAGAAGGACCTGGGGGTGCTGGTTGACAGCCGACTGAACATGAGCCAGCAGTGTGCCCAGGGGGCCAAGAAGGCAAATGGCATCTTGGCTTGTATCAGAAACAGTGTGACCAGCAGGTCCAGGGAGGTTATTCTCCCTCTGCACTCAGCACTGGTGAGACCGCACCTTGAGCACTGTGTTCAGTTCTGGGCCCCTCACCACAAGAAGGATGTTGAGGCTCTGGAGCGTGTCCAGAGAAGAGCAAGGAAGCTGGTAAGGGGGCTGGAGAACAAGTCTTACGAGGAGCGGCTGAGAGAGCTGGGGTTGTTTAGCCTGGAGAAGAGGAGGCTGAGGGGAGACCTTATTGCTCTCTACAACTACCTGAAAGGAGGTTGTGGAGAGGAGGGAGCTGGCCTCTTCTCCCAAGTGACTGAGGACAGGACAAGAAGGGATGGCCTGAAGCTCCGCCAGTGGAGGTTCAGGCTGGATATCAGAAAAAAATTCTTCACAGAAAGAGTCATTGGGTACTGGAATAGGCTGCCCAGGGAGGTGATGGAGTCACCTTCCCTGGAGATGTTTAAGGGATGGGTTGATGAAGTGCTTAGGGACATGATTTAAGGAAGTGTCAGGAATGGTTGGACTTGATGATCCAGTGGGTCCTTTCCAACCTGGTGATTCTACGATTCTATGTTTTTAAATTCCCAATACCATTTCAGTTCCTTATCAGCTAGTTGCACTCTGTAAATACCACGTTGACAATATGATTTTTTAATCCTATGTTCATCTAGGACAGTGTGCATGTGATTTCAGTATCATTCCATTCGTAGTCAGTCTTTATATTGGATGATTTAATCTTATTCATCTTATCTTTTCTCAAATATTAAGACAAAAAAAAAGTATATTTCAGTCCATTTGTTCAGATTACAAAGCACTGAGTTTAAATTTTAAAGTTTAATTTTAGCTTTAATTTTGCTTCTAATCTAACTATTTTGTGTGATCATAGTGGTGGCCATATTGAGGATCACAGCAACACACTGATGAGTAGCTTTTGTTCTCTGTTCCCCCAATGTGTTCACACTACTAAGTAACTGCTGTCTGTCATGTTGCCAGTCCAACAGAGAGTTTGAAGTATCACATCAACACATTATCCTGTTCCATGAAAAGGAAGGGAGACCAAAATTGCATAGTTATATTCATGTTGGAAGGCTTTTCTCAGGGATGTGATACAGATCCTACACATGAAAAATGTTCTGATCTTGGAAAAGAGCTATATGCTAACAGAAAGTGACGGTTCACACAGCTTGCCTGTCCCAGTAGGACAGCCCTTTGTTTATTCAAGGCAGCCAAAGAAACTTTCCTGTGAACAGATGAAGGGAAGAACCTTAAGCTACCTATACAAACAAGATGAAACGTTGAATAGCAGGTGTTAGTGCGGAAAAACATTAGTTTCATCATTGTAGAAGCTTGATATGGCCAATAGTTGCTCAAAGGTTAGAGCCCTTTCTGAGGGGCTCAGGAAAGCTTTCACAAGTTTACGGAAGAAGGAAAGTGAAAGCTAGACACTCTAGTGACTTACTGGAACAAAATATTGAGTAGGGAGAAATAATTCTCTTGTTGAGAGAGTGACAATTTTTTTGGAATAAATAGTTTACCTTTTGTCTTACCTGACATTGCTGGAAAAAAAAAATAGTCATATTTTTCTTGCTTGGTGTCCCCATATGAAGTCTGTAGTTGAAAGTATTTCTTTCTAATTCAGATGTGCCAGTTAATTTATTAACATTTTTCCTCTGGCTTCAAATCATACTTCTGCATGTGAAGACACCATTTATAAAAAAATTACAACTGACAAAGACTGATTACTACATGGCAAAGTGACGGGTTAGCTATAGTGTTTAAATGTCTGGAAGAGAGTTTGAATGGCTTAGACTAAGCCCACCCTTGGTAAACATGTCTTTGGATACAGATATCCCCAGCTCCAGATCTCTTTCTTTCTTTCCAAAGTAGCAGCATACCTAGAAAAGGCCAAAAAGGCCAAAAAGGAGGACTGATTTGTTTTTAAGCTTATAATTCAGCCTGTCAGACTTTTCAGCTATTAATACAGTGTTTAAAAGTGAAGCTGTAGCCCCATGTGATGTGATCTATTGGCTGAATAGGAGCTGTGACATTTTGTGAAAGCCAAAAGAGGTAATTATGATGCTAAGATCTTTTAAATTGGAAGCTGGAAGGCAATAACAAAACTGAAGAGAGGATGAATCATTACAGCCCCTATTGTTTACCATTCAGAGAAAAACCATAGATTTTGATTTTGGAAAAACTCTAGTTTTAGAACTTTCTTGAAAGCAGAATCAATTTTTCATTAAATGTGATCCATAGAAGTACAAATGCATTTTCTAGTCTTTTATTTTAATTTTACATTTATAAACATAAGTAATTAAATGTAGAAAAATCCTATTTCATTCTTCTTCTCTGCCAGAACAAACAGAATATAAAGCTATCTATAGAGACACACACCAATGCTATTTCTCTGATGTTTTCACCTCACTCTAACCCAAAAAAAAAAGGAGGAAAACTCTCATAGCATGTTTGAAAATACTCTTGTATGGTACCATATCATAAATGTAGAGTCTGCATTATCATTTGGTCATCCATCTTCCTAGGATATGATCCATTATTAGTTTAGAAAAGAAAAATATTATCTTTAGTTAATAAATAGCAATACTACTCTTGCAGGAAGGCAGAGCTTTCGTTCTCTCAGTTAATACATTGTGGTACCCATGCAAGTGAGATTAACTCTTCAGGCTTTGCAGGAAAGGGAAGAATTCTTGATTCATCCATGTTCCCTATTATACAGATTAAATTCTGTATATGCTGGAGTCCTGCAGGTCATAATGATCTCAGAATACAAAACTCTCCTGCTATTTATTTATTGTTGGCTTTTCTCACAAAGTAGAAGGAAAACATATGGAAATGGCCAGGATTTTTTTCTCCCCCATCCAAGAATGTGGTTTTAATTTCTACACATGTATGTGTTACATCAATTAATTGAACTGCTCCAGCAGATAAATTTCAGGAAGTCTTTCAAATTCTTTGTGTAAACATTTTATTCATTATTTCCCAACAGTTCTACATTAGTGCTTGGCTGTGGTAAAAAAACAAAATAAATAAATATAACAATACTGCAATTTATTGACATTTCAGACTCTTTCTGTTGTGAATTATAATTGCATAATCATGTATTCATTAAGAGACTGAAATATTCTCTGAATGCATCCAAAGATCTCTATTTCATTTGCCATGTAGCTAAAAAGAAGAGAGCTGAAAATCTGAGTTAAGGGGAAATCGGATCTTGTACATCATAGAAGGAAAGTTCCTGTGGTCAGCTTGGGTAAATTTTTTTCTGACTCTCTCTTCTGTCTATAACCAACTAAGCAAAGCACAGGAGGCCTCCATGAATTACAATAGTGGGAAAGCAGTTTTGGAGGTGGGAAAAACTACAGCAGAAAATAATTTGAAAGCATTACTACAGTTTCTTCAATTGAGACTGCTTGTGATCAATGGCTGAACTCCCAGCAGCAAAGATTCTGCTTCAGAGAGAAGCTCGACACCTGTTATCTAGGAGTACTCTAGAAGGTTTGCTCAGAAATGATGATTATTTTACATTTGGTCTGACTTCGGCTTCTCACAAACCATTATGTATTGCATGTGTTTTCCATTCCTGGTGGCACAGGCTGCTGGGCATTCCTTAATACCTATACATTAACAAAACAAACAAACATGTCCACTCCACTTACAGCTCACAATTTGTAAAACTATGAATTGTGTTTCCTTGAGGGAAAAAAACATAGAAGGTTCCACTCCTCTTCCCAGTAAATTTAATAAGAATCAAAATCAATATACAACTGAATTTTAAAAATAAATTTGTTAGCTTATCTCTGGCTTATTGCACCTTGTGGTGGCTGGAGGCCAGAAATATGAACAACCTGTGTTGTACACAAAGATTGAGTCCTTAATCAATACAACAGAATATTTCCATAGCCTCTCAGAATGATAAAAATCAGGTAATTAATTATTTTGTCATAAGCTTGGCCTGTTGTAAGCATGATTAAATTATCCCTAAAAAATTGCTGTGTACTGATCAAAAATTGTAGAAGGTTTTTGCAAACTGAATAACAAAAATCACTGTTATAAATAATAAAACCCTGTAACACAGACCGACAAAGGCAGAATACATCAGAGCTAAGGGGAATATGTTAATCAAAGAATAGAAAAATGAAAGGTGATCTTACTCTGCCTTTAACAAGTCTTGCTGTGTGTGTACTGAAGCATATATTTTTAGTTATAATCTTTTAGCTGGAAGGGAGATTGTCCTTGCAATTATGTTTCTAAGTCAGAACAGACATGGGATTGAAAGTATGCTCTTCGAAATGAAAATGTTGTAAAATTCTGTATTCTGTGAGAAATGCTCCATTAACTCCTTTTTTTAACAGGCTGTTTCAAAATCCACAACACTTATGGATGCAGCTAGAACTGCAGACAGCAAACTAGAGTAGCCATGGGATAGGATTTGAAGCCCTGGATTTGCTCAGGAGGTCTAAATACAGATCCTGTTAATCTTTTGTGTTTGTTGGTCATTAGAACAGTAATGGAATGGAGTTTAAAGCATTGTCATGAAAAACAGGAAAACTGAGTTGAGAAAGGCCTGTATATCATGGAAGATAAAGGAAAGAAAGATCGAATGTGTCTACAATAAAATTCTTCCTACGTGTTTCATACCAGATAGATGGCACTGAATACTCTCCAAAGAAGATATTAACTCAACCCAGGCATACAAACCACACTTTTAAGAGGGTTATGTCACCAAGTCTTGTAGTCTAATACATGTAGTTCACCTCTTGAAAAATAAAGTCCTTGTGCTTTTATAGATATATCAAAATGGACTTGGAGAACTTTTTTAATGGGCAAGATTTCTTTGTGTAGTATCAGTCTCGTCTCGCTCACCAATGATCAACTCCCTTCATACCTAGAGGAAACATCACATGCTTTCTCCCTCAGGCAGAACTATTACTGGCATTTGTGACTTTATTCCTTTCCTGATGAGGGCTTGACTGAAAAATTGTGTGCCCCTTGACAGGTCACAATCCCCACAGAGGATAACAGAGAATTAAAATGTTATAATTATTATTACTGTAATTTCTTTCCTTTTCCTAGATAAAGATTGTTGCAGCCAGTTAATTATTCACCACCCTTCCTGATAAGCAATGAAGTAAAGTAGTGGGACTCACCCACTCTCTTCTAGTTTACTTTTTGCCCTATATATCTGATGAACTATTCTCTTTTGCCTTGTGACACAGAGATGTGATAAGGGTCCTGACAGCAGACGAGAGATGAGAAGATCACAGTCCAGGGATGTTCTGCTTTCTATTTGCATATACTATCAGATTTTTGCATAGTCTGAAGGCTGCAGAGCACTGACTGCAGGTCAGAGTCAAGTACCCTCTGAGATATCAAAAGAGGAGTGATCTTCCCAAATCTTCCCTAGGGCTCACAGCTTTATGTCCTCCTGGAAATCCTAAGGGATGCTAGACTTCATTTATCAGCCCTTGCTCTTTGCATCCATGCTTGCTGGCACCAGAATCAGTGGTTCAGAGAGCACACTAACATATGGCCACCTGTTCTTTCCAGTTTGCTCCTTTTGTGTCAAGCATAGTCTTGGCATCACAGGCGACAGTAGACCTGCATTCTTGATGAAAATTCTAATTTTAAAGTAATCAGTTTTAAAGAAAATACTACATCATATGTACCCTGAAGAAAATCACATTTAGTACCTACCTACTGCACTTAAAATATTTGCCAGACATTAATGATTCATGATAATATATTCAAATCTATGTCAAATAATATTACCCTGTCTCAAAAATTATACATAACACAAAGTGCTGAAAATTCAGAACCAGCAAAAATACTCTGCTGCCATCTGAGCCTTTGTAGTCTGGACAAAACTGAGGCATGAGAAGAACTCCGAGGTAAAGCCAAGACATCTGTATTCTACAGTGCACTTGCACAGAACTGGAGATGAAAATGCTGTACATGTTTTTTATTTGGGCTCTAAATCTCATTAAATAGGACCCAGTAACACAAATCCAATGTGGACACTCAGTCTCAGAGCATGTCTGTTTATAAATAAATTACTCACACTGAAGGACCCTATATATTTTACTTTGATTTTCCTTTGATTTTTCTTTGATTTGTCTAAATAATTAATCATAGTTCTATTCATTACAGTTTTTTCACATGAACCATTTCATTTATCCTCAAAATATTTTCATACGAGAAATATATTTCACTGACTTTCTAATTTAATTCCCTACTGCATTCTTTCTAAATAATTTCTTATGTTCCTTCTTTCACAGCCTAAAAGACTTTTCCTGAGCGTGTTTTCCATCATTGTTGGGTTTTGTTTTCTTGGCTTAAAGTATTAGATCTTAGGCAGAATCACCTAGAAATGGTTTGGATTCAAATTTGTGAAGGAGTGATGGGTCATAGAAAAGGATAGCAGACAAATTCTAAGGAAAGTATTTTCTCACAGATGTGTGTGTTTATATGCATATATAAAATTTACATAAGAGTATTAAAGGCATTAAATTGCTAATAGTTAAAAATCATCCAAGGGTGGATATCAATCTAAGATATATACTCCAGGGCAATGTTTCAACAGAGATTCAATTTAAGTCGAAGTCCTGATGCAAAGGATGAACAAAATTGTGCTTCCTGTCTCTTCGCTGAGAGCTCTCAGTTTCTGTTTAATCACTGTTGTCACTTATGTTACTGTGACTCAGAAAAAAAAGGAAATGAAAAATTGCCAGATATTGGAAAAATAGAGGGGAAAGGGCTGAGCTGAAAAGCTGTTCAGGTTTCATGAAAACCACCAGGATTTAGACTGCCATAAAAATCTTGCCTCAGACAAACCGGTCAAGAGTCTGGGACTCTCCTCCTTATCCATGAAGAATACTAAGCTTCATAGAAAGCTGCCATCCATGTTCAGCAGAGGCAGAGGTGCAGAAATCGAGCTGGGCATAAACCACAGCCAAGATGTATTTTGTCTGGGGAGCCTGCTAGTGCCTTGGATCTCTGAATCCCTTTGGAGGGTGCTGATTGTTGACACACAAAACTGAGCTTTAACGCACTCAAGGTCTTCCTCATTTTTGGCAACACAAAATTAAACTTTACTTCTGTTGGTCAGAAGCCATCAGCAGGCTTTCCTAGCAAGTGCTAGCTATTCCCAGCTGCTATCTATTGTGACTTAACAGTATTTTCTTCCTATGCCATTGAAATATTACATTGATTGTGATTAAATACATTAATTTTCACCAAGGGAAATAAGCATTTGATGAGGAATTGGACTTCAGATCTCCAAAAGACTGAGTAGGGAATTCTTAGTCCTCTGAGTAGTTTTCTACTATGCTCTGTACAGAAGCCATGCTTTACTAGACTTTACACTGCTGTTCTTGTTTTGCTGACCCCCTGCTAACCTTATGATTGACAAGGATGATCTTAGAGTGAGTTCAGACTTTTCTCTTGTATGTGTATGTATTGTAGCTGGCAGACCTCTCCTGAACTGGGGAAATCTACAAACATCCAGTATCCAAAGAACAGTTCCAAATATTTATCCAAGTAACTCAATCCATGGCTATTTTCCCTACCATCACTGTGAACATATATGTTTTTCTTCTCCCAAGTCAAAGGGAGATTTTTATGGCAGGAAGAATGGGATCTAAAATAGATTAGTTAGTTGCAGCAAATGGTGCTCTGAAATCTTCCTTTTTCTTTTTTTTTTTTTTGGCTTTATTTTTGTCTGCCCTTGGATAACCTGTTTGATGTTGTTGTTATGTGAGAGATACTAAGAAATGAAATCTCATTTCTCTGCATTTTACTGAAAGACATAGATATTAGGAAACTACAGACAACTTTTGTTGTGTTTCTCATAGCATTCTTCAATCCTTTGATATTTCTTCTTTTCCTTTGCCTTCACTTTGTAAAGTGACAGCTAACTTTGGTAGGAAAGTATGTTTGAGAAGAATGCCTGTAAAATGTCAGAGTAAAAATAATGAGAAAAACTTTCCAAACACTTCTAAGGAGTTGTGTTCTCTTGGACAACACTCACTGTCAATTTATGCTGCGTCATTTGCGCTGAATCATTGTGCGCATTACTGTACCAAAAAGAGGCAAAATATCTGTCTTTGCAAAGGAGACTGTTGTTTGGATGCTGCTATGCCAGCTGCCTACACACTTAGCCAATATAAAAACCACACGTGCTCTGTGATTAAAGGAGATGATCCTCAAAAAAGTCAATTACATGCTGCTATTAGAGTGAACAGTTGGCAATCTGAAAGCATAATATTAAAAAAAGTTATTACCCTAATCTGCTCTAGAAAATGGACCATAGTACAGAGTCAAACACATATGTCAAAACCTATTCAGAGGAATTTAATCACACTACTTGGTGCCTGGAGTCTCAAATTCAAGGAGAAACCTAGAAAATTGGTAATAATTTAGGGTCATAATAAAATTTCACTCTGTTTACAACATACACCTTATAGCCTCTGTATTGGGGAAATCGTTGCCATTTCCAAGAGAAACACATATTCTTTCACAAAACAGCAATGATATGCAATATTCTTCAAATCCTACATTTTCAAATGGTTCTTTCCATCCTAGAGATGGACTGAATTAAAATGTTAAAGTCACAGATCTTTTATTCTAAATAGTTCTAATCATGCAATATTTTGAGAGAAATCTGCTGATATTGAGAGGCCCCACTTAAGTTAATTTATATCTTCCTGGCCATGTCTACTTTTCCAGCAGCATAATGTAGCCTGATCGTATCTCTTGCTGAAATAGGAGGCAAGGTTGCTGTTTACCTTAATATTACAGAACTTGGTCTCTGAAGAACTTAAACTAGTGGAACACCAAAGCCAGAAATCTGCTTTACTGATGATTGCCACAGGTTTTCATCTGATCCCTGCCCATGGGATCTGTAACATAAAAGACAAGATGCTATGTAACACCAGACAACAACAAAAAATATATAACTCTCAAAAACTAACCTATCTTGTACTGTAATGAAATGGCGTAGCATTCTGCCAAATTGTTTTCATTTTGAGCAAGGTGACACTTGCTGTCATGGACCTATCACATCCACTGCAAGTAGCATTAAGTGCAGAATTATCCAGATAAACTGTCAACAAAAAGATGGCTTTGCCAGTTTGCTATTACTAGTCTGAAATCAAAGTCTCATGTCTTAAAATTATCAAAGGGCTCTTTTGATGTTGCTGGGGGCCTAAGTGGCTGCTCTAAAGGATCTCGTGTCACAGGACCAGGGAACCATGCATGGGCAGGTCCATTTGCACAAGAGAAGTCCAGCATTTGATGCTGGTGCTTTATTATGTACTCAGGCAGAGCAGGTTCTCTGGGCAAGTGATATGGGGCCTTATCTTACCATATGTGCAGCATGTGGTCTCTCTGCACACACATGCTGAGGCAGTCAGACAAGAGACAAGCAGAAACTACACCGGCTGTAGCATGGGAAGCCAGGACTTGGTCCTAGCAGTAAGATAGCGTGGTCTAGAAAACTTGGAAAGAGCAACTAGAATCAGTTTGAAATTCAGTCAAAGGAGGAACAAACTCAGAATCAACAATTTAGGCTAGTTAGGAAAGCTGACTTAAACTCAGTTTATGAGAACCACCGCTGCTCACAAAAGCATCCTTGCTAGATTCAGACAACAGTTTAGACCAGAAGGGATCTCTGGAGGTCATCTGGTCCAGCTGCCCACTCAAAGCTTCCACCTTCCACTCAAGCTTTAAAATTAGATCCAACTTCAGAGAGCTTTCCAGGCAAGAATGTGTGGACACGAAAGGGTGAGAGCATACAGAGAAGGAGTCCTCATTCAACTCAGTTACCACACGTGAAATGTATAGCAGTGTATGAGAAACCTAGAGTATTGCAACCTACCAGTCAGGGGTGTCTATGAATCAGGGTCCAATTTTACGTGTGACGACATTACAGGGCAAAAAATCTGCTCTTGGGTTGTAAAGTAGATTGTTAAAGTCATAGACTGTAATAAAATCAAATCATAAGTAAAATTGTTGGCTTAAGTAGTAGGGGTCACTAGCTGAAGGTGTCCAGAGAATAACACCTACGCAAAGAGCTATGAAAACATAAGAGAAAAAAAGCAACAGAGAGCTGGGAGATGGCAATTCAGCAAGCTGGAACATTTGACCAAGTGTTATGGAGATTGTCCTTTCTTCGCTCAACTGATGAGTGCCCGATTCCTGAGCAGCAGAGAATCATCAGGAGTCTGTCATACACATGCTAGGAATATCAATGTTCAGCCTACAACTATAGTCTAGTTGTTTGCTGTGTGTGTGTTAACCAATAGATTAGATCATTGTTAAGTACTCATAAATTGTGTATGATCCTCTTTACAAGTGTCTGCACGTATTAAAATGCCTAGCAGAGAAAGGGTTGGCTCCAGAAAAAATTCCTTGGTCTGTAGCATTTGCTACCTCCATGTGAATATTTTAAACACCTGGGAAGTCTCAATTGGCACGAGATGCCCATGAATAGGAAACTAAATCAAGGCATGAATTTCTGTTGCTAACTCAGAGATTAGTACTACTTGGTAGCATTGTAGATATGAAAGAAAAGAAAGATTTTCCTGTGAATCAGTATGAGGTTCCTCGCAGTCTTTGACCAGGACCTGGTATTTTTACAAAGAGAAATCTCTGGCTTTTACTGGGCTTTAATCTGGTAATCGTTCTTCAAATAAATAATTAGCAGGTTATGCAGAACTTGGGATAAGTGTGCCTGGATGGGCACGGAGAGATGCCATCTCGTTTTGCCAGTCTTTGAACTGATCAGAAATGTGCCAGCTTTAACCCAGGAGCCATATGGCTGCAATGCCACATCTCAAAGGCAATCCATAAATCTTCCAGACTGTGAGGAGGAACACACTCCTGCTTACATCCCTCTTCGTAGATGTATCCTACATATAATACGTAGATATAATGTACGCTGTAAAATATGAACAACAAAGACTGTAGGGTTTTGTTGTCTTTACCTTCTCAGAGCCTGACAAAAAAAAAAGAGGAAACCAGTCAAGGAAAGACACTTGTAAATTCTCTCCATATGTCAGCAGATGCTATCTTTGGGTTTGTTTTGTTGTGAGTTTCGTACCCACCTATACAGAAATTCTGTAAGATAGTAATAACTATTTATTTAGGGGCATAGAGATCCCCCACAGACAATTCTGTTCAGTCTCACAATCAGATAACAATGCCATGCAAGCCACTACTATGCTCATTAGGTTGGACTTCTGTCTTCAAGGACATCTACAAATATAATATAAAAGGAAAAATTCACTATGCTCTGTGCCACTGAAAGGCAATAAATAAATAAGTGTATCAACAATTTTGTCTGAACGTTAGCTTTCCTACTCCACTATGTGTGAATATAAAGGAGACCTGAGAGGGAAAACAAAAAAATTAAGTATTTGTGATATTAACATTTTATTTTCTTTTGCATTCAATAATAAAATATTTTTGAATTATCTCTTTTTCTGAAGTTCTATTAAAAAATATTTTCTCTGACAACAATAACACTTGAAAATCCATAGTACAAAATAATAATAAAAGAGTATCAACCCTTGTCAGCAGAACAAACCCCAAAGGCCAGATGATGAACAGGTTATGAAAACATCTTGTACTCACACTCATGCCTTTATATAATATGAGTTGCGAAATGGAATCTGAAGTGATTTGCTCGGTATCTTTTTCTTATGACTACTGTCTGTCACTGATAAGAGACAGAAATATCAGATGTTTGTGACAGTATAATTTCACCTACAGATATTATATTTTGATTTACTGGAAAAAAAAGATTTCTGAAGTATTTTTCACTCTTATGTTATTATAATTCACTTGCTATGAAATGAATTGTTCTATTGGTAACCATACAAATCTAATTATGAATATGAAGAAGATTGTCCTTTGGGTGTGACTGGATGCGGTCTGCTATTATTAAACCCTTTAATAATTAAATACGTGGGACTATATTAAAATAATATTTAGGTCCTTAAATTAAACTTAGAGAAATCAAGAAATCAGCAATAAAAATATTTGCACAGTCCTCCTCTCAGCTAACATTATTACTTATTGACCAAATCTCAGAAGAATGAATGACCAATTAACCTTATATATTCATTATTAAGACTAGCAGGATGGATTATAGCAGGGAAATCTCCACAGACACTGAATTTCTTTCTCTTTCATTGCATGTTTTTCTTGGTTTATTCTGTTTTGTTTTGATTTTTATTATCTGATCTGAAGATTCAGATTTAGGAACAGTCTACATCTATGAGTTTAATTGGCTAAACTTACACCTGAATGTGCATGGGCAGTGCCTGTAGATAATCGCACATTAATACTCACACTATGCTGTGAGTATTCAAAAAAGCATTCCTATTTTGTATATGAAGATTTACCTTCTGATTCCCGATTATAATTCTGGATTAGAAGACTGCCGCTAGCCTTCAGAGCTCTAATGTGAAGTCTGCATGTATCTGTGTGACAACACTGAGTCACAATTTTAGAAGGGCTACCAGAGAAAATTTTGAAGATAATGGTTGAAAGTGCACACAAATTACGGAGAGCAATCTGACGGCACCAGACCCACTGGCTGCAGAAGACAACTCAGAAGGGATAAACACAGACCTCTGACTCCTGCTCACCTCTTTTGGCCAATATCTTCAGAAAGAGGCACCTGCAAAGAACAGTTTTGTGATCTCTGAGTGGTGTTTATAGCAGAAATAAAATATTTTGTGTTAGGTCAGAGTGCTGATGTGTAGAAATGAGAAACTCTTGCCTGGGAGCTGGAAAAAAGATCTGTCACTTGTACTACAACACAGTAACTTGCTACCATCTGATATTTCTTCTGATAAAGAAATAATAAATTAATGCTTGGATCTTGACAATTTATGAGGGTTCTCAAGATTTATATCCCATCAGGACAGCTAACATTTTATGGCACACTGACAGAAATGCCCAACGAGAGTAGTTTTTGCAGGATTCAGACTCTGATCACATAAGTAGTATTTTTTTCACTTTTTCTTTCTTCTGGAGCTGTCCCTGCAGAACTGATAAATGTAGAAGTCTGTCTGAACACCTCATCTGGAGACTAATCCAGACACACATAGCTCTGTATAGGATGGATGTCTAATCCAAGTTGCTGACGGGAGTTGCAATAAAATGCTCACAACTTTCTGCATTTGTGTACTGCTTTAAAATAGCTTGGGCTAGCTTTTAGATATTTGCTAGGCAATCCTTAGAAATGTAGGCCTGCAGATCTCTTCAAATAACTTAAAGCCTTTTTAATGTTAACTTATTTTTCAGAGTCAGCACTCTCGTACTTTGCACAAACTATACTATTCTCTTCAGCTTTAAGAGCAGTTTAATTTATTGCAACAATTTTCAGTACTACCACTGCCTGTTCAGTTGTACAATATCAGTTAAGGTGAGGGTTATTAAAATAAGAAATCAAAATGATACCTCTTTATTAGGAAATATCAGAATACTGTTTGGTGGTCATGATATATTTTACTGACAATATCTGAGGTCAGGTTAACAGTCATCTCAAAATGTCTGACACCTTAGACAACGTACAAGAACCTGTCAAAACTTGATGCCCTCACTAATCAAAAATATCAGCAATGTTGTCACTTTGTCAGATAAATTCAGGATAGCAAGAAAATATATTCTTAAGGCTGTTACATAACTATTTGGTGCAATTCAGCATCATGTAGAACAGCTGGAAAAAGAGTTTAAGATATTTCTGTGCTTAACAGAAGAAACCTGAGGTGGGACCAACAGGCATGAAAATTTTCAAAGCATTATTGAATTCATTATAACCTGAAATGCTATGTTATGCAATAAATAATTTTTAAGAATTATAACCCTGTCGAACTTTTCAATGGAAATGAGCAGAGAAAAAAAACCTATAAAGATTATTTTGATCTTATTTTCTCAACTTATTAAGGTAACTCTCCAGTAAGACTAGTGGATAACCCACTCAGCAGATGGTTGAACTGCAGAGGTCAGAATTTCAGATCAGTTTGTATATGCACAGAAGACTTGGGAGGGACATAAGTGTGAAAAAACTTTTGGAAAATCTGACAATGAAAGTTTTCTCCTCAGATTTCAAGGCCTTTCTGCTTCTATTAAAATAAGCCCTTCTTTCAAAATATTTTGGCACTTTTAATACTAGTAGAAAGAGGACCAGGAAGTGTGGGGATATATCAAGTTGAAAGTAAGTGGGAAACAAGTGTGCTAAATACTCTTGAACCATCCTAAGGCTTGGAGACCATTCAAGTATGGAGTGAAGTTTTCTTCTTTCATCTCAAATCATTCATGTCTTTATCTGACTGGTAAACCCCTATCTATATTAATGGGGACAGCATACAGTGTGTTCTTGGTGTGATTTTAGAAGGGTCACATAGAAATAATTTTATTTCCCAGTTAGCTACTGCAACAGTTGTGTTTATGCAGATTGAAATTGACCTTGTTTTCACCACAGTGTACTGCCAGGACAGATGCAAACTGTTGATCAACATGAGATCTTTCAAGGTACTGCACCTTTCAAAGAAATTTCTTACAATTAAGCAAAAGTGATGCATAATATTTTTCCTACAGAAATTATCTTACATATTTTTTTAGTGAGATTTCACCTTATTTCTAATCTCTTCACTTCCCCATCAAAAGGTGGAAGGATCCTGAAAAAAAACCTCACAAATGTCGAGGAACTATCAGGGAAAAAGTTTTGAGATGGAACTGGAAGAGTAATTCTTGCTTATGTAAACTCTGACTGGGAGCCACTGTCATTACAGTTGGGTTTTATAAAGGTGTAACTCTGTATACAGTCTCTGTATAACAGCACAATTTGAAAAATCGGGAAGAACTTCCTGAACACTGAAGTAGAATTATGGACTTGAAGAATTTTTATTTTCTGTACCGTACGCATAATATGTACATTCACCTGAAAATCTATGAAACATCTCTAGCTATTAATGCTCTTGGGATATGAGTCTGCTGCAGCACGAGTCAAAAAACTCTCTGCTTTTTCCTTCTTTTTCAGAGGGAAGATTCCTTGCAATCCCAATGACAGTCCTGGGCTATTGACTTGATTTTCAGGCTGGTGAATTGTTCGCAAACTGGAGTTGAGGTTAAGTACTAGTAATGCTGCTGTTTGGTGTTAAGGTTGTTTGCTAAGTCCCCAATGGAAAAGAAATCTTATTTATATGTAACAGAGAAAAAGGACGCTGTGTTGAGAGGATAGATAGGGAGGGGATGAAGACGGCCAAGTGTGTATGTATACCCATCTCCCAGCTCAGGTAACAGTTAGAGCTGCCTGGAAAGGGGAGACCTGCATGGTTCACTTCTGTTATTAGGAAGAATATAAACCAAAAAGGTATCTTCAGGGGGTTTCGGCAGAGCACTATGAATTCCTTTCTCGGCAAAGCTTTACGGGTTAGCTAAGCTCTCCCTTTATTGGTAATTTGTCTCCATAAGTACTTTGGCAACAGGCAAAAACATTGTTCTAAGTTGTTTTGGGAAAATAGTTGGCTGAAGCAACACAGACTGACTAGGATTTAGAAGGAATGCAGAAGGGAGTTAGAAGCCTTCTCAAATCTGTGTTGTGGGAAGGACATAAGAGATCAGAAAGTGGAGAAAAACAAATCCAAGCTCATATTATCCAATATGTAGGACATTTTGACCTCCCACTCTGCATGGAAAGCATATGAAACTATGCACAAGTACTAACAAAGCATCATAGTCAGGTTTAGCTTACTGTTTACTATACACTAAACAAAAAACACGGCTATAAAAATAATATCATTAAAAATAAAAAAAAATAAAAAATATCATGCTTACAAATTTCTGAAAGAAGACAGGCTACTTACTCAATAAATGTGAGAACATAAAACGGGCAATATAAATGCATGTAAAATTAAATCAAGCAGGTAAATTTATCACTGACAATAGAATAAATGGACCCAAGCACCAAACATTTATTTTAATGACCTAAGGCAGCATAAGGATAATAAGATAAAGAACACTGTGAAAAGTTTTTATATTTTTTTCTGTAGCCCATAGCACAAGGGCAAACAGGCACTGGAGTTTAGTAGCACTTGACACTTCTGTGACTGTGATGGAAACCTAGGGTAGGAATGTGGTTATTCTCATAACAGGTTAATTGCAAATCCATTAATTTTAGGTGGCCATTCTGGTTCTGTTTTATCAGTATTGGCAGGAAAACATGTTGTTTTCATTTTAATTTTTTTTGTGCCTTCCATTATATGACACAGTTATTATCAAAAAATTCCAAAATATTGGATTGAAGTAATTCTAAATGGTAAAGTATTTCATACAAAAAACATTAAGACAGGACATTATCATGTGTGTTTTTTAAGTCTTCCACTAAAACAGAAGTTTGACAAAATCAGCAGTGTCTTTTTTGTGGAGCTCTCTTTTCCTCAGTGAAGTTTTGTACCAAAATTTTCCATGCAGCTTCAGATAAATATCAGCTTATATCAGAGTTTTATCCTACAGAACTATGTTTTTCTTAAAAATGTTGCCTTTTTAAATGCTACCTTTAAAGGCTCCAATAAGTTTAACATGACAGACTGGGTCCAGGGAAGGATTTTCTACTTCTTGCATTCTTTCTAATGCTCTGATCTCTGTTCTCCCTCACTCTGTCCACAGGTGAGTGGAGTGCTCATCTGGACTGACTACAGGCAAACTCAAGAAGAAGAAAACAGTAGAAAAGCCACAAGAGAAATAACTGATCAACAACTAGAGAGCCTGAAAGTGAGCATTAACATCCAGAAAAACCAAACTATAAAAATTAGATGCATAATATAGCATTTATTAAGATTTGAAAAGCCAAATTAAAGTCATTTTACCTTCCTTCATCCTAATAAAATGGATTTCAGAGCTCATGTATAGTAAATAAATCTGGATCACACAGTGTTGTTTATGTTCTGAAAAGCTAAAAGAGGCATAAGAGCCTTAATGTTAAACTCATGGACTGCTTCTCAGACCACCAGTACTATTTCTAGTGTTCAATTTCCTTGCAAAATGTTCTTTTCTTTATTTTTGCCTCATTGATTAATGTATTACTTCAGAACATAATAGAATTTCCTGTATCCTATAAAGCAGGCATAAACACTTAAGAGTGAACTTCAAAAGGATCTTGGAGTTTTAAATATGTTTTCCTCAGTATATGTAGTGGGCTAGCATTCAAGAATAAAAACTCTTATCAGTGATCACTGAAGTCAGAATTCCAACTTCATAGAATCATGGAATATAGAAAGATTTGGGTTAGAAGGCACCTTTACTAGATCAGGTTTCTCAAAGCCCCATCCAACTTGCAGTATCCTGAAGTCCTTTTCTGCTCTCAATCAATTCATCCCCAAATCTATACTGATAATGACTATTGACCCAATCCAGGCACAAGACCTTGCACTTGGCCTTGCTGAACTTCCGGAAGTTTGCAGAAGCCCACTCCTCAATTTCAGCTGATGTTGTGAGTCCTAGCTAAAGGATGAGCTCTGCCTGAGTGCAGCCTGCTTGGAAAAGCTGTATTGATTAGCTTATGCTGTACCTTGACAGAGACCTGGGGATTCGCAGCTCCTTTGGAAGTCGGTTTTGGTTTGTTTGTTTTTTTTTTTTAAGCTAAAATCTAGAAACAGCAGTTTTTCTGCTTCATAGCCTCTCCTATAAAAAGGGGATACTTACTCTACCTTAGAAAGACTGGATATAAAGACACTGCAAATTGAGATAGGGTACCTCTACTGTAAGTTAGACATTTAAATGGTCAGATCAGTCATTCCCTGGCAGAGTCTATTTCTCTCCACTGAGTGTAAAAGGATTGTAGCATGACTAGCGGAGGCTTAGACATTTATCTTTCTGACATTTAACTTAGGTAAGTGACTCGTGGGCCAAGGATGTTAAAAATCATGGTAATGAGTCATAGCAAAAAACTGGGAAAGAGAAATTTCATCTGAGTTCCATCAAAGGGCAGATTTCAACCCAAACAATTTCTTTCAGATTTGAGCTGCAGCTTCTGTTCTGTTTGGTCAGAATACAGCATCATCAGACTGCAGAAGTGGGCGTTGAACAAATGAATGGAACTAAGCACAGATTTGATGCCAAGTTCATTAAAATCTCCGAATTGTGAAAATAAATATTCAACTCTGCTTGCTTTGCATTTCTTTTTTCTTATTTCTATTTCTCTTTCCTCTATTCTTATATTATAATAACTGGTTTTGCCTAGTTACAAGCCATTCTATGTTGTTCTTTGAAAATTAAAACCAAGAAGCTAACAATAGTTGCATTATTCAGAGAAAAACAATGGTTTGAAAAGTCTGTGACAGAAATGTACGTTTCTAGATATGGAAGAACCTGCACATTTTTCTGTATATTACATATGCCAATATCACAAACTCTGAAAAAAAAATCACTTACTAATTGAGTAAGCCCTAAGCTTTTTCTTCAAGGGAAGTATTGCAATTGTGACTGATAGTAAACTGAGGTGAAAACTGCAGGCTGATTGAGCTCAACTTGTTCTTCATCAGACTCTTTTTATTCTTTAATGCTTATTGCTCTGTACTATGGAATGAGGAAGCATGTACCATGGAATGTGGAAAGAAAATGGGTCAGAGAATTATTTTGACAAGGGACAAGGGAACCTAATGTCTCAGGTGCAGTGAGAGCCACCAGGCTGTGAGTAGGGAGGAAGCAGCTTTTTACTGGATTATTTTTTTCTTATGGAAATGAAGGAGGCACTTTAAACTTGTGTGAAGGTTAAAGGAGTGAAATGCTTAATGTCTGGAGTGGAAAAAAAGAACCTGGGAGGTAGAGACAGAATCTAACAGAAATTTCATATAGTTCTTAATATTGCAAGACTCGATTAAAGGAAATGTCCTATCAAATCCCACCTCTTATTGGGCTTTAATTTAAGGATTATAATTGTAATTTAAAATAAAAATTATTTTTAAGAAAAGCACTCTCTATTTTTATTACATATATAAAATCATCTGAGAAACTTAGTGCAGTTAAGAAAAAGCTATTTAAGTTGCAGGACAATATTGTCACAAGAAGAAATTGATGTAAACTAGATAGAAATCAATTTGAGCTAAAAATTAGGTGCATTCTCTCCATCAAAGTAGTTACGTTCTAAGGTAGGCTTCTTGGAGAACAGAAGCAAAAAAACTAGCCAATTTAAAGATAACGCTTTTTAAAAACCATTGTATGATGCCATTGTCTATGGTGAAGACCAATCTAAATGACCCAAGAGACCATATACTTGTCCTGTTTTCTGATGTTCTTAAATAAAATAGTGCATGCATGCTCAGTTCCACATGGAACTGCTCCTTTCCAGCCAGAAGTACAATAAAATGTCTGTGCATTTGTTTTTTGCTGTTTCTGAGGAAAAGCTAAAGCTAAAGGACTGACTCTGGGGAGCCAAGAGAAACAACAACAAGGAAGACGTATGGTGTTCCGATGTGATGACATAGGCATCTGGTTTCACACTGTAGTGTGTAGTTCTAGGTGGAGTAAGGCTGCAGGTTGTCATGTTAAATGTGATGGTCTTGATGAACGATAACAAGTGGGAAAATGTACTTCAGCATTCATATGTCCAGGATGCCGGTTTCGTGCTGCTATAAAAGAGATTAAAGATTTGGTTAGTTCGTGTAGACCTGAAATATTAGAGAGGAGAGAAGTTTTCCAGTGCTAATTGATGGTTTCTACCTCTGGACTCCAGTCCCTCTCGTTAAGCCATCTATCACTGTATGTCATAGACATGACTTCCTACAGCACTTTAAATGCCAACCTTGTAATCACTTTCCTTATTCCCCTGACATAGCTGATCTGCCAGCTGTATCTTTCCTTTTGCTCTCTACTAAGGTTGTGAACAGTGCTAAGGAGAACAAGGCTGGGTGCTGTGAAACCTTGGCAGACAAAGGCTCTAATGGGAGCAACTCGCGGTTATCCTGATGTCAAACCCTACTGATGGCATCCCAAGAGAGGTTCAATTGCTGTGCAAAATTCAGTTGGGCTAAGGTAGGAAAAGTAATCAAAATAAATCACTTTTGGAAATAATATGTCTCCTCCCATGTTTCACAGTCCCTTGACAGATGATGCAAATGAGCAGTGGCCTCTGAATGGCAAAAGAGCTCATTAGCAGCCCCAGATGGCGTTATTTGTGCATACAGTGCTGTGTGTTGTACTGTTACAGCTCATGGTCTCAGGGTTGAATTCTGCACAGAAGACACATTTTGTATTGAAGAACATGGAGTGCCCTGAAAAAAACTGTAACAGCTTCTCTCTGAATGCTGGATAAATTAGTTAATTAATAGCAATTAAAAGTTAAAAAAAATTGGTGCTCCAAGTTAAGGTATAACTCCTGGCAGATGATTTATTTTTCTTGTATAATACTTAATAACAGACCAGTGCATACACTATAACCTTTACTTAGAGTTAAAAGACCTGTAGAAGTTACGTCTGAATTACAGCTTATTATTTTTTCTGCTATGTTTCATAACTGAGATTTTGAAATTTTGTAATTTTCCGGCCACCAGGGTAAAAATAATAGTGTAAATGTTAACTTTACAACCTTTTCTTAAAAAAATTCTAATCTAAAAATTCTTCTTTTCTACTTTGTGATTTTGATAATTTCATGATCCTTCTTTTCTCTACAAATATGGGCATGATAAATAGATTTCTTTTTTAATGAAAGCACAGATTCTAATTAAACTTTAAGTGCCACTGAATATCACAGTTGAGTCTTACACTAAAATTACTCAGATACATTTCTACTGGTTTGAGTTCAAAAATCACTAACACATAGCAGTCACAAGCTTATTATACACACTTCTTCCAGAAGATGGCCACTAAAATACAGTGAAATAACCTTTTATGTAGACTGTTACTAACCTCAACAGAACAGTATAATTTGGTTAGCTATATGCTCAAAATTGCCTCAGTATTTCAATATAGCCAGCATACAAGTCTGTGCAAAACAAATATACTAAATAAATTGCGAAGCTTCAACACATTATTGTATTATTATAAGGCTTTCTTGAAAAGACTTCTATTAAGAAAAGTATTTCATGCAAATTTTTTTTCCTCCTATATTTTTTTTCAGATTTCTTTGTAACATACAGGATCTACTCAGCCTTCTCTCTCTGCTGGCTAGGCACTCATGTAGGGGTCCAAGTCCTTCTCCTCTTTAAGTTAAAGCAGGGATCTAACTATTAATTTTTCCAACCTTACAGATGCATGATGTAACCAGGAGAATGTCTGGATTGTTTCCTGATATTTTTTCTACTATAAACATCCTTCTGAAATTAAATATTCTTTTCAGAACAGTTTCAGGCTCAAAAACTTGACATTTTCCAACTAAAAAAGGCCCAGTCTGATTCTTCCATAGACAGTACAAATGTACCAAATTATGCAGCCATAGAAGAAATACTGTCTGTCATATATTTTAGTACACTGTTTGTAGGCTGATAAAAAAAAATAAGTAAAAAAACTGATCAAAGAATAACAGTTTAAAAATATAAAAGCCATAAATGTATACAGACACATTAAATTTTGTACATTTTATAGACATGAGTATTCTACTATAACGTAAATTTAGATTTTTGTTTTTCTAGAAATCCTACTCTGCCCTGATGATGTGAGGATCGGAGCACCTCCCTTATGATGAGAGGTTGAGTGAGTTGGGCTTGTTTAGCCTAGAGAAGAGAAGGCTCCAGGGAGAATTTTACAGCAACATTTCAGTATTTAAAGGGGGTCTACAGGAAAGATGAAGGTGGGCTCTTTGGTAGGGACTGTAGTCATAGGGTGAGAGTAACCGTTTTAAGCTGAAAGAGGGTAAATTTAGGATAGATATTAAGGAGACAATTTTTGCTGTGAGGGTGGTGAGGCATTGGAGCAGGTCGCCCAGAGAAGCTACTTCCCATCCCTGGAAGTGTTCAAGGTCATATTGGATAGGGCTTTGAACAACCTGATCTAGTGGAAGATGTCCCTGCCCACGGCAGAGGGGTTGGAACTAGATGAACTTTAAGATCCCTTCCCACTCAAACCATTCTATGATTCTATGATTCTATCACATTTTATTTATTGTTTTAAAAATACATATTTTTACATGAAAGAAAATAGGATACGAAACTCATATTTTCTTATGAATCAAGAAATGTAAGAGAAAGCTTTGCCAGAAAAAGAAAAAATCCACAGATGAGAGTTACATTTCTTACTGATTTACTGTCAGATTTTTGTCAGCCTGAATTTCTTCTAAGCAAAAAGATGCTATTGTGCTCATTGCAGATCTTGGTGATCTTTTGCCTTTTGCAAATAAAAAAAACTGATTTCATATAAATGGTTTGCCTTAAACTTTTACCTTTCCAAGTTTCCAGTACTCCTTAGCAAGCAAAAAGCAATTATTTTAATGTACAAGTTTTAGATTTAATAGAAGTATTACAAGAAAGTACAGGGTAGTAAATATTTTAGCTCATTTTATTTTGTGCTGAATATTAAATGTTATATTACTTATTTGGGGGTGGGGGGGAAGAAGCACCAGTTATTTAAATGAAGCTTGAGAAAATCCCAAAGACATTTGGTGTGCTTAAGTGCTTTATTTTGCATTATTGCTTGAAAGTGTTCTTGAGTTTCCTTCAGTAAATGCTTATTATGAACATCTGCTTCTATGAAGTTATAAGTTCTATTTTAACTTGCAAATGCCTAGCACTGTGACATCTAAAAGGGCAGAGGTGACGTGCCCTTGCAGTGTACTGGAAATATTAACATAGCTCTTCTAGCTTAGCTGGTAAAAGTATGAATAGAAGAGACGTATTTTTTAAATCCATTAAAAAATTAATTCAAAAATTAATTTATTTAAAAGCATTAAAAGATAGGTTTGTTTTAAAGCATTCTTATAGCAGCTTGGATCCAAAGTATTCATCAGTATTAAGCATTCTAAAGATGAAGCTACACAAGACAGCTCAGTCCATCTGAGAGTTTGTCCTGCTAAATATTGTTTATTTTCCTTTCCTCTCTGTTCACTTACCTCCTTTGCGAACATGTTTCCTTTGTTGCACTGGCTGTAGTAGATCACTGGTCCTCTCTTCAATGAATAAATTCACCTCATTAACCACCAGGAAAACTGATCCTTTTTATTTATTTAGGTATTGCTGGAGCAGTTTTCTTCTTGATTAGTAAGATGAATCCTATTATTGAGAACTAACTGACCACCTAAAAGTTAATTTTAACTTACAAGGCTCCAGGCAAGGCTTCAGGGAGT
Organism: Cuculus canorus; assembly: GCF_017976375.1. NCBI lineage: Eukaryota > Metazoa > Chordata > Aves > Cuculiformes > Cuculidae > Cuculus > Cuculus canorus. The sequence continues at coordinate 175,056,260 of NC_071401.1, read as the reverse complement.
TGGAAGTGCCACAAGAGTGACATCCTAAATTAGTGCTATCCTCCATATCTTCAGGCAACTGACCTAACCGAACTCTTCCCTAAGAGTTATGATGTTGGGTGAAAGGGTTAACAAGCATGAAACCAACACCTATACTTCCCCTCCTCTTCAGGTAATGTCTGTCATGCCGAGTAAGTCTGAAACACTTTAGGTGTCAAGTTCTGTCCTCCTGCAGTTCACAATTAGCAGCAAGCAATCTGTTAATTAAACCTTTAAAGCTATAAACTACAGTGGCTCAGAAGCAGCTCCTTTTTCTATACATTGCTGCTCTTCCAGACCCACTTCATCCACTCCAGGTCAGTTCACAAAAGGATATCAGCAGACACTTTGCTCTAAGCATGGTCTAAGATTCCTTTCCAACGAATGAAATAACAATACTCTCTTCTGCTCATTAATAAAATGATGAAAAATGTAAAATAATAGCTGATTTGTCACAAATAGCATGCATTTCTTAAAAGATATTTTGGAAATAGAATATTAAAATCTTTGCAGTAAGTGCTGCTAGCAGCTTGCGTTTCGTTAATGTTTTCATTTTACAACACTGGAAGTACTGTAGCTATGTACAAGGTCCAAAATAAAAAATGGGATTAACCCTATAGCTCAGGAACCAAGAGTGGGAGGGGAGAGACAAAGAGATGATTATAGAACGTATCATAACCTGTTACAGTGAGACAAAGCTCAACTTCGTTTCTTCCTTCAGTACGAGTGGATGCATATTCAAATGTCAGTTATATATATAGAACATAGAATGGTGTGCAAGAGTTAACAGCAAGTTAACATCAAGTTTCTTGTGAAACTAAAGATATCCAGGATGGAAACTTTTCAGTTATTAACTAAGGCTTATGGTTAAGAGATCCCAAAGATCAAGTTGGTGCTCAAAGGAACCCATTTTTTCATCAGTAGAAGATGTGAAAGCAAAACCGAAGCAGTCTCAAGATAGCAATAAAGCCATCAAGAAAAAAGAAATTAAGTTTTACTCTAGTACTGTGTGTTCAATGTATAGGATGGGGTTTTGGGAAGCAGGTATGGTTGTAGACTTTCTCTTGTTACCACCACCTGGTATATGGTGTATATCTTGAGGGGTTATATGATGAGGGAGTTACCATTGCCTTGAGCAACTTCTTCCTCATCCATATCATACCTGCCATAAGTGATGTTATTGGAATTACAGCTGCTTCCTGACCATGCCTGGCAAACATAATTTGAAGAAATAAAATAAACACTATGATGAGTAGCTCCTTTCAGGAGCAAGAAGCACATTTCAAATTGTAAAAGATGAGGTGTTATTTTGTTCAGGATATAAAAATCAATACCTGTGTTGTTTGCATCACAATGTCCATTAAGAGATCCCTGCAGAGATCAGAACTGCGGCATGTGTGGAGGACTGTGCATACGAAGGCAAGATCCATTTAACAAACACATAAAAACATGGGGTAGGTAAAATCCACATTCTCATGAAGGTGGGATTCATGTCCTCTAACCTCATGTCCTCTTAGCTGTGCAAGAATTAGGTGTCTCCTCCGAGGCAGTTACATGAATTTTCTTTATGGTCACCCCAAGAGTGATTTAGTCTGTTGTTAAATGAACCTCCAGTGCAGATGGAATGTTTTGCCTTATGGAGGAACCTGCTCTCTTCATTGCTTCTGAAGAAAGTCTAGTTTGCTAGCTTAAACTAGGCAAATTGCAATGCTCTAGTGCTGATTCACAGGATGGATGAAGATACAGGCAGGTTTGACTTGAGGCTGCCGTGAGAATCCTGCAATGAAATTGTTGTAGACAAAACCTTCTGACTGTTATTTCGTCAAATAAAACTATGTGATTGACTGGCCTTTGATTCACTATCTTCCTGAAAAATCTAAAAATCCCGCAAGGTTTGTTGAAGTAGCTGAAATCCATAGCAACAGCTCACTGAACTGAAAACTAAAGGAAAAAAAAATATCCCACATTTCTAGACTGGACCAAGTATTTTAATGGCCTCAAGATTCCTAACTTTTTTAACTAAAGATGGCAGGAGAAAGGGAAGGCCACAGGAAAAATGCTGAATTTGCACTCTTATTGGTGAAAGTGTTTCCAGAGAGAAAGCTGTGTTCCTATCTTCCTGCAAGCTCCCTTGAGCTGTGGAGTGCAGCACTGGAGACTGCACATCCTTTACCTTAACTATGTGTGCTCGGTATTTAGTAACAAAATGCATTACTGTTGTCCAGCAAATGTACTGCACTGAGTTAATCCTTACCCAACAAAAGAGTATGGAGCCAATATCTTTCCTTGCAAGAATTATTACGTTGCTTTCTAGAAGGAGGTAAAATAAGTACTATAGGTCTCCAGTCAAAACTCAGCCTAAAGCCACTGATCTATAAAAGGGCATCTTTGAAGGTGTTCGAGGTTTTAAACTAAGTAGACAGAGGACTGTCTCAGGAAAAGAGTGAAAAATTACTGTTTCTCTCACACAATAAAGCCTCAAAATCCCAGCAGTGAAAAAGAGACAAAAAGGCTGCAAAATAAACAAGAATCTGTGTGGAGACAAGACAAAAACCTTAGAGTTTAAGTGCCAACAGAACTAGGGTAGGAACTGTGAAGAAATATATGTTATCCTCTGTCACAATTTCCTCTTGGCTTCTAGAGAACATAATTTGTGCGTTCTTAGTAAATAAAGAAAGATTATGCCCCAAAGAAATAACTATCAATTTTTCCTGCTAAAGGAAATAGCCCATAGTAACCTAAATTCTGGCTAACCACATGGGTTAGACAAACTAAAGAGAAAAACCTCTAAAGACCTCAAATAATAAAGAATGAATTATTATTGTTCTTATATATATATAACGTAGTAATAATATAGATCTGTACATTTGGCCGTCCTCACTAAAAGACAAGCTGTCTATGAACTGAAGTGTAAGACATCAAGTGAAGAGGATTTAGAAATTTGCCTGCTTTAAGCTTCCCCGGCACCAAAAAATAGGTAACCACAGTTCTAGAGGACAAAATCCACTTGCTGCAGAAGATAATGGTTTAAGCAGGAACACTGTGAGGCTCTAAAAGCACTGACAGACATATCACTGGAAAACACATTTGAAAAACCACCAAAACCTGCAAGAGCAAAACCACTATCCCACCAGAAAGCTAAACAGAAATTGTTAGTCACGCAAAATATGGCACACTGTTTCAAAACAGGCTATTTTCATTATCATAAGACAAAAAGGAATTGAGACCATGACAATGTTATTTCTGATAGCCCTAAAAGTAAAAGAAGCATGACCAATTGAACCTTGGTTATCCAGGGAAAATGCACATCTGGGCTATCAAACTGTAGAACATGTTTCAATGACTCTATCATAAAAATTAATCTCTGTATGATCAACTAAGTCTGAGTAATTTTTCCTGTTGCATCTGTATTTTAACTCCTTGCAGTATGGGCATGAAATGAGAGGATGCACAATAATTAACCACTGTAATTTGTGTGCCTCTCTCTAATAAGACAGAAAAATCGTTCTCTGTTTCACAGCAGCTTTGAATATCAATCCAATATTTCTGTGAAAACTTTTCCGGGAGATGGGAATCATTTAACAAAGCTTCAGCCCAGAGTCCTTTATTTTGGTTATGAACATACGTGCCGCTAGTCTTCTCCAGCACATATTGCTTTCAAGCTTGTTTGCAGGAAGGCTTTATAGTCAATAAAGCAATGTTCTTCTCATTATAGTGAGGTTTGTAGGGCGCCTGTCCTTGGTAAGATCTCTTATGGGATAAAGCTGCAAAAAAGGGCCATCTGCCTTCAACAGTCTTTCTGATGATAGTGCTGGTAAAGTATGCTGTTACCATTAGTGGCCAGCTGGCCTCTTACATAGTTATATGTTACAAACGCTTTACAGCAAGACAGTGTAACATCAAATGAATTGTTTAAAAAAAACATAGCATGCTTTGAATTGTAAAAGTATCCTTAGAGAGCAGAATAAGCTACGATCCTCAAGGCAGCCCATCCAGGTTAGTATTTGTTAATGCGAGCCTTTTAATCCTAACTTTGAGTGTATTTCCCTTTTCCAAAAATGTAATGGTTACTTTTGTGTATCAAAAAAAAAGCTGATGAAAGAAAAATGTCTAACAGAAGTTATATTTTATGTTAGAATATAAGAATCACTGCTCACAGAGTTTGGCCCTTTGGGTCTTATTTTTGCTTAATGAAATCTGACTCTCTGTTTATGTGCCTTCATATGATACACCTGTATACAATGAAAAAAAGTAATCCTCACAATATTAGACGTTGACAGACACTGTGTTCCACTACCTACTAAAAAAAAATTACATCTGCCTCAAAGAGAAAATATTCTGTCTTTTCAATTACATGAATATAGCAAATATGCTATATTTTCAGTTACATTAAAGGTTTATCAGATAAGCAGTAGAAAAAAAGCTTTTGCAAAATTCAATATGAAAGTTTTAAGTAATAAAAAAAATACAAGGAATATTCTAAGTTCCCCCCAAAACAGAAAAAACAAAACTAAATAATGTTCAAGAAGAAAAGTCTTTGAAATCAACTGATCTTCAGCCATGCCAAAAAAAAGTGGCAAAAACAAAACTCTGTAAAATCAGAAAGAAAATTTCCCTCCAAAAGTGCAAGGAGAAAGTTGTTTTACATTGTTTTGCAAGAAATTAATAATTAATCTTGAGATATTATAGTGACTTTCAAATTATAGTACTGCTGCCCTCAAGAGAAAACAAGACAATTGTTAAGGAGAAAAGGAAGATAATTGAACTTATTTAACTTATTTTGTAACTTAATGAATTCATTTTGTAATTGTTGTCAAAACAGAAGAAATTTCGTGATTCCAGAAAAAAATCCTGTTTGGCAAACCAACTAAGATTTTCTTAATATTCAGGAAAAGTAATCCTACTTTGCACTGAAGAAATGTTGGAATTGTGCTGAAAGATGTGGGCTTAATATTTTAGCAGAGTCCTGTTTATGTTCTGGATAGCTGTTTCTGCACAATGTCTGTGATCAATAGTATTTTTTAATAAAAGACACCCATTTGTGGCTACTCAAACAGCTGAGCCATTCTTGAGCGTCCTGTAAGTACACAAGCGTATATGTTACTGTTTACTTTGGATATTGGAGGCTGCTCTCTATTTTTAAATAACACTGAAGTGCCTTTAGGAACAATATTTCCAACTAAGGCATTCATGAGCAGATATATTCAGCCACTTTACTCCACTGTGGTGAATTTTAGAGGTCATTGTTATTTATTTATCTTCAGAAGAGCTTATAATGCAGCAGGTACCATTCAGATATTTTAAAAAGCACATTTACAGCTTTTCTCTTTTGTTATTCTAAAAATTTCTACAGTTCTATGTCTGGAAATAATAGCAAGTGTAACAAAGACAATTTCTTTTTGAAAAAATATCATGGCTGGGAAGAAATTTCATTTTATTGTTATTTTTGCTCTGTTGTTTAAATAGTACTCTTTCTTCTAAAAAAAGAATATAGAGGTTGAAGTGGAAGGAGGAATACCTCTGAGAAGCAGAAAGCTTCCAAGAAATGCTAGTATCCCTTAGTTTCCTTACAAAGGAAACAAAACCCAACTTACAGGGGCACAGAAGAATATAGCCCCTTGAAAGTCAAACAATCAATTAGAACCAAATTGTCCTGGAAATGCTATGAAATGATGTCAGGGGGGTTTCTTTTTTTTTTTTTTTTTTACAGTATAGCTGATAAGAAATTCAGGGGGTTGAACAATAATTGTCCCCTGTATGCCTTTGTCTTCAAAAAAAGCCCAATTCATTTTCTTTAGAGTACATGCGACTAGTGATTCAATGTCATAATACATACACCATGAAAAACCCTTCCTCCTCTGAGTTTTTCTAATCCTACTCTTCATAATTTTATTTTGTTTCTTTTCTAGTTTATTTGTTGTAGTGAACTGAATCAGCACACATACAGGGATCAAACAAGGTTCAGTGCTGTATGTGAGGAAGCAGTGGCAATGAATGGGTATGAGGCTATGGGATCATTTCTCTTATTTCCCTTATTTCTTTTATTAATATTCATCATTCTACTATTCTCTGGATTTCTAGGCTTTTAATCAAATAGGAACATGGCCTTCCTTCTGCATCACACAATCCACAGATCACAGAAACTGACACAGAATTTTCTGAATCAAGTGTAAGTTTCTTATTGATTTGCTGCATGTGCAACTGAAAGATATACTAAAAATAACTAGTATTGATTAATACATGTCAAGTGTTAACATGAAATTATTCTGGCATTAAGTGCATATTCCCTATTCCTGGTGCAAACTCACCATCAGCTTTCAGCATTAGACTTCTGGGTTTTTGGATTGTAATAATCTATACTTTTCATAAAACATTACACAGGGATGCAAATTTATCTGTAAAATGGACCTGCCATTGTGAGTATCCAACAGTCTGTGGAAAGAGAATCCTCTTCCCATATTTTACAAGGGTAATTTTGATATTTCACTACCTTTAACAAAAATATTGATTAAATTTGAACCAGTTATAGATCCAAATGCAGTTCATTAGAAAGCTTCCTTATTGGTGATTACTTTTTATGATATATCGGATCAGTATAATTTGTATAAGTGGGATTTTTTCACATTAATACTCAATGGAAAGCTCTGTTGTGATGAAATTTCTCACAAGTGCCTACTATTTCAAAGCAGTTGTCTGGCAACCAAACTCATAATCCCATAAACATGTATTTAAAAGCTAATTGTAACAGAAACATAAAGAATCCTAATATTTATCTGACTTGATTTCGTAAGGTATTCATCAAATTTATGAGCATGCTAATAAAAAATCCTTGAATGCTTTCAATTCCTAGGGATACAGTTATTCATTTCATATCAGAAGCATTTAGAAAGTGTTTGCTTATGCTGGCATACGAGTCTTCTTGCAAACTTTTGTGCTGAAAACCGACTTTTAGCTTAAATAGTGCATGTTCTTGCTATAACAAAAGGCAAAAGATTTCAGTTTTTTTATTCTAATGAAAATCTTGCAATTAAATCCAATGTACCTCCAGCAGCTCATAAACGGATCAGAGTACATTTCTGCTATGTGAAATATCTCTGCAACATAACACTACTGAAAAGATGGAGAAGGAAATATTTGGTAAGATACTTCTCTTGAAAGTTTGAATAACTTCAGCACTGCTTTTTGCTAAACTTTGGGTTTAGTTTCATTTTCAATGACAACATTGCACTTCAAAATGTGTGTGTTCCTTTTATACTTGTACCCCTTTATGGCATACAAGAGAAGAGACTGACACAACTCAACGCAATGACTTGCAACCCCTAACATAAACTGGCAATTTTTAATTAAGAAAAACAAAACCGAAGCAGAATGCTCATGAAATTTAAGAAAAAAATAAAAATAAAAAAGTAAAAATATTTACATCACTACCCACTGCAAATAACAGATATTCATTAGCTGAAACTTTTTAGATGTAAGTTTGCAACAAGTCATATACCCACAAAAATCCTGTCTTGAAACATTTGTAGTTGATATGAACATATTGATACCATATGAAAAATAGCTAGACAGTTAACTAGAATATGAAAAGCTACACCCTCCAAATTCAGGATGTTGTTCTTCCCAGGAGGTACGGGTCATCCATTGAAAGTACAGAACAGTAAACACTGCAAAGCCTCTAAGTAGGCAATGGTCTCTTTTACCTCTGGGAAAAAGCATGGCTTGCAAATCACCCAGTTTTTCAGAACACATTGAAATTAGTTGACACTCAAAAAATTGTCAGAAGGAAGAGAGGAACATGTACAAGACAGAAGACATAGAGAAGCATCTGTTGAGAGGAACAAGGAAAAGTAGACCATGAAGAGCAATGGCAAACATAGCTGGAGCCTTAAGATTTGGGAGAGGGACAGAAATTAAAAGATCTTTTCTTTTTCTTTCTTCAGGACATGCTTTTCCAAAGATAGAAAAGCATCTAGGATCTTTCACGTGAGCTCTGCAAAGCTCTGGGTTGTAGTCTTCTGCTTTTTCCTCTTACTTTTCACCATAAACAAACAAACAAACAAACAAGCAAACCTTTGCAGGATGGAAAGTAAGGTAATCCCTCAAACACCTTCCAGACCATTTGCATCTCAAAGTAGTTCCAGGTTATCACCCACATACAGTGCATCACACCATATTTCTCATTCCACACAGGTGTGATATCTTTGTAATGATATTAATGCACTTTTCTACAAGTTATAATGCACTGTTCAAGGTAGATAACTCCTTTATGTGACAGCTTCAGGTACACAGACACAACCCATATTTCTGAGTAGATGCATGAGGAAATTATGGCTGATGTTTATGCTAGTAAATCAAACAAACTGAGGCTAATTATTCTGCCCTGATGACAACAGCTTCTGCAGGGCTGTAGCCACACAGTCACAATCTCTTACATTTCCCTTGGAAAACTGTAGGCATCCAAATGGCCCCCAGTGTTCTAAACCCAATGTTGTGCTCAAAAAGTGCTCACTCCAAACTGTGCCAAGGTTTATGTTAACTGTGTCACTGTAAGGATGGTTTGGGGCCAGTACGCAGTCCTAATCCTTGTGCTGTTTAGATTACCAGAGAAAATATGACTGTAGGATACTTTGAGACCACTTGGGAGAATTCATAGCCAAATTTTAAAATCAAGTCATCACAATATTAAAGTGAAAATAAACATATAAATGATGAGACTACCTGTGAGGGAAGAAGAGAGATTTGTACATATCACTTAGTCTGGCTGGTAACACCACAATTTTAGATCAATAAAATCTATTCTCTTATTACATCTGTAGCTAGCCTTACGTCTTCCCTTTCCAGAGAAAAAAAAAAACCAGCCCCTAGGCTGGTTTTCTTTGCCTTGCAGATCTCTGAAGATCCATTACTTAACTACTCATGTCAGCATTTTCCCATGATGTTTGAGTCTGTGGCTCCTCTGCAGCCATTTCTTCCCATCTGCTTCTAGAGGATGTCTATTATTTTTTCTGCAGCCTGGCCCTCACTGAGTCACAACTTTCCAGGAAATATGCAGAAAATATGTGAATCTTCACTAGAGATGAGAATTTTGGTGCATGTGCTCTGTCACTATGCTTATAGATATTGTCTTGTGGCCAGGAAGGCACTGAAGTTGTGTGATTCTTTATCAGAATATAAACTTTACACTTGCTGTCTCAATTTTTTTACATCAATATACACGTGCTGTTTCCAGCGTGGTATGCTTGGTCCAGAGTCAGTCCAACTTTCAGTCTCTACTGCTAGAACCTTCCCTTATCTAATTCTACTTTTGGCACTTGCCTAATCATGATATTTTAAGTCAGTTTATTAATTTGGTAAGATATTATCTCTGGTTTCCTACATTAGATTAGTTTTCCAATCAGATGAATGCCAGGTCAGGCACAACGGCTGTGGCAGGAGTGCAGGTCAGCCAAGAATGGGGATGGGGATGGGAAGGAGAATTAAGAAAGATGAGGCATGGGAAATAGGAAAAATATGTTTTTGTTTCCTGGTAATTGTTAATTTATTATTATGTGTTACAGAATCATGGAATCCTTAGACTGGAAAAGACCTTTAAGGTCATTCAGTCCAACTGTTAACCTAGCACTGCCAAGTTCACCACTAAACCATCTCCCTAAGTGCCACATCTACACATCCAGGGATGATGACTCAACCACTTCCCTTATGCAGTGTTATGAAATTGCTTTTGTAGGTTCAAGAGAGGAATGCTGTTTCTTGCCTATTATGTTATTATTGAAAATGTCAACACCTTTTTTCAGAATACTAAAAGATTTTGTGTGCCTTAGGTTCTACATAAATGTGTCTAAATCATAGAGGTTTTCAGAGTATTTAATCTAGTGGAAGTATAATTCTAACCCTTTACCTGTCATTATCATAGCAAGGATGTCATATCTCACAAATACAGATCTTATGAGATTATATGTCAGAGAGTCATTTTCTTTGATGATGATGTTTCTTGATGGTGAGAATAAGAAGCTAAAAACAGTATGAATTTTATCTGACGTATATAAAAACAAATGTGTACCAGTCCTGGAGAGGAGAGCCACAGTTTCATTAAACTTACCTACCTGCATAATATCGGGCTAGTAATTTTTTGCCATTTCATTCACATTCTTTAGCAATACCAATGTTTTTAGCTCACCATTTTCTATACGTCACTTTCATCTTTGAAGAATTTATCTTTTCCTTGCTATGTTTTCATTTCTTTTGCTTTAATTTCCATTTATCTACATTTTTCTTTTTGTCTTCAGGAGCTTTTCTATCTTACACATGGCATCTCTTTCAGTGACTTCTGTGAGGTAAGCTCACTTTGCCTCACTGTATCCCCAATATTGACATTTTAATCTGAACTGGTCCTCTAGGACATAGTTATTGTTAATGGAGAGAAACAGGCATATCCATTAATATAACCTTAACGATTGTTATATCTGCAGTGCAGTTATCTCAAAAGAAATCAAGATTTCAATTGTGTTCCAGTTTAAATCACTAATGATAACGATAGGTATTCTTACTTATATTTTGCTAATGATAGTTGTTCTTACATATGTTTTCTGTTCTTTTACAGATTTGTCCAAGGTCTGGAGAATGCTTAGTATATGTTTTCTTCCACACCTTCTGCTGTCTTCCATGTTGCCTGCCTTTGTAGTCTTCTCTTTTGTTTTGCTGACTGTTCCTATGATTTTGCTCTTTGGTAGCATAGCTGTGTCACACAATCTGGTCTGCCTCTGCTCTACAGTCTGGCAAATTGATAGGACCAGAGAGAATGGCAGGAATATGTGCCAGAGGTGTTTTAGGTTGAATATTAGGAAAAGATTCTTTAAACAGAGGGTAGTGGAGAACCGGAATAGGGTTCCAGTGAAGCAGTCATGGTGCCAAGCCTAACACTATTCAAGAAACAACACACTCGGATGCATGATGTGAATTTGGAGGTTGCCCTATACAGCAACAGGAGTTGGACTCAGATCATTCTATGATTCTAAACTTTCAAGAGGTTTCTGTATTTAATTCACTATTTTCTAATAGTATTTTTTCAGTTACTGGTCCTGATTTTACCTGATATCAGATTCCACAATACACTACAGACTGCACGTTTCATTTTACAGACTGAAGTCTTTTATAAATGTCTTCAGGTCTGCTCCATCATCCCTTTCTTTCACAGAAAGCTAACAACTTCCAAAGGTTCATTGCTGTAAGTGTGCAATATTTTTTAGATGATATGGCATTTAATGCCATCCTACCTTGCTATTTGCATGTACTTTATTATTAAAGAAGTCTGGAGTCTCTGCATCAGCAATATTAAAATAAAAATCTGCTGTCAGCATTCACTTTCATGAAGGGACAGAACTCTCTTTTGAACCTCTTCCAATTTTTGCGGAAGAAAGAGTTTTGTTCTTCCTACCAGATGTTCTTGCGTCTGCCTAAAGAATGATCTAGATTAGCATTAAAACTCTGAGGCATCTTCCTAGCAATAGAAGGTAAACAAAGCAGAGATGAAGGGGACAGAGGCAGAGAGAGTGACCTGTGTGTTGCTTATCACCTTCCAGCTTGAAATGCAGTTACTTCAAACCAGTATTTTCCATTTCCCTCGAAGAAATTGCCCAGGCTATATTTACCAAAGTGTCATTTCTTATACCAGTTTGGCTGCTCTATGAAATGATAAATAAAAAGATATGAAAAAGGTACGATCTCTATCCCATCTCCAATTCAGTGTTCAAATCACAATGGTGTTGAAATGCTAGACTGAGACAGAATTTAACCAGCCATCCTCCTGGAGACACCAACGGCTGTGCTGGGCATTGTGTCTTCAGCCCTGTCCTAAATCCCTGTTTTGTGAGCATATTGTATGTATATCATGAAAAGCTCACAGTTTTGGGTGATAATAAAGATTTTAGAACCCTGACCAGAATATCCCCCAGGGTATCACTGCCACCTTTGTTTTGCAACAAGAAAATTACAACTCAAATATCGTGGTTGACTTAGGTGAAGGTCATGTTTCTGACAGGAGCTAGGAAGAGTAAAACTCTTGCCAGCTAACACCATGCATTGGACCTTCCCTATCCCCTACCCATTAGTCTTTCATCATTCATTATTTTTCAGCTTTGGAATGATATTAGAGGGATGTGGCCCCTCAGAAGGCCCGGTTTCAGACACTGTATCATAGCGTGCACTAAATTAAATGTGTTCTCTCAATTTGTGTCCTTTCTATGCTACAGTGTCCCTGCCTGCCTTGCTGTCCTTGAAATGAAATGTGAAATTAGCTCTCGATAGTGCAGCGTGACAGAAATCAATAACCGAATTATGCCGGAGCGTAGGACAGGCTGCTAAACCTGGCAGCCCCAGCAGCATCTCAATGCATGTCATGAAGAACGCTGAACTCTGGAAAAGAGAGGTGTCTTTCTTGTTAACTGCTGTGGTTCTGGTTGATGCATTCCCAGAATGGCAGAGATATTGGAAAAGTACTGAAATACATCACCTGGTGATTTCTAGCTTCTGTAAGTACATTTCCTGACTATGTAAGCAGACTTTAACTCACAGAGAATACAAGCCTCTGCTTTATTACAACACTGAAAATGATCAGATAAAAGCTTCTAGAGATAAATATTTTGGAGCAAATATGTGTGTTCCTCCAAGGAAGCAGAATAATCTGTCACAGTAGATTGAACTTCAATCAAATTTGATGGTTTTTACATCAGTTTACTAAGTAATCTGATTAAAGCCTCAAAGTCTTCTCACTGTGATACTTAATGACTTGTGATGGAAAGAATGTAATACCGACTAAAAAGATGTGATTAGGACTTGTGGTTCTTTCTGGCTTCAAAATCCTCAAAGTGCAAGAATGAAGATGAATTTTAGTGATATAGAAAACAGAAGGTAATAATGAAATTATTTGATACTACTGTGTTATTGTAGCTACAGAAAGATATAAACTTAGCAGAACAGGTTGTTTCCAGGGGAATGAATTCTATAAAAAAGAAATAAATGTTTTAATTGTAATGCAGTGGGCTAAATTCTATCCTGGCAAGAATCCTTTGAGACAGAATCCCTGACCCTTCTCCAGTAATTTTGTGCCATGAAAAATGCACAAGTCATTTTAACAGGCCTAAGAGAATTTCAAACTACTGCAGAGATTGCAAAAGTAGATTACAATTTTTTTAACAAAATATTCATTCGCTGGAAGACATAATAAACTGAAGAATAAACTCTCAGAGGGAAATAATTGCTTTGGACAAATTACTTCAGTGCATTATATTATCTAAGTATAGAAGTCGCACAACTTTAGCGATGTTTGTTTCCTGATCTAGTCCTGTCTTCAAGGTAGGCACTTGTATTTCTCCATTTCTGCTTTCATCAAGGATTGCAGCCTGATATTCAGGGAATTTATTTGCAGGTGATTGTGTAGCTTAGGATGACATTTGGAGTGTAGTTATAATAAAACCCAAGGGTATCTGCAGGAACCTCATTTGTTGAAGTCTTAAACAGCCAAAGTATGAAAAGGAAAAGGAAAGGATTTCTTCTCTTGTTCCCCTGTCTCTTTTCCACCCTCTATTCCTACATGCAGCCCAATGCCATCCTTTGGTTGATTCAGTATAGCCCTACTTTGTAACTCAGCTTATAGAGGAAAACACAAGAAATTAAGGAAATGGACCGGTGAATGTCTCCTGAGGCAGGCAGGAGGCCACTTCAACGGCCTGACTTCTGCAGCTGCCAGGTTTTGAAGACTTCATCAAGTGGCATGTCCTGTAAAAGGAAAAGACACGAGCAACCTTGTCGGGATCAGGCACTGGTCAGAAATCCTCTCCAGGAAAAGTATAAGGCTACACTTACCCTATTACAACACCAGATTTTTGGTTGCCTTCTTTGAATCCTGTCATGCTGAACTGAGCCCTCCAATGAAAGGATCAACTTTTCTTATTTCTCCTCCCATTTTCTTTCTTTTTCCTGACCTAATTGCTATGAGGCACCCTGAAGTGACTCCTGATGGGTCTCTCTTCCCTGTTGGCTCCCTCCTGCCGAGTCAGTCTGTGGGTGAGAAGGAGTTGAGGTAAAGAGGCAGTGCTCCCATTCCTGTAGCCCTACTGTGCTAGGGCAGCTGTGGCAAGAATTCTGCTTGCCTCCGAGACCTCCACTTGCACACACCCCTTCCCCATAGGGCTGCCAAAAATGCTTCAGTGCAGAACAAACATCCCGGAGAGGAGGCAGGGATTCATCTAAATTATTTCCCTCAGAAAATACTCAAGATATTTAACTGTAGCAAATCAGTTGTGCTTACCACCAGGTGGACTTTAGATGGAAATTTACTTTGCTTTCTGCCAGCATATCCACCTCCCAGATCCCAAGGAAATTCTGCCAGAAACTCCCATCTCCTGGGAAGTCTACGAGGCACATGGCTAAAGAAGTCCTTTCGACTCTGGCTTCTAAGTTCTCCTGTTCTCCAATTCCCCAGACATTAAGGCTCCTGAGTCGCCCACCAGGAAAGCTTTCAGTGGCACAAGGGATTCACAGTCCTGTTGGTGGACTGCCAGGGAGATGAAATTACTAAATACATTGCAATTTGCACTTTTCCAAATATTTCTTTTTCCTTCTCCCCTCAATCTTCTTGGTTGAATTTGAACTAAAATGTAGTTGGAAATGCAAATTTCCCAGGGCTTGGAGATTCCAGTTTTTGCATAGACTAAGTTAAAAGCTTAGTTTTGGGATGCCATTTCAAGACACACATTAGGTTAGCTGCTGATTAGTTTGGCAGATGGAATGGTGTGAAATCCCCAGCACTGAGATTTTCCAGGGGAAGGAAATGCTGTAGAAAGACTAGGGAGACAGCCAAGAAAAATGTAGAGAATCAGAGACAGGAGTACAAGGAGTTAGAAGGCAAAGGAAAAATTCAGAGTGTGAGGGGGACATAGTTTTTGAACAGTATTATAAACTATAAATCTTTGATTTTGTTATTCTTTTCTGTTCCTACTATAAAACTTGGGGGTTTTTTTCATTTAGAAAAAAAATCTGGAAAAGAACCCTAAATGTATTTAAGACCGATTTGAAAAAGTTTTACTATTTAAACCAACTCTAATTAATGTCCCAAGGTGAGTCTGAATGAGTAAATAAAGTGTGAACAATAAAAATTAAAAAACTAGAAGTTCAGCTGCTGTTCAAAGACAATGGCCTCGATTACTATACAAGCCTCCTTTTGCTCTCAGTTGGAGAGATATGGTGGTAGATTCCTTTTATTCTAACATGTTGGGTTTATACCCCACTCCCAGATACAAATTGAGAAGAGAATCCTGCCTTTTTATAGAGTATTTTTGACTTCACTTACATAATTTAGTCAAAAGGAAGAAAAGGCTTTTAAACAGAGACTTTGTTTGTGCTTGAAAATTAAGGTGTGAAAAATGACGCCACACTTTAAAAATCTGTCTTTGTGCAGTCTTGGAGCCAAATTACAAATTGTTTTACATTCTCTCTTAACCTTGTGTCAGGAAACCACTTACAATTCGTGCAAATCTTTTTTTCTCTCTGAACAGTTCCAAGTGCTGTCTCTGATGATGTCACCCCGATTCCATTTCTCCAGCTGCAGATTTCCAGGGAGAAAGAAGCAGATTCAAAATAAATACAAGGGGAAAAGAAAGCGTTCAAGCTTTCTTCATTCATCAAAAATCGAGGTAGAGGAGGCTGCAGTGGGCCAAGGGATGCAAGTATAAACTGGGGGGGAGGGAGGGGTTGTGTGTTTCTCATTGACTATATTTTAAATATTTTTATTAAGTGTTTTCTGGTATATTCTATCTAAACACTCTTTAAATGTTTAAATGCACACCTTTAAGCCAAATGAAGATTTGACCTATACTTCCTAATAAGTTTTCTGAAAAGCAAAGAAAGATCTATATTTCTCTAAGTAACTGTTCCTTTTTCGTGGCTTAATATTGCACACATGTTTTCTCATTTAAACTTTGCCTCAATTGGCTTTGGATTTTTATGTAGCGTTTGAAACTATTTCTAATGGGAAAATGCAGCTGTTAGCAAGATTTACTAAAATGTACATGTAACTAATTTTCCAAACATTTCTCTCGAGGACTCTGACGTATCTACAGAAGAACTTATGCCAAAAGGATTTTTAATGTAACAAAATGAAGAAGGAGGGGGAAAAAAAAGAAGAAGAAAAAAAAAAGAAAAGAAGAGAGAGAAATCATCTACTTGCAAGGCTAACAAGAAGGAAAAATTGAATTTTAATAGTTCACATTTGCATACTTCCTTTAAAGTAAATCTTGAGATTCTCCACAATGACCAGCAAGGTTATTTTGCAGAAAATCAGTGAATCTTCTGTGTGAATTAAAATAACCTGAGATAAAAGCAGTAATGTGATGTGGTCTAGAATGGTATAAATGACTTCACCATGGAATGTGATTTTATATTTCGTTTCTACATCATGTTTTCGAAGGCACAAATGAGGAAGACTATACAGTCTTCAGCACATCACTCACTAAGAATAAGCAAGTACATTGTGAAGTGTCATGTTCTCAGCCTGTCTGGTAGCACAAGGCAAGGGGAGTCAAGAAATTCAGTCTGGGACAGAATAAGTTTTCAAGACAAGAGGAAGAAAGATTCAGCTCATGTATCCTTCCTGTCTCAGCCTCTTCTCTAAGACATCAATGCTGCAAATTTATCCATGCCTACCTCCACACAAATTGCAATATGAACTCAGTTATCACAGATTAAGTTAAACTGAATTGTTGGGGGAAATAGACACATTTTTAAATAACCCCATTAGAAAGAGATAGATGTGCAGTTAAATTTTAAAACCTTGGTCCACTCTTGGCTCTGAACTGGCTCACTACAACTTGGGAATGTGTCTAAATTTCTCTGGAACAGATCCTTTTTTGTCCTTGTTCTTCATTGTAGTTTACAGTTGTTAAAATTTCAAGCAACAGAACAGAAGTTAAACTGGAAAGCTCTAGTCCCTTCCTTAGATAAACTAGAAGATGCACCAGGAAGTAAAAAGTTGTAGAGAATCATAATTTCAGTTCTTTATTATCCCAGCAATAAAATATATTTAAGACACTGTCTGGTCTCTGTAACTGATACACATGAACACATCATGAATTTTAATATGTTTATCTTCATAACAACACAGAAAGGAAAGTGTTATTATTCCCATTCTATTGATAAGTAGTTGAGAGCATAGTTTCATGTTAACGGAAAACCAATTTGATCTTCAGTTGCTGTCAGAAGGTGTGGTCTTATTCTACCTTTTGCACCAGCTTGCTGTTTCTGATTCTGCTATGCAAGTCTAAGCATATAAGTCCCTTACACAGCTAAAGCTGCTGGAAGATTATCCAGCTGCAGGAACACTGAAGAAATTCTCCTTTCAGCATCATCTAGTCATTAGATCAGTTTAGCACTTTCATAAATGTACTGCACCCACTGCCAAGAAACCATTTTAGAATTAAGGAGCCAAATTCAGCTTGTCTCCAAATAAGTGGGACAAGAATGACACAGCAAAAAATTAAGCTTGAGATCTCACCACCTGTGCCACTTTTCTAATTACTTGGTTTTTCTGTATCTACTGGAGGAATGATATGATGAGATTAAAGGGAAGAGAAAACACGACAGTGAAAATCAGAATTATGAAGCTTAATGTGCTTTGTTACAAGAAGGAACAATTCCACTTATCTAAGGAATTAGACTCAAATAAATGAAATCAGTTCATGGATTTCGTGCTTTCTTCCTCCCTCTGGTGGCCTCCATTCAATAGCTCTTCACTATTATGTTTTACCACTGCAACTATTTGCAGGATCAAGTAGTAAATGGAATCAATGAAATGATCCAGGTTAAAGAAAAACCTTTTTCTATTTTTGAGGTCAGAAAAAGGTTACTTTTAAATTACCACATTTGCTGCATAATCCATAGTCATCTGTGTCAAAATAACCTGGAGGGAAGAAGAATAGCAGTGCTGATCAGGTTGGGAGTTGGAAAGCAATAGGATGGAAATTGTGTAAGTCGTATTTCCATTAAAATCAGAATATTGTCAAATGGTAGCTTTATACTATCAGAAGCAAAGGTGGCAAGTAGTATTTTTTTGGATTGTTTTAGAAGACTGAAAGCCTAAATATCAAAACAGATGTTAGATGCATATTATGTGTGAGTGCATATAGTAATAAATCTGAATGATTGCTGGCAATAATGGTTATTTCAGAATATAAAAATAAAACATAGAGAGAATGTCTAAAAGAGTATTGAAAAAATAAAAATGACATAATAATCGAAAAACATAGACAGAGTAAAATATTTGCTGCTAAGTGGTGACTACATGTTTATCGTGGCTTCTCAGTCATACACTTACCATTCTCTACGCATTCTCTATTCTAAATGACAACAGCTGGATGACTCCCTAAATACAACAGAGAACAAGTCATAGCATGGTGCTCTCTTTGAAACATATACAGTGAACCCAGGTAGTTAAAATACCAATAAATACTAAGTATGTTTGAGGAAAAGTCTGTACTAATAGTTTTAATGAGTTAAAGATACAATTATTGCAAACTAATTATCCAAGATTATGGAAATAAAATAGAATCAATTAAAATGTATTAAAGTACAAGCAATTACATTCATCAGTAATTAATATGAGTTTGACTGAACAATGAAAACTTTTAAGAAGCTCTGTTCATTGAATATTGATACATGCATTTACTATGCTTAGTACAAACTTAAGCAAAGAAAGCCGTTGTTCAAGGATTCTGTCATTCCATCAGAAGTGGGTTAGAAGCATTTCATGACTACATCAGCTCTATAAACAAATATTACTTTATGTTACCACAGAAAAAACAATACAGACTGTATGGCATGGGTGGGAACAAGTACTGGGTGTGGGAAGTAACATAAAACTCGTTATTGCCAAAAAGTAAATATTTCATTAATATTCATCCTGAAGTTCATTTCTCTACATTGAGAAACCAATGACAAATCCTCTCTGAAACTTGGGTCAGTGAAATTTTTCATTTTGTTCTCAAATTCTTGTTAGTTGCCTTGTTAAAAAAAAAGTTTATTTTAGGGGTGAAGATTTAGCTTGTGTTCATTGAGCAAAGAACTGCAGTGATTTAAGGCTTTATCACTGTTCAGTTTTTTGTTGCTACTCCACTGGTTGATCTCGACCAAGTAAGAAAACAGTGAGAGAGAAAGAGTACCTCTACTGCTAGGGGTAATGGTTGGACATGAGGTTTATTCCTTTGCTCCTCTTCTACTTAAAACTTAATTCAGCCTCTTTGCATTATTATAAATATTGTATTCACCAAAGAGTAGAGCAAAGAGACATTAAAATATTGTCAAGTGAAAGCAAGAATACCTCAATTCTGAAATAGATTACTTGGAAACAAAAATTTTGCTTTAGTTACACTATCCAAAGCATCATCTATAAAATGGGTTTATTGGTGTCAGGCATTCAGATTAGGAAATGATAACATTTGGAAAAAGGTCGTGCTAGTGTGAATGTAGAAAGAGAATTGGCAGGGCTCCTGATCTGACTGGTTAAAACTAGCAAGTATGAGTGCTTTGTCTGTTGGGAAATAAACATTATGCTTCCTCATTATTTTTCACAAGGAGTTTGAAGCAGAGATGGCTTCTAACTGCATAGTTTTCAACTAGTTACATGATATCGTAGTAGATTAGTGAATCTTTTGCATGAAAATAAAGATCTTTTTTAAGGAAAGAGAACAAACAAAAGAATTAGCTGTTGACATGGAATTATGACTCAAAACATTAGGCATTGAAAATGGAAGACTTGGAAGATGCTGTGGGAGATGGGGATGGATGGGGATGCCTCCTTTACCTGGCAGGTATTTTATCTGGCAAATAATTCCTGAGGTCTATGTGATCTCCAACTTTTTTATTCCCTTTCCCCATGTCCTGTTTAGTACTTCTGGTTTTTTTCCAATGGTATAGTTTAGGCAGCTGCAATATAGATGACACTATCTGATTTAGTCCTTTATGCTCCTTTTATAATGAAAGGAGGAGAAATACATTCTTACAGCAGATAACTCATCTGACATGTATTTTAGATGTCCATTTTGAAATTAGATTAATACTATGAGATGCAGGTGTCTGTCTTTGGGCAGATCAATTGTACTCACAGCCTCCAGGTGTTGACTTTAGCTCTTCTTAAGCATACACCATAGTGTTTTCTGAATTCAATTTAACATAAAGGCTAAGAAACAGAATAAAATCATGTAATAAGCAGATAAGAAGGTGACCGAAAACATTAGCAAAGCCTTTAGAGAAAGATAAATACCAACCAAATTATGTGCATTTTAAAATACACATGGCACAAAATGCAAAATACAAAATCCCAGCAGTTCATGTCCTCAAAAAATTCAGAGCTAGACACAATAGAGAACTTAAATTTTTATTGTTAGATGTCATAATGTTTACCTTGTAGGTTCCTATGCCTGGATTTGAATAGGAAAAAAAAAAACAACACAGAGTAAGGTACTTAAAATCTAATACCTCTAGGCATTTATGCTTGCGGTAAGCCTGCATTGAATGTGAGTGATTTGTACCATCTGAAAAAAAATGCAGTTGAACAAGATAGTAGAAAATGCTGAAAAGAGGAATGTACCAAAAAGTCGTATTTTCTAAGAGCCCATACATACAACTAAGGGTGCAGGAATATTTCTAAATCCAGTTTGAAACCAGACTTTTAGTCTTCTCAGAGAAGGTGTTTGATTATTCTTATCTTATGAAGGCCCATCTAATTAGTTTACACAGTGCCTAGAGGAGAAAAAAGTATTGCTGGTATGTACAGAATTTACAGATGTTTCATTTGCCTTACCATGATTATTTCAGTTTTTTAACCAATGACTATTGTATGTATAATGTCAGAACATTTCTGGGAGTAGAGGCAAGAACACAGGTCTCCTCCTTCCTAGATGAAAGCCTCAAAATATTGAATGACAGATTTATACTTGCTTCTTCATCTCCCCTTTTCCCTGTGTATAAATATCACATTTCATTCCACATAAGGGTGCAGCACAATAAAAGGGAGGGCACTGAACCTTCTGAGGATGTTATTGATCACAGATGTCTTTTTCTGGGTCATTGCTCTAACCATTAGATTATTAACCAAAAAAGACATCATTTTCTCCTCTAGATATATATTTGGAAGAAGCGTAACTATATCTACCATTTACTTCATCCTTCACCTGGTTAATGAGCATAATGAGCACATAAAACATTGGAACTCCAAGATTTTGCAGGGTTCAGGAATGAAGGACTTTAAATGGTAAAGAAAATGTGAACCTACAGACAAAGATATGGTTTCTTCTTCTTAACTTTACACTTAACTGAGGCACACAAGCACTGATCCCAATGTTCCAGACTCCTCTCCTTAGGCAGTCAAAAGAGACACAGGCATCATGACATATATTGTACTCTAGACTGGAATATTTCTCTCTGCAGATTAAAGTTGCCAAGTTTGGTGTCTCAGACACCAAATGCCTAAGTAAGGAAGGATGAAGATCGGCACACGTATATCTTAGCTTAGATGCCGAAGCCTTTATTTTTAGATCATCTGGTCTGTTTGATCCAGCCCTCGCAGAAAGAAAAAACAAAATAAAGAAAGCAGACAAAGTAGAAAGAATGAACTAACAGCAGCCAACAAAGATCTTATTAGTTTACATAAACCAGGTCTGCTTCTCCACTGGTGTATCCTGAGGCAACTATTCTATTGGAATTATATCAATATGCACGCACTGAGATGCAACCTTATATTTTCAATAGATTATTCTGTTCTTTGAGGTATCTGAGTCTTTGGACACAACTGTAATAAAAACAAAGAAATGACAAGAAAACACATTTTTAAATATGGTCAGTTATTGTATCAGTAGAATCTCCCTCCGTCAAAGCATGTAAAATCAAAAATCTGGCTTATTGAAACAATGAGTGTACAATTGGTTAGAGGAACAGTTGCACAACAAAACAATTGTTCCTCTATCATGTGATTGGATGCATGTCTGATTATGAACTTCAATATGTCCTTGATATGTTCATTCTCCATAGACACTCTTCTGGACTAAATCAATTACTGTTCTCAGCCTCTATAGGATTTCTGTATACATTTGCAGAGTTTTTTTCCCCCCTTGGTCTTGAATAAAAAGTAAACCTGTGAAATAAAGGCAGACAAAGATCAATGAAGTGTTAATGATTTCCAAACACTTTATCAAAATCTTAACTGAAAAATACTTTGAAACTTAAAATATGGAAAACTTGGAACGAGATGACAGCTTTGTCAGCCTCAAAAAATTAATTTAACCCATATCATCTCTGTGAATGACATACCTCTGTATGGATTTTAAGATGTCATCTGCACTTTTTACTCAAATCTCCATCATTCAACAATGTTTTTTCTTTGTTTTTTTTTCAATAGTCTCCTCATTTTTCCCACCATATCCCTCAGAATTGTCACTAAGACTTTAAATATATGTGCACTATAATTTTTTCTGGTAGATAAGATCAGAAAGAATAGACTTAGTTGGTGATTCAGGAAAGTATCAAGGGCTTTGAAAACTAGATCACCTTTTGTAGTCCATCCCAGACCCAGGTTTTTGCAACAGTGATAAAGCAGTGACAGCATGACATGTCAGTCTTGAGACGGATAGAATTTACACTCTGTGAAGTAAAACTCCAGCCTCCTGCAGAATATCTCATTTGACAATGAGAGATGTGACTGCTGGTTTTCTGTTCAACAGATCTGCAAATTCTCTGTTGGTTTTCATATATTGTAACAATCTGGAAGACAAAGTCCAGAATGAATGTTCATTTGGGCCTAGAGCTGACACATTCCAATTCAGTTCATGTAAAGAATAATATGTCACTGTTGTACAATTTCATGCCCTCAAAAATGACATATTGGATACTTTGCTTCAGGAAAGCTTCAGAAGATCTTTCCTCTACGTTGTCTGTTTTCTCTATCGTATGATAGAGCACTGCCCATTCTGCTCAGGAACTGAGAGCGTATCTCTCTCTTCTGTTCTTCCTACATTAAGACTGTAGCTATTTGGCTACTCGTGCACAGTCCTAAAGACAGGAGAGGGAATACCAGTTTGTTGTCAAAAAATTTCTCTCCTCTCTGATGATTTGACAAGTCCATATAGGGCAAGAAAACATAACCTTAACCTCCTTAAAGCTCCCTGCATGTGGTATCCTGAGCATAGTGTAGAATATTTTCAGGCACAAAAAGCTATGAGCATTTAGATCTTTCTGTTTTATTTGTGCTTACTTTACAAAGCTTGTTACCAGGCTGTTCTCCGCTCTCCAGCTGTTCACTGGATTCTCTTCAAGGAGAATTTTAAAGATCTCTCTCCTTTTCTTTTCTTTTCTTTTCTTTTCTTTTCTTTTCTTTTCTTTTCTTTTCTTTTCTTTTCTTTTCTTTTCTTTTCGTCTAGAATTAAAGCAAATTAATGAACTTTTACTTTTATTTTATGCTTTAAATTTAAACTGAGTCATGGGTCAACCATATTTCCACACCTGGGATTTGTTTTTCTTGGATTTAGTTTATATCTTTAATAAGTGTTAGACCAAATGTGCTAAGGAAATACTTTCCAGTTTTACTATTTATATGTTGTTACACTGAACTTAGTTTCATTTTTTGTTTTGAAGTCAGTTTTATTTTCTTAACAAGTATTTTTTAAAAGCAAAACTTCAGTTTCAGTGGTGGGCTTTTCTGCCCTTCAGGTTGCTTCTTGCCCCCAATTATTTTAACTCTGGTGGTAATGAATGAATTCACACACAGGTGGGCACAGAAAGTTAGCAGCTCCTATGGTTTATTTTTGATGTGGTTGGAATGGTGTTCCTTACACTCTCTTCTTGCCAAGCTGAGAGTGAGAGTGTTGAGGTGATCTCATTCACAGAAAGGTGTGTCTATATGCTCCCTTTCACAGGTGCAGCAATAGAAATCCTACCCATTCAGCAACTGAAAACCCATCATGTTTGCTCAGTATATTGCAGTCTCACTTCTGTTTTTCAGGTGAGTGCTGGAATTGGCTCAGAACCAACGTCAATATATTATTGTTGCTTTTTAAATTAAGAGACAACCCCAAATTTCTGGAATCTTGCATCAAAGCTTCATGTAACATCGCAAGGAGATTCCAGGAGGCTAACAAATACTTTCTCTTCCCAGGCACAATCTAATTTCCTATTTGTTTTTATATAATCTAATGCTATGCAGTTCATGTCTACGCCATTTCAGGCTTTCTCATTACTCTATCGTCAAGAAAATTCTTGTGTCCACTGTAATTTAAAATGCACCAAATACCCCCTCTGGGAGACGCTTATAATTTACAGATCCTACTCAGCTGAGAATTGTGCCCTCCTTTCTTTGATCTTATCACTTCTAGTTACAACCCTCTTAATGACATTAAATAATTCTTGATCATCGCTGGTGTTTACGCTTAACAAGTACACATAGCCTTTTATCCAACCTATTAAAGTGTTATAGCTCACACAAATTAGCTCATAGCTGTTAGGACTGGATAAGTAACAGGATACATTTTCAAACAACTATTTGTTTTTCTATTTGCATCCATTTACACAGCACATTTTATGAACATCAAGACAAATAAAATTCTATTTGCATAAATGTGAGTGGCAATGGAAATTCTTTTGGAATTTAGAGGCAAAACCCATTTCAAGAGGCTGCAGAAGTCAGGTGGTGACCTTATTGAGACCTGACTCAGCAAGGATAGTGCAAAAGGAGAAGCAGGAATGTCAAAACCAGTGCACAGCACGTTGTGTGCAGCATGAATTCTCTGGGAGAACCAAATTTGCTCAAGTATGACTGGAGACAGTGAGAGGACACCTGCAGTGGGGCTCAAGTTAGTTACATTTGACATACATGGTGGCACAGCTTTGTGGAAGGTTGAACAGGCTGTTTCAAAGGGAATCCAACTAATTGATGATCCACAGAGCAAGTGTATTGACTGTCATTCTCCCTTCGCTTTGAGGTTATACAGCTGCTTCGCTTGACAGGGAGAAGTAAGGAAAGGATATGTGCTAACCAAGACCTGCCCCTACAAGCAGTATGGACAGAATTGTCACAAGGCATCCCATTGTGGACTTGGGCAGGAGGTCAACTATCAAAAGCAGCATGGATCCACTACCCACTTCCACAGCGAGCACTAAGTAGAATGTCTTCATCAGTTACCGAATTTTGCCCAAACTGTTTTGGTCATGGACATAGGCAGACATGTAGCTTTGGGATGGTTTGCTTTCTAATTCATGAAGGTGTGATGTAGTACACATTCTTCTCCTTTTTGTCTAGGGAAAGTTAGGTTGGAAATTTTTCTTTCCAGTTTTACCTTCAGCCATGTACAAATCTCCTCCCAACATCTTTGGAGAGTACTTTGGAGAGGAACCAAAAGCAGAGTTTTAAAGAGCCAAGTGGAGAAGCCAGAATCAATAATCAGGAGAAACACAATCCAGAAAAGCAGATTTATTTCTCCATAATCAAGGCTTCACTGTACTTTCTCTTTCTCTAATCTCCAGCAAAAGCTTTGCCATTGGACTCCATTTCTGGATGCCAAATCTTTGTACCACCCTTGAACTGCATATATGAGACACAATATAGCATTTAACTGATAGCACAGAACCCAAAAGGTCAAAAGAGAAATGATATTAACTTAATTTCAACTTTTATGCTTTTGCTTAAGGACAAAGGTAATACAATTTTGGCAGAGACCCATTATCTTAAATCTGCTATCAAGCTGGAGGGGAAGAAAACTTTCAACAAATACTGTATTTTACAACGTGAAATAATATGAATGGTAGCACGTCAAATTTCTGTGTGTCTTGTTTACAGGAGTAGGTAGAAGGGAATTAATCAAAGGTTATTGTGATCAACTGCACTTCAGTGAAACATTACATGTGAATGTATTCGCCTATCTGCCCACCTACCTCTTAACTGAAAATTTGTATGCAGTGAAGGGAGAGAGGAGGAAAAAGTGGAAGCAGAAATTGCATGATGGAAAATTGTTTCTGCATGAAATGTGCAGGCCAAAACACCTGCATGATAAGCAGATCATTGTCCCAGCACTACAGGGAGATATATGAGACTTTTAAATACAACTTTGCTCCAGGCCCTTAATTAACACACAGATCTGTCTGAAACTAGAACTAAAAGGACAGATTAATCTGATCTCTAATTTCAAACATGGCTTTTCATGACCATCTACTGGTTGACAACACTTCCTTACCACAGGAAGACAAGGAAAAGTTATAGCTTATGAAAGCTCACTGTCTGGTTTAGTTTTCTTGGAGATCTCTATATATTCTTTATAGTCAAGGAAAAGAGGCACGTCTGTGTGGCAGTTCATCCCACCGGCATCAAGTACCTCTTTTGGGAAACAGAAATCTCTCTATAGAGGCGCCAGTCTTCTCCTATTCACTGCAGAGTAAGTTTAACACAAACATCTTAGATTAGATATAGCCTTTAGGATGATTAAGGTTAGTTGAGTTGCATCCTCAGGCATGAATTATGTGCATTCCTGTGTATGTTTGTATGTCAGGGTAATTTGAGGACACACACTACAGTGAACAAGTTTGGACATTTCCAAGGCTAGAAATTTTAATCCAGGCAATTTTACTCTGGAGTTAATTCGTTCTGTACTCCAGGGGTTTTCACCTAAATCCAGAAAAATCTTTGCCAGTTGTCACTAAGAGGAAGTACTTTGGTTATGAAGATCTGTATGGACAAATAACAGGTCTGGTCAGTAGGGTGGTTACAAATGAAGGGCTGCAGTTTGGGGTTCTGGACAAAAAGCTTCAAGTGGCAACAGCCTAGGAGAGGAAGAGTTAGAAAACCAAGAATCTTTATATATCAATATATACCTGTGCTTTTTCGTAGCAAGTAGTTTTGAAATATGTAGAATTATGTATAAGGGCAGGTAAAAGGCTGATTTCTGTTGCTCAAAGGTGCTGAAGACATGGCAATGAAGTGCAGTTTACTTTAGGATAATGAAAATGCACAGGGTGTGGAAGAAGAGGCAAGAACCAGCTGTTCTCTTGGGCCTTCTGAATACTCCCTTTTAGGTGACCTAAATATTCTTATTATCCAATATGACTTTTGTAAATACTGGCCTGAATTTGCATCATGAAAATGTTGTGCACCTTATCACCTACATAAGAAAAAACTAATCTATTTTGTCCTTTCTTTCTCCTTAGATGGCAAAACAAGAACAGGCTGAGGGGAAGGCAACCTGTATACTGTCAATCAGTGTTGTTTTCATTTAAATAAGTGCTGAAGGAAGGAGAGACCTTTCAAGCTTTGACGCTACTTGCAAGAGTTGTTGGATTGGTTGCATGTTTAAAAAGAATTAAGAAGGAAATTTCAAAAGGAAATAATAATGGAGTACGGTCTTACTCTTCCATAGATAGGCTTAGACGGTAATATGAAATACTAATCCTGCAAATACCTGGAATTTACTTTTCAGTGTAAAAGTGTAGCTGGACCAATTTTTAAAGTTCCTGCGGAAACATTAGATATTTGCTTGTAGCAGTTCACTTCTTGTAAAATAAAAAAAAAAAAAAGAAAGAAAGAAAAAAAAAAATATATCCAGCAAGGAAAAGAGCTTTTATTACATTAATTTCTTGCAGTGATAATTGGCATGAGACTCACATTAGGACAGGTGAATCCATTTTGGCTGCACTTAGACATCTCTAGGATACAAGTATATCTCTAATTTAAGCTAGTTGTTTAACTTCCACCACTACTCCAATGGAGTTGTCTCACTTATCCTTTCTTAGTCTCTGTCCCTCTCTACTGACTGTAGAAATAACTAATTTTAAGTCAGATGTTTAACCTACAGATAGCTAAGGTACATGTAATGTGTTTTGGAGTATGTTCATTTCTCCAGCCAACTGCAGACAAACTCAAAGTCTTAGAAATATCACCAATAAAAAAATGCCAAGGACAAACACATTAGAGAATAATTGTCATACTCCTTTGCATGACTTTGCAGCTTTCTTTTTCCTCTGGATTTTTAAATCCTCCTAAATGCTCTAGAAAGAACATAGAGGTCAGTGTTTTGTTATTTTAAATAATGTCATTATTTAGAAGTACCCGAAAAAGCAAAGAACTGCTTTTTTCTTATACCTTTCAGGGTATCCTATTACATTACATTTTACTGTAGAACAGAATCAAGAAATTTCAGGCATTTTCACAAAATGTAACTCTCAAAATTACCGTTTTATTTCTTTTTTAAAAGCAGGTACTTCCCTTTGTTGTTTTCTAACTGGTGAAAAAATGATTAAATAAGTCTGCACTACAAAAAATTTCAGTAACAAGTGTTGTTAAGAGTCATACATCTTCCCAAAATGTTTATGCTTTGCTAAAACAACCATCCTTCTTTAAGAGCAGGAGTTTTTATTCCAACCAGATTTACATATAAACAAATGAGCAGGAAATGTGTTTTATCTGAATAGAATTTGACAAGAAAAAGAGGAGTTTGCGGCTGGAGGCAATAACTAAAGATATGGATGATTTTAATTAAATTGTCAAAATTAACAGAAGCTTGTGTATCCTTAGATAAGGCCCTAATTGAAATGCATAACACTGTTCAGTTGGTGTTTCCTGGAATATCACACTGTTCAAAATTTTGATTTCAAAGATCTTTGGTGCTTTTGCTAATGTTTGTAAAACAACAGGAAGGTGAGATGATATCATGTGTTAACATCTTTTTAGATGGACTAACACTGGTCACAGTGCACAGGTTTCATGCACATGAAAAAGACCAAAATACCTGTTCTGGCCCTGGAGACTGCGTTGTCCAATTATGAGCTCATTTAAAAACCATGTTGTCCCAGCTCAGCTCCTGTTGCTCTCTGACCTAATTAAATAAAGCTTTCACTAAGTAGTAACGCATCTTTACTGTAAACATATCCCACACCTTCAGCCTGAGGGAAGTATTTTCTATCGGTGCAGCTGGGAGTCTGCGTACGTGTAAGGTGCAGTGAGCCTGAAAGGGCTGAAGGCAACGGAGTTGGCGCTTTCAGCAAGGCTATGGTAAAAGAAAAGATCAGGGATGAGCTTGAGGACATCATAGATAACACCTGACCTTCCTTTGTCTCCCTTTTGGCTTAACGCTAATTCAGATTGTGTTTTCCCACACTAATGCATTAGTATAAGGCATAGTTTGGGTAAGAGTGATAATATCTATCTTTCCTCCCTTTCCTTCCCCTGCACTGCCTTTCCGTAGGCAGCACATATGCCCTTTCTAGCCAATGAACAAATGACTGTTAATAGCCCGGGCTCCAGTTCTCCTGCCAAGGGATCAAATCCCACCTGGCCCATGGCTCTACTCCACAAGATGCAGCAAGTGCCTCCGGTGGGTCCACGTCCCCCTGGCAGCACAGCTGCTGGGGCACAAGGGTTCCTGGGATGGGGTCATGCATCACAGGAAGGTAGCCAGACAAACACAAGCTGATCTCAGGGTCTCAGGATGCAGATTATGACATATTCTCTTTAAGCGGCACTCGTGTAAATCAGGAAATGGTAGTGCCAGCCTGAATGGAATAAAATGTACAAAACAGCTTCTATGATTTTGGGTAAATGTCTCTGCATATTGGCTCATTCCTGAATATCACGAATATCTTTCATTGCCATTTACCTCAAGCTTTACAACAGGGTCAAGCAGGTGGTTACAAGAGCCATTTGATACCCGAACGTATATGGTGACCTGTTCATTTTTTTGTCTTTAGCATAGAACCACGGTAAAAGTTTTTCTTGCTTCACATGTTTAATATTTATGTTGGATAGCTGCAAGATATAATGAAAATTCATTTTCACAGCTGGTTTGAACCTGCTTATTTCTGCTCTTCAGAAAGGCAAGAAGACAGAGAGATGAGATATCTCACACGGGAAGATAAAAAAAGGAGCATAACAGTTAGAGAGAAAATAATGGAAGTGTTCTGCAGATTAAAATGAGAGAAAAGATTGATTTTTTTTCTCTGACATAAGACTTCTCCAAAGCATGCTCATTTATTTATCTAATGACAGGTTAGATCCCTTGATAGTGCTGTTTTGTACGTCACCAATGCATGTCCACAAGGACCTGTCAGCTTCATTAGAACCCATCGGTTACCTTCAACAGGCTTCAAATCAACCCCTGTGCTGCTTATTGGCTCTATTTCTCTATCAGATCTGTGTCAAGAAGTCTCCTGCCAGCAGGGGGTGGATCTGGTCTGGAAATACGGACAAACCAAACATGCATCTTAATACACCAGACACCACCTTGTTTTAATCATTATATTTATTTATAACAGTACAGTATAGAAAGCGCCAAGACATTATCTAATACGCTGATGGTGCCGCAACAGCTTTTCATCTTAGTCTGGGAACCATTAGGACATTTTGCTGCATAAATAACACAGTGAATTAAGTATCAGCACTATATGTTAATAACAAACATATTTATAATGTTTATTTGAATAGCTTCAAAAGGGGATATTACAATAGATCAGTTGAACTATAAACACTATTAGAACACTTAAACTTTGTCGCTAATGGCTCTTAGTAGATGGAGAAAAATACTGAAATGTCAGAAGTACTGGGGAAAATACAACATTACTACATATGAACTTTGAATTTCTAACTGTCTTTATTAGCTATATGAATTCACTGGTCTCAGTAACATGAATGCCTACAATTCTCTCTTAGATGAATAACTGCAAAGGCTGGGCTTTGTTATTAGCTTCAATGCTGACATTTATAAATTTCTGGACGATATATTACAGTTACCATAAATACAGCTGATAGTAGCAGTTGCTGTGGCCACAAATTAGGCTAGTAAATCAAATGTAAGTACTCACTGGCTATTTTTGAGAGAAAGCCACAAATTAGCAAATTATTCTATGCGAGTTCACATATCACAGAAAAATGTTAGTGAGTTCAATCCAAATGACAGTCTATTTTTTTTCCATTCTCTTTGTTTTATTAGTAGTACTGCCATCAGCACTTTTTTTTGCCTTTTTTCAAAGAGACTTCCCATTCGTCTCCGAAGGCAGTATCAAATAGCAGGTCAGCTGCATGGGGTTTGTGTGCTGTTTTCTTTAAATGCATTCCTTAGTGAACTTTGGTAGCTGTTAAGACAGTGATGGGACTACTCAGTGGGAAAGAATATTTAGCCTTCTGCAACACAGGGAGATGCTGATTTTTTGTATCTGTATCCAGCCAGGTTAGTCAGCAGAAAATCTGGCTGCACAATGAAAATGTTTTCAAAGTTTTCCACAGTGGATTAAAAATTATTGCCAGAGCTTCATGCATCCTGATCTGACTCTTTGAAAGAAAAAAGACAGTGACGCCAAAGCTTTGATTTACATTGGCTGGGATTCACTTGCCTAAACACAGGCATCTAACATCATTTAAAATGTGCTAACATATGTGAGACAGTTGTGTGTGCCTGGCATATATGATATAGAAGCT
Organism: Cuculus canorus; assembly: GCF_017976375.1. Taxonomy (NCBI): domain Eukaryota; kingdom Metazoa; phylum Chordata; class Aves; order Cuculiformes; family Cuculidae; genus Cuculus; species Cuculus canorus. Next base: position 175,024,753 of record NC_071401.1, on the reverse strand, counting down.
ACGGAGGGCAGTTCAACAATATCATCTGGAGGTGGGATAGGATACCACAGAGCATCTGAAATGACGTTATGCTCCTATGCGTTGACAAATTAATCATACCCACACTGACAAAACCCTCAGTTGCAAATACGTACATTTAAATGTCTAAGTAGGTTCAACAGTTCCTTTCTGCTTATTCTCCAGAGACATGCCTCCATCCTTGGCTATTCCTTGCAATTTCAGTCAGTATGAGAAACTGGATTTTTTCTGCATAGTGAAAATGTCCCCATACACGTAACTGGTCTAATTATCTGTCCCAAATTTGAGGAACTAGCTTTTTGCCTGTTTCTGGCTACAGAACTGCTAGTCTTAACTTTGTAAAGGAGTCCAGGAAGGAGTGTATTGGCTAAGAGTTGAACTCATTAATCATGTTGTTCCACCATGCCTCACACAAAGTGTATATGTGAATCTCTAAAACAGCTGAGCCCTTCTGCAGTTTCCAGTCTTCTACAGTGAATCTTGTGTACATAAATGGAGAGCCAGTATTGAAATAATTCAGCTGGACTTAACAGTTTTGAATGTAGTTGCACAAGTATAGTATTTTCCATCCAAATCCCTGAAATTTCATAACCTACACATAGATGCTCACTGGTTGTTTCAGCACGTGCGGATGGAACTAGGGCACTGTGTTGTATCTTAGCACCAATAATATAGCTTAGAAATCAAACTTTTGAAATCAATGCAAACCCAGAATAACAGAAAAAAAACATTTTGACATATGATCCTTAAAAACAAACTGTCTGAAGAACATTAAAACAATACAGTATTGCAAAGCCAAAGACTCCAGAAGTTAGAAAATACCAAAATTGGTCTGGTACTGGCCATCTTCAACCCTAATTTCTTTTTCTTCAGTTATATGCACCACAGAGTGGTATGTAATTACATTCAAACGTGTCACAGAGCATGAGCAATTTCAGTGCAAAGGGCAGCACAGTTCTTAATGAGTATAAAAACACCAAATATCTACTCGTGCAGCAAGCACTCTCTCAGAGGCTGAAAAAAAAAAGAGCGATGTAAGGCTTTGTTTCAGTCTATTGGTTTTCTCTGTTCCCAGGCCAGAGATTTTAGTATGTAATATGAGCTATGAATGTAGGGTATAAATGAAGGTAATCACCAGCTGTAAACTGGATAAGAGGTCCATAATCAGTCCTTGCACCTTGTCTCTTAATAACCCCATAACTGTACTGCATGTGCACTCCCTTTTAACACACATGAAAGGTCAGTTATGTGCTCTTTGTCAAAGATGGCCTAAGATTTGTCAAGTATTTTTCATCATAGTTTCAGAGTGTGGAAAGAAAAGCTAATACAAAATACTGTGATTATGATTGCATTTCATATGGATTTTAATTCGTATTTCTTTTGTTGCAAATATTTTTCTGCTTTCAGAATGGTTCATGTCTTGTATCTCTAAACCAATAGAACAATACTTCTATATGTGCAGATGACACCATCTGCATGGTGCAGTTGATTCACTTGAGGGAAAGGATGTCAACCAGAGGGATGCCAACAAGTTTGAGGAGTGGGCCTATGTGAAACTCATGAATTTCAACAGGACCAAGTGCAAGGTTCTGAACCTGGGTGAAAGTGATCCCCATTATCAGTACAGACTGGGGGATGAATTGATCCAGAACAGCCTTGTGGAGAAATACTTGGGGATGCTGGTGGATGAAAAAAATCCACCTGTGCTGATATTGTGTGCTTCTAGCACAGAAGGCAAATCATATCCTGGGCTGCATGGCCAGCAGGTCAAGGGATGTGATTTTCCTACTCTATTGCACTCTTGTGAGACATCACCTGGAGTAGTACATCTGGTTCTGGAACCCTCAGCCCAAGACTTAGACCTGTTAGAGCGGGCCCAGGGGAAGGCCACAAAAGTGGTCAAGGAGATGGAACACTTCTCTTATGAGGAAAGGCTGAGAGAGTTGTGTTTTTTCAGTCTGGAGAAGGCTCCAGGGAGACTTTATTGAAGCCTTTGAATACTTAAAGGGGATTTAAAAGACTTGGACTTTTTACCAAGACCTGTAGTGACAAGACAGAGTAATGACAAGTGAGTAATGATTTTAAATGGAAGGAGGATAGGTTTAGATTGGATGTAAGGAAGATATTTTTTATTAGTGAGACCTTGGAACAGATTGCCCAGAGAAGTTGTGGGTGCTCCATCATTGAAATTGGTCAAGGTCAAGTTGGATGGGGCTTTGAGCAACCCGGCCTAGTGGAAGATATGGCGAGGGGTGCTGGTCAAGATGATCTTTAATGGTCCATTCCAACCCAAAATGTTCAGTGAGTCTACAAATATAACAATGTCTAAACTAGCACCTGGTTTCTGTCACTCCTTTCAACTTCCCCTTAGAACAGCAGCAATACATTTGCAAATGGCGTCCTTGCTTTGGGGGCATGCAACAGCTACGTGCTTCAACCAAACCACAGTAAAACAAACATCCACATTGATTTGAAATCCAGGAGCCTGCAGTCTGAGACCTCAGCTTCTGAGCTGTGCCACTTAGTTGTGACACTTACGCGTGAAATACTGTAGTCGTGCTGGACTCTTGGATCATTGGAAAAAACAGGTCAAGCTCCAGGGTGTACAGGAGGGGTTCAATTCCTTAACTTGCCTCTTCCCATGCAGTATTGGACAAGAAAGAACATATGCTGTGTCTACAATGGGATTATTTTCTTAACATAGCAGGATCAAATTGCTGTTTTGAAATATTTTTTGCTGTATTAGACATGCTAACATGTGGAAGGAAGGTACAGCTCATATGAGTACTCAGATCATCCTCCAAGATACAGGAATGGCACCAGCTTTCACTTTTGTTATTTTCTGTAGTCTTATAGCCTCTCATGCACTTGTGGTGTGATTGCCAGAATAAATTTCAAGTGCTTTGGGGAAGTCCACAGGATACATGGCCAAACTCTACAATGGCAGAGATTATGCTGAATAAAGCTCTTAAACATGATATTATTTTAATAGTTTTTCATTATATTCTTTGAAGTGGAGCCATTTAGTCTGCCTGGTGCAGTCTGCCAATTCTTAATCATGAACTGAAATTTTAAATGCTTATTTTATTAGAGTAAAAAATTTCAACATTGAAAAATATTATTAATTATGAAAAAATAATTATTAATTACAAAAAATAACTATTAATTACAAAAAAGTTTTATTTATTTTACCTCCAAAAATAGTCAAATTTTCTATTCATGAATTTAGAAATTCATGTAACTTGTTTTTGCCTGTTTCTCTAAAAACATAAAACCTGTTTTTTCAATAAAATGTGTACATGATTAGACAGACTGTCCAGTCATGTGTTATACTCACAAACAAGGTGGATACATGTGCTATTTAGCCCATATTAACCAGTTATGTCAAAACATTTAACAGTTGTCTGCTTTTCATTTTTGTTCTTCAGTTCAATGGAAATTCCTCCTGCTAATTTCTTTGCTATGCAGACATTTTCCATTACACACTTTTCTGCTATTGCTCTTTAGAAGGATTCTTTTTACCAGTGCTGCTTATTGATATTTAATGATGGACAAACCACCAAAAGTTCAAGTCTCAGAATGACCTCATTTATTAATTTTGGCTCTACTTCCATATTTGAGGTTGAAACAAAAGACAAGTGAGTAAAGAATTATCTGTCTACATGACCCAGAAAGCTGTATTTTTCCCCTTCATGTCCACCACTCTTACTTTTCATGCAAATAGACTGCTTTAATGACTTTGCTTGTTGTTTGCTCAGTAAGATACTTGACTAGGTCTATCTCATTGTCATATTTTCTGCCACATTTTAGTCCACTGCTATGACTCTATGAATCACATTTCTTCAGTAAAGTTTTAATGATCCTGGTAATTATACGATAGGCTATACTCCTGACAAGGCACATCTTAAATATTTTAAGGGTTCTCACAGAACTTTGTTACTGCCTGAAAACCATTACTTATCTAATGATACAGAGTATCTATTTGCATTATAAACACTTTAAGTTTTGGCTTACCATGATAATTTTTCACTCAGGGTTAAGTGCAACCCATTACTTCAGCTTATTGGTATTCTTAGCTCAGGATATGCCTAAAGGAAGTCACAAAAGTGATATACCCCTGGATTTCCTTATGCAATTTCTTCTCAGTCCTCCCAGACTTTGAAAAAGAAAACTCAAACAGACCAAAAGTAAAATTCAGTTTCACAGGTAGCATTTTGCAACTGATGCAGATTAATTTGTAAGAAGTAACATACACTTTCATGTGAAAAGTACACCTTCACAATAAAAATGGGAATCCCAGTGCCATGGGATTCAACAGTGCTTACCATGCCAACATACCTGAGTTAGTTCCTACAGAATAATTGTACCAGGGCATCCCTCTATTCAGGTCATGGGGATAGAAAAAGAGGCATCTCAGAGTGAAGCTGACAACTGCAAGAGGCAGAGGAAGCATCCACCAGCAGGAAAAGAGTAAGGAATGCCGTGCATAGATCCTTGTCAGTATGTGTGCATACTAGTATTTCCCAGGGTCTTAGCTACACAGGACAAAGAGTCCAGCATCCTCTCTTGAGATAAGTCCTTATGTGCTTCATCTCGTAATGGATTTAAGCTGAAACAGGGGAGGTTTAGTTTAAATATTAAGAAGAAATATTTCACTGTGAGGGTGGTTAGGGATTAGAACTGATTGTCCGGAGGAGGTGTGGATTCCCCATCCCTGGAGGTGTTCAAGGCCAGATCGGCTTGAGGAACCTAATCTAGTAGAAGGTGTCCCTGCCCATAGCAGGGTGGATGGAAATATATGATCTTTAAGGTAGATACCTTCCAACCCAAATCATTCTATGATTCTATGAAAATAATTTTCAAAGTGCATTTAGTTCATGCAGCTTGCAATAAAAATAATCCATAATTATGAATCTGTTTTTATCAAACAGACAAGAATATCTTGTTAGAAATATTTCTAAAGTTCTTTGTACAATCCGCTCAAGTCGATTATATTCTTGACAATGGAAGGATGCAAAGTGTTTAAGTAGGTATCCCTTTTGGGACAGAAATTAAATGTAAAGCCTTTTTTTTTTTTTAAAATGAATCATTAATGCTCAGCATTCCTGAGCTGTGCTGGATTCAGTTCAGGCTTGTGTAGTAAAATGAGTTGTTAATACCCATTATCAGTATGCCACTTGCTAACCTGAGGACCTGAGAATCCATCATTGACTACAGGAGCAGCTCCTCATCCCCTCTGAACAGGTTTAAATGTAGAATTGTATCCTTCGAGAGAATTTGGAGTAATTCTCTCAACGTCCTCCCTTGGAGCCCCCCACTGACCCTATTTCTTGTCAGGAACATACTGTTCAAAGGTCAGTATGCTCCTGCCTTTTTCTTCCTTTTGCTTCTATTTCATGTGTTTAAAAAAAAACAGAAATTTTTTCTTGGTTTGAATTTATGGTGTTGCCTTTATATAAAGAATTGTGTTAAAATAACTAAGAATGAATAAGTGTTAAACTATGTTAAAGCATGCGTTCTATAATCCTCAAGCTTGTAAAGACCAATACTTTAATCAGTTCGTAGGGATCAGTCATTGTAACAATGTAAGTAAGACTTTTGTATATGGAATGAGAAATAATGGGGCTATGATTTTAGCTCCTACAATGTGGGAAAAGTCAAAAAATTCATGGGTAATGATCTCAAGTATAAAGTATATGGATATCACCCAAACTTGTGACTAATTAGTCATGATTATGCTCTCACACAGATAAGCCAGATAGTTCGTTTTTTGTGTAATTGTGAACAGACATTGTTTTCAGACATTGCAAATCTTTTGCAGTCCTCTTTTTTTTGTCTAAACAATAAATCAGGACCAGGAAAACAGAAAATACTAAAGTGGGAGAAGTTAATCTATGAAAAAAATAACAATTTAAAGCATACTTTACTTGGGAAAGGCAATCTCTGGTTGCTGAATCATAGAATCACAGAATTAGTTGGTTGGAAAAGACCTTTGAGATCATTGAGTCCAACTTTACCTGTCCATTAGTAAACGGTATCCCTGAGAACCTCATCTACCCATCTTTTAAATACCTCCAGGGATGGTGACTCAACCACCTCCCTGGGCAGCCTATTCCAGTGCCTGATAAACCTCCAGTGAAGAAATTTTTGCTGATGTCTAATCTGAACCTGCCCTGGTGCAACTTGAGGCCATTTCCTCTTGTCCTATACTAATTGCCTGGGAGAAGAGACCAACATCCACCTCACTACAACCTCCTTTCAGGTAGTTACAGACAGCGACAAGGTCTCCCCTCAGCTTCCTTTTCTCCAGGATAAACAACCCCAGTTCCCCCAGCTGCTCCTCATAAGGCTTGTTCTCCAGCCCCTTCACCTGCTCTATTGCCCTTCTCAGAAGCAGCATCTAAATTGATATCTGCATAACGATTTAAGTTACTTATTGGTGGAATTTTTAAAAGTAATTTTCCCTATTTCATTCCTCTGGAATAGGTTGGGTCTTCTTCACACATATTCCAGATGCAAAAGGTGCCAGAGCAGGCCAAGCCCCAGACACTGGGCACTTCCATGGGATGGGCAAGGTCTTGCCAAGGTGAGTCTGGCTCAGCAGGACCCACGGTCAGGAAAGGAAGGTCCTGGGCCATGGGTGGGATTAGATCCCAGGGGAGGGTATCAACGACAATTAGGGCTGGCTGTCCGTAAAACTGAGAAAGTTAAATGCCACAGCTAGTAAATGAGCTCACTGGTAATGCCCCAGACACATGTTTCTGCAGTGCTAAGAAAAAACAGGTCAGGATCCATAAAAGTGCATTTAGTACATATTAAAGGCTTCTGCAATAGCTTTACTTTCCCTAGACTCCTAAACAACGTTTGTAGTACAGCAGCCACTCCAGCAGCAAACTGGGCTCAGGAGAGTAGGTCCTTCGTGATGGTAGGTCATGCTGCTAATTTAGCATGTCGCGCTTGCCACAGCCCTGCCCTGACAGAGATCTCTTCCTCTGCTGCTGCCTCTGCAGACACAGTAAATCATTTTCACCAGCTACTGTTCAGGAGAATGAAGCCAGGGGAAAACTTTAAGTTGTTATGGGGGTGACAATTCCTGGCAAAGATGAGTTATTGCACAGTAAGAAGAGCCAAGGAGCTGGTTTATGTGCCATTCTGAACAGTGATGGATATTCTGCACTAAGTTGGGTTTAGGAGCTGAAGAGAAAGTATTTGCCATTTTCTCCTCTTAATTCTTCTTCATTTGAAAGTCTCTTCAAATTAAAACTCATGTATAACATACATGAGGTACGTACATCTGTGTTGTACTGTATAGAAAACCTTACTTTGCATGTGTATTTGTTCCCTTAGAATTAGTTTAATATTTTTTTTCTACATTAACATTTTTTATCTTCAGACTGATTTAAAGTTCTAGAAATATTCAAGCAAGTAGCAAAAGAAGAGTTGCACAAGTTATTAACGCATTACATTTGCTTTATTAAAGGGGCTCTGGAGACACAGACCAAAAACATATGTGTCTATACTGAGCAGTTAAGAGTGGGCTGAAAGTCTTTTTTTTACTAGATCTGGTTGTTATGATTCACCTTCTTAACCTTGTAGTCCACTTTGTCCGTGATAATCGTGACAAATTGTACTCACTTGGACCTAGAAGTCCCATTCTCAGTCCTTGCTCTGGAGCTGCTTGTCATTGGTTTGACAGAATAGCCTTAATTTAAGTCAGAGAGTAAGAATGGCCCCCAAAGAGACTTTAAGTATGAATGGCCAATATGAGAGGAAATGCAAAAAACTGTAAACTCATTTCTCTCGCTTGGCAGGTAAGAAGCTAAAGTGCAGTGACTGAGTGGCTCAGTTTTCAACCATATTTTCTACCAAGCACCTCCTCTCTTGAGCACCATCCAAATCAAGTACTCTAACACCTAGCATAACTTTATTCCTTTATAGCAGAGCATCTTCCCCTATTTTGATTTATTGTAGAACTATAAAATGCAGTTGAATCTTGGTTACTTGAAATTCAATGATGCAAAATCATTCCTTATTTGAAACAGATTCCTGTTTCCTGAATACAGCAGTGTATTACTAAATCCTTGTTTACCTGGGGTTATGAATATCCCTAAGCTTACTGATAATTCTAAATCTAACATAAGAAACACATAGTAAAATTTAGAATATCAATAATAAAAACATCTAGCAAAGTACTGCCTTAATCCTCTGAAGGAAAGCCATGACTTTGTTGCAGCTAATGCCACACTTTATCACCCACCTACCCACTCTCTGATATGACGGGTGAAAAAATAATGGCCCCTATTTAAAAATTTCTTTCTGGCTCTTTATGTATTTGGTGCCACCCATCTTACTTTGCACTTAGCATCAAGAAGAAGAGTGAGTAGACTTTAAAATTTATCCAGCAGGGAGTGAAAAATGTGAGGAAAAATCTAGAGACTTCAAGTTCTTAAAGTAATTTACCTGCCCTTGAACAAACTGACTGTAAACCCTCACTTGGAGATTACATTACACAGATAAATTACCTTACATCACGTGCACACAGGGACTTTGTCTGGTGTATGTTTGTGTATTAGTTTTTCTTTGTTAATAAAATCAATCACTTCTATCTGATTTCAGAAAATTGTAGCAACCCACCTGTGCAGTGAAACAGCTGTAGAGTCACAGAAAGGAAGAAAAATGGTCAGTGTCTTAAGCTACATGCTGGCTCACTTAATTACTATTGATATAAAGAAAAGCATGTTAGTTTTGTCACAAAAATCACAATATTCTCAAGAATGGTATTCAATGCATTTCATGTGCCTTCAAGAGAAAGGAAGAAGTGAAAATAAGGCCACAGTAATGACTATTCCCTTAAACATTTGCCAAAATTTGGGATGCAAACATGGTTTGAATTTTGCACAGGAAATTATTTCTAGTTTTAAAGGTTATTTCCTTTTAGGACTACTTTAAATTTTCCTTCTTGTCTTGTGGGTAGTTGTCTTTAGCACGTTACCTTAATTTTAAAGATCATTAAGCTAATTTCTATTATAGCGTTCTAATTATTTACCTTAATTGCACTATTCCTAAATTTACAACTACGGAGTCACTGAAAAGGAATTAAACAAAAAGGTAGTTGGTGGGTTTGTGTGTGTGGTTTTTTTAAATTTCAGTTTCTTGATATTCTCATGCAACTGCCCTCCCTTGGCCAACTGCCTCACAAATATCAGAAAAAGAATATTCCTTTCTCTTTCCCCTCAAGCTCTCAAGAAATTGAATCAGCAAGCCTCAAACAGATTATAACTTTTTAATATCTCTTTCAATCATTCTAAAAAACCCTCATGCTCACTTGTCACTGACAATTTTGCTACTTCTGTCAAAGAAAACAGACTTGAGTAACAATTTTTTTTATTCTTTATCCAAAGAAAAGTTATACTTTATATTTCTTTCTTCGTCTGCGTTGAACACACTTTCACCAGTTTGGTATAGGACCTCTACAACTGATTATTTAATTCCCTAAGCTCTAGCAAAATATCTTCAAGTCTTCATATTTGTAATATCAGTAAGATTATTTTGTGAATATGAAATTACCAGTATGACAAGAACAGAGGGAACAGCAGTTTGTGTGACCAAAAGTGCCTGTGACTTGCTCACTCTATAGGGAGACATTAGCAACAACTAGAACAATATCACCCTTCACTGATGTTTCGATATTTAAGTATCTTCTTTAAATTATTCATCTAGACTAATAAGATAAATAAAATATTCCTTTTGGAGAGGCAGGCACTCTCAGAACTGATTCATTTAATTTGCTTCAAATGTATGGTTTTGGTTCGATGTGTCATGCTTTGAAGGCATTTATAAGACAGAAAGACAGACTTTCATACAAGTCTAGACAAGAAGAGCCCTCGTTTTCAGAGGGTTTTGTAGATTACATGAACTTTACCTTGCTGATTCGAGCAATGCCTTGAAGCTTTTCTCATGCATCCAGACAGAGTCAACATAATCATTCCTTCTTGTTGACTTGTGTCTGAAATTTTTGTTGTGGCATAATTTCTAAATGTCTATAATAGCGCGGACTAACCAGGATGACATAAGTAGTCACTTCAAGTTCAAAATTTTTATATTTACAGTATTTTGGTCATGATTGAGAATTAAAAAAAGAAAAGTGTTACATATCTGTCCTTAGGGACCAAACAAATCATGATATATGCAAGAAATTTAAACCTGCTGGCTTTGTTGGCATTATCTCAACAAAAGTGCTTTCACAGATAAAACTTTATGCTTTTCTGCCGAGGAAGAAGAAAAGGAGAGGAAAAACACAAAGTAAGGACAAGAAAGGAAACAATATCATGAAACATTATGGCCACTGTTGTCATGCTGAAAGAACTGAGACCAGAATCATAAAAGAATCACAGAATGGGAAGGGGTGGAAAGGACCTCTGGAGGTCATCCTGTCCAACCCTGGTAAAACAGGTAACTTATAGGAACCAGAAAGCTGGAACTGTGGAGGGCGTTAGAGGTTGTTTAGGGTGAAAGGAAACCTTGAGAAAGAATCAGAGAAAAAAGAAAACAGCTAAAGATGACAAAAAGATGACAATCTTAAGATAAAACTGTGTGTGGGCTCTTTAGAAATAGCTTGATGTTTCTTACGAAGGCCAGAAGTGAACAAGCAGTAAGAATCGACTCAAGAAGAAAGTAGAAAATGTTGAGTTTAACCATTTTATGTGTGATGAGTCAGAAGAATTTAGTGACAGTCAGAATGTGGGAATGCCTGACCTGATTACTGGCTTGAATAAACCTAGTACAATTGCTGGGGATTGCAGGATTGAACCCATAATCACAGGTTTCATCATCAGGATTACAGTCTAGAAAGTGCTTCTTCAAATTAGTCTTGCATTTATGTGGTTGTGTTTGTTTTGGCACTGCAAGATCCAAGTACAGTGTACTACATATTGCTGCCTTTAAGTCTTTCTAACAAATACATTATTCGTGGTTATATTGAAACATTATTCTAATTGAGCCCAATTCTTTGTTAAACTGCATACTTCTTTATTACAAGCATATCTAGCATTGTGATTTATCCATGCTATAATTGTGTTGATGAGTTGTAAAGGATGATGAAACTCTCATTTTAAACTGTTTTTCTTTTATTTCTCTAGGCCTTTCATTCAGATGATATAGAATGTTGTCTATTTTTGTACTTCCTGCATTTCAAATTGACACTCTGAAATGTGTGAAGTTGTTGCATTTTAGAATTATTACTAAATTAAATCATATTTCTTGTTGTTTTATTGTAACTGGCGATAAGAATATTTACCGTCTGCTTATAGATAGTGACCAAAAAAGAAAGCAAGTTAAACACATGTATTTAGTATATATCTTGGAGTGTTTAGTCTAAGTCTAATCTGTAGTTAATAAATTGTGGTACAGATGCTATTAGAAAAGTAAAATATGTATTCAAAACCTGCTAGTATGTTCTTATTTTGTTTTCCCCAGCTGTTCTGTTATAAAACATGCTGGTTTGATTTGGTTTGATTTGATTTTTAATGGCTAAACTGCATATAACACCTCATTTCCAAGTAGAATAGTCCTCATTTGTTCGGTTTTGCCATATTTTCATTTTTTCTCCTGCCTTCTCTGGAGAGTCTTCTCCTTCCCTGCCTTTGCTCATTAGCTTGGAATCTTTTTCTGGTCAATGTTATGCCATTTCTTTTATCTGAATTGACTACCGGTGAAATCAGATGAGAAGAAGAAATAGTTCATGGAAGCAGCAGTTGAAATCCAACAAGAGAGAACAAGCGTAGGTGATAGCAACAAAAGTGAGACCTGACTATTTTAGCCGAAGTTTGACCAATATTCCTCCAGTTGCAGTGTGAAATCATGGCCAGACTGCACTCACCAACTCCTCCTTCCTGGTTTCATAGCGTGTATTCCTCCAGATCTTCTACACTATTATCTTGTTTGTGCATAAGTGATAAAATATTTAGAAAACTGGGATATCTGCATCCAAGACATCATTTGGCCAGGAGAGATCTGGCAAAACATGTCATATTTCCATTAATGTTAACTGACTCTAAATTATTTATGCAAGCATTTATACTGAGAGACCGTCAGCCGAGAATATCAATAATGCTGTAACCAGGAATTTAGGAGACCTAGTTACAAGTCTCTTCTCTTGTACCATCCAAAGTAAGTGCCTTAACTGCAGATATCATCCTTTTTAAATATGTCAGAAGGTTGTTGGTTTGTCCTATTAATAAAACCTTCGACTGTGTATCTCTGATTTTTTTATTAAATTTTTATTAATTTTGATTAATTTTTGATTAATTTTGATTAAAAATACAGAATACTATAATGCAAAGTTAACACAGTGAACGGTACATATATTATCCATTAAATAAGTCACAGATGTCAGAGAAATCATCATCAAGCAGGTGTGGTTTTAGTCTAATCCCATATGTAATGCACTGATAATGAATTTTAATGAATTTTTATCAATGACCTGGAAGATAACATAAAAATGTCATTAACAAAGTTTGCAGTTATCATGAAGTGTTAGAGCTTGTCAAATAATAAAGATGAAATGTTACAGACAACAAGAAATCTTGATTGTCTGGTAAGCTAGAAGGTTGCAAACAGTGCGCATTTTAATTTGAACAAGAAAACAAAAAATGTCAAGTGAGAGAGATATTGAAAAATAAACAACATAAATGATACTAACAAAAGAGAAGACATTAACATGGGAAACTAATTCTGGGAAGACCCATTGTGGTGCTCCGAACTGATCTGATATTCAGGTATGATCCTGTGTTTTGAAAGACTAAAAAGATTCTTTAATTTATTAGCAAGGGACTACTGAGCAAGTGTAAAGAGTCAATAACACTTACATATTTGTCCAGAAGTAAACATCACTGAAATACTCAAGTACATTCCTATGCTTGCAGTTCTAGAACGATTGTTTGGAAAGAGTTCAGAGAAGACTTGTGAGAATAAATGGATTATAAGAAAACATGACTCATACAAAAAAAATCAGGAAATTTAATGGCTTTATCAAATATAAAATGAAGGTATGAGGGGATCTTAGTCTACATATGCCTATGTGACAAAAAAAAACCAAAAAGTGAAAAGGGGTTAGCGTGAAAGACATGGTCTGGCTACAGTAATAACTAATTCAGGGTAGCCTGATGTCCTGCGTCACAGATCAAGGTAGTTAACCACATTGGTCCTTTTTGGACATGTAATCTATGACTCATGCCCAGCTACTCATTTCAAAGCAAGCAGAATTACAAGTTGGATTTGAGTAACTTGAAGTAAGGTTATGTATGGTTATATTGTTAAGACAGACTTCTGTAAGAGATTGTATGTTAAAAGATTTGTCTTGACTGACATAGGACTTACCAAACAGGAATGAAAATTGAAAGATTTGTTACTGTACAGGAATAACAAGGCTTAATTATGGATGCCATACCTTAAATATAAGGTGCAAAGGACTAATACTTTTTTGAGGAAGCAGTAGAATGTCTATGAAAAAGATACAGAATTCTTTTCTATCTTTTAATAAAACTGACTGGTTTTTTTTTCAGTTAAGATTCAGTACTTAATTCTTTAAGAAAATCAGGAATGACAAAACCAATTCAGATAGAATATGAAATCAACCACCTATGTCCCACCTGGTCTGGAATGACCATGTGAAGAATGGAGTTATGGTGAATGCTTCCTTAATTTAAGGAGAACAAGTAATTCGTATTCTTAGCTCGGATCTGAAAAAATAGAGAGAAAATAACGGTCCCAGCTGCTGCCTGAACTGCAAGCGCAGTGCATGCAGATACACAGAGATAGCTTCAAAGACAAATGCAGCATCACTTCTGCAACAAAAGATAAATGGTTAATCATATTACTCAGTAAGCTGCAACCACTGTATCAAAGAGGATACGTATTGATATTCAAAATGCTGCAGTGCCCAAAACAAACTGAGAGGAAGGACAATGTCACCACTAACTCTTCCTCAGTTATAGGATGTTATGTAACAGCGTTTCTATTTTACCATGTTTTGCTTTAGGATTAGAAAAGCTAAATTCTGTTCTTTAAACTGCCTGAACTCTATGAGTGGAGAACCAGTCAGAGATGTCTGCAGAGGGAAGTGCTACAACCATGAGAGCTGATGTTGAGTCTGGACTCTCTTTTAGGTGGTGAGAAGCAAAAGGAAGAAGCAGCTGATAAGGATTCAAACTTCTGAATGCCTTATACAAGCCTCTCTGGTCTGGTAGCAAGACTGGAAATAAACAGGATTTCTTGAAAGATTTCCAGAAGCACTTGGTTTTGGCTGCATCAGTACAGCAAGAATAGACTTTCTGGGATATTTTGGTCTTGCAGTTTCCTGTCTCGAACACAAACAGAACATTTGGTCTTTTTTCTCTCTTCTCTGTTCTGCTCTGCCCTTGTTTTTCTGACGTCCTCTCTTCCCTCTCTCTCTCTTGCTTCTTTTAACATTTCCAAACAGTTCAGGCTGTGGTTCAGCTGAAGGTTAGGAAAAAAGCTTGGATCAATCTTATTGTTTTGGTTGAAATAGAGTCACAAAATGCCGTACATGTTTCCTAAAGAAGGCTGCTACACCCTCAAGCCCAGGACTTTACAGAGAAATAAGAACACATGGTACAGAAAGGAAATGGGAAGCTGATGAAAAATATCATTCAGAAAAAATGTATTTCTCTTCCTTCTTATAAATGCTGTATATACACACACGCATATGTATAACTATATGTACATATACAGAGCCAAATTCTCTCCTCAGCTACACATACACTGCTCCCATTGAAGCACAGAAGCCACACACATGCATTTGAAGGCAAAACGTGGACCCGACAGCTGGAAGTTGTAACATAGCCACATTGATTAGGTCAATGATGACTGCACACAACAAAAAACTGACTGCACTGAGGAGATCAGCCTTGTAGTGCCATTCGCAGCTCCTGGGTGGCAGACAGTGCAGTCTGAGAGAAGGGAAGCAACACAATTCGAAAATTCTCACCTGTTCTTTCCTCCCTTGCACACTCACACTGGTACTCATCCTTCCTTCGCCAAGGACTGATTGTTAGCTACATGGCCACACACAGCACCTGCCTGGAAGCCAAATTGCTCATAAACCAAGCACTGTAATTTACTTTC